>NC_141389.1:24713432-25913432 GCF_017979445.1 Akebia trifoliata
CGACTTTTTTTGGTGGCTTTTTTGGCCTTTAGCCGAAAAAGCTAGAGAAATATGTTTGTTAGTAACGATTTCTACTTCACTAGTTTTTGTGGGAAGTCCAAAATTGTGTTTTTGAAATTTTTTACTGGGACTACTTTTACGCGCGAGTCACTTTGAGAAGCCAACACTAAAAAACGTATGGGGATGAAATGACAGTTTCACCCTCACTCTTCTTTACTCATTGATTAAACAACAAAATCAATTCGACATCTTTTTACTATTTCTTAGTTAAATTCTATAATAAACAAGATTCTCGTGGATGCAACTTCCTAGATTCTGAGCTTTTGTTTCTCATAGACATAGAATCTTGTAGTAGAAGGTGAAATCTGTAACAAACAGTCCCTAAAAGTTTTTGGGAATTTTGGAGGACAATGCCTTTATCTTTTTTATTTAATGATTAAAATACCTTTCAAAATCAGTAACAAACAGACCCTAAAAGTTTTTGGGAATTTTGAATGATAATGCCTTTATCTTTTTTATTTAATGATTAAAATACCTTTCAAAATGTTCCTAACACTTCAATCAAAAACCCAAAATGACAAAAAAAAATTATTAGTATAATTATCAAAATACCTGAATAAAACTTCCCAAAAACATTTTTTAGACACTAACCAAAAAAAGGAATTTTGCAACAGATCAAAAATCAGTTTGATTGTCAGTTTCTAACCGTTGGATTTAAATATGTTTCATAGGAAATATCATTCTTCTTTTTTGTTAATCAAATCAAACCCACCAATCAAGTTGATTGTGTGTAAATCCCATGGTTTTTAAACTCATCCGAGACCAAGATATATCGTCTGAGTTAACTTGGTATCGAAGTTGAACAAGACCAACTCACAAAGTCCTTTTTTGACCGAGATTTAGGACTCACGTTCAATTTTTTGATTTGTCTCACGAGATGTCTCAAACGTATTGAAAAACTCATTCGAGATGACTCGGTATCGGACCTGGACGAGACGAGACGTGAAACCGAGTTTAAAAACCATGGTAAATCCACAATCTTAGAATCCATGCAAAAACACCACAAGCACACACATAAATGAACATTTGAAAAAATATTATCATTTTTCTCTCTCTTTTTCAAAGACTCAAAACATTGGAATTACATGTTCTCATCACAAAACAACATTCAATGGTAAATTTCAAAGATTTTTTTAAAAAAACAACAATTTATTCGTACCACTCACCGATCAGGGTCGATCGATTTCAATGCAATAGAATCATACCGGCACTAATACACCAGACCCCACGAAAAAGCAAAACTGACTTGGACCAATCACACTAGAACTAATACAACACCTCCTTGATCCCACCATCATCAATTATTGGTGATCACAAACAATAACCACCAATCACCGAAACAGCAATCAACATTACTCCATTCATGGTGAGACCCATTGCACCAGAATTATCGGACTTATCACTTGAAGAATCTGGACTGTCCGATGAAGATGGAGGAGAACCTTTTTCGGGCTTTGGAGCAGAAGCCGGGGAAGGTGGACCGAACAAGTCCAATGGAAGAAGCACCTTATCGACTTGATATACAGCTAGTTGGTTATCACTGAAGATTGTGTTAGCCACAGTTGTGTCAACGACACCCGTCGTTACATTCACTTGGTTACCAGCCGTAGTAACATTAAGTGGGAATTGCCCATTGTTCGCGTTCCCGGCTTGTGTGCGCAACGGGTTGCTTACGGTTTGAAATTGTGTGAGAGAAATGAATGTAGGTAGGACATGGAACTGTAGCAATTCGACTTTTTCTTGATCGTTGAGCGAGTTAAGGGTACCGGATTTTAGGTTTGAAAAGGCGTTATCGGGTGGGGCGAATATGGTTAGGCCTTGATTTGAATTGTTGAGTTGTGTGTTGATTTGGTCCCCTACTTGGGTACTACTTAATAGCCTAATAAATGTGCTAAATTGACCCGCCTTTTCAAGGATTTTAGTGATGTTGGCTGGACCCGATGGCGCGGGTGATTGCGCCGGTGACTGAGCTAGGGTTAGGGTTGTGGTGCAATGGAGAAGGGTGGCTAGCAAGAGTGCACAAGAGAAGAGAAACTGTTTCATCATCCTTGTAGTCACTTGGGCTGCTTGGATAAAGTTAAGGGAGAACGATACCTTGTAAAGTGTTTGATGAGGTCTTGTGAGAGAGTGAGAGGGTTTTATTGAGGTGGTGAGAGGAGGAAGTTAGGTGTGAGAGTCCAATCCAAGTTGGGGGAGGAAATATTACATCTTAACTTTATTGGTAAGGTAGAGGATTCAATAGAGGGGGGGAGACATCTAAAAAGTTATATGTGTAGATCATGTACTCCAAGCAGTTGGATTGTAACCTTACTCCCAATCTCTTTTGCCCATCACATGGCAAATGATTTTGATCCATCTTTTGGTGATTAGATATACCAAAACTTAGTCTGATCATCATATAAAACAAATATTTTAGTGAATCGGATCTAAGGGCTTAGAAGTATTTATATTTACGATCAACCCCATCTTAATCTCGTGTTGGGTTGTTGCGACATAGAACGGAACCACTATGAAGGAAGCTTCGGCTCATAGTGGTCATGGGTTGAGAACGGGAATTTAACTCTATGAGATCTAATTTCCCGTTGTTCCTCAGTAGCTCAGTGGTAGAGCGGTCGGCTGTTAACTGATTGGTCGTAGGTTCGAATCCTACTTGGGGAGATTTGATTCATTCTGAATTCGGTGTTTGTGATTTGTTGTGTAACTCCATCATGATTGGGTGAATCTCGAAACATTAACATCGATTTTTCCGCCCCCAACAATAATCATTATATTTGTACATTTTTCTTCCAAAATTCATTAATGGACCTATTTGTAAAACCCACAATCATAAACAACCTAAACCCAATGACTAGGTCTACTTGGTCTATGGTCAAACAATGATGTGTTAGTGGATCAAAAAGTGGGCAATGGAAACTTATCCAACTCCTAGTTGTACATGATCTAAACTCTATTATGATATGGTGCCACAGCTACTAATTTGCTTTGTAAGGGAGGAAAAATGAGTGTGTGGTGACTGAGACAAAGCTTTATGATTGCTTTTCTTACACTTTTTCTCAAATAAAAGACTAATTTACTTGAGAGAGTCTTGACAAATAAGCTTCAACTTCCATTGTTGCACAAAAACACTGTATCAGACTTAATGATTTTCTGATTTTACTTGTTTGGGTCATCTCATAGTTGTCATGGGACCCTTTTTTTGTCAGCTTAGTTGTCATAGCTTTTAAAAAACTAATAATTATAACAATAATTTTTTTAAAATTTTCTTTAAATAATTTTTTTAATATAAAAATTAGTTAAAAATCTTTTAAAAATAATAATTCGAGAATGAAAATAAGAAAATGCAATAAAATAATAATGACAAAAATTGGTAAGTCTCAACTAGCATAGTTGGTAGAGTCTTTCGGTGACGATACCAGAGACATGGGTTCAAATCCCACTAGCCCCAACTTACTGAACTCATTAAAATCAGGTTTATAATTTATTGATCCCAAATAAATGAATAAAGACAAAAAAAATGCAATTAAAAAATAATTGGGGTTCAACACTGAAAAATCTTTCATCTCATAATTTTGAATTATGATTTTCTAACGCCCCATCACAAAATCGTAAATCATTTGCTTCGGGATACATAGAATAACAAATCTTTTTCTTATGTATCCTGAGGCAAATGATCTACGATTCTATGATGAGTAAAGAAAGAATTAAATAAATAGGTTAAGTGTACTGATCAATCTGGACATCCATCGTTTATTTTTGTATCTAGTTCCTCAACATCATTATCTTCAAATTTACCCTTTTATATGGTGATGAATTACATCGTTAAAATATGAATAATAATTTTTGAACAAAAGATCAAGAAAATTTTGATGTCCCGCAAAATCCAACACATATGATAATTCTACACATGTTTGTGTTCAATTATTGTGCATACGATTGATAACATTGGAAATTTAAAGGTTAATTCATAAGGTTTAAACACTTTAATTCTTGTTTTCTAAATTAAAATAGAACAACATTAAGATCCACTGAACTAATTGGACTACCGACAACAACACTTCATAAACAAATAGGAGAGGTTCTATTAATTACTAAGAGCATCTCCAAGAGACTCTTTAAAGTCTGTTGGCTATATACAATGTACTCTAAAGAGGAAAATTGAAAAAGTGGCCTTCGAGAGACTTTTTAAAAGTAAATGTTAAAATAAAGATGGGGCTTCCACTCTACATGTAGAGAGCCTCGAAGACTAGTTATTTTAATGTTAAAAAAATAAAAATAAAAAATGCTTTCCTTACTAACTTAGTAGATTTCAAATATTAGTAAAAGTCGTTAGGCCCACATGGATTACTATATTGGCAATCCAACACAAAGTCATTCTAGGTTTCATGAAAAACTTTATAATAACCTTAGTAAGATTTAACAAATATTTGTTTGAAAAGTAAAATAATATTAAATATAAGAATAGAGAAAGAATTATTGAGTCTCTTGGAATTGTGATGAAAATTTTCATTATTTAAAATAACTTTTGTTACTTTTTTACAAAAAAAAAAAGAAAAGAAAAAGAGTCCTTTGTTTTAAAGAATATTGTTGGAATGCTCTTAAATTAAGTAAAATCTTCCATTGAGTCTCCCTAACTAAAAATCCAAAAAAGAGGGTAGAGAAAGAAAACAGAAATGTATAAGAGTGGAAAAGTGAAATGTGGTGACCACTTGGAAAATCCTCGTGTTGCCCATATATAGGTCTTCGTCGAAGTTCTTGCATTGCATTGCCCCTTTTAAATATTAACATTGTATATTGTTATGATGATTCATTTGTGGGGCTTGGATACATACCTTATTTGGTTAACATGTTCAATGCAACTTTTGAGTTGTGGGTCTAAATCCAACTTACCTAACAAGAGAGGGAGCTAGGAGAGAGTGAGAGAGATGATAGGGGCGGAGCCAGGATTTTTTTTTAGTGGGGGTAAGCTTATAATTAATTGGAAGGGGAGGGGGCAAAAATTGGAGGATGATGAGGGAGTGGGGGCAACAAGGTCAAACAGGACATGTCAGTAGTTCAAAATGTAGGGATATCTCAAATTTAAGCATAAATTCAAGGTATCTAAAATGTCCAAAAAAGTTGAGTGGGGGCAATTGCCCCCAATGTCTCCATACTAGCTCCGCCCTGAGAGCTGATATGCTTAATGTTGAAGCCATGAATGATGTTGGATATGTAACAATTGTTTAATGAAGGATGAGGGACAATGAAGAATACTATGTGAGACTGATGGAGGAATAAAAAGGAGAGATGGAGAAAGCTGCTATCGGCAATCCAACTTTACTTATTACATCCCAATCAAAAATAAAGAAAATAAGTAAATGATTGAGAAGAGTGTTCAATAGAATCTTTTTTTTTTTTTGGGGTGTGTGTGTGTGTGTTAGGATTTTATTGGACTTCGACCCATTACTCAGTTGGTTTGACACATTGCAAAGTAACTTCGAGGTCATGGCTAAGTCCAATAAAAGGGTTTAAGATTTTATTTGAGCCTAATCATAATTAGAATTGTTTGAACTTTGTAATGTTAAGATGATAATTTGAGCCCAACTTCTGTAGGGTTTGAATGGTGTGTTTTAATCTTTAATTGAGATGTGATAAATAATTTAAAAAATTAGGGTGTAATAAGTAAAATTAGGGTGCCAATAGCAGCTCTAAAAATAGATAGGGCTCACGAGCTTGTAACCCCTTTTTTTTATACAACTGTTTTTTGAATTGTTGCATTAAAAATGTGAGTGTCACCTTCATTAATTCATAAAAGGTCAAAAAAATCATTACTTCTTTCAAGAATTAAATGTCCCAGCTATTACAACTGATTCTTGTATAATTTATGTATTTTATTTTTGTGGGTGGGGGTGGGGGACTACGTGAAATTTCGATGGGTCAAGGCCCATGAATTTTAGAAACCGAATTTCGACGATCAGGGCCATTGATTTTTTTTTATGTGTCCCCACATTCGACTGCTTAGAGCCGTTGAATTCTCTCATCTTCCATTAATTTGATGATTTCGAAGTTGAAAAAATATGGGCTTTTTCACGTTGTGTTCCTAGCTACACAAGCTCTTAGGAAAAAAAATATATATGCTAGATTCGTTCAGGCCATTGTGATAGATGACTTCAACTTCACCAAGTTTCGACTTAAAATTCAGTCAATCAAAATTTTCGAAGATTGTTGAGTAGATAATAGTTGAAATCCGAAGATGGAAAATTTCATGAAGGGCAAGTAGATGCAAGAGGGAAAATAGAGTGAGTAAACCTCCAAGGGTTACTAAAGTATGACCAAGACTACGTCTTAGGAAACAAAGGTCCCGAGTTCAAATGGCATCCCAAAAATTGCTAGGTATGTTTGGGGGGAGTATATTGCATGGAAACCGAGGATTAGTTGGGAGCTCTAAGAGGCCGAGATACCTCGGTTCAAAAAAAAAAAAAGGAAAAAAAACTAGAATGAATCAAGAAAATAAGACACAAGGATGAGTAAATGGTACAATGATGAAGGAATTTTTTATTTTTTATTTTGCCAAACAAGTAAGAAAATTATATAGATCCACTATTGCCACACCAACTTTTACTAATGCCACACCAATTCCTATGTAAATCACCTAAGAATTGCACACAGTTGATGTGGTGTTAGTAAAAGTTGGTGTGGCGATAGTAGCTCTCAAATTATATTGTAATAAATATTGATTACAAAATTACAAAATCTTAGGAAGATTTTATGTGTCTCCAACCAATACTAACTTTATAAGCTCTCATGTATTATAATCAGTACAGATGTAGGAATAAATGAGAAATTTAAAAGGATGGATGAATATAGAAGAGGAGATATAAGATATAGGAGATATTGATAAAAAATGGAAGTCATTTATAAGTTTATAGGCTTTAAGTGTGAAGATGGGGGTTTTAGTGTGAATATGGGAAATGAGGTGCCAATTGTTGCCTACATTCAGAAGTTCAAATTTTTAACTCGAGTCAAGTCAATTCGACACAACTCAAAAGAGTTTCTGATCCGACTTGGTAGATTTCTAAGTTGACTTGATCGAGTTTGTAAGTCAACTTGGTGAGTTGGATAAAATGAGTTTTCAATGAGTCAACTTGAAATTCGATCTTGTCGGCTCGAATTGGATGGGTTTATTTTCCACTCATTAAGTTTTAAAACATGTTACTTTCTAATTTTGATTTAGTTTTAGTAACAATGTACTAAAAAATGTGCCTTATTCTAATAAAGTATTTGCTTTATATTGTTAGCTTTTTTACTCCAAATTTCTAATTTTGGATTATTTTAGTTAGACGATGGCCATGTTTTGTTTCAAAATAGTTTCTGCCTTTAAGACACTAAAACATTTTATGAACAAAGAGTGTTGGGCATAGTAGCTTGGGCTTCCTTTCAAAAAAAAAATGAGAGGTCTTGAGTTCAAGTCCTCTCGTTGGTCACTTATAGGGATTTATTCCGATTAATCTAATATGTGTGCTTTGTGGGTACTGCATGTACCTTGGGATTTGGGTATAATAAATGGGTTCTCTAAGATGCTAGTTGTCTCGCCCTTACTAGTTGGGCCAATGGGTTTAAAAAAAAAAAAAATAGTTTTATGACTTCACATAATAATGAATGCAGATGATCAAATACTATTTTTGTTGTTTAGTCGCTATCTTCATAAAAAATCTTATAGATGATTAGGACTGGCACTAGGTCGGATAATACCCATCTACCTGACTCATCCAAACCAAATAATATTACCCGATGCCCATTTATCCAAAAAATGTGTCCAATTGGGTATGAATATATGTCATATTTTATCCATTTACCTGATCGTAATAGTATAATTTCATATTCTATATATAAATATACGTAAATAATTAATTTTTTATTATATATTTTTTGTTATTAAAGTAAAAAAATAAAAAAAATAAAAAAAAAATAGACGAGAGGGTAAAAATTTGAATTTGGATATTATCCTAAAATTTAGGTAAGAAATCGGGTATAGGTGTGTATGTTTCAATTCAGGTATGGAATCTGTAGAAGTTTTACTTGACCTGTTGCCAAAATGATAGAGAGCACCTTAGAATAGCAATTTTTTATTGGGTATCGGCATTAACAATAGTATTTTTCTTGTTGGATATAATATTCGAGTAAAAATAATAAATTTAATTAAATATCAATAACTTATATTAAAATTTCCATATACCACCTGAAAATACAAGTAAAAAATTAAATGAAAGGTTGTTGATTAGCACACAAGTGTCATTTGTTATACCTTCCCAATTAACATAAATATATATGTAAAAGCATGTAAAAAAAATACACAAGCATGATATCCTAAGTTATACCTTCCCAATTAACATAAATATATATGTAAAAGCATGTAAAAAAAATACACAAGCATGATATCCTAAGTAAGCCTTTTCCATGCATTTGTTAATTTAATGCAATAGAGACATTTATACAAAAGTACCATCTAATCCAACTTTTGTTAAGTAAGATAAACACCTTTCTTACCAAGTAAAGAAGGAAAGTTTCATGGCCACATCAAATAGTCACATCCAAAATCATGATTTGATGCCACATGGTTGTAGATGATTAAATTTTAATAAGTTTGAAAAAAAAAAGTTCAAAAAAGGTTAATTTTAACCATTTATTTCAATTTTAAATTTGGGAGTTTGATAGCCGTCCATTTTCCACACCTTTGATCAAGATAAAAAAAGATTTTTTTTTTTTTAGAATATTAGTTTTTTCATGAAATCTAGAAGGCTGTGGTGTTGGATTGACGAAGTGATAATCCATGTGGGCTCAACGACCTTTAGTAAGAGTTGAAATCTTACGAAGTCAGGGTAGTCTGGTTCAGGAGGAAAGATTTGTTGTGTAACAAATTTGATGAAGTAAGGGAGTTTTTGTAATAAAAATGTAACAAAAAAGACTGCCCGACAAATCTCTCTTAATACAATCTTTCATAATTTTATAATATATATATATTAATAAAAATTTATAATAGTTAAATAAGATGTGATTGTAAATGTTACGGCACTATCTTAAAAATAGTCATAATTGTATGATTTTAGAATCGTAATTTTCGGTCTTAAAAATTTTCACTTAGCCTATACGCGACTGACATGGCAAGGGCACAGAACCATAGATCTTTTTCTTCGGGATACACAAGGAAAAGATCAACGGTTCTACACCATTGCCATGTCAACAGAGTATACCCAATGAAATTTTTGAGTCCGAAAATCATTAGCGATGATTTTAACTATTATTTATGGGGACGGATCATGGGACATAAGTAAAAAACATGTGTAAAATCAATAATTTGCAAATTACTTTTGATGGATTTAACATCTTTACTATTATAACAAGAGAAGGCGGACTAGAAGTGATTCGATAATAAAATTTGGATTCCAAAAATGCCATCATCTTAATATTTAAACTTAATATAATTAGGGTCATTTTGGACAAAAGCTGAAATCACGTTGATTAATTTTTAAAATTACAAAAATATCCATAAAATCTTCAAAATCTCTATTTAATTAATTTTTAAATTACAAATAAGTCCTTCACATACATGTGCATTTGTACATGCCACCTTCAAGTACAAATAATAAAAGAATATCAAAGCATCATCGCACATATAATAATCGAATAGAAAAATACAAATGTCAACGGAAGTCATAGAAATAAAAGTCAGCAACATCGATGCCAACATACAAATTTTTGCTTGCAATCAAGTCAAAGTAATTAATCATTGATGACAAATACATAGCAAGTCCAAGAAAACTAATAAGACTCAACAAAAAATAACAGGCTAATGCAGAGTAGAGACACAAAATCTGCAATTTTTTTTTTTAAATAATAATTAAATCATGATTTTAAATGTTCTCAATTAAATCACAAATTTTTCAAAAGATCACAAAGTTTTTGAAAAATCACCATTAATCATGATTTAATCAATAATTTTTGAGAAAAAAAAATCACAGATTAATTTTAATTTTAATTTTAGAATTTTATCATTAAATATATAAAATACATTTTTTTTACATTTAAAAAAATTATTCTTATTTTTAAATTTATCTTATGTTTTTCCAACTTTATCCATCTTTTGTCGATTTTTTTTAATGTTTTCTCTTGCCGAATTATTCCTGAATCCCGACTTTGTCACTATGATGTATAGTACTATATGAGTGTTTCTTTACTTGTTCATCCACCATGTCTGGCATGCCTTAAAGATGGAGGAAAACAAATGACTTCTCTACATTTCTTCTTAACGAACATAATTAGTACAAAGATGTAAAAGTCGTTGCATTAGGGGCATCCGTTAACTAGTCCAACAGCTCAACATATTCTTTGATGTTGGCATTAGGTTGAGACTCTGGAGTGACCTCAAGCTTGGACCTCATATCACACATCTTGATGTGAAAGTGGATGGAAATCCTAAATTCCTTTTCACTATGGATCCTATCCACTTTCACGCCAGCGTGTGATGTGAGGTCAAAACTTGGTGTCACTTCAACATTATTCTAAGATTAACTTGATATTGGAGGAGAGTTTATTACCGAAGCAAGAGAATTTGGAAGTATAACACCCATTCTGGCTATGGTACCCAATATCGAAAAGGAGATCATGCTATATTCCATGCATTGTTCTTCGACTCAATAACACCACCGATATGATTGATTTGCTTACCCTATATATTGTGCAACATTGATCGATTAACTTCTAATGGGTTGGGTTTTTCTTAAAAAAATCTCTATGGGACCTCTCATCATATCAGTTGGGTTTTTCTATACGAATCGGATACAAAATGTAAGTTAATTATGTAACCAACAAAAAATTGGTCACTAACATCGTCAACAAGATTCACCATTGGCACGAATTAATTATTTCTTCAGATCACACCCGAAACTATAATCGTAACCCTTGAACCCCAAACCTCACCATAAATCCCAAAGAGCTAAGCCTTATTAACCCTAAAAGCCTAATCTTAACCCTATAAACCCCAACCCCAAAACCTTTTTGGGCTAAAAGCCTAAATCCCTAATCTTAAACTCTATTAATGTAACCTTAAAACCTAAATTTGTAACCTTAAATCCTACTAACCCTAAAACACATAAACCCCTCACCCTAAAACTCCCCGACTCTAGCGTTACTAACCTTAATCTTAAAATCTAAACTCTGTACCTTAAAGACTAAACTATATTTACTCTAAAACCTTAACCTTACGCCCTTACCCGTAAACCCTATAACCCTTAATCTGTAAACCCAAATCCCTCACCCTATAACCATAAACCCTTAAATCCAAAAGCCTAATCTAATATTCCAAACCCATAGAAATAAAAAATTACATTGATAAATTATAAATTAGAAGGAATAGTTGAAACAAAAACAAAAGACTTGAATTAAGGTAACAAATTACCCAAATAATTATAGCAGTTATTTGACACAAAATGCTATAGTTTG
This sequence comes from Akebia trifoliata, assembly GCF_017979445.1. Classification (NCBI taxonomy): domain Eukaryota; kingdom Viridiplantae; phylum Streptophyta; class Magnoliopsida; order Ranunculales; family Lardizabalaceae; genus Akebia; species Akebia trifoliata. Next base: position 24,724,968 of record NC_141389.1, read on the forward strand.
GATAAATCCTAAATCCATATAGTTAACACATTACACAAGTCAATTACATAATTTTGTGAATAAAATTCTAGAATACTACAGATGGATCATAATAGGAAGAAAAATAAAATTTAATATTATAAAGAGAGTTACTATTGTCACACCAACTTTAGCTAACGCCACACCAATGCTTTGATGATTTATATAAGAATTGACATGGCATTAGTAAAAGCTGGTGTGAAAATAGTAGCTCTATATAATAAATTCTAATCCTAAATTAATGTCATCCAATCCAAATCTTTTGTTGGTAGTTCAAGTAACAATTGACAAAAAAATGTCACAAATATTCATATCTATGGGTGTGTATCAAAAAAAAGACTAGCCTATTTGCACCCACCATTTGTGCTCATTGCACCCAATAAAAAGGTGGGTGCAATAGGATTAAAAGGTGGGCGAGCGCAAATAGAACAACCCATTAAAAAGTTCATTGCACAGAGTTAATTGTAAAATAATCAACAAAATAAATATGCATTACTTAAGTTTTCAAAATGCTCTTGATAGGTATGGATGTCAGTAGTTCCGAGTCGTGCTTATGTATAATGGTGAAGCAAATTTGGATGGCGGACTATGGACGATTATCGTCTGAGAATCAATTTGGAAGGATTGATGTTTAAACAAAAACTACATATAAAAATAAATAGAGACTTTTATTAACACACTAACTTTTACTCACAACACGCCAATCTATGTACAAAGAACTGTCTAGTTTCAAAAGGATTAGTGCCTTGTAAGCAAAAGTTGGTTTATTAATAGAATCTTTCAAATAATGTACACTTTTTTTTTCCCCCTAATTTCTTGATAGATGGCCATTGAGACCTGTGTTTTTGGTAAACAGTCGCCCGGGCCTGGTCACTGCGACCCCCTTTCCTTTGTGAGGAGGCACCCCTTCTCCCGAAGTTACGGGGCTATTTTGCCGAGTTCCTTAGAGAGAGTTGTCTCGCGCCCCTAGGTATTCTCTACCTACCCACCTGTGTCGGTTTCGGGTACAGGTACAATGTCAAAGAAAATTTCGACTAAAAAATTGTGGAGATGAACATTAGAAAGGATGATGAAGACCTACTTTTAATATGAAATAGGTTTCAAGGATGGTATAATTTCCAAGTAAATCGAATATTTTTTATAATTAAAAATGAACAAATGAAAAATTAATTATGAGTTTAAAAATTGTTGCATTTCTCTAAATTTTTTTGCTAAGTAGTGGAAAATGGATTCAGTCAACTTTTGATTTTCATGTTTTTCAGTTCAAACTTATCTTGAATTCTTAAACCACATAACAATTCTAATAGGAGAAATGCACTCAACAAAAAAACACACTAGAAAACTGTTGGAAATGCAAAGTCAAATACTATATATCTTAAGGGTATGTTTGTCACGGCTTTTTTCGATGATTTTTTGGGTTTTGAATTGAAAAAATTGGAAAAACAAGTTTGTTGGTAATAACTTCTATTTTAACAACTTTAGTGGGAATCCCCAAACTGCATTTTTGAGATGTCTTGTTGGTGTTGATTTCGTACGAGAGCCAATATGAGAAATCAACACCGAAAAACATATGAGGCCCCCTCATTCTTCTTAACTCATCGATCAAACAACATAATCAATTCGAACTCTCTCAACGACTTTTTCGTCAATTTCTATTACAAACATGATTCTCTTGGATGCAACTTCCCAAACTCTGAGAATCTCCTTTTCCAAGACACAGAATCCTGAAATAAAAAATTGGAATCTATAACAAACATACCCTAACTTATTTTAGATGCAAAAATCTCTTTTTTATATAAACTATGTTATTCTAGAAACTGATTTTAGAATTTAGAATCAGAATTTTGTTGAGTAACCCTAATTCTATAATTTTTATAGAGAACATTAGAATATTATACGTATAAGATAAAGTCTCCATAGAGGATATTAATCCTTAAAGGAAATTGAATCAACCACCTAAAAAAAAAAAAAAAAAAAAAGTTGACTTATAAACAGAAAAAGCAAAAGTTTACTTTAGCTTTGGGAGAGAGTGGAACACCTCAAATGTTCCACGTGTCAACTATCCAACCCACCTCTCATCTAGATAAAAAAAGTTCTTAAATCGAACGGTTCACAAGTAATTTCGAGTATTAGTGATCTTTTGAGAATGCAAAGAGTGTCCACGTGGCACTTTTTAGAGTGTTGGATCATAACAATCGTTAGATTATAGTTATCCTCTCGTCAAATCGGTACTAATGGTCCATCCCACATTAACAAGAAAACTTTTAATATAAAGTAATTGACCAAAAAAATGATACAAACCATCTCACACCGTTTATTTTCTGATGTATTTTGTTTAATCAAATGGGCCCACCAAATCAAGAAAGTTTTAATTTAATAAATTGCAGTCGATGTAGCAGATCTTGTTATACCGTTAGTTATCACAGAAAGAGACGGAAAGAGAGACGAAACGAGAGAGAGAGAGAGAGAGAGAAAATAAGTGTTGCAGAGTTCATCGTTCGAATCGCTGACCAAAAACCCTAAAAAATCAATCTCAGATCATCGAAATCCGAATTAATTACCGAATCGAGGTTCACGGAATCCAAATTCCTGATCGATTCCTCAAAAATACTTTTTTGATTCCTCTTCGAAGAACAAGAATCAAGATCAGTGGAGAGAGCGAGAGAGTGCGAAGGAGAGGATTTTCCATCACCAATCACCACCATTGTCATGATCTCATGCTTTGCGACCTATAATCTTCGATATGATCCACAGTAGCAGCAACAACAACGGCATGATGTCGTCTTCTTCAGCAAATCCCCAATCTCCTGGTTTGAAAACCTATTTCAAAACCCCTGAAGGCCGTTACAAGCTTCACTACGAGAAAACTCATCCTTCTGGTCTCCTTCACTACGCCCATGGAAAAGCCGTTACTCAGGTTAACCTTATAAACTACCCTTTTAACCCTTTTTCTAACAGTTCTAGAATCAATCCTCACCGTTCATTTTATGATGATCAGGTAACCCTAGCGCATCTCAAGGAAAAACCAGCACAATTACCTCCAACCCCTACTTCAAGCTCGAGCACTAGTAGCGGAGTGAGATCAGCGGCGGTGAGGTTATTAGGTGGAGGTAATGGAAGTCTAGCGCGTAGCTTTGTTGGAGGGAATGGGTCTAGTAAATCCATTACTGGGTCTAGTAGAAATAGTTCATTCGGAGCTTCAAATATGAGTAATTCTTCGGCTACTTCGAATTACGATGGAAAAGGGACCTACTTGATCTTCAATGTTGGGGACACTATTTATATTAGTGATTTCAATTCGCAAGATAAGGTAATTTGGTATTTTGTATGTTTGTTTCTATTTGTTTTGATCATAAATTATTATCTAGAGATTTGGAATGAAAATGAGTTTGAAAAGTTTGAATTTGTATTGTAGGATCCTATTAAATCTATCCATTTCGGCAATTCGAATCCTGTGTGCCATGCATTCGATCCCGAGGCAAAGGACGGGCATGACTTGATTATTGCATTGAATTCTGGAGATGGTAAAAATGCACGCTTTATTCAAAATGTGATGTGTGTTTATGAATTTCCCCCCTTTTGACTTGCTTTATATTTATATGTGTTTGGGTTTTTAGTGTACTCGGTGTCACTGAGGCAACAATTGCAAGATGTTGGGAAGAAGCTTGTCGGGGCCCAACATTACAACAAAGATGGTTCAGTTAATAGCAGGCAAGCATGACCTAGCCATGGTTGCTTTTGCATGTTTTACTCATAGTTATTTGTTCGTGTATGTATCTCTTTTTTACACTCAAATATACTTTGATATTTTTTGTTCTTTTGTGTGACTTGTTGATTTAGTCTATGTTTTATGGCAAGTGATAGTTACATTGATAAGATGCTTGCTTCTTTAATCTCTAGTTGTGCATGCATGTCCCATGGACGTTGCCAGCTTGGTTCATAATAGAAAAGAAATTTATTTTCACATAACCTAGAAAAGTTCCTCCTTTTTTTTTTTTTTTTGAAAATTGCAATTCCAATAGAATAATAAACCAAAAGAAGGATAAGAACGTGAGGTGATTTCTTAGGTGCTATTAACTGACGTGGGCTCTCTAGATTAATTTGTAGACAAGTTTATTGACTGTCCTGATATCCAATGAACCAATGTTTGCTATTGGTCATTAGTGTGTGAACGAAAGGAAAGGTATAAACTGATTAAAAGTGAAAAAAAAATCAATTGCCTCCTCATTATCTTTTGCATTTTATGGGATGGGTTACTTTTCAAAACCATTTTAGCTCCGGTTTTAGAGATTTAAGTGGAAGTCCTCCATGTGACAAGAATATTATTTTCTTTCGATGGCCACATAATTCTCATTTAGGGGAAACTTCTTTCAATTTCTAAGGTATAATTTTTTAAGTTTCTATCCTTGAAAAATTGGAAAAAAAAAAAATTCCTATGGAGTGGTAGGGTTATGTTGAACAAACATTATTTGGTTAATGGGAAAATGGTTTCTCATCCTTAAAGCTTGGGTGGGTTGTACGTACAAGAAAGCTCAAAGAATCAGAATTTTTTTTGGGAAATGGAATTGGAGGTAAGAGATATAACTTAGGGTGATTTAGAGAATGGTTATTTAGAGTATGATGATATGAAGGGGGCTGGAATTGTAGGGAATGAGTAGTCAATATTTGCAGACATAAGCAATGATTTTGGACATTACTATTGGGTAGAAGAGGTGGTACAAGGTTTTGGAAAGACGTTTAGTATAATAATTTGTAGTGTTGTCACTAAAAGGGAGTGATTGTGGTAGTGTTATGAAATACTCTAATTGTATATTGTTTTTTTTAGAGTTTAAAATAAATCTTGAAGCATAAGAATTTGATAATTTTACATTGATTGTTATTTCTTTGGGAACTCGCTCTAAGCAACACAATAGGTAAAAGGGGTGGAGGAGAATATGTTGAAAGGATAAATAAATAAGAGATGTTGGAAGTGGGATTATGAGGGCTACTTCTAGTGGGTGCTCTTTCTATATTGTTTTGGCCATTGTTTAAAATTTGTTTTGTTCTTTGAGGAGCTTGAGGCTTACACCCTGGTAGAGGCACAAGGTTCTAGTCTCAACGATTAGGCCTCAATTAGGTTATAAGATGATTACACTTGACATAATTTTTTTTTTTTTTTTGATAGGTATATAAGGTTAGTGGTTAGCAAATGAAGTTGGGTTCAAGGGGGACCTAGGACGTGGGAACAACACTCCATACGTCTTACAACTTAGCTAAGTTGTCAATTCACACCTGACGTAATTAAGCCTTACTACATGAATGAACATAAAAGGGCTGAACTTATAAAGTTATTATTCTCAATTTTCTGTGTTCATTTTACAGAATTCCCGTCGTGCTTATCTTTTATTCCGAAAACAACCCAAATAAAGATGATTTGGGTCATCTTCTTCCACTCATTTACTTTTGCTAGTTTTATGAACATGGACTGAGCATATTTTCAGCTAGAAGTGTTTTCAATTGACTACATTTCTATAGTGGTGGAGAGACAAAATGCTAGAATGCCTAAAGCTTTATGTGAGAGATAATAATTATCATCTTTATAAATAAATAAATAAAATCACTCTTAAAAATCTTGTTCAAGATAAGTGATTGTTATGGAGATTCATAAGAAGAGGATTTATTTATGTCTTTGGTTCTAGTTGACTCCTTTATTTAATTTGTATGAATATTTAAATCTCTCTTTTTAGAACAGTTTGAGGCTTTCACGGAGGCAAAAAATGAGTCTCACTTTTTGAAACATTAATTTTGGTCATGGGACCAATCCTCCCCTAACTTCGAAGACGTAGGGTGCTCCTATGCCTCCAATGGTTGAAGTGTTTGCTTGAATACCTGCTTCAAACAAGACATTTAACATTCGACCGTCTTACTTAGGGTTCTCATCTAAACATGTATGATGTGTTGTGAAGATGAAGAAAACATTGATCAGTTCCATTTTTATCATATCTATGGGAGATATGAAACATTTGTCTATATTTTCTTAGGTACTGGTTGGTTACTAAAATTTTTTTAAGCTGGGTGGCCTTCCCGTTCTTGTGGATCTAGGTAGAAGATACTTTAGAAAGGCCTTCATTTAGCTATTTTGTTGTGATGTGGTCAAATAGAAAATTGATAAGATATTTAGGGGAAACAACAGTCAATTATATGCTTTTTGTTATAGAGAACAATATTACTTAGGTCTTCGTTTTAGGGTTTTTTTTTTCCATTTTTGTTTGATGATTTTTTTTTTTTTTTTTGGAGTGTTGGAGATGGACTACAAGTAGTGGGAACAGAGTGGTTATCACATCCAAATGGCGAATAGCCATGTGGGCTCATTTAGATCTTTATTGAAAGGTTAAATGGCTTCCTTGCTATTTGGATCACCTACTTTAGTTTAACTTGGAAAGCTGTTTGATTTTAAAATTTCATAGAATCCCCAACGACTTTGTTTGACTAGTTGGCTGAAGAGTGTTATTCGACAGTCTTATAGAGGGCCTTACCCTGATCCATCATGTTACTTAAATCTTATAAGTGCTTCATTATTTGTGGAGAAAGTAAAATACGGAATATAGTAAAGAAGATAATTCGTGTTTATCTCTTCATAACATGCATCTCTGCTGAATATCCCTTCCTTTCATGAAAATGCACATATATCTGCCCCCACTTTTCCTCAGAAGTAGTAGGCACCCATACCCTTAGAATAACTAGTTTTTGCCATGCAAGCAGGGGGTTGGTGGTTAATGGAGGTGAAGGTGGGTTTAACGGGGTTTGAACCTTCGTCACGACCTCATGGGATCAACTCTTTTCAACCCTTTACCAACTTAGCTACGTGGCATCTTCTCGATAGTTATTCTAATCTGTCTTCACCACTAAATGTGAACTTATTGTGTGATTTCTCAATTGAAGATGAGGTCTACTAGAGAAGAATCATTGGTGGATCCATTAGTGCACTTAAATGATTTGTTCCTTGTAAGAGCAACTGGTTTAAGGCTCAAAGTGGAGTTGGCTTTTATTCCATGTTTTGTTTATCTTCAAAAATAACATATTTGAACGCCCAAGTTGCGGTGGCCTTTGTTGACTTTCCATTCATGTGCAAAGTTGAAACATATGGATTTAACTCATTGCTCAGGCATTATTTACTATGAGGAATTTAGCTGTGCATGTTGGCGTGGGGTGGAGATTAACCTCTAATATTTGTATGTAGATGTATGCATTTCACTAGCACCTTTGTCAGATATTTATTAATTGACGGTGTGTGGAAACATTTACTATTCTTTGAAAAGAGTGCGAATATGTTACTCTATCGCTGGATATGATTGTAGAAATATTGGATTGTAAGGTTGGACTGCCAACTAATATCCTGGGGTTCCGTAAGTGAAACTTTTTGGGGATGAGATTAGGATGTGCTGTTTGATCGAAAACACTAACACTATGTTTCATAAGCTAAAACAACGAGAAAGCAAGTTTATATTAATATCTTTTGTTGAATCTTCTGGGGAATTAAGTAGCAAGAATCTGGCATTCGTTGACCTTATTCTCCAATGGCTGGAGTATCCTTTTCTTGGGGCATCTATTCGATAATCTGAAGTATGTGCTACTGAGGTGCTGACCATTAACTTTTGCCTTATTATTCAATTGGAACTTGTAATGTTGTTAGGATTCCTTATTTCTCATATTGTTTTTGGTTATCACATACAAAATTTTACACATCTTGAATTTTTTTAAATATTTTTTATAAGAACTTCTTATTGTTTCTCCTCTTTTAAGTTTACCCTTATTTCCTATCTGACTATATGTACTACTCTTTTTTTTCTTCAGTCGATGTACTTCTGTTGCATGGATACCCGAAGGTGATGGTGCTTTCGTTGTTGCTCATGCTGATGGAAACTTGTACGTGTATGAAAAGGTAAGCCGAATTTACATTTTTTTCCTTATTGGATTGCTTTTGTTTTATTCTTTATTCTTTTGTTCTTGACTCTGCTGGACAAACTGAATTTGGTGTAATATGCTTTTGATTTGTCTTAGAGCAAAGATGGTGCTGGTGACTCTTCATTTCCTGTTATCAAGGATCAAACTCAATTTTCTGTTGCACATGCACGGTCCAGTAAGGTAAATGTTTGTATCCTCTTGCTATTTTTGTATTTTCTCATCTTTTGTTGGTGCTGTCTATTATTTTTATGATTAGTTATAGACGATGCTATCCTAAAATTTTGCTTCTGTTTCAGTCTAGTGTAGTAATTGACCTCTTGAAATAAGTAAACAACAATGTACAACAGAGGTGAAACTGGATATTGAAAGTATTGCGCTAAACGGAGAAGCTATTTGATGCAAGATGGTGAGGGGAGAAAAAAAATATGAGGGTTTAGGGAAATCTGATTGGGGATGATTTTGGAATTGGGTTTAGGATTTGGGCAACAGTGGAAAGGTTTTCCAAAATCCTAATTGGTTGTATGTTGAAATGTAAAACACAAAGTTTTCAATTACAATATTTTGAAATTTCAATTAGGGGAAGGTTTAGGGTATTTAATTATGACATTTTGCAAGCATGATCACAATCCCAATGAAAATGGTTAAAGGTTGGTAGGGTAAGGAAATGATTAAGGGTTGAGGTTTGTAAGTTTCAAGAATTAAGAATCAAGAAAGGGGTTTCAAGAATAAAAAATTCTAAAAAATCAAGAACAAGGATTTAAAAGAAAATCAAGAAAAACAAAAGAATAGAAAAGAAAAATAAAGATTAGAAGAAAAGAATGTTATATTGGGCTCACTCTAAAATGGTCTCACACTACACCCATTGTTGGAAAGATCAAGCTCAAGCTTTCTTTTTCATCATTATATAAAAAATCAAAAAAACTAATACTATCTATATAAAGAAAATAAATCTAAGAGTCTTAATCAAAAACTAAAACACCAAATAAATAACCTAATTTTCGTAACTTTCTCTCTCCTAATTTTTCGACCCTAATAAATTTAAATAAATGACAATCTAAAATGACTAAAGTGCCCCTAAATATTATACTAAGACCACGAGCTAATAAAACATCAAAATAAGCCCCAAAAAATATAAAATTAAAGTCCTAAAATAGCAATCTAAATAAAAACTAAAATCCACTCTTTAGGATTTGATATCCCCATCACTATTCTTTCATTCTATGATTGTAAATTTAAGAATCAGTGAAAAACTTTATTTTATATATTCATGTTTATTTTCTAGAGAATCTATGTATTTTATTGTTATTTTATTACGCACTTCCCTGCTTTGTCATGGTGGATTTGAAAAAAACTCTGGTACGAACAATGATTCTGTAATGGAGTTTCGTGTTGTTTATAATAATTCCATTTCCTCCATATTTTCTAATATTGTTTTATTACAAAGAATTTACCAGTAAATTCATAGTGCGCTTGATGCTCAAATATTAGTCACAGAATTCTCACCTATCGCATGGATATTATTGACTTTTAAGCATGATCCAAGGTTTATTGCTTTGACTTGAGATTCAGTGTTTCTAATGAACGTCAGACAATTCTATTATGCTTGGTCAATTGTGGGTCGTTTCTCTGTGTTGACCAAGTTTTTAGGTTATCATCAACTACTGTCTTGTTTTCCTTCATTGAACCCTTTTATGCCCTAGTTTTAATTATATAAGCTAGTTCATTTTGACTAATTGGTCAGGAATGGTTAAGTTTCCCCTTTCATCTTGTTTTCTGTTCATATATCGTAATTAATGTTTCCATCAAAAATGTGTTTCTGTGCATTAAGTGACTGAAAACAATGCAGTCTATATGTTGAATATTATTGGTTTGGTAACTTTGAGCCAGGTATGAATATAGGGCTGTTTAACTGTTTCTATTGAACTTGATCAATGAAAAAGTTCACCCAATTCATCAAGAAATCTTTTTTTTGTTTATTCTATTTGAGTGTTACTCAATTTTTAGTTGTGATCATGTGGTCCCTAAAAAATGTCTTTTGGGGAAAAAAAAATAGAGTTGTTTGCATATTTTGTCATTCAAACAAGGAGGCAACATCCACTTTTAATTGGCATTTCAATTACACTGGACGCAATAATTGTCCATATGACCTACATAGATTACAAATTTTGGTTGATTTTTGGCTCAACAAAACATTTGGAGTGCCCAACTTTCCTTGATGTTCAATAATTAGCAGTTCAGTTAAACTCCTTTGGTATGGAACAAAGAGATTATGAATTTATTGGGCCAAGGTTGGTTGGTAACTGCAGTTGTAGAAGTGGATGTCAAGGTGAAGGACACTTCCAAGGTTGTCAAGATTCCTAGTCAAGCGTAGGAGTCTGACCTCGCCCTACATATGTATATAGGCCACCTGATTTTCATTTTTTTTAGTTTGTGTGAAGATGCTTTTACTTTTTCCTTAAAAGTTTCAATGTTTGCCTTTGAAGCCTTAATAATCTCTTTGGTTGTAGTTTTAAAAAGCAATAGAACCTGAACACTCAATTTCTGCTCCTTTGTTGCTTTAAAGGATTACTGACTTTGTTTTCTTGGTGAATTACTACCGAACTTCAATATTTCTCCGAGTGGCACCAAGTTTTATTAGGAGTTCACAAAGTCCTCTGAGCTTCAATGGTGTGTCAATGAGATTTTAAGGTGGCTATGTTATTAACAAATCTTTGATGCTGCTGAACATTCTTTTTCTGTCGCTGAGGTCCTTTTTGATCTGTAATGTTGCTTTGGATTTCTATCAGGAAAAATAGTATATTTTTCTATGTTATTTAAGGAATATAAATTCTAATTCAAAGAGCTTCCACATTTGTATGTTGACTATCGTGATTTACTTGCAGAGTAATCCAATTGCGAGATGGCATATTTGCCAAGGTTCAATCAATAGCATATCTTTCTCAACAGATGGGACATATTTAGCATCCGTTGGAAGAGATGGTATTGTACTGATTTGATACCATTCAATTTATGACTTTATTACCTCTTTTTGTTTTATTTGATAGATGTTGATATTATAGATACCCTGAGACCTTGACGTATGCAGGTTACTTAAGAGTATTTGATTACTCAAAAGAACAGCTAATATGCGGTGGGAAAAGCTATTACGGTGCACTACTGTGTTGTGCTTGGAGGTAACTAACTTGTACTGGTATTGAGTGTTTCATGCATACTAAATTCATTGGATCCTAATTCTCTCTTCTTTTTTTCTTTTTTGAGAGAGAGAGAGAGAGAGAGCTGTTATTGGCACCCCAACTTTTACTTATTGGCACCCCAATTTCTTAAAATATTTATCACACCCTAATTATAGATTAAAAAACACTGTTCAAACCATAGTCACCAAGTCGGGTTCGGGAAAAAGTCGAAAAAAACGAAATTGTGTTAATACAATATATATTTTTTCTACTAAGTGATGTTATCATTTACATCATCAAATCCTATTTTAAACTTCAGATTAAATTGTCTTTGAAAAAACCCTTTTAAAATAGCTTGCTCAGCCCAAACAAAACAAAAAAAAAAAAAAATCACATTTTTTTTTTTGTTTAAATCACAACTTTTTCGAAAAGTCGGGATCAAATCGTGACTTTTGTTTAAATTGCGACTTTTTCAAAAAGTCTTGATTTAATCGTCAGTCTTTATAATCGGGATTTAAACATGATTTTTTGAAAAAGTCGGCAACTATGGTTCAAACATTACAAAAGTTTGGTTCAAGCTATTACTTCAACATTACAAAGCATTTAACACATTCAAATCACTTCAGCAGTTGTTTACAATTACGATTATGCTCATAAAAATCCTAAATCTAACAAATAAAAATCTAAACGAGAGAGAAGGAAGGAGGGATTCTATTGGGGTGCCAATAGCAGCTCTCTTTTCCAAAATAAAAAATAAAAAAATTTGGCCTACCATCAAGCCTTTTGTAAGGGTAAACATTATGATTGACCTCAACATGATGTTTATTAGCATGGATGGGAAATACATTTTGACTGGAGGTGAAGATGATTTGGTACAAGTTTGGAGTATGGACGATCGGAAGGTAGTAGCATGGGGTGAGGGGCACAACTCATGGGTAAGTTCTCTATTTTTTATTTTTTCATTTATCATTTATCATTTTTTATGGGAAAAGTTCTCTATCAAATGGTGGTGCTGTACTTGTTATAGTTTAATTCACAGGACCTTTAATATATTTATGTTATTGGGTTTGCTTCCAGGTTAGTGGAGTTGCTTTTGACTCATATTGGTCACCACCAACCTCAGATGGTACGGGGGACAATGTCATGTACCGTTTTGGTTCTGTTGGTCAGGTATGCAATGTTTCTTTTATGGAAATATACTCATCTTAAATGAACAGGTCGTAGTCTAAAGTGTCATCACCTTTAGATGTTATTCATACTGTATTGTTTCCTTTCACATGTTAACCAGCTAATGTACGGTAAATTTTGTGTTATTGTAGAGTAGCTTAATCCTCAAACATCCAAAGTTCCAAGAGATTTTTCCTCCTTTTTTGGGTTGGGATTTTTTGAGGGTTGATTTACAAGGTGACTAGTCATAAAATTAAACTAAAAAGAATTGACAAGATGGAGGTCCTCAACTACAAGTAGCCAGAGTTCCTGAAATATTTTTCTAGTGAAAAATGGTTTTTATATGGCTCATGCATGATCTCATAATGATGAAGTTGAAAACTTTTAGTATTGAAATTATTGAGTTATTATTCAAGGGCATGAGTTTTCCAAGACTAGATGTCGGTAGCGATTTGCAGTGTTGGTGTTCAGGAGAAAAAGTGACAGCGAATAGTTACTCATTTCAAATGAAATTTGAACTTCGTAAATTTCACATTTTGAAAGTACATTAGAAGTAATTCCTCATCTCATTGTGAAGAAACTGGACCATTGTGTTATAAAAGCTAAACATAGATATGTGCTCAACTGATAATTCAAACTTGAGGAGGGGGGTTTCAAGGACAATAGAGGAGCCAATTAGGTTTCAGTTTATGTTTGAAGTAGTCAAGTAATTACAAATGTATCGAAATTTCAATTGCGTGTTCTTGCCCCATGTGATGCTTATTCTGTCATGCATACATGATGGTTCTTTCTTCTTTTTTTTTTTTTTGGCCTTGTTTCTTCCCATCAGTTGGGACTGTCAACAGGCTTTTGTCATCTATAATCTCATTATGAGAACTTCTATTGGCACCTCAACTTTTACTTATTACCAATTAAAAATAAAGAAAATAAGTGAATGATTGAGAGTAAGTAAAGGTTAGGGTGCCAATAGAAGTGCTCTCGCTTTTTTGAGTGCTAGATTTCTATTTTTTGGGTTTAGGATTTTATATGAGCCTAATCATAATTGTAAACAACTACTGAAATTGTTTGAACGAGTGTTTATAATGTTTTGTAATGTTGAGATTATAATTTGAGCCAAACCTTTGTAATGTTTGAAGAGTATGTTTTAATCTTTAATAAGTAAAAGTTGGGTGCCAATAGCAGCTCCCATTATTAACTATTGTTGCGACTTTTACCTATTTGTAAGCAGGACACACAATTACTTCTATGGGACCTGGTCATGGATGAGCTTGTGGTCCCACTTCGGCGCCCTCCCGGTGGTTCCCCGACATTTAGCACTGGAAGCCAGTCTTCTCACTGGGACAGCATTTGCCCAATTGGTACTCTCCAACCCGCCCCAAGCATGCGAGACGTGCCAAAGCTCTCTCCTCTATCCGCCCACCGTGTGCATAACGAACCACTCTCGGGCTTAATATTTACCCAAGAATCAGTTCTCACTGCATGTCGGGAAGGACACGTGAAAATTTGGATGAGACCAGGTTATGGTGAAACCCAATCGAGCAACTCCGAGGGCGTGCTAAGTACCAGTTCAAAGGAGAAGATACTACCGTCGGGTAAAGTTGGGAACTCTAGTTACAAACAAATAACCATTAGTCATTAGACGTGAGACGTAACTTAGCTCGTTTTTGCGCAATTACATCACCATTTACCAGTTTGACTATATTTAAGGCTTTCCCGTCAAATTGGTCACCGCAGATTGGACACAAACGTAAACTTATCAGTTGGGTTGGTCATTGTCGCTCGATGTTTTACTTTTGAGGTTAATTTCTGGGTTCCCTTGTATATTCATAGAGATATAATGTCTGTGTCGACATCGAAAGAGAGGGTCCAAGTTGAGAGCAAACATAGAACAAGTTATACAAAATGACTGTCTCCTGCTTAAATACTTCAAATAACTCTTGAATAATGGAACTTCTTGCCTCATTGTCCATAGCAGTGTGTGAGTTTATTGTATCTGTTGTATTTGTTTGAATTATGCTGTCATGATCTCAACCTTAAAACACGCAAAATGCCAAAATTTTCACATTCTTTTGGGCCCATTGATCTTTTATAGGATCCAATTGGAGATTGATCATTTTTAAAAGGGTGATTTAGACGTACACCCCCACATTTTTATGAACGTTCATTGAGTAACCAGCCCTGTAATTTTTATTACCAAAACCAGACATTTTCAAGACCTTGATAAAAAAAATTAAACCTAATGCTAAACTTTTAGATTCTTTCTATTCAAAATAATTTTTACCGTCCTCTTCAACGTTATGATTCTATCCACTTCAACCTGTAAATATCACTAGAACTAAATATGATTTTTGAAGTAGAAAATGATGAAATTAGGAAACAAAAATGGAGGATTTTTTTTAAACTAGGGATGAAGGTTAGGTTGAAAATTAAGAGGTTGGGGTAGAAAACTAGGGGTAGTTGAGTCATTTTTCATAAGGGAAGACTGAGGTCAAGGGGTGCATTTCGCTAGTTTGAAAACACGGGTTTCCTAAATAATTCATCAAATATGTGTAAGTGTAGATCTAAATCACCATTTTTTTAAATGGACAGATTGAATTTGATGGCAAGGAGTTCAATTGATAGACACAGCTATCCAAGAAACAGAGTTTGGTGATTTAGGTTTACAGAAGCAAGACCTTTTACATCTTTCAAACAAGCCTTTTAACATCCTTCACATTGGCTTATGTTATGACTTATGACATGTGATCCCTCCATGGTTTGGTGAATATTTGAAATAGAGGATTACTGTTGCCACACCAACTTATACTAACGCCAAACCAACTGAGCAATTCTATGGTAATTTATATAGGAATTGGTGTGGCAATAGCAGCGCACCCTCTTGAAATATCCACCACATTTTAAAGTTACCACGTCCCTTCATCTGGTTTCTCTTGTAGACTAATAAACAATGACCTAAAATCCCTTTGGTGGTCGTTGATGATTATCATCCAAGAGGCAAGGTTGGTGTTAAATAAACGATTGGCACACAAACAAAATAGCATCCCCTATTAAATAAATTTTGAAATTTCGAAAGATGTTAGGTTAAGAACACCGATAAATCTTCTTGTATGAGAGGCCAATACATAAAGTTGTTAACATTGTTCCATCAAGATCAAAAGTCCATGGCATCCTCCTATAAATGAAAATTTACTTCCAGAATCAAAACCCATCCCCAAGAACAAACTGCGAAACCTCTCAAAAGTGATGTGCTCTCTAAAACACATTTGCAGTATAAAGGAGAAGATGAACTATAGAGTTTTCAAACACTCTCTGCTGCATCTCTATGTGACAAGTCGTCTTCTGCACTTTCCCCGGCAGACTTCTCCACTCCTAATCTTTCTTCGAGTGCCCGTGCGCCCCTTTCTCTGCAATTCAGTAAAGAAACAAGATCAATAATGTATTCCAGATTTTCTAAACAAAAAAAGGATAATAGTATGTTGCCTCCGTGAAAACCACAAAAGCTCAGTTCACCTTTGCATTGATCGTACTGGTTCATACATGGTTTTAAATCTTGCTTTGACGTCTTGTCTCATTTATGAACGAGACTGAGTTGTCTCGGACAAGATAAACCATTTAACTTGGTTTATAATTATTTATTCATCTATATTTATATAAAATAATAATAATTTTTTTATATATATAGAATAAGGTTGATTACAAGATGTTAACATGAAATCATATGCCTTGTCTACCCATTTCGTTGATGGATGATACCAAGACGACTTGCCCGAGTCAATCTCGGTCGGTCTCAGACGAGATTAGAAACTAAAGGTTCATATGGTGGCTACCTGTTGGACAGGCGTTGAGAAAAAATAAACACAATTCAATGAAAGGATTATCAAGAACTTCCAATAGATTGTACTGTTTTTCACATTCAGGCCATTTGTTTTTCGAATAATGCTTAAGTGACCTCAAGATTGGACCTCACATCACACACCCTGATGTGAAAGTGTATGAGAACCTTATTTACTTTTCCTTGAGATACAAGTGAAAAATCATCTATGGTTCCTATCCACTTTCACGTCAAAGATGTGCGATATGAGGTCACTCCAGCACGACTCTTGTTGTTCTGTTATCCAAGCTTTTCACTTACTTATGATCATATGGTTTTGGGCTGGACAGCCAAGAAGCCCACCGATTGAAAATTTCAGATAAATATTTGCAGATTACAAGTAAAAGTTCTTACAATGTGACATCTACTAATTTCTTTGTTTGACATCGAAGCAAGAAACCAAGAAGTTTTTACCTCCTCCTTGACGCCTCAATAGGATCAGAACCGGGCAATGGGGCACTCCCCAAGGTATAGCCCTTGGCTGCATTAGAAGCGTCTGATCTTCCACAGAGCATCCGATCAAATACTGATGCAATGGGATCAATAACGGGTCTGCGAATAACAAGAAGAAGAATAAGCGCGCTTGGTAATAACAAAGGGAGGCCCGGCAGTTTATTAAAGTTCATTTAAGTTGGTTAATTACCGGCAAAAACCAGGGAAGAACGTGGAGAATGCAAACTCATCACTCGGGTCTCCACTAAGATTTGTTTCTGGATTTCTTTGAAGATACCGCAGGTACAACCAACTCATATATGTGCCAAATATTATGGTTGGAAGGTATGATGCTGAGTCTGCTGTAAAGAAGCTTACAGCTATGCACAAAAGTAAAAAGAAGGATGGCATCCACTGCATGGTGTAGAAATGGCAAAGAATGACTATTAGAGATGTAGTTGCTGACACGTGCATCAAATAGTAACTGAAGGTATGGCATTAAATTGAATAAAGACCACATAAAAATCATACCTTTGTTTTTATCTTCAATAGAGGTATAGACAGTTCTTGATCAGGTAAAATTTGCTTGATGCCCACCAGGAACCCTGAAAGAACCCCATGGAATCCAGAAATGGGTGTGTAACTTCAAGAAAGAAAAAAAGAAAAATCAGAAAGAAGAATGCTGGAACTCCTTATTGACAGATGCATCAACTAAGAGGGGAAAAACAATGGCAGATTAAGTGTTTAAAATCCGGGAAAAAACAAACAGAGAAATAGTGCCGAAAGGTACAATGAGAGGAATATTTTGGTCCCAAAGGGATCTTGGGTAAGGCGTATTGCGAAAGAGGTAAGTATTCCTCTTAACAGAAAAACATGCAGATGATGTATACTAAATGCTTCCTTGTAAAAACTTTCAGGATTCAAAATAAGGAGCTTGTTTGAATATAAAGAAAATATATTTTAAGCATGGTTCAAATATCGTCCGAGATCAAGATGAATCGAGCATGTCATCTCAGTATCGTCCATCAACGAGAAGGACAGACAAGGCTTCTCAAATGTGCGGAATCTCGCGAGATAAATGAGATGACTCGGCCAAGTCAACCAGGATTTTGTATATTTTAGTGAAAATAATTCATTTTTTTAGAATTTAAATACATATTATTTAAATAAAATATGATTTTTCATGATTAAACATCTTCTAATCAACCTTATTTAATATAAAAATTATTATTATGATTTATGTATATATGAATAAATAATTATAGACCAGGTTAAATGGTTTATCTTGTCCGAGTTGAGTTGACTCTTCCAAGACAACTCGGTCTTGTCTCGTCCAGACGAAACGTCAAAGTGAGATTTAAAATTAAAACCATGATTTTAAGAGCTTGTCAGAGCAAAAAATAGAGTGTAAAAATAGTGATCCAAAGTCCAAACTGACTATAAGATTTGACTAAAGATTTTTGAAGTCCTACAAGGTGCTAGATGGCAAAGGAAGGAAAAGCAAAATGGTTTAAGCAAACATAAAAAGACCAAAACAATTACGTTTTGGAGCACAAGACTTACAGGTAATTTTCCTGCGTTGTAACGTAGTACAAGGCAATAGCGGTGACAAAGACACAAAGAGAAGTTAGGAAGTTAACCACAAAGATGAACTTGCAGAACTCCCTAGAACCCCATATGGGTTCAAGCAGCCTCCCAATGAAAAGAAGACCAAGTGTGCTAATAACAGCCTGGAAAACAAATGTACCATCAGAACTTGCTTTTTGGAGGAAAAATCAAAGTGAAACACTTGGCAAAAACTCTTGACAGTATAATCATACTTGCATTTACAACAAAAGAAATGCATACCCCAATAACTGATTGCTCAATATAACCAGCTGTTATGAGGTTCCAACCAAATGGAATTGTCCTACACAATCAATTTCAAGGAGACAAATTCTCAGACAATTAATTAAAGCTTCCACACTAATGATTCAAGCAGTATAGAATATGAAGCTGCACATCTAAATTATGAAGTACGCCATATTTACCAGCCTTTGATAATTCGAACATGTGTATCGGCATGCAATTGATACAACCAGATGACTAAGAGTAAAAGGAAGAAAATTTCTTCATAAGTCACTACTAAATTTCTTAATATACTTGTAGAAAACCATGTCTAGTGAATAGTGAACAGTGTATACTTCCGCACATATGAAAAAAGGGGTCCATCCGGCCCTGGCGATTTTTCTCCATTCACTTCTCTTAGATCCAGCTAAAGGTTTTTTTTTTTGATCGGTAGCTAAATGTTCAAATAAGCTCCTATTACACGGTGACTTAGGGGGTTGAATGTTGCAACCCAGTGATCGTCGACCCATACTACTAGATCATTAGCCTCAAGTTTAAGTATCTAAATTCTTTTAGGGTCTTGTTAACGTGTACTCTTAGGGCACAAGTTAAAGTGCAATAAGTACACCTTGGGAATAAGCATATGGGGGTATTTTGGGCACATGTTAACAAAACCCATTCTTTTATACCGAAAATGTTCTTTTGAAAAGCATGTGGCAAAGAAAAAATGGTAAATCACAGTAAAATTAGCATAGATGAAATTACATGAAAATCTCTTAAATAGAGAAATGATGTAAGGATCTTTCCAAAAGATGATATGCTAAAGCCTTCTCCAAGAGAGGGAGGCTGCTTTGCAAGATACTTCCTTTTGGAGTTTGAAGGATATTGCAGAAGGACAAGAACAAGAGAGGCGGCTCTTGATGCCAATGTTTTAAAGACCAAAACCCTTCTTCACCCTTGGCCTTCACTTTCGAAGGATTTTGGGGTTGCCATTTTGCTGATTTTTTATCTAGACAGGAAATTCTGGTTGGCAATTGCCAGTTTCTATTTTCCCCTTTGTGTTTCTTCGAAGTGATTCCATCACCAGAGTTTTTTTATTTATTTTTGTGCTGGAGCTTCCCACCATTTTTCTTAATATATTTATCTTACCAATAAAGAAAATAAATCATAAAAAAACTTCACCAAGAATAGCAATTTATCATCGAGAACAAAACAATACCTTGCAGGAATAAGTGCAAGATAATTAACAGCCAAAGGGAAAATCTGGACTATGACGGAGCCGCCAACAAGTACTACAGCAAATCCTTTGCAAAGCCGGGTGAATCCAGAAAAAAAGCTGGTGCCCTGCCATAAAAAGCTATAAATAAATCTGAGTTAACCTTATACAAATCAGAACTTAATGAATTTCCCTAGACATAAGTGAAGAGTGAAGGAATCTACAAAGCAAACCAAACAAGTACATAATTTGGCAGGAAAATATAGCATTTTTTTCTCCATTCATTCATTTCTTGCAAAAGCTATTACATTTTTTGTCAAAACAATGCAGTAATGGCATTAGTTAAGCAAGATGCAGAAAAATACAAACATAAGATATCATTGTAAGACACTTTTGATTAGTGAAAACAATTTATAGTAAGGGGTTTTTTAGTTCCTTTTTGCACTCTTTGGATTTGGATTGCTTGATTTAGCACCCTATAGGAGTTTTTCATAAATTCCCCTCAACAGGGACTAAAGTTTTCTCTCTTACTTTGCCAACCATTCTTCTAGCTTCCTACGTAAGAAACCATTTACTTCCCCTAGCTACTATGCATCTCCACATGTAAGAAATATCTGAAATTAGATCACTCAGTTAATTAGTCAAGTGAAGCTCAACATAAGTTTTCTTAAAGTTGATAATTAAAACGTACAAATTTGACAGAAGCAAACCAGACATCCTTATGGGGCCACCCAAATTGATCCATACAACCATGGTTGGTTTTAAATCTCGTCCGAGACCGAGGCAACTCGTCTGATATGTCTCAGTATCGTCCACCAATGAGACTGATGGACAAGTCAAACATATCAGACGAGATTTAAAACCATGGATCATTTGTCTCATTGTTGAACGAGACGACTCAAATGTATCGAAAAACACGTCCAAACTTGGTCTCGTTCAAGGACGAGACAGACGTCAAAACGAGTTTTTAAACCATGCATACAACAAAATCAATGATCCTCAAAGCTAAATTCGAAGGTTTGAAAGACAAAACCAAATTTAATTGGGTTGTAACAGTAATAAATAACCTGAATTCGACAAATCTGTGATATTTCTAACAATTTACAATCCATTAAATGCCAATCGATCTCAGAAGAAGAAAAAAAGGAACAAAATTTTGATTTTCAAGACAACAAAACATACATCAAAAACGAAAAACAATAGCATAGAAGAAGTAATCCATTGGAGAGATCAGGAGAAGCAGATCTCTCAGTTCTTACAAAATTAAAGCAAGTCAAGAGAGAGATTTCATTAAAATAAGAAACAGATTCAAGAGTTTCCGGTTCGAATACATTAAAAACCCTAACGAAAGACAGATTTCTAGATCTGATCGAGTTCAAAACTCAATTTCAGTATAATAAAATAAATTAGAAACATAAATCAAAAAAGAGATTGAGACTTGAGAGAATCGCACTTACTCCTGAGAGAGCCTGAGAACTCATGGCCGAATTATTCCAAAACTCTTCTACGATTTGGTCTCAATGCCTCTCTGATCTGAACTCTCTCTCTCAGATCTTGATTTTGGAATTTTGGCGTGTTTGGTACTGCTTCGTAATTAGCGATCGTGTTGTTCGTACGTGTGACGTTCTCTCTTCAGTCTTAATTGTGAAGACTTGTCAAATTGGATAATGAGAGTAACGTATAGATGATACTTTATATTTTTATGAATTGTGATAATCTGACCACCCCACGTGGCAAACTCAATCGATTAAATTGACGTGACAATTCGGAAACCGTAGATCTGAGCTCTTCGGGATATACGGCTGCACTTCCCCATAAAATTGTGTATCTTGAGGGAATCATGTAGAAGTGATCTTCAAATTCGAAAATCACATATTTACAATTGGCGATTTCAATTGGGTGTCGCCACCATTCTTTTTATAAAAGAGTGTGAATGGTCATCTGAAAAGTATTTTTAGAAAAAATATCATTTTGACATCGTAGCGACTCTCATACGAATTAGGACGCTGATCCAGATAGGATCTAGATAAGGTTCGGTTAGAAAATAGGGAAAGTGTTGGACACCCCTCTCTCCATAAAGAAATGGTAATATTTAAGAAAACGTGGCCATTCATAAAGAAATACAAAATTGATTAAACGACAATTTTATGCCCTCGGATGCAAGGGGCTTTTGATGTCAGCTTAAACTATGAGGGTCATTTCATCGAGAGAAAAGACCTCACTATGTTTTTACCTTAAACCCACATAATTTTAGGAAAAATATGGACTTTGTGATTATGAGTCCATTCTCATCCCATGCGAATGACCCAACTATTGATAGCCTCAAAATGTTTGTGGTGTGTGCAACTTGTGATTAGGGATTAAAGATAGTATAATTTTATTTTGAAAAAAAGATTTCAACCCCGACACTTTCGATCAAACTGAGGTTCGATCTACCAGAGGTAAGGGAGGGTTAGAATCACATCCTATGACTATTCCAAATAAAAAATAAAAATAAAAAAGATAAGTAAGGAGGATAAAAGATGGAGTGGAGAGAAGGGGGATTTTTCACATCATTTGTCCATCTTCTATCTTGTCTTTGGAGTCTTTTATTTTCTTCCTCTTGATCTTCTAACGTGTCTTTTTGTTTTTGTATTTGAACTTGAGGATGATAGTAAATGTATTTTAGTATAGGGATTATGGATTGTGAGTTGAGAGAGTTTTTTAAATAGATTGATAGGGGTAAGAGAGATAGAAGTTGAGAGAGAAAGAGAGATGACTTGAATGCGAGGTATTCAAGCATGGGGTTTTTGAGAAGGAAAGAGACTTTTTATATGAGTTGAGAGTTATTGTTAGGGGTAGAAATGTCAAAGATGAATAATTAAATGATAATGACACGAGGTGTAGGCATTGGAGGGTTGTTATTTTGATGTTAGGAAGGGATATATGTAGAAGATAGTAGAGATGAATCACTTTTGACCAAAGTGGGTTGGATATATCAACCCATATAGGTTGAGTGTTAAGTGGGGTTAAGGGGTATAGGTGTTAGTTGAAATAATGATTGTGGAAGGGGGTAGTTGTGGATATTTTGGGAAGGGGGAGGAGATGGTAATATCTCAAGGGTATGTAGGTATGCGTTAGGTGAGTTGATTAAGGAGAATGAGTGTGGGTTGGATTGCTTTTTATGGAATGATGGGGGCAGGTTATGACATGGGTGTGGGTTGAGGTATGAGTAGGTTTAATTTTTGATAATGAAGATGGGGTTGGGTAAAAGAATTTTGGAGGTGATGGATGGTGATGACAAGTGTCCCCTTGATGATCAAGGGTTGCATGGACCTTACTTGGTTGTAATCATGGGTATGAGTATGGATATGGATATGAATTTAGGTTTGGCCTAAAGTTGGGTTGCATTGACTTAGGGTTAGGTTAAGGCATTAACTAGGGGTTATGCTTATTTTAGGGTGAGACTAAAATGGGATTTAGGGGGTTAGTGATTGGTGGGCCTTATGTGGGCTTAGGATGTTTCCGATTTTGGGGTTAGAGGGGTGAAAGGTTGAGAAGGTGATGGGCTTAGAGGGCCTTATCGTGGGTCCATGAAGCCTTTAGGGGTCTTTGGGACTTTTGATTTGAATAAGATTTGGGCCTTTAGGCCCATTAACGGTTTTTTCACAAAAATATATCTTTTGAACTCTTTTCGAGTAGGTCCCGTTCAAATTGAGGTGTCTACAGGACCATAGATGTTTTTCATCAAGATAAGAGTGGAAAAGCATATATGGTTCTTATTCACTTTTCACGTCAAGATGTATGATACGAGGTTCCAACTTAAGGTCACTCTAGCATGACTCTTATTTTTTTAAATAATGAAACGGACATTGTCACGTACAAAAGTGGATTCCTCCAAAAATTTGAAGCATGATAGCTTCAAAGTCGAACTTGTCTACACATTACAACTTACAAGTTTACATTTTATAACATACAACAATATACGATAGCATTTTTTAATCGAGATTTATAAAAAATCGTAATAGTCATAAAATTCGTTAAAAAAGGGTTTCATTCTTTTTTAACTTAAAATATGTGAATTATTCAAAATAATTCAATAATTTGGAGAGTAACACTTTCATTGAAAAAACAAAACAAAAAAAAAACCCATTAACTTTTTAGGAATTAAATGGGAGATTGCTAACAAGGAGTGGGATTGTCACTGGATCGATCTCGGATTCGATGGTACCAATCCAATAAGGATTGGATCCAAAATTGGTCTGATTTGATAAGCATCAGATCGGTTTTTATCAGACGGGGTTCTATCATATCTCAATATTGAGATCTAAACCATATCTAATAACAATAAAATAGAATTGGGTCTGGACAGACAACGTTCTTACTAAAATAGAATTTAGTGGTAACACCATAAACCTTGTAAACCACGAATTTATAGAGTGAGAGAGAGAGAGAGTGAGAGAAAGAGAGAAAACTTGGAATGTGTTCGTTGAAAGATCCCTGTAAAGCAAGAATGCCTACAATCATCTTGCCCAGAAGAGAATGCTAATGGAGAGGAACTCGAACAAATGAATGATTGAGTGATCGATCACTTCGGCCTTACGTTTCGTATGGCTCCGCTCCACTCCAGTCATTCCTTTTGCGTTCTCTATTTTTTGGTGAATATTTGAGATACCTCCTTGATGTTTTCAAACAAAAGGAAACACCCCTTGTGTAAAATCCCGAGTTTTCAATTCGTATCTCGAGGAAAATAAATAATGGAATTTTGAGAAAATCTTGAAAGTGGGACTTAGGGGTAAAATTTTAGAATATTTCTGATCATTTTTAATAGAATCTAACCTCACCGTTGGATTCAAAATGATCGAAAAACATACTTTAACTTATAAGCACGCTCAAATGCGAGTCCGAATATAAAAGTTGCAAAATCCTCGATTACCGAGTCAGATCAAGCTAAAATAGTGACTTTTTGCTAGAGTATAAATTATTAAGATTCGATTATACCATTGAATTTATAACGAAAAATTATTGAACATGAATTATTTATTTGTCATTTTTGGTGACCAGAAAGTCGAATTATCGTCAAAAACAAAAACGACATCAATTTTAGGGGTCACCTCAGGTCAAAAATATAAATTTTTGTTAGAGACGGAATTTATAGAAATTGACTATACCATTAGATTCAGAATGAAAAATTAGATAAAATAGAGTATTCAATTGTCAATTTTGGAGTCCAGATAGTCAAGTTATCGTCGATCAAAACAATGGGCGAAATACCGATTTATCCCAAAATTTATATAAATAAAAATTTTAAATTTTTTTTTATATACTTTGTCTTCTCCAACCCGTCCAACAGCCAACGTTTTTTTTTTTTTTTTTTTAAATTTCCACCTCAAATCCCTCGCAAACGGCTCACCGTCGATGACAGATACAGAAAGGAGAAACATCCGCAGCCTCGTTCTCTACAAAACCCACCCAAATTCCTTCCGTTTTCTCGTCTTTTTCACCCCGTATCATAAAAAAATAGTCGTATATATATACGAGAATTTTATAACTTCAACCTTGGATTTCATCCGTTTCGGGGTCAAACCGTCTTCCGTCGTAAAAGGGAGAAATGACAACAGCATCGAGATCTTCAAAACCACCGGGTCAGATTCAAAAATCAGTCGCTTCGAAATCTGATCCGTCTCTATTTCTATACCATTTTCATCAATTTTCGCGCACGCGCTTCAATCTTTTCACACAGAGATAGTAAAGAACTTTCAATTTCTATTCGTAATCGTAGATTGTGAAAATTGTATTTAGGATTTTATTAAAAATTTATGGTGAGTTTCCAAAAATATAAAATTCAATCGGTTATTTCAAATTCACGCCAGAACTTGCATATTTGATATATTTATTTGTATTTTTTTAACAAATTATACGTGGGTAGGATATTTCAATAGGTTATTTCTGTCAGTTGGGTCCTGTGCACCGTTCGGACCCCGTTTTGATATAAGTATTGTACTTTTTCAATATTATTGATGAAAATAAATTTTATAATTGAAAAAAAAATAATTTAATATTCAATGAACTCAAATTGAATTGATGAATATCAAAAAATGGATATTTTATTTGAAAGATTGAAAACAGTAAAAATCGAAAAAAGGGAAAAAGGGTATGAAACGGTAAAATGTCAGAGTCACACCCGAGGGGTGATGTCTGTATTTTACATTGTTGTGTTGTGTGCAGGTTGGTGAACGGATATCCAGGGATAATGTTACTGGTTGCATGTTTATTTACTTTCTGTTAGCGCGATGTGCTATTTACTTTTCTATTCTGTTATTTATTTTAGGCCGGTTGGCCACACTTACATGGTAGGAAACTGGATATCCATTCTCAACCTTATATTGTTAATTTCTCTTTTGTTTTCAAATGAAAATAATATATATATATATATATATGTAGCTATTTTGTGAGCTATTAAAGAGTCTGTGAATGCCTGAACGGATAGTGCGTCATATCATCTGGAGTGGTGTACTATCCTGAGATGTACGGTAGGAACTACCAAGCTCATACGTGGTATGGGACGCGTATGAGAATGGAGTCACAACTGGAATTCGGATTTATTCCTTTCTATCTTTACTAGTGAACTTGTAATGTAAAGGTGGTCGTATACGAATTGTTTGTATATTTTGGAATCATATGCACGTCTGATAGGTATAGACGAATATGATTAGTCATCGATCACTAACAATCTATAGTAATCAAACATTCTGACAAATCGAAAAGAGACTCATTGCTTACGATTATGTCAAACGATCAGCCTGAGCCAGATAAATCGTTTCACAAGTGTGGTAAACAGCGACCAGTCACAAAATCAAGAACTAATACTTTATTATTAAACATCATGTCCCGACTGGGAGCGATCCAGTCGTGAATCCCAACTTTCAAATTCCAATACTCCACCATTGTGTATTATGTATCTGTTACTTTATTTTGATATATATAATGAAAGGCATGTTTAATATTTTCATTTGATTAATTAGATTTGTGTAAAAAGAAAATGTTATAGTGAGTACTATTGATCGATGTAATGTGAGTTTTAAAATATTTAGTTACTAATCACTGACTATATGTACCAGTTAATCGTAAATTTTTTTTATATAAAATTTTGCATATTTTTAAATGATTCAGTATGTTTATTCTTTCATGTTAGAAGAGATTATTGGCAGAAATTGTTTACTTCCCTATTGGGTAACCATTGTTACTCACCCTTTCCTTCTTCATTTTTTTTAGTTTTAGATTCGAAGCTTAACGAGGCAGGTGTAGAACATGAGTGAGAATCATTTGGTGGGTCAGATAAACAGCCAGAGTCCGTCACTTGGTGAGTATTAGGGTTATACCCCCTAGTGGTATCGATTTGTCCAAAAGTATTATAGATTTTGTTTTGAACGTTAGGACTTTTGTTAGAGCGAGAAATTTTTGTATAATCCCGTTGTAGACACCCGAATTTGAGCGGGCCCTCGACGTAAGATGCCCCCAAAAATCGAAAATTGGAATGGGCCCTGAAACCCAAACCTACACAAAACCCATTGCATTTTCCATTAATAAATGTTCGAGGCCATTTACGTAGCCCATGGACCCGCACACCTCCACCACTCTCATATATCCTTAAAATCAACCCAAACTATTTTCCTACACCCAATTCAACGTAAACCCAACTCAACACTATTCTAATCCAAGCCCACAACCTACCCAATCCATTATCTAAGTCCACAACCCTACCCAATCCATTACTAAAGCCCAAAGCCCAATCCACGACCCAAACCCAACCCAACCTATCAATCTCAGCAAACCAATCACCAAGAGATGACACATGTCATCATCCCCTTCCACCTCCCTCATCTAATCAACTCAACCCTAACCCTACCCTAACCTAACCTATTCCCCATCCTCTCATCATCAACATCCATAACTCAACCCATAACCCTACCCTAACCTAACCTATTCCCCATCCTCTCATCATCAACAACCCACAACTCAACCCATACCCTATACACCCTAACCTATCCCTCATTCTTTAACCACCCACATCACAACCCATACCTATCCATCACTTTCCCTTAAAACACTCCCATAAAATCACCTCAACCCATACCTCAACCCATACCTCCCATACTCTTCTACTTCTCTCTAATCATCTAACACCATCACCAATCAACTAATCTCTCCATCCCTCCATTTGCCACATGTCATCATCCCTTCAATCCTCTCAAAATCAAACCAATCACCACTCATCTCTCCAAATCAAACACCATATTTCTTCAACCATCTCAACACTCCTTCTCCAAACAACTCCCTTACACCACCACTCCTCCCATCAACCATCACTCATCTCACCCCACCAAACACTCTACCCAAATGGATTTGGGTAAGATCCAAACCATTTGGGGTTAAAACACAACCCATTTCCATCATTACAAAAATACCCTCTTTTCATCTCAAATTTCATACCATTTTCCTCTCAAACCCATGCCATTAACCACTACTCTCATCCTTCACCCCATTATACCCTTAAAAAACCTCTCAACTTCTATAAAAACCCCTCCATTCTCCCCATACAACACCTAATGAAAATTTGACAAAAACTCTAAAAAATCAAAACTCATCTCAATTCTCAACACCCAACTCTCAACTCTCAACCTTCTCTCAAACAAGTCAAGCAAGGAAAAAGAAATCAAAGAAAGTCAAAGGAAGTCAAGGAAGGAACAAGGTGGGTTTGGACCAAGAACACCCCCCTCAACTTCCCTCCTCTACTCTCCCTTTTCCCACACATTTGCACACACCACCATGGGTTAAATCACAAAAGGGCCCCTTCTATATAAGGGTGCCCTTAATGATTGAATCCAACATTGAAAGTCCCTCATATTTGAGGGCACATATCGATTTTCTTTCTTTTTCATTTTTATTTTCTTTTTATTTTCACAAGACCGAATCCGAGGTTACCACATCACGTGGATGGAGTAGGGTGCCTAACACCTTCCCTACTCCATAAATGGACCCCCTTACCTTCGAATCAAAGGTTGGACCATATACCTTATCTTACGAGAGTCTACAAAAAATGGCAAAATGACATGATTTTTCAAAAATACAAATCCGGGTGACCATTCACACCCCTTTATCAATTTGAATGGTGGCGACTCCAAAACACCCCAAAGTGGAGGGAGGTTTGAAGAATATTCAAAACCCCGTGTCCACACCCGTGTTTAAATTTCTTCTTCTGCACTCTGATCTATCGTACGTTAGACGTATATAGGCTTCCGCTAGTACTATATTTTGTTTGTTTATATGCAGGATTGTATGTCATTTATCAGGTGCAGGTTGATCACCTTGGAATGCTAACATAAACAGAGGAGACCATGCCGAAATTTCGAGGTGCCACCTAGTACCTCGAGATTTGACATGGGGATTTGTGTTAGCGTTCGGCGAAGCACCACACCTTGACCCATGCCTTTCAAGAGAGATTAAGTAAAAGAAATACAGGTGCACTATCAACTAGGGTTGCAACCTGGGCGGGTTAGAGAGTAAACCCAGGCTCAACCCAATTGGTGGAACCCTCAACCTGACCATTGGGGTTGAGCTTACTAACCCAAGTTTGATCTTCTAATATCGAGTTGAACTTGAATTAGGTAATTTTTGGAAAGTTGGATGGGCTAGCTTGTTGAATATCCATAATTCCATTTTAATCAATAAATAAATTTTATATTTTTTTTAAAAAAAAGTACAACATAAAAAACAAATCACTAGTAAATAAAATCACATACAACCTGTAAATCCATTATTGAGAGAATATTTAGACGAATCATAATTAATCAAAGCCCGCATTAATAATATCTAATTGTCCACGAGTCATAATAATAAGATGGAATCAAACAGTTAAACAAAACAATATATAATTATTATAATTTTTTTTATCAGTGCATAGACATCGGGTTCGGGTTGAGTCAAGTTGCTCGATTCCTCAACCCAAGATCAACCCAAATTGAAGTCAAGTTGAAACATTCTAATCTAGGCCCAACTCGTTTTCTATATAACTCATCCCAAGCTCACCCATCAATCGAGTTGAGCCGAGGTTGAGTTTAGGCCAATCCACCTGAGTTGTAGCCATACCATTAACATCTACGCATATTTGGTGTATTGGTAGGGTTTATTTGTCATTGTAGCTAATACCACATGCCAGCTTTAAATCTTGGGAGTGACGACTTGAGGTAAGGACTACCTTAGGATTAAAAAAAGAGGATACCAGAGTGAAAATAATCACAAAGTGGGAAAAGGGAGTATCAAGTGAAAATAATCACTTGATATATGATTATGTCGCATCGTCGGGAGGATAGGGAGGGGAAGTTGTACTTGAAAAAGTAGTTTGATATGAAAAAAAAGAAAGATACTGAAGTGACATCACCAAGAAATGACTTGTCGTGGGGCATCGACTGCGAATCACGATGGTATATTACAATCCGAAGAAATATGAGCTCAACTTTTTTACACTATTAATTCCTAGATGCTTTTGGTGTATAGGTTGTGTTTATATCATTTGCTAAAATCCTTAATTTTCCAAAAATTCCAAAGATTGAAGATGAGATTACTTCATTAATATCTTCTTATCATCTAGATTTTCAGGTTTAAAGTCTATCAATGAGAAGAAAATATAAGCTTTTATTCCAAGGGCCTTGTCAAATAAATAAATACGTGCTCCTTGTTAGTAATTCGGAATACGACAAAAATACGATTAATGAAAAATTCGAGTTCTATTCGATTTTAAATTGCAAAAATCCAATCTAAAATTCGACTAAAATTTTGATAAATGAAAAATATGCGGCATTATGCTTCATACGTGTATTATCCGTTTCATTTAAAAAATGGTGATGGTGGTGATAATGAGGACATTGAGGTTATTGTTCCATTGATTTTTAAAAGAAGAGCAAAGTCATCATTAATTTGAGAAATTAAGGTGTAAACAAATAAATTTAAAGGATCATGTTATTATTTTTTTAAAGATTAAAGGGACATTTGTCATGTAAAAATGTGGATTCCTCCAAAATTTTGAAGCATGACCGCTTCAAAGCCGACTTGTATTATATGTCACAACTTACAACTTACAACTTTACACTCTACAACATACAACAAATTATAATAGCATTTTTTTTTCCACCGAGCTTTAATAAAATTTTGTAAACGTTGTAATATTCGTTAACAACATGTTTTATTCTTTTCAAACTTAAAATCGTGAATTATTTATAATAGTTCAATAATCCGGAAAATGATACATTCATTGAAAAAAACAAAAAATTCATGAATTTTTCAAGAATTGACATAGGAGATTGTTAACAATGGTCATGCTGAGTAACATCGAAACTGACATTGTTTCACCCATTGGTGTGCATAGAACCATAGATACTTCTCATTCATATCTTGATGAAAGTATTTATGGTTCTGTGTACACACATCCATGTCAACAATGTGTGAAACGATGTCAATGTCAATGTTACTTCAACATTTTCCATAAATAAAAGATTGAACATTGATGGGCTTTAAGGGAAAACACAAAAAGTTTATGTGAAAATATTTGAGTTGTCAAATAAATCAAACTATACCATTTGAAGGTCAATAAAAGGGTCTTAGCCTTGGCAAGAGAGCGAGGAAGAGGATATTTTGGTCATTTCCTATTAATTCCACTAAAGCCAAGCCGACAAGGGCATGTGTCTAAATCCAAAGGTTATCGTTATAACTAACTATTAATTCTACCTTCGATAGTTTCGATATACCCCCTCTTAGGTTTAGAGTTCGACTTTAATATTCGGGATTAATAGGAAAATGACTTAAATACCCTCATATTCAATTTTTATCCAAAACCTATTTGATTTTCTTTCTCAAAACTCGTCATCTGCAATTTATACGATAAATATTTTTCATTGTCAGGTTCAACTCCTTCAACCTTTAAATCAAACAAAAAGTATTCTAAGGAAAGTCGAAAATGTGAAATTTTCATTTAATATAAATTTAATTTTGGCCTAAGGTTCAAGATGACAAAACAATGCCTAAAGGCTAAAAGTGTTTTAAAAAAAAAGCAAATGAGGTTAAGTCAACGTTTTTTTTTTTTTTTTAAATAAGTTGAAGAGTTTGAAGATAATGGAATTTTGAAAGAAAATCAAAGGTATTTTTAACTTTTGGTAGAGATTGGAGACGAGGGTATATAGGTCATTTTAAGTTACTCTCTTTCAGAAGTCTAAAGTCAAGGGGTATGTCTTCAATTTGAAAGCTCGCTCTCGAGTTAGTCGTTTTCCTTGATGTCCTCCCTCCACTCGCTATTGTTCCTTTGTACTACAGTTACAGCTATGGATTCTGCGAGTACGGAATCTTTCTCTCAGATCTCGGGATTTAGATTCCCGCGTTCGAATTTCTAGCTAGGGTTTCTCGAAGAAACTTCCTCCAAATCTCGTCTGCTATAGATAGAAACAAATTCAGATTCGAATTTGGATTTACAGTTCTAAATTGGTCCGTACGACTGAAGATCTAGGGTTCAAATTTGCTATTTTGCTCTACAAGAAGAATTTAGAGCTAAGGTTTCAAAAAATTGTTTATTTTGTCATTGAAAACAGGTGAAAATTCACGATTTTTTATGCTATTGTGGATAAGTATGATTTCAATGTCTCATCTTCGTTTGTGCTTGATGACGTTGGAGATTTATAATTTTTATTTATTTATTTATTTTATATTATTATTTGTTTCAAAATTCAACATATCTTTATGGTTTCGGAGTTTTTGATTATTTATATATAGTTTGCTCTGTTATTTTAAATGGTTAAGGTACTGTTGCCTACGAGATGCTAGCGATGAATCGCAACGGAATCGATTTCATCAGTTACTTCATTCCATTGTGCGAATGGCATCCCTTGGAGTAGTTTATCTGGTTCAGACTTGGTGTCCTCTCCCTCCTCTTGAAATTAAATAAGGTACTCTTATAGTTTCTGTGATTGAATGTTTCGGTTAATTGAAAAATAGATACAACATCAGTCGATTCGATACATTCCTGAAACAATGTTTTGTATCGGTCTCAGCCAATACCAATATATATCGATACATTCTGATATTTTTAACCATGTGTATTGGTTTTATCAAATGTATGGACAGAAACTGTATCGTGTTTTCGTTAACTGAAACATTCAATCGTCACAATATTTTAAACCTTGGGTGGTATCGGAATGTGTCGGTTGATTCATATTGTATCGGCCAAGATCGATACGAATCATTGACCTCCTCAAAACATTGAATGTTTTGGGGATGTATTGGTTTGTATTGAATGTATTGGCTGATACCATTTCATTTTTTTTTTCATTAACCGAACCTTGGGTAGAGGATATAATATCATTGGTGAGAGGAGTTGTAAAAATTATGAACAATATATATCTGTTTGTTCAATCCATTGTAACCAAGAAACCTGAAATATCTCAATACATGAATTCTGAAATTACTTAGAGTTGAATTGGGGTTTATGATAATAACCCATATCTTAGTTATTTACTATTTTAGTTTATGAAGGCGAAACTTGAATTAATTTTTTATATAATATTTGATTTGTTATACAGGTCAAGGGATCCATTTTTTATTCTCTTTCTTCATCTTCTTCGAAGTATGATTATATTGTCGGCGGTTGTTCCTTATGTTCTGCAAAAGTAATTCCGTCTCAAGACTGACATAAATGGGTTGCTGTAGTTGTTTTGGATTTATAAGAAAGCCCAAAAGATCATTGAGGGCATCTTGTGGCTCTGGTAATCGGGTTTCCCAAGAGTTTTTGTTGAATGATGATTGTGAAGATGTGGATGGTGTTTTATATAACAGTGAAGCTACCAATATTCTACGTGGAAGTGATGGTGAATTGCAAAAGGGCACTAAACATTCTAAAGAGATTCTCTTATTTAGAATTCAAAATGGAATGATATGCAGGGAAGTTCCTGTGAAGGAAACTTGTCAGTTTATTCGCAAAGAGGTAAACAAAGAGATGCACTCAACATATTGTTAAATTTGTATTGTTTACGTATGCACAGTTTGAACATCATGGATTGAGGAATCTACAGTGTTGGAACCTGACAGCTATTTAATTTGGTATATTGCAATGTACCAACAATATTGGAACTCATTCCCATATTAATGGATAGGCTAACTCTTGGCTGCATCTTGATTTGAATCGAATTATTATAATGGTTGTGATAAAAATCAAATGGTCAATTCATGCCTACCGTTTCTGCAAAACCCTAAATTCAATGGCCGAGAAGTCCAATTTATGCAGAAGCGGTGAAATTTGTTTTAACTTTTTTTCTCTTACTTCTAAAAAAAAAAAGAATTTAATGCAGGGAGACCTGAACATTTATCCCATAAGCTGCAACCAATGGGAAATGCGAAATCAATCCCTTTATCCTATAGCCTAGGGTTCCAGTCAATCGAGGCTGGACCCACATCAGTGGGGGAATGCTCCTGCATCATACATTTGCACTGGAAGAGTCTCGAACTCGAGACCTCTTGCTCTGATTCAGCGAGAACCAACCATTTATCCCAAAAGCCGCAACTAATGGGAAAGGCAGAATCAATCCCTCTATCCCATAGCCCAGGTGATGCAGGACTATGATGCCTAAACTAAAGATGGATCTGAGATCAAGAATAAATTACTAAAAACAATAAAAAACATAAAAGGAATCATGTTTATACCCTCTGAAGAGACAATAAAACCTAAGAAGATTACTTGATTACACATAAACGAACACTTTTTTAGGTTTGCGTACAATTTCTCATGTCTAAGGGTCTCACAAACTTGTCTCAAGTGGTTTAGGTGTTGTTCCTTGGAATGACTATAAATCAAGATATCGTCAAAGTATACTACCAAGAATTTACCCATAAGAGGTCTCAACATTTGTGTCCCCAAAGGGCATGAATCACTCATGCAATCCATCCTTCGTTTTGAAGGCAGTCTTCCACTCGTCCCCTGGAAGAATGCGGATATGATGGTGGCCACTCTTAAGGTCAATCTTGGAAATG
The DNA here is from genome assembly GCF_017979445.1 of Akebia trifoliata. Classification (NCBI taxonomy): domain Eukaryota; kingdom Viridiplantae; phylum Streptophyta; class Magnoliopsida; order Ranunculales; family Lardizabalaceae; genus Akebia; species Akebia trifoliata. Next base: position 24,759,664 of record NC_141389.1, read on the forward strand.
ATTGTGGCACCCGCCATCATATCCAACATATCGTCAAGTCTCGGTATAGGAAAATGATTGATGCAGGAGTTCTGCATTAACGATATTTAATCGTGATCTTGTTAATTGCTCTGTTATCCACACACATTCTCCAGGTTCCATCTTTCTTTGGCATGAGGAGTGCAGGCACGACGCAAGGACTCATACTCTCCCTAATAAATCCCTTTTTAAGTAGCTCGTCAACTTACCTTTTCAACTCTGAATGCTCTGGAAAATTCATCCTGTAATGTGGGAGATTAGGTAGAGTTACTCCACGGACTAGATTAATGGCGTGCTGAATGTCACTCATGTGAGGGAGTTCTTCTGGGAGGTCTACAAGGAAAACATCCTTGTATTTTGTGAGCAGTAGTTCAACAACTCGAGGTATGTCCATGGTGTGTTCTGGAGAGACTTGTTTAGTAACAAGGGCAAAAATGACGATATCATCCATTTAGTCTCTTCCTCAAATTTTTTTTGCATTAATGATGTGGAGAGACTTTGACTTAGGTGCTTTACTACCTTTAATCTTATTCGGAGTTACTTTCTTTTCTAGGGTAGTATTGGGTGTAGAGGATTTATCTTAATCCTTTTGCCCTCATAAATAAATGAACATGTATTCGATTGACCAAAGAGTGTTACATCCATGTCACAAAGCCAAGGCCTACCCAATATGATGTGATCTACATCCCATAGGCACAACATCGTACCATATAGTGCCTCGATACGAAGAGAATTGAATCGGAACCTAATACTTCTAGGAGATTGGAATTGATGATGTATCAACCCAACCAACTCGGTATGGCTGGGGATGAGCCACAAGTGACAATCCCAAGCGAGAAATGGCGATAGCAGATACTACGTTGGTACAACTTCTGCTATCAATGATGATTGTGCACTTTTTTGCACCACGCTTGGCATAAGTGTGGAAGATGGAAGTCCTACGCTAATCATCTTCAGCCTTATGTTGAGCTAGGGCACACCTAACTACCAACATGCCATCATTGTGGTGGCAAGTGCTGTGCCTAACACAAGCTATATGCGGATCATCACTCTCAATCAATAAAGTTTTCGTGGATCTCTTGGTGGGGTATTGGTAGCCATAGTGTCCAAATCCTTGACGATCAAATCAGGTTTAAGCCTCAAATATTGTTATTTATTTGTGTGTGTGTGTGTGCATGAGCGTGCAAGCATGTACTTTTTGTCTTTGTATATATCTCCGGAAAGCAACATTCTTATTGATAACATATTGTGCCCCAAAAAGTGATCTCATTTAAGCTTCCATTGCTTTTATTATTGCAAGCAAATAATATCTCATGCGCTAAATTGATAACATGGCTAGAGTGAAGCCCGATCTCCAAAATAATCTAAAATAGATATATACCTGCTGCCCTTTAAACTTACTGAAACAGGTTGAGATCCAACCCTGACACTTTTTCTTTATGATTTGCACTCTTATGTGAATGAAAAAGTGTGACCCTTTGCAATTGAATGCATGATCAGGATGAACATGGAAATAAAATGGTCAATGAATATGTTCGAGAGTGTAAGATTGGGTCCGGAAGCTACGGAAAAGTGGTAAGCATAGATTTATCAACATTGTATTAGTTTTTTTTTTTCAAATGGAGCCAAACATGCCACCTTTTGCCTTGGCAATGCAACAGGTTTTATACCGAAGTGAAAACGATGGAAAGCAGTATGCTGTTAAGGTAGTGTTTCTATTCGTTTTCTGTTTAGGTGCTTGCATATTGTGTCAAGATCTGATTTTGTTGTTGTGACTGTTCTTGATCTAGTGGTTTAAATTGTTGATTTGTGGAGCCTTCCTTCAATGGTTCAAACATTGTCATTAGGCTCTTACTTGTAAATTAGTTTCACTTATTCAGCCTGGGAAGGCAACAAGTTTTGTCAGTCTCTTAGAAATATCTGGACGTAATGAGAGTAGGAGCTTGAATATGTAAGTTTATTGGGAAGGGCATTTTTTGGTTTTAATGCAAATAGCTTATCGGTTGGGGGACATCCATGTATGTGGGTGGCTTCAAGATATGATTATCTATACATTTATATTTATGCGATAGAGTACACAACATGGACGTTAGAATCCACAGACGGCCCTGCTCCTAGGCTCGATATATCTATGAAAGATTCCCAACAAAGAAGCAGAAGTCCCAAACTAACATAGTAACTGCTATTAACTCACCTCCTTTGGAGCTCAATTCCTTAATGGAATGTACTATTCAACCAAGTTCCCGAGGCAACTCCGGAGGAGAAAACGGTTCCTCATACCTTTCGTTCCACTTTCTACTTGAATGAATAGGTTTGTGGTACGGTACTCTTCCCATGTGAAACTGCCCTGCCTTTCTAAAGGCCTGGTACATGTACTTTTTTTTTTAATAAACCTATTCTCGACCCTCCTTCCTACCCCACCCACCGCCCTTCCTTTGAAGGTATTTTTACCTTTGGGTTATGTTATTAGTTATATTCTTCATATTAAGGATATTTTGTGGGTATGTGTTGGAGCTTGTAATGACTACTGCCACATATATTTGGGGTTATATTTTTATTGCAGGCTTTTCATAAGTCTCATTTATTAAAGCGGCGAGTGGCACCTTCTGAAACTGCTATGACTGATGTTCTTCGGGAGGTGTGTGCTATTATATTTATTGTTTCCTATTTTGGCAAGACATTCATATAGATTCTTGGCTGAGTTTTACTTGTGTTCTAAGTCTGGGCCTATTTCATTTCACAAAGGTATTTTTGCTCACTGAGTGTTAATCCTGAATTGGATTGGGCAACTCGGGACTACCTGATCCTTAAAACGATGGATTGAATTATCCAGATTGTTGGAAGATATTACCAACTTGCTAAGTTGGTTAAAGTCTGAGTATTGATACCATGTCCTGGGTTCAAAACCGCCTACACCATCTAATTACTAATTACTATCTCACTTGCTTGTAATAAAACAGTATATTTGTTGGCCTTCTATTTATCACTAGCATACCACCCCACCTCTATTGTTTATATAATTTATGAAGTCATTCTTTTTATGGTAGTATTTTTGTTACTTTTGATCATTTGGTAAACTACAAGCTGTATAATGATTTGGGTTCCTAGTTCCCTACACTCAGTTGATTTTGATTCTTGGAGATCTTCTAAAGTGGCCCATTGATTAGATGGTCCTGATGATTAAGCCTATGTGCCACTTGTATGGTTACTGTATATTACACATGTAACAAGAATACTCTCTTTCCATAGTTTTCTGTGTCATGTTTCATTTTCACATATCATACACAATATGATCCGCAATACCTAATAAATATAGAGATCATCCTCACAAAAATCAGCCCATTCCGAACCCATATATTGAAAAATGTTTGGCACAATGTTTGGTTTCTTATATGGTCCTCGCACACTCCCGTTATATATATAACTTTTCTATATTCAAAATGAATTAATCATTAAAAAAGTTTTATTTATTAATAGCGGGAAAATAAAAACAACAAACAAAAAGGAGAGGTCGAGCTGACCAACCCCAAAAAAGAAAAACACAAGAAACAAAAAGGAAACAGAACACAAAACACTGAGCTAAGCCTCAAACAGATTACAAACACCCCTTTGAACTCCTTAAAGATTTTGCACGAAAGGACCGACAAACATAGCTCTTGAGATGGTTGCTCCTTACCTTCGAAGATTCTAGCATTTCTTTCCTTCCATATTAAAAAAAGTTTCCTAAGATACAAATTCTACTATTACAAATGTGTCCAAGTATTGAGGTTGTGGGTCGATGTGTCTTATACTTGTTGGCCATCCACACAAGTGTTGTTTCTTTGTTACATCAGATTACAAATTGATGGCACCCCATGTGTATTAGAATTATCTTGTATGTTATTAATTATAAAAGACTCGACATTCCCAAAAATATGAAATACAGAGGAAGGGTTATATATATCTCCTATATTTACTTAAAAATAGGTCTAAATTCGGACTTTGTCCTTTATGACTTTTGGGTTTTGGGGCATCCTAATACTGCCCTTCTGCTAAAAAATATCCTGAAGGTTTGCTCAATTGTCAGTCATAAAGTAGCCTTGTTATATCTGATGCTCCTCCTAATCAATAGGGTGTGACAAAGCCCAAACAAATGGGACACACTCATACCAAATTTATCATTGAATATTTATATCTGTGTACATTTTTTACTATCTTAAGTGATACTTTTGTGAGTCAGGTCAAAATGTCATGCGCTGTCCTTTGTTCTGCAGGTTTTAATCATGAAAATGTTGGGCCATCCAAACATAGTCAATCTCATTGAGGTGATTGATGATCCCAAGACTGATCACTTCTACATGGGTATTTATTGACCATTCTTTTTCTAGGCTTTTTTATCACTATAACTTTTCCTTATTATAAACAGGATCTAACAACACAATTTTAAATAACCCATTGAGTAGTAAATACTTTTTCTAACTTGGGAATTTCTTTTGGCTGCTTAGTTCTTGAATATGTGGATGGCAAGTGGGTTTGTGATGGTTCTAGTCCACTGGGTGGCTTAGAGGAAAGCACTGCTAGAAAATACATGCGGGACATAGTTGCTGGGCTCATGTATCTTCACACTCATGTATGATGTTAAGTGTGATTTGTGTCTATTGTTCAGTTCTCTTTGATCCTTGATGTTTTGCTGTTGCTTTCTTAGCCATAATCATGTCTTTCCATTTGCGCGCGCACACACACACACACAAAGTATTCAAGGGCCAAACATTATTCCAACGTGTTTCATCCTATATGGGCTAGAAGTTTTGGAATGGGATGATTTTTTTTAGTGAGGATAATTTCCTCACCATAGGAGATCATCCTCACAAAAAAATCAGCCCATTCCAAAACTTCTAACCCATCAAAAGTGGTTTACAAATAATTGACAGTCCATGATTCTTCAACATGTAAACTGGGGTTAGAAGTTTCGGAATGCGCTGATTTTTTGGGAGGTGATATCCTCACCATAGAGATCATCCTCACAAAAATCAGCCTATTCCGAAACTTCTAACCCATATATGATGAAACACGTTGGCAAAATGTTTGGCCCTCATATATATATATATATATAGCTTGTATTAGTTGCTAGTGGAAAAACCATGTTCCTATCTTGTTATGACTTATGGTAACCTCCTCGATCTTATAATCATGCTTATCTTTCACATAGTATTATTTTGTATTCTAGTGCTTTCCAATGATTTGTGTCTATTTATTCTGCTTATTTTTTAGGAAATGTAAAAAAAAAATGAAGCTTTTATCAAGCAGAAGGAGGAGGTCAAGTGGATATACCTACCACAAAAAAGAGGAGAAAAACCCTCCTAAGGCTAGTCACTTTGAAAAATAGAAGATATGTTTTTCTGTCTCAAGAAAAAAACTATCAATAGAAAAGAAGTTTGAAAAAAAAATGCCTAAACTAGGGGCATATTGGGGAATTGAGCCTTTATCCCTATTCTTTCTAAACCCTTTAAGCCCACACATTCAAGCCCTTCGAGGTATCTTTTGTTTTGGTCATGTCAAGGAAAAACTCAAGCTCACTTTAGAAGTCCCTTGATCCTAGCAAGAGAAGAAATAGCTCACTAGAATGAAAACTTGAGAAGGCGGTTTAGGCAAAAGTTAGGGCATTTATGAAAGAAGAAAAAAAAAATGGGCCCGCTAGATCGAAAACCTTAAAAGTAGGTCAAGGCAGAAGTTGGGGTATTGAAAAGAGGAAACCCTGCTAGACTGAGAAAGCGGTCTAGGCAAAAGTCAAATCATCAATTAAGATAGTAAGGAGAAAATCATTATGGGCTTCCTGAGGAAAATAAGCGTGACTTCAGAAGTCAATCCAGTCCAACAAAGAACATTTAAGGCACCTGTCATGTTATCTTAAGCTTCTGAGTCGATAATCCAGGAGGTGGTTGAGATGAAGAAACATGATGAACAAAAACAAAGGTACCTGTGTGTACCAAAGAAGAAGTTGTAGTGGAACCATTCAACACAACCCGTAAACAAATATCATTTCGGGAGAATGGTGCATGTACTATCTGAGTTGATATCTTAGAACTCGGCGATTCATCTATCACGTTAGTAACCAAAGCATGATGGACTGAGAAAGAACGAAACTTAGGCTGGAATGAGTTAGGTCGACTTACCAAGTCCTAATACTTTGTTTGAATATGACCAAACTTGCTACAATTGTCACACTTTGGCCTTTCTCTGTGATTGAACCCCTGTGTGGATTTACCAAATTTCCTACCCCCTGATGTCTGTCCGCCACTCTATCAATTAGCTACCATGGAGGATTTGTCACTCACAAAAAAATTCATTTGTCGCATAGCCAATCATCAATTCTCCTCACTTTGAACATAAGAGTGTACTATGTTCAGAGGAGGGAGATGATCTCTATTCAGAATCTGAACTTGAACCATCTCAAACTTGGGGCTCAAACCGGCTAGAAACTAGAATGTCTAATGTGTCTCAACGTGCCTATTGAACTGTGCATAGCCTTTCAAACTTTCCCAATCAAATGGAAAGTAGTGATCTAACTCTTCTCACATACTACGCAACTCAGAAAAATAACCCGATAATGTCTTCTCTCCCTATTTGAGATTTGCTATATTTTGTTCCAACTAGTAAATTCTAGCACTATCTCAGCCTAGGAATAAGTCTGAGTCACCAATTCCCAAATTTGTTGTGTTGTTTTCAAGAAGAGGGATCATTTACAGATCTAATGTTGCATAACAACCAAGACATGACTAGTGAATTTTTAGCATCCCATTGTTCGTACCTGAGATCTGAAATACGAGGTTGTTTCTCTTTCCCATACAAATAATCAACTTTCCTCCTTCCATGAATGACCAGTTTTGCAGACTAAGCCCATTCCAAGTTGTTTGTGCCATTGAGTTTGATTGTGGTGCTTTGGAGATTGTGATTTTCGTCTTTGATTTATGGGGGTCCAAACCCACTATTGGTAGACTTTCCTAAAGTGACTTTCAACATGACTTGGGAAAAAGAAAACTCACAAGTCACAATATCCAGACCACACGAAATACCACTCGGAAACACCAAATAACTACTCAAAACATGGGATTTGGATTTACTAATGCATTCTTGATAAACGAAAAAAATAATAATTTACTAACCTGAAGAGCTATTACAACTGTAACATAGGTTGTATAGTTAAAAAATAAAAAAAATCAAATTAGCCCGACTAAAGTCCTGAAAGCCTTGATCTGACCATCAAGGGGTTTATTAGAAGAGAGAAAACCCCCAAAATATCTGGATCTGAGTTTTGAAGCTTGTGGCAGCCCTAGGTGACGAGGGCGACAACCCTAGGAGGTCGCCTGATCTTCTTGGTCTTCAACCAGGCTCTAACCAATTTACAAAATCAATCTAGGATTTGGAAGAGAGAGAGAGGTCACCTGATCTTCTTGATCTTCAACAAGGCTCTAACCGTATGTACAAAATCAATCTAGGATTTGGAAGAGAGAGTTGTGGAATCAAAGGACTTCATAATAAGTTGTGGACAAAGACTGAGTATGTGGGGGTGCAACTTAAAGTGACACATAGGGAGATTACCAAAGAACATATAAATGTATTACATTAGTTCCTAACATGTAATGTCCTACATTACCTGGTAATTATGTGGCTTATCACACGGTAATTTGACTTGTTTTTTTTACCCTAGTAATGTTTGTGAGAGAGATCCCTGTACTATTTTGGTCTCTCACCTGCATAGTACTGAAATGGACTTTGAGATCTTGTAGACTTCTGATGATAATGGTACCACATATCTTTTTCTAGAAATAACATTTACTAATGTGACTAAAACCTGATTAGAAACATTTAGACATGCTTTGCATCACATCTCATTTAAATTTTATGTGAAATGTGAACTGCATCTGATCAATACTTTTGTTTGGCCTTACATTTTCCTCTTTATTGTTTAGGTTGATATGTTTGTATGTATAATCTACCTTTTTCTCCTGTGATACGTGGTATAGCCCAGATCCTTGTACCATATTTGAACTTGTTTATATTGTCAACCTACTAACCTTTTCTCCCTTGGATTTATAGAATATAGTGCATGGGGACATTAAACCTGAAAACCTTCTGGTTACGAGCACTGGTACGGTGAAGATAGGAGACTTCAGTGTCAGTCAGGTCTTTGAGGTACTGGCTTACTGCTTTGCTACTAATTTTGTGCTTGATACATGTGTTTGACATGTGAGAAGAGGATTACATTCCTCGAGATTGGGTTTTCATTTTAAGATTGGACTTCATTTTTTGTGTGTTTGAATGGCCGAAATGTGTGGATAAACAAATATAAATCCCCAGATTACCCTTATTTAACAAACATAATTACTGAAGAGTCTATTAACTAAAACCAAACATGATATTTTAACAAATACAATTTACTGAAGAAGATATGGGATGGGAGTCTTGGCGTGAGTCCTTTGCTTTCTCTCAATTATGTCTTATGTACAGGATAATAATGATGAGCTTTGGCGATCTCCTGGGACTCCTGCTTTCACTGCTCCTGAATGCTGCTTAGGTGAGGGACCCATCTTGAAAATAGAGCTTTAGAAAGTTCTCAAATGACATTTAAGAAGTGTGATATAGTGAAATTCTCCCACGGGGATTTTTCTTGCTGATTGACAGGTCTAACTTATCATGGAAAAGTTGCCGACATATGGGCTCTGGGTGTTACCTTGTACCATACGGTGTTCAATCAATACCCATTTCTTGGAGACTCGTTACAGGATACATATGACAAGGTGATCCAACTGCTTTTTGTTTTATTATTTATTATTATTTTTTTGAAAAACACTTCCCTTATTTAGAAAGATTTTAACTCAGGGTCCTTGAGCTCAAATGGATCACCACATTGGCAAAATCCAACACCACAGCCCTCCAGATTTCACGGAAAAACTTAGATCTTACCCCCCCCCCCCCCCCCCCCCCCCCCAAAAAAAAAAAAAAAAAAAAAAAAACATTTTTTTGGGCTTGATCTAAGGTTTTGAAAATGGATGGCTACCGATACGGAACTCCCAAATTTAAAATTTAAATTTGATGGGTGAAAAATAACATTTTTTCTTTTTCTTCAAAGATTATAGAATTTTGTAATCTACAACACCACTGTGGCATCTGATCATGTTTTTGGATGCTACAAGGTTAGCTCAACGACCCTTAGTAAGAGTTGAAGTCTAAGTTAGTAAGGCTAGACTCATTTTTTTTCATTGTTTCTATGATAGCTTGGCTTCTAATAGCTTGGATTAATGTTAATAATGAACTAATTTCAATTTTTTCAGATTGTTAATAATGAGTTATACCTCCCCGAGGGCATTAACCCTCAGCTGAAGAACCTAATGGAAGGTCTTCTCTGCAAAGGTCAGTGACTTCCTTGCTTGACATCCACTTGAGTTTTCTAATGGGTTGGGTTCCATTGACTCAAGAAATGATACAAGATTTTGATCAAGTGAGCACAAAATTTAACGGTTGAGATTATCCTCGATATGAGTATCATCGGGATCTGTAGTGTTGAGATACACATAAAATCTCAACCGTTAGATTTTGTGTTTAAAAGGTCAAGATCTTGAGTCAAGGGAACCTGACTCTTTTCATTTCTAATATAGTATTATATAAAGTAGATCTTCTCTTCAGTTTCCATGCGAAAGTTATAATCTTATTTCCTCGGAACATTGTGTATGGCAGATCCAATACAGAGGATGACCTTGGAAGCTGTTGCTGAACATCCTTGGGTTGTCGGTGATGAAGGGCCGATTCCACAGTATTTGTGTCGGTGCAGGCGTAATAGTTTCCCAAAAGAACCTGAGGAGAGCAGAAAGGAGTGTGCTTACATGATCAATACTGACAAACTGTAAATTTGCTTCTACAGCTGATCGGAACCTGTAAGTGGCTAGACTAGTGGTGGTAAATTTGCAGACACGTTTTTATTAAGACTAATGATAAAACGACGCGCTGACACATACATGAATGACGTGGCAAGGGTACAGAACTGTAGATCTTTTTCACTGTGTATCCCGAAGAAAAAGAACTATGATTCAGCCATGTATGTGTCAGCGTGTACGTTTATCACGACTCTTTTATTAATGCAAGTTTGGCTTACTTTTTTTTTTTTTTAATCTTAGGTAAGAAGTGCCCTGGTTGGTATGTTTCTCATTCTCCTTCAATTCAATATTTGGTTGAATTTGGAATGTGAAAGCTCAACAAATATAATGGGATGAGATTTGTACATCAACTAACTGTACCCTATGTTAATATCCCAACTTTAGATCAGGGTTTGTTGATTGTTGTTTGAAACTGGAGTGCAACTGAAACCCCTAATATTGTCTACCTGATTGTTGATTATGATGTTTGATTTCTGATTCAAAGAACTATTTGAAGTGTCTGGATCGGTTGTGGCCTTGGAAACTGTTTAATTGCAGGATTGTTTCTTTGATCATCCTTAATTGATTTTGTTATGCAGGTGTTGACAAACGGTGCTCTGAAAAAAATACGATAATATGTGGCTCTAGAGAAATAAGATTTGTTTCTCCAACCCCAAACATGGTTTTAAATCTCGTTCGAGACCGAGACGACTCGTCCAAGTTATATCTCGGTATCGTTCACTAATGAGATCAGTTGACATGGTTTATTCTAATTCAAAGGCATTTTTTTATTTAAAAAATCTTGTTTCAGATGACTCGGTCTTGTTCACGAAGGAGATGAGACAAGGCATCAAAACGAGTTTTAAAACCATGACCTCAAATCTTGACATTTGAGGAGGATGATTTGTATGAATTTAAATAAACTGAATTTTATATGAATCCAAAGAAACTAGTATATTTCATGTAAAGGGAGTATTTATGTTTTGAAATAAATGAGACAGTTGGGCCATTCAAAGCCAGAATATGTGTAGATTGTAAAATTGGGTATGGAGGCAGTTTTGGAACTTCAAGGGGAAATATATAAACTATATTAAAAAAGAGCTGCTATTGACATCCCCACTTTTACTATTATACCCCAATTACTTGAAATATTTATCACACCCCATTTAAAGATTAAAACACAAAGTTTTGACTCAAACAAATTCAGTTTATTATTATGATTAGGCTCATATAAATCCTAATTATATGCAGGGGCAGAGCTAGTAAAGAACTAGTGGGGACTAATTACAATCCCCCCCCCCCCCCCCACCCCCCCTCCCCTCCTTCCTTCCTTTCCATTTTTTTGGTTGAAGACATTACCTCTTGACCGGGCTTTCTCATATACTAATAGGAAATGACCTAAATATCAATTTTTTCAACTTCTAACAAAAATCCTCTAAATTTCTCTCTAAAATCATTCATCTTCAAGTTCTTTAAGTGTACAACTAGCCATAGGTTGTCCCCACTACAAGAAAATCCTGGCTCCGCCCCTAATTATATATATATATATATATATATATAAAATTAAAGTCTAACATAAAAAAAGGGTGAATCTCCATTTCATGCTCCAGGTTCAATATATTGAAGTTTTATATAATCAACAAAATTCACTGATAAAAAATTAATGATTTTGCCATTGATTTTTTATCAGTGATCTCATTGGTAATTTATTATTAATGTTTTGGGAATTAAAATGAACAGTGTACCAGAATCATAATTTTGTCAGTGAGAAACATAAAAAAAAAAATGAGATCTTGTATTGGCACCCCAGCTTTTATTTAGTCTCATCCATCCACTTATTTTCTTTATTTTTAATTGGGGTGTAATAATAAAATTTGAGATGCCAATAGCAACTCTCTAAAAGAAATGAATTTATTTATAACTGTATGTATATGTATTATACTAAAAAAAAACTTACTCAATATTTTGATCTTTTAGCGGTTCACCACCGGTTTCCTTGAACCATCGGTTTCAAATCGGCCCGTTTTTCGTTGAACACTTGTTCTTGGAGCTTATAAAAGGTGATATGTAAGGATAACCGGTCTGACTCATCCGGTCCAGCTCCAGTCATTGAACCGCTTATATTGTTTAAAACCGTATGAACGGACCTGTTGAATACCAGATGATCATCAAAAATGTGAAATATGTTTAGGATCTTCAAGATTTTAAAAATGTGGGACCCACAAATGGTGGGTCCATTTGGATTAGGTTTGGTTGTCAGATGTAGTGGGTTGCGATGGTAGACAATTCTTGGATAGTGGGATCCACACCCTTCGTTAAGTCATCAAGAAACTCAAAAAGACTAAATTGATTGGTGGGAGAAGAGAACCAACGGTTGAGACAAAATACTGACATTTGAGAATTTTATAGCATTAAGCCGACGGTGAGAGACTCCTACATTTAGACTTAAAAAGACCAAAAAGTACTTCTCACTCTAACATCCAAAAAAAAAAAAATTCCACATGTTTCAGCCTTAAGAGAGAGAAAATGTGTCAGAGAATATAGATTCCCTTGATCTGATTAAAGATTGAGTGACAATGATTTTTTATTTTTTTTAGTTTTTTTTTACAATTAAGCCTTATTACCAATACTAATACATCAGATCCCATCAGAACTTCGCGATTAAGTGTGTTTAGACCTGGAAAGTCGTTGTTTTACACTCCTCCAATTTTTGCTCTTAAAAAAAAAAGGTCTCATTAGTGTTGTGTAGAGTTGTAAGGGTCAGGGGTGACGCCTCAATCGTGGCATGTAATAATTTCTTTAGGATTTTTTTTTTTTTTTTTTTTTGAGATTTCTGGTTTTGGGAGGAAAAAAAAACGCATATTTGCAATTCCTGATTTCTTATAAATAGAGATTTCTAGGACTGTAAAATTTGGGAGAAAATAGTAATTGTTTCTATTCTGATCCATGGACGTAAACAAACTCTTGAACCACGTAAATCCTTGTGTGATTTTTTTCCTTTTTGATGTTTTGATTTTTCACAATTAATGCATACTTGGACAAATCTCTAAAATATTTTTTTTTTATAGATAAATAAAGGGAAAATTACTTAAAGGACCTTGGTGAAGGGATTTCTTTTTAATTAGGCCTTGATTTTTGGGTTATTGCTTGATAGTCCATTTAATAAAACTTTCTTTTCTTAATGGTCCCTCAACCTCATCTCAGTTTATACTATTTTTGAAATGCCTAAATTACCATTTTTTTCTTCTTCTTCACATACTTAGGTTTTTCAATTGCGATTCCAATCATTTCTAACATTTTATTATTATTATTATTGTGAATGACGAATGCGAATGACATAGTTCTAATTTTGAGCATTTAGATATATTTTTTGATCTATTTCGACAATTTAAAATAAAAAAATGAAGAATGAAATTGAGATTAAAAAAGTTATTGTGTCAAGCTCACCACTTTTTATTTATTATTAAGTTCAACATTTTAATTTTCGAGCTCATCAATTTTTATTTATTCTCAAGCTCGCCAATTTTATTTATTGTTGAGTTTGAATTATTTTTTTAAATGTTGAACTCGACTATAAAATTGTTGAACCCAAAAATACAAAGTGGTGAGCTCAAAACTGGTAAAACCCACCCGTTTTCATTTTATAAGTTTTTTCAATTGAAATACATGGAAAGATTGACTAAAAACTTGACATAACGACTTGTGTAGATGATTTCAAACCAAAAGAACCATTCTTAATCGATTTTCATCCAAAAATGAAATAAATATTTTTTGAAAGAATCCTCTACTCTTTACATACATCTTCAAAATGCTTGAAAAATCCTTGAAATTGACTTATTCTTCCTTCTCAAATCCTTTCCATTGGAATGGAGTCTCTGAAACCTGATTAGGATGTCCAAAATCCAAAATTTTGGATGAAAAATGGTGAGTTTGAATGGTAAGGGTGTTTCAATATTTCAATCGTAAGAGATTTGTGGAGTGAGGTTCAGAGACTGGTTAGAAATAAAAGTTTTACTAAATGGACCACTAAAAGAAGCTCTAAAACTTAGGGACTAATTAGAAAAAAATCCCTCCCCAAGGTCTTTTAAGTGATTTTTTCCATAAATAAACTGTTTGATTAGAATCAGTTTGAAAATTATTTAACACATCATAATCCAACATCTTTTCTAGGTTAACAATCCGTTGGCATTTTTCACAATTATGTTATTTTCTAAGTATCTTTGAAAAATATTTTTATGGTGTCTTTTCATTTTAAAAGTAAGGATTTTACTGTCGTTGTTCAATGGCAATTTTGTAAATAATACTAATTATTAAAAGAGTTTTTTTATTTATAAAATTTAATCGAGTAATGATGGTAGCTATGTGATTTTCGCTTAAAGAGTAGAAAAATGAAGAAGGATATTTCGAGTAGGAAATTTGGTAGAGATAAGATTGAAGAAAGGGTCTTTAAAGCATGAGATTTGTCATGGGAGATGGGGGTTTTTATAGAGTTTTGGGATACCTTTTTAGGTCAAAAGGGTCCAATAAAGAAAATGTAAGTAAAATGCCATGAGATTTTAGGAGAATGTGATTGGAATTTGAGATTAGTGGAGGGTAAAAATGGGAAATGAGAGGCATTAGACATTTGACTCATGTCTTTGGGTGAAGCCCATGTGGGGTTGCCCATTCTCATGAGTTTGAGTGAAAATCAAACCAAATTGGGTGTGGGTGGTGATTTGAGAGAACGATTTAAGTGACGGAATTAGATGAGTTGATTAAGGGAGAGTGGTGAGATGCAACATGCAAGGCCGGAGCTAGTAAGGAGGTGGTGGGGGCAGTTGCCCCCATAGAACTTTGAGACACCCCTATATTTTCAACTAATTACATGCCCTATTTGTCCTCACTCCCTCACCTCTCTCTCCATTTTCCCCCACATCCTCACCTCCTTCCAATTTTTGCCCCCTTTCAATTTTTTGTTAATGACATTGCCTCTTGACCGGGCCTTCTCATATACTAAATGAAAATTACCTAAATATCATTTTCTTCAAGTTCTAACAAAAAACCTCTGAATTTCTCCGTAAAATCATTCATCTTCAAGTTCTTCAACTATACAACTAACCATAGTTTGCCCCCAATACAATAAAATCTTGGCTCTGGTCCTGATAACATGGGGGGTAACTTCTGAGATGGTTTTAGAGAAAACGATGGGGTTTGGTTGATTGAATTAAGGAGGGTGAAGGAGGTGATGACACAAGACAAGTTTGTGAAAATGGGTTTTTGTACTTTTGTGGACCTTGACATGAGTCAAAGGCCTTTAATATGGCATTGAAACTAAGTTAAGGCAATGAATTAATAGATGGTGATGGGCTTAGAGTGGGTAGGTTTAGGGTTTTAATGGCTTGGAGTTGGTTTAGAAATTGGATGGGCTTAGGTTAAGATAATGGACTTTGTAATGGGCATGTGTTTTAGGTTAGGTATAGAAATGGGTTTTTGGGGTGGTTTTGAAAATGCATGAGTGCATGAGAGAATGTAAAAATGATATTTATTGTGGGCCCATGAGTCCGTTAAAGGTCTTTGGTCTTTTATTAGAACAAAATGGTGGATTTTCAGATATTTGGGCCCTTAGGCCTTTTGGTTGACATTTTGTCTTGAAATGCATTTTAATGGACCTCTTTTCGATGTGGGTCCGTGCAAATTGCGGTGCTTATACTTACAAGAAAACTCTTATTTTTTTAACTAAAAAGACAAATAAAAACACTTTTGAAGGAGAATTCGTGGAAGAAATATAGTTGTGGTGGGTGTATCTTGTTGATACTTTATTTAAGGATAAATCTTGACCATTGGATTTTGAGTTTTTGGAATCATGTGTTTTCTCGTGAATCAATTTTCGGGACTCAACCCTTAGTAAATACTATAGCATAATTATAAGAAATCCTTGTTTTTTTAACACTAATAGGCAAAATGTTTTTTTTAATGAATTTTTTCCCTAAAAAGTAAACTTTTCACATTATCATTTAATAACAAATTAGAAAACACAAAAAAAAAAAAACACATTTGACATCATAAAATTAAATATAAAAAAAATGTTCGTCGATTGAATATATTAGTGAAGTATACAAGAATTATTTACATATATATCATTAATATATGCTTAATTGCTTATTAAACATATAGCACTTCAAGTGGTGATATCTACAAATTGGATTCTAGCATTTCTCATTATGGGCCCTAAATAGATCATGAGTGGGCTCCAAGCCCAAGAAGAAAATACTCGTTTTAATCCAATAATAGGGTTTTTTTTTTCCTAATCATCATTATCAACGAAAGTAATAAAATATTTGATCAGGACTCATGCAAGGGGTTAGTGCATTTTTGCTCTTGACCACAAAACCTAAGGAAACGCTCCTCGTCTACATTCATGGGAACGGTGGACTTGAAAGAGCTGTTGAGTGGGCTTCAAGCCCATATAGAAAATGTTCTTCTGATGCCAATGTTTAGAAATCACCAATCAGACCGATTTTTTGTACTATAGCTCATCACGGAGTGATGGGGACTGTGGATTCGAAAGAGTATAGCTCTACCCAATCCACATTTAACTGAAACTCGATCTCTACTCACAAACCCGTGCAAGAGAATAGTAATGAGAAGGAATGACAAAGAAAAAAAATAAAATTGATAATCAGAATATTTTCTCGAATTCTTAGACTAAAAAGTTCTAGACTATGCACATCAAGTTGTTCGGTCCGTCTACTCCTACAACAACAACAACAACAATAATAAACCCTGAGGAGTTGGCTCAACAGCAATTTCGGACCGATAAGCAGTTAATGCCCGTAGGTCATGAGTTCGATACCCAATATGAGCATTAATTCCTCTGGGGCCACCCACGAGGGCACACTCTCACTTATTTGGTGTGTGTGATGTGTGGACATTGCACATACCCCAGGACTAGTCCTTGGACAAGACCATGATCTATGGACTGGGCAAAAGCCCAGATACGGACCTGGTCCACTGTCTACTGGGATACAGGTTATCAAAAAAAAATAATAATAAAAATAATATTTATTTATGTATGTTGGGTCACAAGGGTACTAATAAATGGGGTTGAGAGGGATGGATGTGAGCGTTTTGGCTCTAATATTGGAACTCCAGCACAACCCATGTCACATATAACGCTACTGTACAAGATGTTGCAATCAAAGTGCTGATTCTGATTTCCTGTTATTGGATCCTTTCAGAATGTTGGTTGGTATGAACTGGGTTCCATTTGTTTGGATCTCAAAAAAAAAAAAAAAAAAAAAAAAAAAAAGAATGACAAAAATTCAAAGATTTGGAAGAAAAAAAAAAGTAAAAAAAAAATTCTATTGCCACATCAACTTTTTTTCTTATTGCACACTAACTACTTTTCCACATCAATTTTTATTATTATTCCAGACTAGTAGACATAGATGCTAAGATTGACCTAATCTCAAGCAACTTAGCTATTTTGGTAAAGTTTGTGGAGTATTGTTGTTAACCAACCAATTACTCCAAAAGATCGATCCGTCGGAGAAGGGAAGAACAATGAATATAAGAGGGTCACTGGGCTTGACTAGTGTATGACCCACCTAAAAGTGGGGGGAAATATACATTCAACACTCCCCCTCACCCATAAGAGTGGAAAGATTTGAATCCATGACTTATACGAAGCCAAGCGCTCTGATACCATCTTAAATTTGGGGGTTCGACTCAAAACCAATTGACAATAAGTGGAGAGGTCCAAAAGCTTATAAGGAGAGAGACAATGAGTGGCTGATATGATATGGGACTAAACTCAACACACCCCCGCACGTGTGGGCCAGACCGAGGCAAAGCACGTGGAGATATGAACTAGGTAACGTGGAGGAGAGAAAGGCTCGCTTTGATACTATGATAAGTTTGGGGGTTCAACTCAAAACCAATTAGCAATGAGTGGAGAGACCTAGGAGCTTACAAGGAGAGAGACAAGGCAATGAATGTCCGATTTGGGACTAAACTCAACACGCCTTGGCACGAGTGGTATATCTATCGCACCTGATTTTATCTGATGCTGACCTATTTGAACCCTCATCGAATTGCATTTAATTCCTAATATTGAAATCAAATAAGGGATATTATCTAGATCTGACCTGACTATTATCAAAGAAGTGTTGGGTCGACCTGAATTAGATCCGAATCCGATCCATTGACATCCTATTTTGAGGCTAGAAAAGTCCTTAAAGATTAAACATCAAAAAATGAATCCTATCAGGCTTATATAGAACTTAAAAACAGAAAATAGAAAATCCTGCTAGTTGATCTAAACATTATTTGATTTTAAAAAATACTAATTGATACCTACTCAAATTAAGAATCCTAATTGATATAGTGATCCTAAATACAATATATTTTAATAAATCTCTTATTATACCTAGGGGTGCAACTTGGTCCGGTTCAAACCGAGAACTGAATGAAACCGATAGCTTAGGGGTGATGTGGTTCGGTTTGGAACAAGTTGTGATTCAGTTCCAAGTTACAAAAATGGAGAACCAATCAATTTGGTCCAGTTATCGGATCAAGCTTGTGTAGAACTAAACCAAACCCTTATGCAATATATATATTATGAATTATTTTAAGAATAAGGACATAGATTAATGATCTTTTATAGATAAACTAATGAGTTTTTATGGATAGATTCCTGATTTATTGTATGAAATTTTATGTTTGTTTTTTCATTAAAAAATGTTACTTACAATTTATAAAATATTAGCAATCCATAGAACCTAATTATTCCAATGGAATTTGGTTCGGTTCTGGTTCTTATTTAGTGGAATTGACCTATGTCTATTCGGTTCCAATTTGACCTCAAATTGAACCGAACCGAACTGAACCAAGTTGCACCCCTATTTATACCATGTATGTATCATGCATCTTTGTATTATAAATATTGTTCTCGATTCTCAAAGAGGACACTAATGTTGCAAACCAACTCAATTTAATTAAATGGATCCTAAAATGGGACATGATTGGACCTATTAAGCCTCAAAATGAGCATAACTTAAGTTCCATTGTGGGATCAATACATCATACATGGATCTCCATTGGCCTCATTTTGGGTTTATTGAAATATTAATTATCAACCAATGGAATTTAGAAAGATTTTATTCAAGAAGGCAGTTCTCTTCGTAGAGAAATACTTGAACACATTTCTTTATGGATATACACATTACATTACAAATCTGCTTGCATAACTATTTCTAGATCAAAAATTAAATTAATACTTTTGTGAGCAATTCCTAATCATTGAATTTGAGCCTTTCATAAAGACCCTTATCAGTCATCCATGTGTTGCCTTAATTGGTATCCATGTCATTGTCTTCCTTCTGGATCACCTTCACCTTGGCTTGCTCAGCTTGACCATCTCAAAGAAGCAAGGTGTTGTGTAATTGACATGTATTTTGTTCCCCTCTCTTTATTTATTTATTATTTTTTAATTACAATTACGAAAAAGGAAATTGTGTAATATTTTCATGTGGGTTTCTTTTTCTTTCTATATTTGGGGAGATAAACAAGTTTTAGTAACCCTCAATTTTATAAATAGAGATCTCTAGTGGTGTAAAAAACTCAAGGGAAAAATATTAATTGTTCTTGATCTGATTTGATCCGTGGATGTATGCATATTGTCGAACCACGTAAATTCTTTTTTTTTTTCACAAAAGAGTCCTCTACCCTCTTATCAAATTGTCTTGTTTGTCAGAGTGTTTTTGACAAGCACCACATTAATGTCCTAATAAAATTGTTTGATCAGAGGAGAAGACAGTCCATAAGAGAGGAAAATGAGAATTTAAAGGTTTCACTACTGGAGAAGATCTCTACCATGCCAATGATAAGCATTCGAGGAGTGCATCATTGGAAAAGTTGCAGCAAGTCTTTTTTTTTTTTAGTACTCAAACCCATTGGCTAGACTTAAAAAGATCAACAAGATTTAATTTTTATAGGTCTTTTCAAACTCATAAGATTTTATATTCTTCATTCTTAAAGAAGAGAGATTCTTTTACTATGAGCACCTCGAGATTCTTTGGTAATTTCATATGAATTGGGGTCCTCTTAGCAAAAATTGATGTGGCAATAGAATCCCTCTTAAAGAAATATTGAAATAGAGAGGCCAAGTACATATTCATGGCATCATTGGTCTCTAAGAGAGAGAGAGAGAGAGAGAGAGTAAAAAAAAGACCCATTTGGAATGTAAGGAGGGGGTGGGGGATGGGGTGTGAGTCAAAAAGGGACAGAAGTAGTGAAAGGAGCCGATCGAGCTTCTATGTCTTGAAAAGGCTGCACAATTTGCTGTCTTTTCTTTTACTTTTTTTTCTTTCTACCTTTAATAAATAAATAAATAAAGTTATAGTAAGAAAAAGAATGTAAAAAAAATGATGGAAGAGATTAAAAAATGGTAAAATTTTTATCAGTTATAGGTTTGGAAGGGAATCCATGTGTCAGGCATGAGAACATCTTGGTGTTTGGATGTGAGTCCTTTTATGCTCAGATATATTCTGCAATTCTGTGCTCTCCCCTTCCCCTCCTTATGCTCGATTACCCATGCATCACGTTCACCCCCACTTCTCTCCCTCCTTAAATAATCCAGTCTCTCTCTCTCTCTCTCTCTCTCTCTCTTATATACAAGGGATTATCTTCCATGCATGTCTTATACATATATGAGAAGTTTGTATGAACTATTCTTATCCATTGATAGAACTAGGTGCCTTCCTTCAATTATCATCTAATCAAGAGGAATTGATTTTTTTTTATTATTATCGAAAACCCAAGTATTTGGGCCTTTTCGAGCACTGGACTAATCATCAAGACACATGCAATCCCTTCCCCCTCTCATGCACCAGGTGATTTCAGGGTAAATCCCCAAGGGTAGCTCTTATGGGTGATTCGAACTCAAGACCTCAACTTCGTGAGACGTGGTCTTGCCTATCCCACCAACCCTTTTGGGTTAAATGAGAGAATTAAAAAAAAAAAAAAATCAGTATTCACAAAATCTCGAATGATTGAGTTTTGTAAATTAGGTATGTCCTCAATACATATGGGTGTGTGTGATTGGTCTATCCGGGATTCTCTGAAGTATTAGATTGATTTTTCTTCAAGAAAAAAAAATATCATCATCCATCTCATGTGACTTCAAACAATGACTTTTCCAGGCTCAACTTTAGAGTTTTTTTATCTGAATTATCAGAAGACAGTTATATGTATCTTGGTTTATGTATATGGTATACAAATTGTCATTGTGACCAAGGAGTTATCCCAAAGATTTTGGAGTATAGGTAAACAAATTGCATATTGCTTAATTCAACTTTTGTTGAGTCATGTTTTCTTGTTATTGAAAGTATTTTAATATCCGTGTGGAGACCATTTTTGTCACGCAACACGATAAAGACACGTGCCCCAAAGAAACAAATAGGGACCCAGTAAAAAATTATAAATCGAAGTCTTAAATCAAGTCAGTGATTAGGAAAGTACTGAGTTCTATGCCCTGAGCCAAATGCATTACAGTAAGAAGGGAGTAGAGATACTCTTCCTGCCATATGAAGCATGATTTTAATCAAGCACTAGAGGCACGGTCAACACTACCTCAGATATTGTGGGTAATAGGGAATCAATGATCATACCGAGGTATGAAAACGATGCCATTAGACTATTATTGACCGAGGTAAGAGTTGAAAGTGTGCAATTCAACATCATTGCTCAAGTCGAACATAAGTTCGATACAAACCAAGATCATTTAAACAGAAGCACAACTAAGGCCTTGGGTTAATAAGTGTAGGTTGTGAGTTTTTTTATTAAAAAAACTAATCAATTCGGTCAAACCTCAGGTTGGACTTGAAACCTGCAACCTAATAAGACAAAGACTTTTAAACTAAATAAGAACTCTTCCATACACCAAGTCCTTTCATTCATGAAAATGAACACAAAATTTATTAGGACAGGTGAACGTGACATGACTTGACTCACCCACCCCTAAAATATGGAGTTGTCCTTACAAGAAGAGCATAGCCTGAACTCCTAAGCTTATTTAAGTCTAGTTCACATCTGGGTGATATCGCATAGGGATCTAAACCCGAGATCACATTTTACCCTCACTCGTTCTTGGTTCGATCCCTTACTTGTATCTAACCTAGCCCTTAGCACATAAACAACCTCAAGTAAGTATTTGAGTTCGCACGCATCCTCTAACATTGATAAATGCAAAATCAAACCTTATCAGACTGATGAGACATCATGTGTTAAAAATCTTTCATACTTTGTATTAATAAATTTGAAACATTTATGTATCAAACCCAATTACTTGCTTACAAGTGAAGGACACATCTTTCAAAGCACTCAAATACATCTCAACTACCTAGCTCATTTTATATTTGGATCAGTTGTGTGATGACACTCTCTAAATTTTGACTATAAAAATCCCCTCTAAAACTAAAGGTGGCAGGGATGAAAAAAATCTTGACATGTTAAAAATATCCCTCTACAAATCAATTGTTCATCTTCTTCTCCACTCTTTATCCTTTACTCTTCTCTGTTTTTTATCATTTTTCTAATAAAATCTTTGGAGGATTTTTGACAGGCACCACACCAGACCTTAATCCTTATTCATTTTACCTTATGTCATCCAAGAGCTGAAGAAACTATGAAGTGAAGCTTCCTAATCAAGCTTGCCATCTCCATCATCTACATTGAAGCTCAAGGTTCATCTTGAGAAGTGGAAGCTCAAAAGAACCTCCACAACCTGCTTGCACTATTTCAATGCACATTATTTTCATTGTTTTAGAGCAATCAACTTGTATATTTCTATTAATTGGAGTAGAATTGATTTCCTTTTCTTCATTGTCTATTAGAGCTACTCATGCATTTTCTCGATTGTGTTTATTTCTAATTAATGATAGCATTCAACTCCATAAGCACAAATTTCCTTTTAGCTTAATTGGTATGTGTTGGTGTCGCATAGCACGCCAAAAGTATACCCTCAAATTAATCATCCACTTTTGATTCTATGGGCAATATCTTCCATCAATATTTCCATCCTTATTAAAATAGATCCAATTAAAGTAACTAAAATGATCATTTTAAATCATCAATTTTTAACAAACATTCATCTTTATGGGTGTTAGTATTATTTATTAAGTTTACACTTCACAGATAACAATTGGAAAAGAGTATCAAAGGTACAAATGAGATTTGGAAAGATATTCTAAGTGGTCCATTAGAAAAAATGAAATCCATGTACACTTAGTGGGAGGAAAAATACAGAAAAAGGAAACCTTAGGAATATTTTTCCATCTTAACCAGCTTAATTGACCCTTTTTTTTTTTTTTTCTTGTCAAGCTACGATAAAAAAAAATATCTTTAAACTAAGAATCATTTATTCCTCCTTGCAAAGATTTTTGACAATTTGTTACTGAAACATCTATACTATTATAATGAAGTTGCAAACTTGGCAGAGTTGGTAAAGGTGTGTGGAGTGTTGATCTCACGACCTAGGTTCAAAACTCTTTGACCCATCTTCATGCGGACCACTAACCACACTTTTTTCTTGAAAAATAAAAATATTGATTGAAATTTATATTAAATATATTTTTTTTAAAGTTACAGGAATATCTTTGAACAATCCATTATTATATTGTTAAGTAAAAAAATATGCAATGGCAAGAACCCATGAGTTTGCTAAGTGTTTGACATGATTGATTTGTGTATCCACCAATTAGGTCTAAAATTAGGTTGAAATCGCACTATTCAACATATGGTTGAAACGAATTAGAAGGAAAAAAAAAACACACCATTCTTACAAATCAATATAAAGTTTCTAGGGTTAATTTGCTTTTCATGGGAATCCCTATGAAATAGTTTTCCATCTTGGCCATACCTTCGATCATATTGTCTGGTGCAAGAATTTTCCAAACTCAAAGGTTTAGTTTCGATTTTGAGGGAGGTAAATGTAATATATTTAATTAATGAGAGAGGAAAGAAAAAAAAAACTAAGAAGTAATAAAAAATTATATAATTAAGTATTTTCGTAGCTGAGACTTGAGAGAACTATAACCAAAACTTGCCTTTTCAACTTATCTATTTATAAATTCTCCCTTCATAGAAGCATTTATTTCCCATATATCTAAGGATTGAGTATAAAAAACAAAACATTAATTATAGTGCCCAACAGTATTGTAAAGTTAAAAAAAAAAAAACTATGAACATGGAAAGAGCGGCATTAATGGCTTTACTAAAGCAGCTCTTTTGTTTTTTTTTTTTACTTTCTTTTAATAAGAATTTTTCCTTCTTTTCAATACTTTCTTAGTCCCCACACTTGTGCTTCATGATCTTTTCTTCCTAAACTAAAATCTCTCCGACAAGAGTTTTTCATTTAAGCCACATGATCCTACTTTCTATGCTTCTTAGAGTGATAATGATAGATTTGATCTAGTGGATCACTGATTCCATTAAAACAAAAAACAAAAAATTAAAAATGGAGTGTTATAATGATGGACTTAACAAATGACCACCAACAAGAACGAATGGACATTTTTTTTTTTTATTCATAGATTATTCATTTCTCGAGATCAAGGATTAATCTTTCATTCAACCAATTGTATGTTCTATTTTAAAAGGACCATGCAATTATACGAAGAACTTAGAGAATAAGATGCAATGTATTACGAAGCATGAAAAACATTATATCATTTTCGTGTATTTCATCATAAATGGTAGGTTGTGGTAGAGTTAGAATGATACATTTAGTATATGAGTCGTGATAATATGACGCCCTCCCCCCCTCTGACACATGCCCTCTTACGCATTTGTCTCGGGATGCACAATTATGTGTATCCCGAAGTAAATGGGGGCGTGTGTCAGAGGGGGGGCGTCAGGAAATCATTACACTTAGTATATACCAATCATTATCTACCACATTAGGAAGTATTTAACCTTACGATATTTAACATTACGAAATTAAGATTACTTTCTATACCTTGGTTGATGTAATCCCTATAAATACAATGTCAAGGTTCACCTAACGATCATTCAAGTTATTAATAAAGTTTAATTTCTATATATAGATTGTACTATCTTTAGATTAAGAATCTTAATTCATGGTAGGTTCTTTTTTTTTCACAATCAAGATCTATATGCATGGTAACACAAACAGAAATATAATATAAAAAGTAAAATTAGGTAAAGCATGATTTTGTTGTTCCCTTTTTTATAATTTTAGAGCACTAAAGTTATAAAAAAAAACAAAAAATTGAAAAAGAAGAAGGGATCTACCTAGATTTTTAAGTTTATAATATACAAATAGAATAATGGACAACTTAATCTATAATTATTAGTTACAAAATGTGGGGCAATTTCATCATTCAAAATAAATGGTGTTGACAAAGGAGAATCATGTAAGGTTTTGAGAGAGATGTTTAATTCAACATTAAGGGGGAATATGTAAATAGTATTGAATTTGTGGTCTGTCCAATAAAAGAAACTAAAATGGGTTCTACACTAATGAAGAGAGGTACAGGTGAATTAGAAGAAAGAAGACTTAAAGGATCTTAAAAAAGAAAAGTTTTGTAGACCATTTGATTATATATATTAAGGTTTCGACACCACTGACTTGAAGCCCAAGCACTTGGCTGGCATAGGTACAATTTAAATAATATATAATATATAATTTATATAATATAAGAAAGAAAAGAAGGAAAAAGAGAAAGGGGGAGAGAAAAAGAGAATAAGTTGTTTTTTCAAAAGTGTGGGAGAGATAGAGGAATCCAAGTAATCCAAACACTTGAAGACAAATCAGTTTCAGAAGAGAAAAGCAACCTTTGCTTTCCAACACAGAAAATAAAAAGAAAGAAAGAAAAGCAGATTTTAAATCTCTATAATTCTAGTAAATTACATCTGTATTCACTCACCATACATTTTAAACTCAACCCTCAAGTCAGATTAACTTGTTGACTCATGAGTCAACTCAGATATTATAATAACATAGCCTTATCATAATAAAATGGGGTCAAATTAAGGAATTATTACGTTCCATTAATCCACTATGTACAAAATCAAGTATTCTATTTTATAAAATAAGAAAAATATTGAACTAACTTTGTTCAACACTACACTGACATTGTAGTGTGCAAAGAACCATAGATTTCTTTCCTTGTATCCCAAGAAAGAAATCTATGATTCTTTGTGCATTACCACATCAGCACAATGTTAATGTAATGTCGAATGAAGTCAGTGGAGCATGACTCATAAAATAATTAATATATTATCATTATTAATAAATTTCTT
This sequence comes from Akebia trifoliata, assembly GCF_017979445.1. NCBI lineage: Eukaryota > Viridiplantae > Streptophyta > Magnoliopsida > Ranunculales > Lardizabalaceae > Akebia > Akebia trifoliata. The sequence continues at coordinate 24,785,874 of NC_141389.1, forward strand.
GTCTAGCTTAGAATTATTTTTTTCTTTTCTTTTAATGATTGGTCGTCCAGACCATAGGCCCGACTGGCAGAGTGAGGCAACTGACTTCTTAGAGCATCATATCTGACTATAAATAAATGAATAAAAATATAAAATTTTAATATATTTTAAACTCAATCAACTACCCTAATGTGACAAGCTTAGAAACCGTTGATCTGTGCTCCTCAGTATACACAATTGCATTTCACCATTAAAAAATGTATCTCGAGGGGAACCGTGTATACCAAGGAGCATAGATCAACGGTTTTCAAGCTTGTCACATCAGGTAGTCGATTGAGTTTGCCACATGGGGTAACCAAATTACCACGACTCTTTAAAATAATATAAGTACTTAATTTTTCCAAAAGAATTTAATACAAGTGTTATAACTTAGTTGAGTTTTTGATCTGACTCGATACGTTTTCGCATTGGCTTGATGAGTTAGTTCAAGAAAGTATTGCAGTCCAATAGAGTTGACTCAACGAGTTTAAAACCATGGTCTCTCTTTCTTTAACCCTCTATATTTAGTGGTAGCTGGGGTGCAATTCCAACCGCACAGCTTCATCTTTTTTTTTCTCTCTCACACAAATAAGTTGCCCAAGCCAAACCCCACTAAATTTAGCAGAGCTTTGCTAAGTTTAGAGGAGGTTTCCCCATCAAAAGTAGGAAAAAAGAGTAGCTATGATTGTTTTGTGCCAACGCAAAAGGTGGTTTGTTGGTTGGGTTATTTGAAAGCAAATGAGTGTGGAGCATAGACCCCCTTTGTGTTTCATAAATACTTGTTTCTTCCTCTTCTTCTTCTTCAATATCTCTACCCTTTTTTAAGCTTAGTTAATGGAGTTTGTTTCAGGTACTATTGGTGGGGGGCTATGGTTTTTCTATGGTTGCATCATGATCATGGCCATATTCTTCTTATAATGATGATGATGTTTATACATAGAAGGAGTATTTGCATGCAATGCATGTATGCATACATGCCTGGCTCCCTGTATGCCATTTGTAGAGTCCATCAAGATTTGATGGTCTTCATAGATGGCGTACGAGGAGCCATGCATATTGCATGTGGTATATATGCTATGTGCTACATCATCATCATCACCATCATCTCTCTCTCTCTCTCTCTCTCTCTCTCTCTCTCTCTCTCTCTCTCTCTCTCTCTCTCTCTCTCTCACACACACACACATATTGAAGAGAAAGGGCACCATTGTAACAAAAATTTACAGGTACCCTTCATGTCCAAAGCAGCCAAGCAGGTTTATTTATATATTTATTTATTTGCCATTTAGAGAAGTAATATTGAGTTTGTTTTAAAATTTTAAAGATTTTTTTTTTAAGGAGAGATGTTAACAAGTGTATCAAACTATGATTTTATTTTGATGTTTATATTTGATTATACACATTTTGATTCTGGGCCTTCTAATAATAATTAAAGATTAAATTGGCCATAAGAGAAGAGCTTCTTCTACCACATTTTTCAGACCATCCCATAATTTTCCTATTTTTAGATTTGACCTAGTCTTTAGATTTGACCTAGTCTATAGAAAAAGTCAATTGATCTGATGGTTAGGATCTAATAGAAAAGTATTAGAGATAGATGTTCTTTATGTGAGTTTGATATGGTGCATTAAGGTACACCATAATTAAATGGATCCTATTTCTAACATTCCATTTTTTAATCATCTGTTGTGCAAGAGAAGGTCCATTGATCTCTCTCTCTCTCTCTCACACACACACACACGTGTGGGTTAATTACAAAAGGTCAAGGTCATTTGAGATTGAGATCAGTACTCGTTGTCTAGGGATGAGTAGGGATACATTTTGAAACTCGTCTGAGTGACTCAAAACTTGGCCAATTTGGATTTGGAGGTGACTCAGCCCCGAAATGGAATCACCTTGACGAGTCAACGTAGTAAATGATCAAGTCAACTTGGCCAAGTCATCTTTAAAGGAAGAATCATCAAGTCAACTCGACCTAGTCATCTTGAAAATGTGAGGAACATCTCGTGAGAGAAAGACCCAATGAATGTGGAATCTTTGGGGGTTAAGGTTAATTTTGTTGTTGTTGATCTTCCAAGGTTGTTTTTAAAATAAAATAAAAAAGGCAAGGAAGATTAAGAGATAGACATATTTTGTATTTAATTTTTTTTATGCCCCCATGATTTTAAACTAGTGGCATACCACCCCCGACCTCAGTGTTTCAATTAACATATATGACTTACATGCCACAACGTTCAACCTTAAGTTGAAAACCTCTTAAGGTCTGTTTGGATTGAGAGAAACGAAGAGAAGAGAAAGTAACTTTCTCTCCACCCGATTTGGATAGATAGGAGAGAGAAAAGGAGAAAATAATAGAAAAGAAAGTAATTTGCTCTATTTTCTCACTTTCGATAGATAGGAGAAAATAATGGCATGCCACCTTTGAACTCGGTGTTTCAATTAACATAAATGACTTAAATGCCATAATCTTCAACCTTAAACTGAAAATCTTTTACAGTCTGTTTGGATTGAGAGAAATAAAGAGAAGAGAAGAGAAAGCAACTTTCTTTCCATCCGGTTGGGATAGATAGGAGAGAAAAGAAGAAAAAATAATAGAAAAGAAAGCAATGTGTTACATTTTCTCACTCTCTCCAAATCTCTCGGATGGGAAGGAGAAAAAATTGAACAATTTTCTCTCCTACTTTCTCTTCTCTCCTCACTTAACTTCACAAACAAGAGAAATGGAGAGAACCAATTTGTTTCTCTTCTCTCCATTTCTCTCAATCCAAACAAAGTGCTTTGGGATTAAAATTTTACCATAATACAACCTTAAGATTCGCTCTCCTTCAAAACTCAAGAAGAAGAAGATTGACTCTTGGAGAAGTAAAAAGATAATTTTTTAGTTAAAAAAATCAGTTTCGATAAGATATTGAAGACTATGGTGGAATACGTTAAAAATAATTTACTGTTACCAACTTGAAGATGATAGAGTTTTAGGGAAAGCCTCCAACCATAGGATTGTGTATCCTTCAAACCTCAAGAACAAGAAAGGGTTTGTGAATTTCTTTTTTATTTTAAATCAAGGATTTTCTACAAGACATTGAAGACAAAGTTAAATAGGTAAACATAGTTTACTTTAGATGTTGAGCTTTAAAATGACAGATTTTATGGGAGAAAATCAAAATGTTTTAGGTTAAAAGTTGAAGATGAGAGCATTCAGGTCATTTACATTAGTCTCGTAGAGATGACCTAGGTCAAGAGGAGCATATCATCCATCAGTTTGAGAATAAGAGAGTGCCTTTCAAAGAGAGAAACTTCTTGAAAATGCATAATTCTCTCATGAGGATGTAGGACAATCCCAACTGAAGCAGGACTACATATTTTATTTACACCTATGTTACCCAATTCGTTGCTACTAGTCCGAATCGCGAATCAATACAAAGCGAACGACCAGTTCACGGTATGATTTGTATTGGATTCGTAAAGTTAAACAAACCACGTCCGAATCACGAATCAATACGAAGCGAACCAGTTCATTGTATTGGATTTGTAAAGTCAAGCGAACCACGAACTAACCGAATTGTGGTTGGGTTCCACAAACCAAAACATCAAGTTTGATGAACTCAACAATGTGTTTTGGCGAACCATTTTTTTAATTGTACAGTGAACCAAGCTAATTTATTATATTTTTTATTGTTCAGATTTAAAATTTGAATAATTTAATTTTATTCAACTCACCCTTATATTATGCTAAATGTTGGTGAAACTGATGACATGCATCCCTTGACTTCAGTCTTCGAAATAGACTAAAGGGAAAAGACTTAAATGCCCTCATCTAATCCTCTAATAAATAAATAAATAAAAATCCAAACTTTTCTTCTCAAAAACAGTCGTCTTCAACATCTTTTTGGACAAGTTTCTTAACCCTCATCACCTATTTCTAAGTTCTTGTCTACTTCAAAGCTTTCAACCACCAAATCTCAAGACGATTATAGGGTTTTTGACAAAGGTACTGGTTATGGTGGTGGCGACCATGGTGATGGAAGTTGTGGTGGAAGAAGGGTTAAGCTGATCGAATAAGTAGTGGAGGGTTATTATGGTAGTGGTGGAGGGGGTTTTGCCCAACTTGATCCACTGGAAGGCGACTTCAAGGACGATGGTTAACCTAAGAGAGAGAAGTTAACAATTAGTTATGACGTTAAAATGAACAGAGAAGTCTTTATTGGATCTCATTTTAATTGCTTTTTTCCCTTCTCTTTCCAGTTAATGCTTAGTTGCATTGTGATGAATTTTCTTTGATATCTGAAGATGTTAATAATAATAATCTTTTGGATATGTGGCTCAGTTTGTCTGTTTTTGAGATGCTATATTAAAGGTTTTGGGAACTTAAAAACGATGGGAAAATTTTAGGTTTTTATGTGAAGGATTAGATATAGGTTAACAATGAATGATAGAATTGAAAATAAAGTTCTGAGTAGATATACTATGACGTTAGACAATTAAAAAGAGAGCAGCTTGCACACCAACTTTTGCTAATGCCATACCAATTCCTATGTAAAATCACCAAAGGATTGCACAAAGTTGGGGTGGCGTTAGCAGCTCTTTTTTTAAAAATAACTGATTTTGTGAAGAGAAAAAATATGTCATTCTACTTAGAAGACTCAGGTCAAGGGAGATATGTCATCAGTTTCAAAACATAGCAGGGTATCTCTAATATTTTGTAAAACGTGGAGTTGTATGTCCAAATCATAATGCAACCATTTTTTAAAATCATATATATATATATATATATATATATATATATATATATGGGTCAGGTTCAAAGGACAACCATTTCTACACACATATAGACAACGTGTTTTGTCTTATATGGGTAAAAATGTTTGGAATTGACTGATTTTTTGTGAGGATGATCTCTGTGATGAGGGGATCATCCTGGCAAAAAATCATCCCATTCCAAAACTTGTAACCCCATCAAAATTGATTTACAAAAATTGGACGGTCTATAATTTTTCAACAAAAATTGGACGGTCTAGAAGTTTCATAATGAGCTGATTTTTGGCAAGGATGATCTCCTCATCACAAAAAATCAGTCCATTCCAAACATTTTTGCCCATATAAGACAAAACACGTTGTCTATATGTGTGTAGAAATGGTTGTCCTCTGAACCTGACCCTATATATATATACACGGACCAATCCAGGAAACCAAAGCGAACCAAGAAACGACTTATCTCTACCTACCAGGAAATATAGGTTTAGACCACTTTCCTATCTGGCCCAATTTGAAGCTAAAACAACTAACAATCGAAATCACACTTAGAATCCAAAAACTCAATTGGTGATATTGGGATGTTATGCCCATCCACCTGCTTACAAATCACAATCCAATAGATGAAGAAGCTTCTGCAGAGAGGTATATCAAGCATTAAACTAAGAGTCTGATTTTCTGACTCGTTAATTTTCACTTGGTCTATACGCAGCTGACATGGCAAGGGCTCAGAACCATATATATTTTTCTTCGGGATGCACAAGGAAAATGATCAACGGTTCTGTGCCCATTGCCACATCAGCCAAGTACCAACCGAGTAATTATGTTTGAGTCAGAAAATCGAATAGAAAATAAATTAGCTTTGCAGAAATCAACTAAACAGGTAGTTTGCTAGAGATGAGCAAATGACCCACAAAATAAAATACTTCCATCAAATATTTAAAATCAAGTGATATTGTGATACAGTCCCCAATTTAATCGTCTTCAGCATTTAAATATGCATGTGTTCTAGTTCAAAAGGCTAATACCCGAATCACACACCAAACATAAAATGCAACAGAAGTTGGGATTAGACCCACAAACAAACACTAATATAAACAATCTTGAAATGAAACACAAGACAAGCATAATAAAGAGCCAAAGACTCCTGCAGTGATACTATTATAGTAACAATACGAGTAGAAATACAATAATAACGACTGGTGATATCGATTCACGTACCCCTGTTGGATCTCATCAACAGCCATGCCTCCCAAAGAAAAAGCTTTCTGATATCCTCTCATCCAGCCAATGAAGAAAGCTACGTTGTTCTTCCAGTAAACTATCCACAAACAAATCCCCCATGGAATGATTGTATTATGCCCCCCTCTAGTTCACAAGGAAGGAAAATAGAAAGACAATTTGTCTGTTAGAAACAAAGTGAAAAAGTCCGGTAAAAATACTCGAAACCAATGTTTTAAAAAACCGGACCTAACCAACTGTTCGACCGGAATTACTATACATTTTAGTCCATTTCATTGCAAACCCAAACTTCATTAAGAACCACCCGGTTTATATGAATTAATGGTCCAACCATCAAATGCAACCGATTTTATGAACCGATGAACAAGAAGTAAAACACAGCTTTTCGACTTGAATAATGTGCAAATACGTCATCCTTGATATTATTAGACAGATTTCTGCAGAAACCTTCTTAAACTAAAGTATTAGACATACAATGGAAAAGTCTGGAAGGTTGCTTATTTTTATGGGTGTTTACAAAACATCAAACATGCCAGGGCTTTTTACAGAAACCTTCATACATTAAAGAGTGAGTTACCAAAACTTACAATGAAATCATTAAATATTTTCTTTATCCATCAATCTTTCATATATTTTTTTAATCTAGTAGTCCTTTATTTCATGTTAATGAAAATTAAAAAATTTCTATTACTTAAAAAAATTAATTTCTTAAATCTTAATTATATTTATGTATCATTTATTATTTCTCATTGACTGTAAAAAAAATTGAATATATATAGGGTCCTGTTAGGCAGCCCACATTAGGGAGACCACATTGGGAGCCAAAATTTGTCGTATATGGGTTAAAAGTTTCGGCTTCCAACGTGGTCTCCCTAATGTGGGCTGCTGAACATGTCCCATATATATATATATATATATGGATGGCGTTATTACGACTCACATTGCAACACACCGTTTGTCTTATATGGGCAAAAATGTTAGGAATGGGCTGATTTTTTGTGAGGATGATCTCTGTGATGAGGGGATCATCCTGACAAAAAATCATCCCATTCCAAACATTTTTGCCCATATAAGACAAAACGGTGTGTCGCAATGTGAGTCGCAATATGTGTCTACGGAACCCGACCCTATATATAGTAAATAGGAATCAGTTCCACTGAATTGAACCCGGTCAGACTAGGATTCAACCAGTGAAGCAAAATTTTGGTTCAATTATCGGTCCGGTTTTTAAAACATTGCTCAAAATATCATGAAATACAATGGAAAAGGGATGAGAATCAGCTAACCTATATAGATCTTTGAGAAATAGCTCATGCAGCAATTCCGGAGCAGCAGCGAGCGCAGCCCCGTGCGTTGCTGGTGCAGGCTCCAACCCTCTCCTGCACCAGCTCAGAACTTTTCATTGATTGCTATTCAGAATCTCCATAAACTTCATCATCAGAAAGCTCATCAAACGACCTTATGTCAAGCTGGTAACGAAGGATACCCCCAATGCCACCAAACCCTCTGCAGAACTGGGAACCCTCCTGGGATTTATTGGTGACAAACTCAAGACTGCAACCAAATTTCTTGTACTCATTAGCAAACCACTCCAGCAGTGATGTCTTCTCCTGAACCTCCAAATCTGCTGAAGTGGGAAGATCCCGAAAACTGTTTAGGTCGGCCTCCTGATCTTTGTTCAAGTGCTTTATAACAGTCTCACCATTAACACTGTTCTTCAAGACATACCTATTAATATCCAAATTTTCCCACACAATAAGTGTCTCCACGGCACCCATTTCTAGCGCCTTCAGCGTGTCATCCACTCCAAAGACATACTTCCCGGTATCTTGACTGATTTCCTCAAAATACTTCCCAATCAAACGCTTCTCCTGGACGAACTTTACATTCGATAGAATCTCCGAGGACAGCTCGATAGCCTGATTGAAACCATTCTCACCTCCATAAGAAACATCTACCACATTTAGTATTTTGGCTTGGAGACGGGGATCAAACATATCAGACTGACTCAGCTCTGTCTTAAAATCAGCAGATCCTGCAAGGATTAATCCTGCAACATTGGGTTGACTGGTGGCAGGATTGATGTAGAATTGAGTAGCGAGCTCGGCCGTCTTCCTCACATAATTGTGTCGTTTCTCCATCCGAAGACGAGCAAATCGCAGAGCCGACTGTCCTCCTCTTCCATGTTTCTTCGGAAGATCCACACTGAACTTATGGAGGACTTCACGTGTGTTCCCACTTAATGTCCCAAAAAGAGTTCCGTTCCCATCCATGACTATAAAACCAAACTTATCATCAGATTCCAAAAGTTCATTCAAAGCTTCTGTATGGAACTTATTATCACATAGGTATAGTGATGCATTGATAGGCTTGAAAGGCTCAAAGTCAATCGTAACCTTCTTTTCCTTCCCGTCGTCAGTCACAATGGTTCCGGTGTACAGCACTAATCCATTGGGAGGAACCTTATTGTAAAGCTTCAACCTTTGCTGAGCAGATGTGATGGCACCCAACACCGACTGACGGTTAACCCTACTTTTGATGTTTGAGGCCGTACCGAATTCATCACCCAACATCTTAGTGACCCGAGCTACCTGATCACGTGGAGGCATGATAAGAGAAATCATGCTCGTGCCATTACCTCTGGCTGCTTCAAGTGCTTTGATCAATTTCTTGATCTTCCATATCTCAATGTTCTTATCGGTTTCTTGTCCGTCAGCCATTTGGAAGAGAAATGAAAGTAAGAGCAAGAACAGTAGTCCACCAACCTACAAACATTAATACACAATAGGCATCTTATAAAAGCCAAAGTTGGAATGAAAATAAGTTTATATTCCAAAATATAAACATATCAGAGATCCACAGAATCACATTAATAGACAGCAAAGACCCTTTGGAACCACCATTTGGTGCAACATACCGAGCTTCTATAACTTTTTGAATAAATGTTTTCATTTAATAGTACTGGATTGAGCAATTTTGACACCAACTGTTGGAAATCTCAATGTCAACACATAGTTTATCTTTACCCTTTAATATCATTTAGCATTTATTCTTCCTATTCTATCCAACATACATTTTTAACATTCCAAGATTAAGGACTGCTAAGTCTATAAATACTACAAAAGAAATAGAACCAATTTGGTCCTCCAAAACAAGAAAAAAAAAACATGGAAACAGATAACCCAAGTTGAACAAATCCTTCCATGCTTTAAATTAAAGGGTACATGATTGAAATTTGAAAATCACTCATTTTACCAATACTTGAAGAGCATCCCAATGCATTTAGAAAGAAAGAAAAAAAAAAAAAAAACAGAAACAAAAGAACAAACAGATTGCAGAGAAATATAGAAAATCCACGTTAACCATTATATTAGAACACAACCCACCTCAAAATATTTCCACTTAAGGAATAAAACAGAAAGAAATAAAAAAGGAAGAACCTATAAAATAATTGTAGAGGCCCGAAGGGAGGAGTTAACCACTCATTCCAGAACCCTTGCAAATGAATCAGTCATCTCAGAATCATCCTAACACACTAATAATCTTGTCCAGAAAAACCAACCCCAACATAAAGAAGAGAAATATATATCTATCTCCCAGTAAGAAATCGACCTTTAAACATTTTAGATTAAGATGCAAGAAAAGAAAAATACATCACAAATTTTATCATTCGGATACAATAAAACATTTTAAAAAAATCAGAAAATCCCTATATAAAGAGTAAGATGCCACTTAGTGTCAGTTATAACTGAACTAAAATGACCTTAAAGTATTTCAGATTAAAGAAAATAACGAAGTAAACCACGTTTCAAAAAAAAAACTTCATATATTACAGATTATAAATGCTGGATGGTAATCAATGTCTAAAATTGAAACATAAAACCAATGAAGCAGAAATCACATTTTAGATACTACTAAGAATAAATTCCCAAACAAAGACTCATCAATAACAAAAGTACCCACACTGTAACAGTTTCCAACTACACACACAACAGCAAAAAAAAAAAAAAAAAGAGAAGCAGAGGCGGGGTACTCCAGTAGGTCAGAGTCATAGTCTACACTAGCAGAACCATACCCATACACAAGTAGGGGTAGAAGCAGATCAATGCCTAGCAGCACACCTTCTAGTTCATTCTGCTGATTCAGTGGATTATGGAGTTGGTTCAACAATCAACAGTGAGTTTCACTGTTATTGACGTTTATGATCCAGATGTTATGCAGTTGGTGAGGTTGATTCATCAGCCAAGTCAATCCAATTGCAAATTTTCAAGTGAGTTACAATAGAGCATATAGTAGTTTCTCTAGTAGCATAAGCAGTTTATGCTGTTCATGATTGAAATAGGGCGATCAAGACCCGGACCCAAAAACACTTGAAATCTCTACCAGCACAAAGTTAAAATCTGATCAAGAGAAATTGTTTTCTTCTAACAAATAAAGAAAACTAAAATTTAAACAAAATGCCAGGATTCTTCATAATTGATGTGATTGTTAGGTGAACTCTGTCTTTGGCTTCAGACTTGGTCGTATGAAGTCCTAGAGAATATTGCTCCCGTCTTAGATCGTAAGTCGATAGTACTAGGTGGTTCTGATTGGGGTACCATTATCTTAATTTAGATGGATAGTTAATAAGACAAGAATATGTATCCAATTTTTATTCCAATCATTTAGAATTGCTTCCTATTTGAATTGTTTGAGGGAATTGTTTTCCATTAGGACTGTTTCTTTGAGATTACATAGGATGTCATTGTCTATAGGAAGCCTAAGCAAGTTTACGAAATAAAGCACTTTCAAAGGCCGATTCCTCTATTGAGTAAGTCAAGCCGTTTATTTTCTTGTTTGATTCCTGAACCCATCAATTTGGTAACAGAGCATCAATCCTATTAAAAAAGAAATGGCACAACCACACCAAGGTAAAGAACTCTTTTTTGTTGAATGAGATTTTAAAAAAAAAGATACAAAGGATACACCAACCTGATTTAAGGAGATGTGTGAGCCTCTCACAGTAATATCTAAGAAACAAGATGAGTTCCAATATCTAATCGTTGAGTAATTACAATAGTTTCGAAGCAACTAAGATTAACACAAAGAAATGGATCCAAGTAGCATTAGGAGCTATATTTGGGATGTCATGGAAATCTCATTGTCATTACTATGATGATACACATGATCAAGTCATCATGCTGCTAATCATCCCCCTACCAAACAACAAATCATTTATCATCACACATACAAATCCCATACCATCCATTATATTCCTATCATAAATCAATCACAAACAATCGAAGATCTTCTACAGCCTAAAGGTAAGTTAGCCAACGAATACAACCAACCTCCAAAAACACGGAATTGAAACTATTTTCAAGAAGGGTAGACTAATGCAGCCGAAAATCTAAAATCTCATGCAAAAATCAAATATCAATAGACTTGTAAAGCCTCGATGAACATACACTAGAAAACGAGGTCCATGTTCTCTAATTCCACCAATCACTACATGGAAGAACTTTTCAAAAATTTGTGCAAGCTTTTTCATAATTGCTAGCAATTTGCAAAGGGTGGCATGATTATTAGGATTCTTTACAATTGATGTGGTTGTTAGGACTCTTCTCTTAATTTAGATAGGCAACGTGAATGTTAGGACTTTTGATAGTTACAAAATAAGGAAATGTATCCAATTTATTTAGTATTTGTTTCCTATAAGTATTGTTTGAGGGATGAGAATGTATTAACTATTAGGATTGTTTCTTTGAAGTTATATAAGAAAGTAATTGGCTCTGGAAAGAGCAAGGAATTTCATGCTATATAAAGTTCATGCTAAGAAGGACAACTACCCTATTGAGGATGATTCATCCATTTATTTGCTTGTTTGATCCTTAAAACTTATCACAAGTTTCCATCAAAACCATCCCAAATTCAAACCAAACAAAAAAATAGTAAGTAGAACCAATTTCCAAACTGGGAACACCACGAGAATACACCCTTGATCTATGAATTTGAGAGAAATCACCACACGAGTTTATTTATAATAGGATCATAGAAATCCAAGAAGAATTTGTAGGAATGATAACCGATCAATCCATGCTAAGAGAGTCTGATACAAACTATTGTATATCCAGGTAGCTCAGATCTAGGTTATAACTTTCAGAGATTAAACCTGCCTTAGGGTTTGCAATAACTCAGGATACCCTTTTTTAGCTATTAGGGTTTATTTCCTGGTTCAAGATCCATCTTACTAACACGAATCAAAGAATTAGTTGATCTATTACTTCTTACTAATCGATTCCATGATTATAAGTTTAAATTTAATACATAGATAAGATGGAGAAATTAAAACTCATCAATAATCAACAAAACAGGCCATCAATTAAGAAAAAACTACAATTACTTTACAAAAACCCTCAAATCTCATCTATAACTTACTCAAAAAGAAAATAAATCAATCAAAATCTCATCTACCACAAAAAACACAAACAGATATAATCTTTAAAACGCGGTTTTCATCAAACGAAGAAACTCACAAGATCAAATCTACAAATTCAACTTAGAGAGAAAGAGAGAGAGAGATTACCAGTAGGCTTCCAAGAAAACCAGAGAGAACCTGTGAAGGAGCGCGAACCCTAGAGGAAAGTGAACGATTCTTCTTCATTTGTCTAGTTTACGGCTTTTATATACTTATATATATCGTAAATGCTGTCCATTAAATACAACAAAACGTATGAGACGAAGGACTCTCAAGACATCAGGTGGTCAATAAAATATGTTTATGACACGTGGCATGCATGCAGCAAAGTGATGACTGATGATAGTCTTTGTCAGCTTAACTGATCAATTATTGGGATTCGGTGAACGGTGGATTGACCTTCTTGGACGAGTCCGAGTTCGATGTGTTGTGAGCCAACACAGCTAGGACTAGATCAACTAAATGGATTTGATTTGAGTTTAAAAAAATGAATTTCACGAAAAATCACATTTTTCAATGAAAATCACTTTAACAAAATTCATTTTTCGCTAAATTAAGAATATAGGAAAAATACTAACTTTTTAATATTTGAAAAAACAAACATAAAAAATAAAAGAGAAGAACAATTTAATTTAATATGGAGAGTGAATTGTTTAAGAGAAAAACAGAAGTTTAAGGCTAATTAATAATGATTTTCTTGTTTCTTTTGATTGTTTAAGTTTGTTGAAAACTAATGGGAGATTGTTTAAGAAAAACAAAGACATGAATTCTATTTGGATTGAAAAATGAATTCCTGAGAAAATGAAACAAACACTCAAAAATCACATTTTTCAAGGGAAATCGCTTTCCCACTCATTTCCATTCTTAATCGTGATGAGACACTAAAAATTTATACCAATATGTGGGAAAATTCTAACTTCAATCGATGGTTAGAGGTTGTTCATCAAACTAACGATTGAGATGAGAGGATAGTTCCTAAAGATTCTCGAGTAGAAGGAACTTATGTTTTTTTCCTTTCGATCCATCCATCTGAGTTGAATGTTGTGGATGCTGAGCAAATTGTAACCCGATGACTTTCTTTTAATTCACTAATTAAACGATAGTTTCCATTAAATTAAGTATGTGATCTTCTCTAATTTATTTTTAAATTCTATCAAATTATAAATCAATTTGATCGTCGGAGTGAAATTAGAAGCTCCATACTAGATTCAAAAAGAATCTTGATGTGTGAGAGAATTATTTCCTTGCATAGTTGTTCTGGACCGGGCTTTGGTTGACACCAACTTAACCCAAGTTCCATTGGCCCGAGCACAAGCCCAACCTCCAATTGTGACACATTAGGGCCTTTTAACAACTTTTCCTAAAATGGGACTTTTCTAGTTTTCATTTTTCCAAATATAACATCATGGATTGGGGTTACTGAAGTAGAAATTCGGATGGGCCAAGCATAATATTAACACTGTGTTTGGATTGAGAGAAATGGAGAGAAGAGAAAAGAAAATAAATAAGTTTCTCTCCATTTCTCTTGTTTGGATTGTTAAGTGAGAAGAGAAGAGAAGAGAAAAGAATTGGACAGAAGATGAGAGAAAAAAATGTGAGTTTTATTTCTCTCCAAAAATAGAGTGAAGAGAAGAGAAATAGAAAGAAACCCTTTTAAATTATTTTATAATATTCTGCCCCTAGATCTCTTTTAAGATATTTTAAAATTTTAAAATTGTCCCAAGTTCTCTCCTATCAATTCAAACATGATGGAGAGAAATTGAATTTCTCTTCTCTTCCCTTTTCTTCTCTTCTATTAATGAGTTTCTCTTCTCTCCACTTCTCCCAATCCAAACACAGCCTAAGGGTCATCACTTGAGCCAAAATTGTAAGGCCCGTTATCTAATGGGGTAGTGTGGTTGACAATTTTTCTAGAAATATTTATGAAAACGTGATCAATTTTTGCCTAATTTACAATTTTGGCTCACAATTCATTTTAATTACCAAAAAGTGAACAATAACGATACCATAGCTTTTAAAGTGACTATCTCACAGGTTTTGCTACTTTTAGCGAGTTTGTCACTTTAAACCTATGATCTCATCAATTGAAAAACCTGCGATTTTCCATGTTCACATTTTGATAATTAAAATGAACAGTTACTCAGAGTCGTAAATTCAAAAAATTCCTCTCAAGAAATGCTAATTTACCCACATTTATGCTCATTTAATGCGTTATGGGTGTGAGGATGGAGATACTGCTGAGAAGGACTTATTTTTCAAGTCCATTTTATTTTTAAAATTTCTTAATTATTAAAAAAAATGCCAAGGTGGCATGATGGGCTTTTAAAAACTGAACCAATGATTGGACCCAAAAATATTTTAAATCGCAATTTTCTTAGATCTATTTATATTTAATAAAAAAAAATTAAAAATATGTATATATATGTATATATATTTTCTTTGCTTAAATTATACCTCCGTTTACTTTTGTGAAAAAATAAACATTAAAAACATCGAAGGTTCACTAATGAAACTAATCTTATTATAAAATCTTGTCGAACACAGTTTAACTACTAGTATTGCCCCAATTTAGATCCATCAATGGGCGACGACTAGACATCCAAAGTCAACTTTGAGGGGTTGGCCAAATGGGAATTTTGAATCGATAAGTAGTGAAAGTTCGTAGGTTGTGAGTTCGATGCCTAGTATGAGCATTAATTCCTCAGGGCCACCCGTGAGGGTGCACTCGCACTTATCCAGTGAGTATGATGTGTGGGTGTTGCACGTGCCCGGGGAAGGGACCCACATGTCTTGGCCCAGCCTCTGCCTATTCCGATCCCACTAATCGAACGTAAGTTCAGATACCCCATCATTAAAAAAAAACATCCAAAGTCATAGAATGTTCGTTCATTAGGACATTAATGACCAAGTCCTTGTACTAGGGGGTGCCGTTTTCATTCCCAAATGTTACTCTGATACTTCGCGGGTAATCGTTTTCAAAAATTTGCCCCCAAAATATTGTTGGATCCCTGAAAATTCAATCTTCATGAAGAATCTTGTTCCATCCATCTTGTTGATTTTTTTTTCCCTTAAATATCTTGACTCTTTATGTACTTCAAGATAAAGAGAGCTCCAATTAACACACCAATCTATATGCAAACTACTATTAAATTTCAGAAGGATTGGTGTGGTATAAGTAAAAGTTGGTGCACTGATAAAACCTGTGAAAAAAAAAAGTGAGAATAATTTATGAAAGAGAGACTCTATTGCCACCACCAACTTTTGCTAATGCCACCCCAATTCATATGTAAATCACCAAATAATTGGGTGAATCTCCATTTCGTGTGTTGAATATGATGAAATTCCAAGTTCGGTATACATTTTAATTCCCAAAACATGTATTCGTTATTTTTGTCACCTATGAACTCGTGAGTTCGTCACTTTTAATATCTATTAATTACTACTAATTTGTAGCTATACTAGCGAATTCATTGATTATAAAAGTGATGAATTCAGTCGAAAAACATGTTTTGAGAATAAAAATGAACAGTGTATCGAAACCAGAATTTGGACATAAGTTGCACACGTTTTGGGAAAAATCCCCAAAGAATTAGCACATATCCTGGAGTGGCATTAGCAATAGTTGGTGTGGCAGTAGAAGCTCTCTTTATGAAAGGGTATAACATGTCAAAGACCAAGTTAATATTTGAATGGGTAAAAAAATAATTAAAAAAGCATAAGATGTGTCACCGTCTTACTTATTTTTCTCCTTCCAAAGATCCCAACGGAAGAGTGAAGGCAATAATTAGAGAAAGAATTGTGACGAATGCACGCAGTCTTGGTACGCAGTTGACGTGACAAGGACACAAAACCATAGATTGGTTTCATCGAGATACATAGAAAAAAGATGTGTGATTTTGTGCCCTTGCCACGTTAGCTGCATACCCAACAACCGCGCACCAAGACCGCATGCATTCATCATTATTCTTAGAGAAATTCTATTGGCCCCACCTACTAAGTACTTACAATACATCAATCTTAAACGGTTTTTTACTTATAGGTTGGTGTGTTATAAGTAAAAGTTGGAGTGTCAATAGAAGTTCTCCAACATTTATCATAAAGCTTTTTTTCTCATTCAAAAGCTTTGAGATTGCCAACTCTTGTAGAGAGATTGGAGACAATTAGAGTAATTTAAAAAATATATATGAAGTATGAAAACACAATCCATCCAACATTGCAATGGATTAAAACATGATTAGAAATAGGGTATTTTAGAAATACCTCCCTACTAAATTGTTAATATTAGATTTACCCCCATTGACTGTAAGTCAACATTGCGTTTTTTTTATGATTTAATGGTGATTTTTTTTTTCAAAATGCTCTTTGAGTACTTAAATTACTAAATTAAAATGTGGAAAAAAAATTCAAAATTTCACTATTAAATCATCATGAAAAAGCAAATCTTGACTTACAATCAAGGAGGTAAACCTAATGTCAACAATTGAACAGGGAGGTGTTTCTAAAATACTCTTTCATTTTAGTGATGACATGTTTGTTGGGTTGATAATGGGATTTGGTTCAAATCAACATGACTACCTTTTCCACGAAATAAGACAATAGTTGGTCCATCTCCAAAGAATTAATATAGTACTTTTAGAAAGCTATTGCCCAAAGAAGAAGACTCCCTTCCCCACCTCCCACTACTACTCCCACTTGTATTTTATGGTAAGTTTCATCACTTTGATTTTGAAACAAACCTTCCTCTTATGATGGAAAGATTTGACTAGCTACCACCACATATGTGGGAAGAAAAAATCTTCCTTATTGGATTGTCTTATTAGTGACTCCAAATTCCATGTAAAAGGAATAAAAAAGCAAAATAAAATGCTATTTGGGTCCATAGAAACCTAGTTCTATTGCCCTTTCTTTGACTCTTGGCTTTTTTTTTCTATGGGCGATGATCTCGAACCAACGGTTGTGAAAGTACAACTGTAAACCACAATGAAATCTATGGAAGCATTGGTTTATACGTTCATAGCGTTTGGTTCAGATTGTAAAACCCAATTCACGATTCGGGTTATGGATTGTTAAAATCAGATTATAGAAATTGATTTTCAAAACTCAAAATCTCGTTTGACTAACATTGTTTGTGAAAATTGATCTTGCGAAAAAAATTATTCAATTACACTTCTTGAGATTGACAATGAGAGTAAAAATACATGTCCCAAAGATTGAAAATAATGAATTTTTTTGAGAAAAAATCAAAGATTTTTTTTGAAATAATTGAAAAATATGACATTTAAGTCATTTTCTATTAATTTTCAAGTGAATTATATGCTAAGGAGCATGTTTAGATTACCTTAAAAATTATGATGATTTTGTATTTTTATTTAAAAAATTATTATTATTATTATTTTTTGTTAACTATAATTATATATTAGTATTAATTTTAATATTAGTTGTTATTGTTATTGATTATATTACTATTATATTATTAATATATAATAATAATAATAATATCAATATTACTACATGTATTTCAAAATCGTCATACATGGATAGTTTGTAAGAGTCAGGAGAAATAGCCCGAGAATTATTTTCGATTCTTGATGATTTTGGTTCTTGATTATGAAAAAATAAAGTCGATACTCTGAACAAAACGATGCATCAGATTCTAGAATTCGCACCAAACTCCCCCTTAGTTTTGTCTATAGGAATAATTGTTTCACTATCTTTTTTTTTCAAAGTCAATAATTATTTGACAAAGTGTTAGTTTGGTTACTTCAGATAAACTAAGAAAATTCTCAGAAAAAAAAAGGAACATTTTAAATGAAGGGTAATCAGAAGAATCAAGCAAAAGATGGTAAAAAATCGCCCTGACAAATTTTCAAAAAAATTATTGATTTTTTTTTTTCAATGTACCCTATTTCAATGATTTTTTCTCCAAATCTTACAAAAATTGAAAAACAAAATGTTGCTATTATGGGAATAGAGATGTCAACTCTTTTGGATTTCGATTGGATCAAGGTTGATTTGGAGCTGATTTTATAAAATTCAGATTGAACATGGATCTAATAACTTATCTGGATGGGTTGCATGGATTGAAGTACTACGTATCTATATGGATTACATTCTCATGTGGCACCCAAAAACATGATCAGTGTCACTTGGACTACAACACCAATTTCTATGAAATTTTTAAAAAGGATTTTTTCCACCGTTGATCAACGCATTTTAAATTTTGGATTATAGTGACCTGTATTTCAAAGCTTTGGTTAGGCCAAAATATAATTATTCTAAAGTTTGATATAAACCATGAATCACCCTAAAGAGTTGAGGTGTCATTTGAGCCAATGTGACATTCCACTTGACTCAAATGAGAACCTCACTTCAAAGTCTCAACATGGATTTTTCGTCCATGTAGTTTTTTCCTTATATATATGGATTTTGTTAACGTGTGCCTAGGGCACACGTAAAAGTGCAATAAATACACTTTGAAAATTGAAATCTAAGGATATTTTGATAAAAGTTAATTTTTTCAAGGTCATTTCGATTAAAAAGTCAATTTCTAAAGAGTATTTATTGCACTTTAACGAGTGCCCTTAGGGCACACGTTAACAAGACCCTATACCAATGGGTGCATAAAGTATAGCAATAGAAAATGAAAAGAAGATTAAACCCTAACTTATTGGTTTGGATCCTTCTTAATGAATTGGATCCTTATAGGATCTCAAACCTTGATCTATATCCTAACTTCTTGGTTTGGATTGGATTGTTTCGAATTCTGGGTTGAATCGGTTTCATCCACAATCCAACATGAGAAGAAAAATAATTAAAGGAAATGTTTGAGAATTTAAAACTATTATTTAATATTAAAGAACCCATTAATTAGTGTTGAATTTGTAACTTAATTGTATGGTGGTCCTTTGACTTCCAACCTTGTGGACATGAAGTTTATAACTATAGCTTTTACCCTACTAATATCATGGATTTATATATATATATATATATATATATATATATAAAATAATTCTTCCTTTTAACAAAGAAAATTTAGATCATCTCCAAATATAATATTGATTTCTAATACCACAACATGGTCATGTGAGACCTAGACTTTGACATAAATGATTATGATTGTGACATTAAACCTCCACAACCTAAAACTTAAACCTACCTTTATGCATTATCAAATCTAATTTTAATGCCTAACTTAGTGCATTATTGAACCTCACCACCTTATTTTGAAGTGGAGAGAGAGAGAGAGAGAGATGTGAGAAGGTTCTAAGTAGTAGCAATTGGTTCCTGTGAAGTATGATTTAAGAACTACATTTGTACCCACGTAATCCTCCCAAATTAGTTCAACCACATTCAATATCAATTGAAATTAGTATATAATTCAAAATAATTGATATCTTTATTATAAATTAGGTAAATAGATGTTACAATAACAAATATCATTTTTATCAATTAAATTCTTAAAGAACATATAACATGAATTTAAAGAACATTTAACATTATATATATATGAAAAGGGTTGTATTTGGGCCTGGACCGAATGAATTAAAGAATGACACGTCTTATTTAATTTACTAGAGGTTATTTCACTCCAACTCACCCAAGTCAATTTGACTCTATCGAGTTTTAAGACCATAATATAATGTCAGCTAATTTTGGGAAGAGTTATGATAATATGACGTCCCCCTCTGACACACGTCCCTATCACAAAATCGTAGATCATTTGCCTTGAGATACATAAGAAACGGATTTATGATTATGCTTATCCTGAGGCAAATGATCTACAATTCTGTAATTGGGGGGGGGCAGAGAGAGGCATCATAAAATCATTACTCTTTTGGGAATGGTTTTTAAGTCATTAGATAGAGATTCTTAGTGCTTATTAATCTTTTAAAACACCCTTTAATTTTCTTTATTAGATAACATTCTCTCTCACTCTCTCCACTATAAACTAATATCTTGATCTTAAAACTTCCAAGCCATGTGTAGAGTTAGTGAAGGCAATTGCCCCCACTCAATCCACCCCCACCCACTCACCCACCTAATTTTTTTCCCATGTATTTATACTTTAATTTGAGATACCCCTTTATTTTCAACTAAGGCCATACCCCATTTGCCCCCACTCCCTCACCTCTCTCCAACTTTTACCCCCTTTTCAATTTTTTGAAGATGACGTTGCCCCCTTGACTTTGGCTTTCTCTTATAGACTATATGAAAATGACCTAGGCCCTATGTGGCTACACCTCTCCATGCAAGCGTAAAAGTTCAATCTCTCCCCGCAAGAGTAAAAAACATCTTTGTTGAAGAGTTGATTTTTGGAACTTCTCAACGAAGAGCAAAAAATATCTCCTCACAAGAGCAAAAACCTCTCCACGCAAGAGCAAAAATCTATCCAAACGTTTGTTAACTCCCCGCAGGAGCAGAAGTCATTAAGAAGTTCTATCCAAATGCTCTGCTAATTACCCTTTTCTTCACCTCTAACAAAAAAAAAATTGAATTTTCTTCAGCCATTGAACTTCAAGCTCTTCAACTTTACCTTTAACAGTAGTTTGCCCCCACTACAAGAAAACCCTTGTTCCTAGCCCTACATAAATTGGTTCTACTCCTTTGGTTGATGAATGAATTGGGTTTGGATTGGATCAAGGCCGATCCAATTGTAGGTCTAACGGATCAAGACAAGATCACAACTCAATCAAATAAAAATTTATTTAAAATTAACTATTATAGCTGCAACTGCTCTTCCACCACGGGATATGGGACTACTTCCTACGATGCCTTTGTATCTACTACCTATGTCTTTGCTGCCTCCAACTTCCCATTCATTTATTCCTTCGTCTGATTGATCCGATGCGAAGGGAGTAGAGTGTATTTATTTATTTTATTAATACTTTGGGCAGCAGAATGGCAGGGTTCTTGATAGTCCATTGGGAGGGGTCCTCTGTAGACAAGCCAATAGTCTTAATGACCTTTTAGTCTAGAGGTGCGCCAAATGAATCAATAGTTGGTGGTGCTGGAGAAGAGCTCAATGCCAGCAAGATACGGCTTAGCTAACAAGAACATGACTACACCTATAAAGTCTTCGCCCCCTTCCCCCCCCCCCCCCCCCCCCCATTTCACACACTTATGACATCATTATGATAATTATTGTATTTTTTTTAAATATTAAAAATGTATATCATTCACAAAACTTCTATCACTAAATAAAGTACTAATAAATGATATTTTGGTGTCCCAATCACATTTTTGAAATATCAATCAAGAGGGTAATATAGACATGTTGGTACTTATTTACTTTATCAAAATGGGTATTTGTTGTGCTAAAATTAAACTGGATTTGTCTTTATAGCCATTTTAAAAAAAGTTTACAAAATGAATTGATTTTTTCAAAAAAGTTATCTATTAGTTGAATTTACCTCTATACCCTTATTTTTATTCTAAAATAAACTTGAACTCTAAAAATCCCTCATAATTTTTATTTTATTTTTACAAAAATATGATTTGCAAAAATGCCAAAATGGTTAAATAAAAAACCGAACCAAATTGATAGCTTTGGGTTGGGTTGATTTGGTTAGGAACAACTTGCAGTTCGATTCTGGATTTAGAAAATGGAGAACAGATCAATTTGGTTAGGTTCTCGGTTCAAGGCTTGTATATAATCAAACCAAATCGAGAACCGAACCTAATATAATAAATAAATATATTCATTTATTATGAATTATTTTACGAATTAGGACAGGGATTAATGACTTCTTCTATAAATAAAGTAATGATTTTTTTATATGAATATGTTAATAATTTATATGAAATTTTATATTTATTTTTTATTTTTTTATTAAAAATATTTCATTTCTAACTAAGTTTATAGGATATTGGCAACTCATGGAACCCAACCGACTTCAATTTGATTTGGGTTGGTTCAGTTTTATTAGTGTTTCGCTTTGGTTCTGATTCTTATTCAGTGGAACCGATTTATGTTGGTTTGGTTCCGATTTAACCACAACCCGAATCAAATGGAAACGAGTAACACCGCTACCTATTTTTAATAAAAAATGAAAAAAATACCAAAATGGGTAGATGCACATTTAGGTAAATTCTTTAAAAAGTTGCCTGGCCCAGTAATTTGAGTATCAAATGTGCCCATATATATATATATATATATATATATATTGTGAGGAGGTAGTTAACAACTTTCGAATATTGTTTACACGTGTGTGCATCCTCTACCCTACAAAACATAGTGGAGAGCACATCATGTTCGGATCAGCAAGAAAAAGAGGATAAAAGATACCCTGTCGCTTTGCTTACTATTTGTGGTCTTGTTCTTCAAATCATCATCACTTATAGTCTCCATGGGTAACCTTGAAGATAAAAAAAAACAAAATTTTATAGGTTCTTTACTACTCCTTAATCCTAACTAAACGTATGTTATCTGATTGGTTGATTTGATTCGAATTTGGGTTCGCGGTTAATCCCTCGAGAACGATCTTAGTTTTTAGGGTAGGCAGAGATATTTGTTTTATTTTCCGGACAAGTTACAACTATAATGTTAGAAAATTCTAAATTTAGTTTCCGTGATCCAAATTTTGAATACAAGTAATTATTAAAAAGATAAAATATAGATTGTATATTAAACTAACAAAATGAAACTAAAATTCACACAAATACACACATACAAATCTAATCCGTATGGTAAAGAATAATGATAAACTGTCTCCCCCTCTACTTTATTGACGTGGCATGTGCATAGAGTCATAGATTTTTTCTCGGGATACACATCCCTAAAAATATGTGCAGTTGTGTATCTCGAGAAAAAAAAACTATGGTTCTATGCACATGCAACATCAAGAGAATAGAAGGGAGTATGTCAGAGGGAGAGTAAAAAAACTATGACTATAATAAAACACAACGATGGAGTCCACTTGTGGGGGGATAAACACTCCATCAATTACAGTGACCTTACTATTGTTTTTCTCATCCCACTTCAACTTTATTGTCTTTACTTTCCTTTACTCTCTTCTTTTTTTTCAATAGTACCATTCTAATTGTATTATCGTTCCTCTTTTACCCCTTCAACCCCAAAAGCATTTTAATAATATTCCTCTAATTTTATTATTTTTCCTCTTTTACCTCCTTAACCTCAGAGAGGATGTCTATGCTGTAGGCATAGACAAATTCTAGTATATTTATATAATAAAATACAATTATAGAACTCACTTTTTGTTATAATTATGAGGAACAAACATTCCATCCACCCTTCTGTGTGGGCACCATTTTATTACCCTCCCTCTTCACTAGTTCAACTTTTCCGTGTTTTCTTTCTTCATTCCTCACTTTTTTAATAGTATCTTTCTAATTACTATTTTCCCTCTTTTACCCCATTTAACCCCAAGAATTTTTAATAATACCCTTTCAATTTTATTAATTTTCATTTTTACCCCCCTTAACCCTTAAAGAGGATGCCTATGCCTACGCGAACTCTAGTCTATATAATAGAAAACAGTTGTAGGATCCACTTTTGTGGGGACCAAACTTTCATCAAACTAGGATTTACATTCCATCATACTATAGTTTTTGTGGAGTCTAATTTATTGTTTTTCCTCTTCACTCCTCTGTAATTTTACTATATTTTATCTTTACTCATTTAACCCACTTTATTGCTTTCCATATTTTACTACTTAACCTAAAAAACATATATAAAACTCCCTAACTTTATTTTTTTAATTTACCCATTTAAGACATAGGCGAATGGTTGTCTAAAATAATGCACATACACAAACTTGATATTTAGATCACCAAATCCAATTAAGTGAACCACTATAATTTACTAGGACAACCTATCATGTTAAACTGCCCAGGTCTACCCTTCTCTCTATAAGGACAAGTTGGCACTCTACTCATTTGACCAAGCCGTATTGAATAAAGCTGTCGATCTTCACTGGTATCCACAGGTTTGGGGCAAAGTTAGATCAACTCGTTCTTCAAGCTTTGATTAGATCTTGACATGTGTATGGTCTAGATTAATCATCAAATTTACCCTATACACCCGTAGTATGAAGCGAATATCTCATGTAAGGGCATTTAATTGAATTTACCTCTATACTTAAAAAAAAAAAAATTCATACAAACTAACTAACTTTTCAAAAAGACACTCCATTTATGAGGACGTGCAGTTGTGTATCCCAAGGAAAAAGATCTATGATTCTAGCACATGCCACATCAGGGAGCGTATGGACGTCAGAAAAATCAAGACTCAAATAAGAAACCTGGAACATCTACCTTGAATTATACTCTTCCTGAAATAAATCAAATTATCAACTTAATCATTTGCAAATTAAATTATTTTTTATTTAGCTAAATCCTATATATAAAAAAAAAAAAAAAAGAAGAAGAAAATCATGCCTCCTCCCTTATCCACGACCTAGTTGTCCCAAGAATGTCATCAGTGATATTATCTATCTCCTAAAAATTATTTATAAATAATGTCAGTATTCTGTCATTGATTGACATTATTTAATAATAGAATTAAACATGCTTTGGCAATTGAATTATTTTTAACTATATGTTGTCATGTTATTTCTTTAATTTAATAAAATTATTTTAACCCATTCCTTTATTAAATAATTATTTTATTTTACTGTATTATTGTATTTGCAATTATTATATATATTTCATTATTATATTTTTCTTTTTATAAACACATGAAGGATTAAGATTTATTTGTTATTTTTTAGAGAGCTACTATTGGCACCCCAACTTTTATTTATTACACCCCGATTACAAATAAAGAAAATAAATGAAGGGTGAATATTCATTTCGTGGGCTGAATATGACAAAATTCCAACTCTGGTAAACTATTCATTTTAATTCTCAAAACATGTTTTTCCAGTGAATTCATCACTTTAATAATCAATGAATTTATTGATATTTACCAACGATTTTTCCATATCAACGATTACATTAGTAATTTATCAATGAATTCTTTGATTATAAAAGTGATGAATTCACCAGAAAAATATGTTTTGGGCATTAAAATGAATTGGAATTTTGATATAAGTTGCGCACATTTTGAGAAAGAGTCGTGATAATCTGACACCCCCGCCTTTAACATACGCCCTTGTCACAGAATCATAAATCATTTGCCTCAGGATACACAAAAAATATTTATAATTCTACGTATCCCAATGCAAATTTTTTATAAGGTTATGCGATGATAAGGCAGAGGGGGCGTCAGAAAATCATTATTCTTTGAAATAATCATTTGAGTCAAACCTTTGTAATGCTTGAATAATGTGTTTTAATTTTTTTTGTTGGGGATGTACAAATAATTTAAGAAATTGGAATGTAATAAGTAGAAATTGGGGGTGCCAATAGTAACTCTCAAGATTTATTTGTCATTTTTTTTTTCAAAGAGGAGAGATGATTTATTATGACCGACACTTGAAAGTGAGACATCTCAGAAACTATAAAGAGTTTGGACTTTGGAGAGAAAGCGAGGGAGTGGGCGACTCTGCTACTGTTTATTACATAGAACTTAGCAATCGCACTAGTTTTTGCCATAAATGACTCACAAAGCATTTATGCCTCTTCAACATCATCATCCCTCATCTCAAGAACCATAACTCTCTCTCTCTAATGGGATGGGTGGTTGTTTAATGTTTAATCTCTCAATGGGTTCTCTTGTTCTCCAATTTCTATGGCCTTTTAAGTGATTTTAAGGACTTGGGTTTTTTTTTTAATTGTGGGTTTTGCTGAATTTTGGATGAAATAATGGGAGTAGTAGAAGAATCCGTCTCTGAGGGGCATGATGATGATGATAGCGTACGAAACAAAACAGTTAGTCTTCCAGTACAAAAGGTAGTTGTTGTCTTGGTAATCCTCTCTGTTTAAAACTTTAATGTTTTTCTTTTTTGTACAGTTTTTAATTCTTTGTTGCTTACTTTATTTATGTATTTTAGAGATTTATATAACGAATTTGTGATGTAAATGTAATTTTGGAAAGAAATACTTTGTTGGGTAGTTTTGATTAGTAGAATAATAGTTAGAGATTTCTTTTTTTTCTTTCTTTCTGTCTGTTATAGTTTTAGAGTTTTTATGATTTTTTGTTTGAATAATTTCCATCACCATGTATGAAGAACCATACATAAGAATTTTTGTTGGGTGTTTCTAATTTTGATTCTTGAGCAACACAAAATTTGAGAATTCTGGAGCTTTGTTGTAGGAATGATCTTGAGTGTTTCGTTTTTGTTTTTTTGGGTAAATTTCCATCACCATATATGAAGAACTACCATTATAACATAATAATTTTTGTTGGGTATTTCTCCTTTTGATCCTTGAGCACCACAAAATTTGAGAATTCCGGAGCTTTGTTGTTAAAGGATTGTAGGAGTGATCTTCAGTCTTTTTATTTATATATATATAGGAAGCGTTCGGAGGCCCTAAAGAGATCCAAACATTTTTCAAAATAGGGGTTAGAAGTTTCGGAATGGGCTGATTTTTTGTGAGGATGATCTCTTTGGTGTAGAGACCATCCTCACCAAAAAACAGTTCATTTCGAAACTTCTAACCCTACTTTACAAGTTGAAGAATCGTGGACCGTCCGATTTTTGTAAACCCCTTTTGATGGGGTTAGAAGTTCGGAATGTGCTGATTTTTGGCGAGGATGATCTCCTCATCATATAGGTTATCCTCACAAAAAATCAGCCCATTCCAAAACTTCTAACCCATACATTGAAAAAATGTTTGGCTCTCTTTAGGGCCTCCGAACGCCACCCTATATATATAGTTTCCATAATCATATATTAATAACTACCATTATAACATAAGAAATATTTTATTGGGTATTTCTCATTTTTTTGGATTCTTGAGCACCCCAAGATTTGAGAATTCTGGAGCTTTGTTATTAAAAGGATTGTAGGAGTGATCTTCAGTCATTTTTATTTTTATTTATTTATTTACTTTTTTTTTTTTTTTTTTAATTTTCATCGCCTTATATGAAGAACTACTATTATAACATAAGAATTTTGGTTGGGTATTTCTCTTTTTGATTCTTGTGCACCCCAAAATTTTATAATTCTGGAGCTTTGCCGTTAAGGGATTGGAAGAGTTTCACAGGTTTGCATTTTGAATCAGTTTTAATCAAACACAGTTGAATCTTATGTGAAAGGAAAATGATTTTATAATAAACAACAAAGCCTATGGAGCACAGAGTTTAATAACTTGGTAGCTCCCAAAGCAACCAATTCTAAACATTGATTTTTAATAATAGAATAATTAAATGTTCTGAAATCATGGCTGGAGCTGAATATGAGTGATTCGACTTGAGAGGCCCAAAAAAATGGCCGACATTACAAATTCCGTTCAATTCTTTGAACTTTTATATGCACCGTGGGCCTTGTCTTCCTTCTACAGTTGAGTGATTCAAAATTCCTTTATAGAAGTGGAGTAAAGCACCCACTTGACACTAATAAACAATGAATTGGACTTATAAAAGCAAAGTAAACTTAATTTATTAGTGCTTTTGTATGTAATTGGAGAATCTTCTTGGTCAATAGTTCCCGACCATGGATTACAAACTAGAAACTTGACTTGATCCAAGTCTCCTTAAAACTCTTATAGTGTTTTCTTGAAATTAATCAAGATTTTCAATTAATGACTTGACCCCCCCCCCCCCCCTTCTCTCTCTCTCTCTCTCTCGCTCTCTCGGAAAAGCCGAGTTACTTCTCTAAATGAATCTCCTCATTTACTTTTTTGTTTTGGTTTTCATCACCCCTTTATGAAGTTTTCAGTTTAGTAGCATATAGATTCTTAGCTTCTCTTTAACATATTACATTGGTTTTTTGTTTTGTTTTGATTTCTCTTTTCAAGGGAAAACGACCAAGTTTGTAGCAATCTTTCTTCACTTTAGCTCTTTATGGTAGGCATTGGTCGGGTGATACATTATCACATGTTCATGATTAAATATGTTAGAAGCTATACTTTAATATCTTTCTTTTTTTGTCTGTCTTTAACTTGATAAATCTAGACATTTCTTGAAGGATTCAGATAAATCTAGAATTGTTTCATTTTTTTAGTATGTTGAAGCTCTAGTTTTATGAACGAACTTCAATTGAGTAGATAGTTTAGTATAGGTAAGGTGGCCCGCTAATTCTTTGGCTTGGAGGTTGAGCTTACTAAGAGAGTATGGTGAACGTTATTTATGCGTTTCTATAATTAATAATACTTTCTTTGGGATAAGGCTTCAATGCTAGTGGTGACGATGAATTATACTAAATTCTTCGTTTCCTTTTGTAGGATGAAGATTCGACTGGAATTACTGAAGAAACCCCTCCTGTTCATCACTGGAAACGACGAAACCTTTTCCTAGAGGTACCGTCAAGAAAATTTGAGATCCCCCCCGAAGATTTTGTGAGAATAAACATGCCCCCAACACCAAGTCCTACTCCCACAAAATTTAATCGTCCCCCAACACCTAGCCCTTCTT
Organism: Akebia trifoliata; assembly: GCF_017979445.1. Classification (NCBI taxonomy): domain Eukaryota; kingdom Viridiplantae; phylum Streptophyta; class Magnoliopsida; order Ranunculales; family Lardizabalaceae; genus Akebia; species Akebia trifoliata. The sequence goes on from NC_141389.1 coordinate 24,814,814, forward strand.
CTGCAAGAATAAATGGATCTCCAAGCCCTTCTTTATCTAAAAGTAAAACATCCATAAAAAGCCTCCTACCACGATTAAGTTTCAAGTACCGTAATTCAACTTCAGAGATCGAGAAGGCTGCCACCCTTGCTATAGGAGTTCCATTGGCAGGGGTACGCAAAAAATCACCCATCACAAGGTCATCATCTCTTTCAAAAATATTTACACCTAGAGGGAAGAGAACATCATCTCTGCCCGTAACACCTATCACGAGCTCAAACCCGGAATCCGTGCATGGAGGAACCACGGTTGATCCATTGACTTCAAATGTAAGTTAAATTGAGAACATTTTACCTGCTTATTAGTTGAACAGACATTTGTTGTTTTGAAAGTTATGTGCTAAGCTGATGAACCAATGGCACGACACCATGTGTACTGAAAAGTTACTAAAAATAAAGCACTTAAACTGCTCCCAAATTTATGGTGGTACACATATAAATACATACATAAAGGTTTCCAATTTTGTACAAGATTCTTACATTGTCCTTATGCTTATAGAAAAAAGAGGCCCAGCGGCACATGTCTCGATCTCTATCGATGCCAGTGAACAACAAATCAAGAAGCATAAAGCGAAATGATTCTTCAGTTGGCAAATTTCGTGTGATTCCCTCAACTCCACGAGTGACAGAAGGGAGTGCCACCCCATCAAATATCACTCCTACAGTAGATATGGGTACATCTATTTTCTTAATCATCTTATTTTTTATCCAAGTTTTACATGGAAATACAATGTGTATAATTGTGTAGGGACTCGATAACTATTCCAATAGTTTTCCAAAGAAAAACACTTTGTAGGGACTCGATAACTATTCCAATAGATTCATGGAGAAGCTTAGATACAAAAAAAATCAAAAAACAAATATTTTTTATGGGGGCTTGAGCAAAGGTTTTCAAAATGGACGGCTACCGAACTTCCACGGAACTCCCAAATTTAGAATTAAAATTCAACGGAAAAAAATAACATTTTATGAATTTTTTATTTTTCAAAGTTCATAGAATTTTGTCCTCTACAACCATGTAGCATCAGATCAACGACCCTTAGTAAGAGTTGAAATCCTACTAAGTTGGTAAGGCTAGTCGGACTCTTTTCCAAAAATCCTTTTATGAGTTGACTCCACTAAGTTGAATGAGTAGATTAATTGTCCACAAACGATGGTAATTTTTTGTAAAAAAAAATTCCGCTGATTTCGTCAAGAACTTTTTCCTTGGCCTTGGAATTTTAAAACTAATAGTCTAATAGTATACTATTAGAAAGCTGATTCTTAGTTCATGTTGACATATTCCGAGTCGACACCCTGAGATTTATGAAAAAATTTTAGAGCTGCTATTGGCACCCCAACTTTTACTTCTTACACCCCAATTTCGTAAAATATTTATCACACCCTAATTACAGATTAAAACACACATTCTTCAAACGTTACCATGATTTGGCTCAAATTATAAACTCAACATTAGAAAACATTATTACACTCATTCAAACAATTCCAGTAGTTGTTTACAATTATGACTAGGCTCATCGAAAATCCTAAACCTAAAAAGTAGAAATCTAGCAAAAAAAAAAAAACAAACACAAGAGAACTTCTATTGGCACCCCCAACCTTTACTTATTCTCAACCAATGTGTCTTATCTTGGTCTTGTGGTTCAGAGAACAATGATTCCGACGGTGAAGATATTCCTGAAGAAGAAGCTGTTTGTAGAATCTGTTTGGTTGAACTTGGCGAAGGTGGTGACACCCTAAAGATGGAGTGTAGCTGCAAAGGTGAACTTGCATTGGCCCACCGAGAATGTGCCGTAAAATGGTTTAGCATCAAGGGTAACAAGAACTGTGATGTATGTAAACAAGAGGTTCAAAACCTACCCGTCACCCTTTTACGAATCCAAAGTGTCCAGACACTTAATACAAATGCAAACAGAGGTCACCAAACTGCAGCTCAGCGATACAGGCAAGTGAAGGATTTCATATTGTTGTCAAGCCTTGGCAAAGGAATATTCGTGGAACTTATTTTCTAGACATTTTTTTCCCTTTTGAGAGCTTTTATTGGCACCCCAAAATTTACTTATTACACCCCAATTTCGTAGAGGATTTGGTTCCGATGACTCATGATAAAACACATGATCCCAACCCATTTAGATACAAAATCCAATAGTTGAGCTTTATGCATATCTTGATAGCACATCTCGGAGATACTTATCCCGAGGATAAATCTCAATCATTAGATTTTGTGTTTAAACAGTTGGGATCATGTGTTTTTTCCACGAGACATTCTTCATGAGTCAAGGGAGACACTTTCTTAAATTATTATCTCTCCCCAATTAAAGATTAGAACACACTATTCAAACATTAAAAATGATTTGGCTCAAATTATTACACTTGTGCAAATGATTTCAAGAGATGTTTACTATTATGATTAGGCTCATATAAAATCCTAAACCAAAAAATAGAAATCTAGCCCAAAAAAAAAACCAAAAAAACCCAGAGAGCTTCTATTTGCACCCCAACTTTTACTTCTCAACCATTCAATTATTTTCGTTGTTTTTAATTGGGATGTAATAAGTAAAAGTTGGGTGCCAATAGAGCAGTTTTTTTTAAAAAAAAAATTTGGGTGGGGGGTTAATTTTTGATAAATCATTCTCTTATTATATTGTAAATTGAATTTAAATGGAATAAGGTAAATTGACTTTTAAACACTTTATTAAGAACACAACTCTCAAATATCATAACTAGATCTTAAGTTTCTATCCAATATGTGAGAACATTTACTGAGCTTTTTACGACAAATCTTTTCAGGGTTTGGCAGGATGTGCCCATTCTTGTCATTGTCAGCATGCTTACTTACTTCTGTTTTCTCGAACAGCTTTTGGTAAGATTCCCATATTTTTAATGCAACTTCTTCTTATCTACAAAACTTCGCCTCAGTAACCTTTCCAATTTGACAGGTCACCAAAATGGGAACCAATGCAATTGCCATTTCACTGCCGTTTTCGTGCATATTGGGTCTTCTTGCATCCATGACATCGTCTACCATGGGTAACTTTCTCATAGTCCCTCAAGAAATAGTTCATTATCACTATCATCAAAGCCTTATACCAAAAATTTGGAGTCGGTTGAATGAATCATGGTCATCGAATCAATTCTATCTATAGCCCAAGCATGTAATGACAGTATCATACATGGAAACAATTGTTATTGGGATGTCAGGGCACATGGAGCACATCCATGGGGTTGGAACCTATGTTACCCAATTCGTAGGTACCTGTCCAAACCATTGTGCTGTACGGTTCATACTGGGTTTGTAAAATCAAGCGAACCATGAACCCATTGAATTTTGATTGGGTTCAGGCCGTTTGGTGAACCCAAGAAATTGGTTTAGTGAACCAAACCAATTTATTATATATTTTTTTCATTGTTTATATTAGAATTTAGATTATTATATTAATTTGTTTCTACTTAACTTATAATTTTTTTAAAATTGTAATTGAACTTATAACTTGGATACTTGAATTATATACATGCACAAGTGAACCAATCTAGGGAACCAAAGTGAACCAAGAAATGAATTATTTCTACCTCCTAGAGTGGCGAACCACGAACCCGAATTTGAACCAAGTGAACCAAATAACATAGGTTGGAATCCACCCATGAAATATCCTAACATATATATATATGGAATGTTAACATCTAATACTTCATGGGGACATTAGCATTATCCAACACATTTTTTTCCAATAAGATCTCTCCTCGTTTTGTTTTTTAGTGAAAAGGACAAAGGCATGTTAGTCTTTTACACAATAAATGTTTGTTTACATAATAAATACCATGTGCATTTAAGTATTTTGAATTAAATATTTTTTTTTTTTTTGTAATAAACGCTTTGACAATCAATGGCAACATAATAAATGTATTTATTGTATAAAAGACTAACATGCCCTTGTCTTTTTCACTAAAATACAAAACAAATGAGTATTATTGGAAAAAAAAAAGTGTTGAACAATGTTGACGCCCCCATTAGGTCTTGGACGTTAGCATTCCCCATATATATATATCCTGACATAAAAAATAAAATAAAATCAATACGATCATTGTAACCGTGCCATCTTATCACATTCTTTCGGATGCTGAATCAAATATAACTGAATTTCTAGAAATGTGATGTGGATTTGATGGCTGTGATCATTCATTTGGGATTATTTTGATCCAGAAAACTCCTAAGTGGGTTCCATCAAATGGTTTGCATCTACCCTGAATGCAGACCACAGGCCTAATATTCTATTTATTTTACAACATTGCCCTTTACAATATTTAAACTATGAATCTTCTCTTTTTAGTTCAAATTGTTTTTGTTCTTATTGATGCTCATTAAATTCTTTTACTCCAGTGCATCGAAGATTTGTCTGGGTTTATGCGTCAATTCAATTTGTACTGGTGGTTCTCTTTGCTCATATTTTCTACTCATTGGTAAGTAGGAGATCTCCTCTTTCTTGAACATTATATCTTTTCAATGGGCCAACTTGAAATTCGACCAACCCTTAGTTTGCAAAAACTTGGGCCAAGTCGATCATTTTAATGAAGCCTTTTTGAGTTTATGTTGACTCGTTTGACTTGGCATGGTCAAAGTATGTCGAAGCCTCTCAGTGAATTTGAGTTTATCAACATTGTTCTTAAGTTAACGAATATTCTATATAATAAATACAACTGTAAGGGCCCACCATTTGCTATAGTTATGGGGGGGATAAATGTCCCATCCACCCTTTTGTGTGGATCTCACTTTATGCCTTCTCTCTTCAACTTTACTATCTTTTCTCTCCTGCTCCTTCCCTCTTTCCCTTTTTTCAAGAATACCCCTTCAACTTTTATTTGTCTTCTTTACCCTTTTAACCCTAATTTTTTTAATAATACCTCTCCAATGTTATTATTTTTACTCTTTTACACCCTTAACCCCCTAAAGAGGATGTTTGTGAGGTAGGCATGGGCCAACTCTAGTTAATATACAAAATGAGAGTTGTTATTGTCACCCCAACTATTATTTATTACACTCCAATTAAATAAAAGAAATTAGTCAATCATTTAGAATAAGTAAAAGTTGGGGTGCCAATAGAAACTCTCTCTCCATGGTTTAGATTTCTATTTTTCAGATTTAGGATTTTAAATGTGCCTAATCCTAATTGTAAACAACTCTTGATATGCTTTTTAATGTTGAGGTAATAACTTGAACCAAAACCTCAAGGGGTTCATCTCAATGGCAATTTCGGACCGATAAGCGGTTAATACCTGTAGGTCGTGAGTTCGATACCCAGTATGAGCATTAATTCCTCAGGGGCCACCCATGAGGGTGCACCCTCACTTACATAGTGCGTGTGAAGTGCAAGCGTTGCACGTGCCTCGGGACTAGTCCTTGGACAAGACCATGGTCTATGGATTGGGCAAAGCTCAGATACAGGTCCGGCCCAGTCTCTTGTTTACAAGGATACCTAGTTATCAAAAAAAAAAAAAAAAAACTTTGAACCAAACTTTTGTAATGTTCGAATGGTATGTTTTAATCTTTAATTATTTAAGATATGGGAGTGTAATAAGTAAAAGTTGGAGTGCCAATAGAAGCTCTCTATAAAATTTATATGATCCATCCCAAATGAAGTGTAATATATTTCTTTTTTGCATGAAATTTACAGCTTCATGTGCTAGCTGTTCTATCCATCCTTCTTGCCACATTTGCTGGGTTTGGTGTTGCAATGTGTGGGAGTTCTGTGCTAGTTGAGTTCTTGAGATTGAGGAGAAGATGGCACGCTTGGTTAGAGCATCGTCGTGGTTCCCAAGAAACCCAACAGCCAGATCGATCACCAGAAAGCTCACATCCACCCCAAACAGGCACACCTGATCACCATGAAACTGAAATCGAAAATTCAAGTACTCCTCGACGAGGAGCTGAGTTGGTATTTGTATGATTGATGTTGTAATTTGAGTAAAAGTGGGTTTTGGTTGTATAGAAACACTCTAATTATAATTTATCTAAGAAGTTACATGAGATGTTTCTACAACAAATTGGGTTGTAAAATTGTGAATGAGGCTTTGATTGGTCTCATATAGGTGCATCGGGACCGAAGATCGAGCTGACCCTTCATCATAGCCATCCTCATCGTAGGGCTGTCAATTGATCCAATTTGGATTGGATCGGGATTGATCCTGAACCAATCAGGGAAGAGTTGGAATGGATTGAATTTAAGAACTGATCCGATTCATTGACAACCCCACATCATTGACCTTGATACCTCGTGTCACACGTATTGTCCACTCATTCCTTAATCAAGGGCTATTTATGGATTGGGTTCGGATCGGATCGATAATAAATTGGTACTTATACGATAAGAAATTTATTACACAATCCTAATCCGGATCCAATTGGATCTCTCATCTTAAGCTCCAAACCCAACTGATATAAATATGCATTATTTGTACTAGAAGGTGACATATGCAAATACACATGTATCGAAGGGCTTACCTATACTTAAAACATTGATTAAAAGGGGTTTGAATATTACAAGGTTTTTTTATAATCAAAGTAAATAGGAATATTTTTTTTTTGCAATTTTGAAAATTAACAGCATGTTTCTTAGGGTTACGCCCTGCAATTTTCTTATTTTTGATCAAAATGACTTTAATTATATTAAATTAAATGTAAAGTTAGGCGCATTTTTATAATTCAAATTTTAGTGTTGAACCATTTCTATTCCACCTTCTCTCATTATAATAATAAAGATATTTTCAATTATATTATCAGATTGAGACATGGTTGATCCAAAAAGGATCTGATGAGTTATCAAATAGAAACCTTATTGGAACCCAAATCCTTGATCCATACTTAGAGTTAGGGTTTGAAAAATTGAATGTTACTTGAAAATTTTGGGTATCAGATTTGAATTTGGATAAGATTTTAGTATTTGAATGATTTTGGGATATTGATACATTCAATCTGACTTGATTTAATATAAATTATACAAACAATGACTTCAAAGACTTATTTTTTAAAAATATATACCTAAAAGTCCCTTTTAAAAAAATAGTCGTGCTAGAGTGACCTCAAGCAAGAATCTCACATTGCATTTCTTGGCGTGAAAGTGGATGGAAACCATAGAACGAGTGAAAAAGCATTTAGTTCCCATCCACTTTCATGTCAAGAAGTATAATATGAGGTAACTTCAACATTATTAAAAAAAATATGGAATCTTTAGTGCCCAATTTATCAAATATTAATCATGCTGGAGTGACCTCAAACAAGAATCTCATATCGCATTTCTTGGCGTGAAAGTGGATGGAAACCATAAAACGAGTGAAAAATCATTTGGTTCCCATCAACTTTCATGTCAAGAAGTATAATATGAAGTTCTAATATGAGGTCACTTCAACATTATTAAAAAATATAAAATCTTTAATGCCCAATTTATCAAATATTAGTCTAAAAATGATTTTTAAACAAAAATATCATAATTACCTTTTCAGTGATTTTTGATGTTTAAATAAATATATTTATTTGAGAATATTTGAGTTATTTCTATATTTTATAATCTTTAAAACCCTTTTCTTAGATTGCCCAAAATACCCCCATGGGTTGTAAATTTTGACCTCGAGAAGACATCTTAAGTTGTTACTTTTGCTTCAGTTGCTTGGTGCCAAAGTCAACAGTTCCCAGTTTATTTGAGGCTTTTAGCTCTTCACATCTCTATTCTCTTGTGAGAACAAGAGTGAGAGATGATTTTTCCAGCAAAAGTTGCAGAAAGTTTGCCCATTCTCAACATGTGTTTCGCTCTTTCATCTTCATTCAGAGGTGCTCTTTAGAACAAAACCGTCAGTCTCTCTCTCTCTCTCTCCAACTTGTTTTTCTTCTCTTGTTGTTGTTTCTCTCAGTTTCAAAACCTACTTTTCTATGTTATTTACTGAATTTAAGTTCTACCCAAGATTGGATTTTAATATATCTTTAAACCCTTTCGTGTGTGTGCGTGTGTTTTTTCATCTTTTTCACCAATTTTAGAGTTCGATTTCATGACTTTGTGCTATTTTTCACAAGTTTTGTTCTCTATTTTATTGAATTTCAGCTTCAAAACCTACTTTTTTGTATATATATTATTTTACTGAATTTAAGTTCTACCCAAGATTGGATTTTAATATATCTCTAACCCTTTTGTGTGTGTGTGTGTGTTTTCCCATCTTTTTTTTACCAATTTTAGAGTTCAATTTCATGACTTTTATCTATTTGCACAATTTTTGTTCTCTATTTTATTGAATTTCAGCTTCATAAACATATTTTTTTGAGTTTGCAAGACTGCCTGAACTCTGCAATATTTTACACTCGTTCTATAGCTGTTCCATTTGAAATCTAAAAACCCATTTTAATGTCAATTTTTGTGATTTTTAGGTCTGCCCAAGTTGGGATTTTTCCGCTCTTTGCGTCAAAGCAAGGGATTTGAAGGGCTTCTACGCAAAGAAATGGCTTGGAATTTGAAGGGGTGCGATATGGGTCTAGACATTAAGGTAGGGGTAGTTCTTCCAGCAACAGAAGCTCACGCTGAAGAAGCCATTGGAGCTATCAAAGCTGGGAAAGTAATTGCTGTGCCGACCGATACCCTTTATGGGTTCGCTTGTGATGCCTGGTATAATATAGAATTTGATTGCTCATGTTTTTGAATATTTGAAATTTATTATAGTTTATTATTTGAATAAAAACTAATGAAAATTCATAAGTTTCATAGAGAACCCAAAAAAGATAGGATATTAGTGAATATGAAAGAGGGTGAAATAACTTGATGGTACAAATCCATTGGATAACCTAGTTTTACTGAAATCAAACAATTTATAATAAAAAAAAAAGGGATTATAGAGATGAAAAATCAATCTTTTCAAGGTCCTTCAAGGGGATCAGGACTACGTAGATCACTCAAGGGTGAGCCAAGCTCTAAATTGATAATTGATTCTGCATATGCGACATATATTATGTAGAGAGACTCTAACATTGAAGTAAGCCTAGCTTCAAGAGATTTTAGATTTCTTAATTAGTTGCCAACCAGAAATAAAGAAACCCAACTTAAACTAAAGGCAAATAGCTTCCATTCTAAGGCATCTTTTACCATTCATTATCATCTATGCTTTATCCTAAATATTAGGACTGACAACATGTATCATGTATCTCGGTTCACAGCTCAGTATTTGTGATGAGTAGTTGATGGTGATGAATGAGGATGAACATATTTATAATAATAAAAAATTAATGATGATGAACATGAATCCAATTTCGCCATTTAATTGTATCTTGAGCCATCTCTTTGGTCGAGGTATGTGTCTTCATCACATGCCCAAAACCGTCTCAACAACGAGTTTGGATCCATGTTAAGAGTTTGACACTATTTTATGTCAGCTGTCAACCTGATGCAAAGCCCCTCCATCAGGGCCGGGACCGATACAAAACGTTGGCCCCAAAACATTGAATGTTTCGGAATGTATCAGTTTGTATCGGAATGTTTTGGTCAAGATAGTATCAGTTTTTCTCTTGATCGAAACATTGCCTTGTGACGAGATTTTAAACCTCGGCAATGATTATCAAATCCAACTGTTGTTTGTGGGCAATTAAAATAAGAGAGCTTCTATTGCCACACCAACTTTTACTAACAGCACCCTAAGATGTGTGCTAATTCTTTGGTGATTTATATATGAATTGGGGCGGCGTTAGAAAAAGTTGGTATGGCAATAGAATCTCTCTAAAGTAAACCTTTTTTTTCCTCAGAGAAAACATTTAAACCCAAAAATGCAATATTTCTGTTGGTTTTTGGGATGTATGTTCTCAGTTAAAAGAAGGTTTGCACTTACACACAGTCACTCTATTCAAACAATGTTGCTGTTACAACTAAACACTCCCATGTAGCTCTATGAAGTCTGCAACCTTCTTAACCTCTGTCAAGGTCATCTAGATGTAATCCTTGAGCATATTAGCAAATCAAGAACTCTCACTTTGTTCTACTCTCATAGAATACTTTACTCATTCTTGATGTTTTTTCAATGTGCATTTTCTTATGTTACTAACTCGTAATTCTGATTCATGAGAGGGTTTTGTTTTACAGTTCTACAGAAGCAATTGATAGGATTTATGAGATCAAAGGGCGTAAACAAACAAGCCCTCTAGCTATTTGTGTTGGGGATGTATGGGACACAAAACGGTTTGCTGTCACAGACCATTTGCCACATGGATTGCTTGACAGTCTACTTCCGGGACCTGTCACTGTTGTGCTAAAGCGAGGTTTGCTACTCTTTTACATTTATTCAATTGTTTATATTTAAAAAAAAAAGAGCAAAATTTTCAATGAGTAGATGTAAGAAACCCGTCTAGCAGATGTTAAAGAGACTATCAATGGTATAGAACTAAAGATGTCATTTTTGGGTTTTGTTAACATGTGCCTTATGGACACTCGTTAAGGTGCATTAAATACACTTTGGAAATAAGCATTTCTACCAAAATTCCCTCAAATGCTTATTTCCAATTGGTATTTAATGCACCTTTACGTGTGCCCTTAGGTGCATGTTAACAAACCCTGTCATTTTTTTGTGGTTCATTTTTACTATTATAATGAGAGGTGGAGTAGAAATGGTTCGACACCAAAATTTGAGTTGTCGTAAATGCCCCCACTTTTATATTTAAATTTAATAGAATTAGGGTCATTTTAGTAAAAAAAACCCAGAAAATTTCAACCCATGACCCTAAATCACGTTGCTTAGTTTTTGAAATTACAAAGAATATCCTTTTTTTACTGTCTAATCTACAAAACCCTTTAATCATTATTTTAAATTACAAGTAAACCCTTATGATACATGTGCGTTTGCACATGCCACCTTCTAGTCAGAATAATGGGACAAGTCATCAAGGGTGGTTAATTTTGGCCTGTGTGAGTGGTTCGTCTTACATATGGCATGTATGCCATATGTATTCCTACTCTGTTAGCATATTGTGTTACTAACTGCGAGATTGGTAGCTTATATTTTCTCGTAGTAATTAAGGACTAGGAACTATAATTTCTTTTTTCGCAGGTGAATCTAGCATCCTTGAGAAGTCCTTGAACCCAGGATTGGACAGTATAGGAGTTCGTGTGCCCGATTCCAACTTTATTCGGGTAATTGCCCGTGGTTCAGGAAGTGCACTAGCCCTCACAAGTGCAAACCTATCTGGGCTGCCTAGTAGTGTGTGCATCAAAGATTTTGAAGCCCTTTGGGAGCACTGTGCATATGTTTATGACGGTGGTTTGCTTCCTTCAGGGCGTGCTGGATCAACTGTTGTAGATCTCACAAGGCTAGGAAAATACAAGATCCTTAGACCTGGAAGGTAAACTCCAATGAGTCCGACTAACCTTACTTAGTAAGATTTGAAATCTTACTAAGGGTCATTGAGCTCACCTTCTGGCATCCCAAAACATGATCCGATGCCACAGGGTTGTAGAGAACTAATTCTATGAACTTTAAAAAAAAATGTTATTTTTCATAGTTGAATTTAATTTTAAATTTGGGAGTTCCGTGGAAGTTCAGTAGGTGTCCATTTTCAAAACCTTGCATCAAGCCCAGAATTTTTTATTTTATTTTTGGGATATGAGTTTTTCCATGAAATCTAGAGGGCTGTGGTGTTGGATTGCCAATGTGGTAATCCATGTGAGCTCAAGGATCCGTAGTAAGAGTTAAAATCTTACTAAGTTAGTAAGGAAAGTGAAACCTGAGTTGGCCTATAACTCGGTTGTGTACTCTATTACGTTCCCTGAGTACTCTATTGTGCTTGTGTAGTTTTGAGTTGGCTCTACACTAACTAAATTACCCCCTTAACTCACATCTCAATCGAGGATACTTGATGAATTTTTTAGGAGCTGGTTGAGTTCTAAACGTTGATCATGTTTGTGCTTTAGCTTATGTTCTAAACCTTGTTTGTTCCTAGTTTTGAAATCCCTCGTACATGGTTGGGGACTGTTAGGTTTGACTTAATGTTGACTTGGTCAAAATCAAGAACCTAGTCTGGTGAAATAAGAAGTGTCCTTGTGATTTATGCCAAGTATAACATCATTGTGGTTTATGTTAAGAGTCATGCTCGAGTGACCTCAAGCTTGTACTTCATATCGCACATCTTGATGTGAAAGTGAATAGGAACCATAGATGCTTTTTCACTCGTATCTCGATGAAATCATCTATGGTTCCCATACACTTTCACGTCAGGATGTTGGATGTGAGGTACAATCTTGAGGTCACTTCAGCATTATTCGTATGTTAAATGTATGGGTGCAACCAGTGTTTGAAGCTTAAAGAAAAAAATTATACTAATAACCACAGTAATAAAGTGTATCCAGCATATATTTTACTTCTATTTTTAATATGTTGCGTCAGAGGCTTGTGCTACACATATGCTTATGGTAGTTTTAGGTCGTCTGAACTTATTTATTATTATTATTTTTGTTTATTGTACCCGGAACCCATTGTTTTTTAGGGATACTTGGATATTACATTTTCTCTTAAAACTTTGTTGTTATGTAATGGGTCTGACCTTGTATTTGCAGTGCCATGGAGGAGACTCTATCGATTCTTCAAAAATACTCCCTACAGGACGATGACCACGAAGAAGCGCCTTGAGAGAAGTCTCTTGGGATACAAAGTTTTGTTTCTTTGGTGGGATTTTTTAGGCCGATTCTTCTTGATCTCGAATTCTACGTCTTCTGTAACTGAAGAAGCTCGATGGGAGTGAGTCTAGGACACTAGTAGATAGAGATGTACCCATTACTGATCAGTGCCCATTTGATTTATATGAATGATAACATATCATTTTAATTTAAAGAAGAAAAATAGATACCTTTATTTATTTATTTATTAGAAAATTATCTGTATTGGGAATCCCTTTTGATCTTCTTAAAGTTTATTCTCTTTTTTGTGACTCGTTCGATGAGCAAACTGTGGTATCAAGAAACTGAATCACAACACATTAACGTGAAAGTGGCAAGATAGGGAATTTGTTTCTGGTTGCATGTTCTTGAATTAGCTTAATTGTATTCCTGGTTCTTTTGTCTGATTGGTCTGTACTGTGTTTTCTGTTTCTTAACCTATTTTAATTTGGTTCTTTATCAATCTCTACAAGTCTTGTTGGGTGTGTTCGATTTTGGTTGCCATGCTAATCAAATGCAAATAGTGGTGATTGGTTTACAGTGTCAACAGGTCCACCTATGACCAGGCCTTCCAGTTGGGTTGTAGATCTTGGTGCAATGGGCAATACTCAAAACAATGTATTTGTCTCCTTCGATACTCAAAAGGCCAGCAATGTTCCATAAAACATGGGAAACAGGTCCAAACGTGCAGCGTCAAGTGGGAAAAGCAAACATGGGGGAACCAAAAGAATTCTAATGGGAACCTATTTTCTGGTCATTGGGGGACGGGGGTTTTCGTGGTTATTCAGTTGGGGTAGTGGATCATTCAAGGCATCCCAAAACGAGGACAGTGTGCAGATATCATGAGAAAGGGCATTGCAAGAAGTGAGCTTACTGTGGTTATCTGCACGTGTGTCAATGGAGACCACCATTGTGTACATGCAGGCTGGCGAGGCCGTGGTCCAATTAGATGAACGGTTTGGATCATTCTCGCAGCTTTGGCTAAATTGTCTGGACCCACTTTTATATGGGTGTTGTATCCTCCCTTTCAATCTGAGTTTGTTTTTTTTTTTTTTTTTGAAAAGTATAATATATTGATCAAAAAGGGAAGACAAGAAACAAAGAGGCCGAGAGAGCCTCAAAGAAAAGTAACAAAAAACACTAGTCGTTACACAAGGAGTGCCATCTAAATACAAAATCATCAAATGTAGTTCCCGCGAACTCTATGTTCTGTTTTGACCAAAGGTATAACAAACCCAAGATCTCCAAGAAACCTGCATGAAAGTTGTTACTCTTGTTATTGAACACTCTGTTGTTTCTCTCGTTCCAAATCCCCCAAGTGATAGCCGAGGGAAGCATAGCCCAAAGGATCTTTTTTCTACTCTTTTTACTGAGTTTGTTTTTTATGGACCATTGGTTTCAAATTTATTGTTTACAACTTTATATCTGCGTATCCTGATGCAAATGATCATTATTGGAAAAAAATGTTCGTGTTAACCATCGTGCCCACGTATAACAACCCCTTTCCTTGAGTCGTGGGTGCCTCGACTCTTGCCTTCATGACATTGAGAAGCTCAAGAGAACTCACCGTGGTGCTCTCTTCTTCTCGTTTTCCTTTATTTGGGAGGTCATCAGATTGATGGCCTTCTTCTTGGGACAATATCGCATGAAGTGCAACCCATCACAATAGGTGTTAATTTAGATAGTCGTCACTTATTTCTTCTACTTGAGTACAAAGCTACATTTGTTAGTCGATGAAACTTATCGAAGATAGGTTGTATGGACTGATAACATTGTTTAAAAAGAAAAAGAAAAATAATTTTTTATTATTAGAACTATCGCTATTAGATATTTTAATTAAAAAAAATGAGAAAATTCCTTTCCAGTGTTACGGAAAATCTTTATTTCTCAATTATAAATTTTTTTTTCCCCATTATTAGAGAATAATGATTTTCTAACCACCCCCTCAGAATTACGCTCCCATCACAGAATTGTAGATCATTTGCCTCAAGATACGTAGAATCATAAATCTTTTTCTTGTATATCCCGAGGCAAATGATCTATGATTTTGTGATAGGGGTGTGTGTGAGAGGGGGCCGTCAGATTATCATGACTCTTTATTTGATGGTCTCCAATTAAATATTTACGATCGTCTTTGTTTATTGTGGTAAAATAAAATTTTAATATAATAATTAAAAAGTTGTATATAATTACAGGAATCACATTATAGTCCACATGCACTTTCCTAGTATATATAAAAGAAAAATAAAGACTAATGATAATTTGACTCTAAAATTTTCACACAGTCAGTACTTGGCCGACATGACAAGTGCACAGAACCATAGATCTTTTTCCTTATTTATCTCGAAGAAAAAGATCTATGATTCTGTGCACTTGCCATGTTGACTTAGTACTGATTGAAAGAAAATTTTCAAAGCCGAATATTGTGGCTCAAAAAAAAATTCTTTTATTTGAATTGTAACATAAGTTGAAAAAAATTCTAGACTTGAGTCCTTAAGAGCAAAAGCTCTGCGACGTGTTGGGTAGAAGAAAGACTATACAGGTGACATAGGATTTGCTAATGAAAATAAAAAGGTGGAAACGCGCCAGGTAGGGGTCGAACCTACGACTTTCTGCTTAGGAAACAGACGCTCTATCCACTGAGCTACAGGCGCTGCTTTGAGATAACTCATAAGAATTTTATAATTATTGTAAGATTAACGATGAAGTGACCTCATTGGAGAACACACGGGGCATCTTGACGTAGTGACGTATGCATGCCCATAGATGCGTTTTTTCCAAGATACGAGTAAAAATCATCTATGGACATGCACAAGCCATCACGTCAAGATGTCCCCCTCTAAGGTCACTCTAACACGACTCTTATTGTTAATATACCCCAAACACAACATTGGTTTTTCTTAAAAACTAAAGTAAAAAAATGCACCGTCTTCAAACAATCTTAAAGTGATCATGATCAAAGGGATCTTTTGGTTCATCCTTATGAATAAAATTAATTTGACTAAAAAAAAAGAGAAACTCGAGTGACGTGGAATGCACATAGAACCATAGATTTTTTTAAGACATTAAGTGCACAAAATCATAAATCTTTTTCCTTGTGCATCTCAAAAAAAAAGATCTATGGTTCTGTGCATTTGCCACGTCGACCAAGTACAAATTGAGTGAAAATTTTCAAGTTAGAATATAGACTCATTTTTTAATCATTTGCAATGAAAGATTTACTATTGCTTGGCGGTAATTGGGAAATCTCTTGCAAATCTTTCTTTTGAGGATGGTTGATATTTGCAATAAAAATTTTTATTATTATTTCTTGTCAAAATAAAACGTGGAAACAATTTTGACTTATTCAACATCATCAAAGAAATTATTCAAGTTACATATATACCCTCAGTACTTGTTACAATAACATGCATATGAATTTACAAAAAATACCTCCATGATGAGGGGTATTTTGGTAAATAAAGTTGACAAGAGGTATTTTTATAATTTTCATATGTAAGTAAATGTTATAATGAGATATATTTTATGCTATTGGAGTAAATATTGAGGGTTATTTTTATTAAATTTTTTTTTATGAGGGTACTTTTATAATTTTAATATGCAATTTAATGTATCTTGGAGGAGGGGTATTTTCATAAATTTAATAGCATATTATTGTAAGTATTTTTATAATTTGATTAACTTCCTTTATAAAAGTTATTTTAGTAATTTTATCATGCATAGAGTCAAATAATTTGTAATAATTTGTGATACCTCTATCGCGAACAAAGAGGAAGGAGGAAGATCGTCATCGTTAGCAGACGAAGTCGAAAAACAAATATGAATCGAAGAGTTAATCGATTTGTTTGGAATAATGAGTTTCGTCTTCGTTTTTGGGGGAATTGAAGATTTGTTTGAATCGAAGAGATGAGTTCGTTTCGATGGCAAATCGAAGAGTTCGGCTGGAAGAGGAAGATCTGAGTCAAAGAGGAAGAGTGAAACGAAGAGGAAGAGCAGATCTATCTTACGGGGAGGCAGTTGTAAATATTGAAAATTCGTTAGTTTAAAATCGATTGGAAACTAACAAATGATCTGAGCCGTCGATCTGGTGCACATCGAATGGTTGGAATAGTTTATATATATATATATATATATATATATATATATAATTTGTTGATAATTGAGTATCTATGTAGATAGCAAATTAGGTCTATATCTAGGCTTTGCCCAGTCCATAGACCATGATCTTGTCCAAGGACTAGTTCTTGGGCTTGTGCAATGCCCGCACATCACCTGCACCAGGTAAGTGAGGGTGTGCTCTCACAGGTGGTCCATGAGGAATTAATGCCTATACTATGTATCGAACTCACAACCTAGGGGGCATTAATCGCTTCTAAATTCGAAATTTCCATTAAGCAAACCCTTTGAGATTAATGATCTTCAGTACTTTTTGTGCCGTAAATCATTTGCTAAAATTTCTTAAGAATTTAGATGATACATGCAAATGAATTTTTCGCAATGTAAATCATTTGCATTGTGTAACCAAACAATAAAATTGATTTTAGCAAAGTATTTGCATCATTTTCATACCAAGCAAAGTCTGATTGTCTTTTTTTTCGAGTCATAATCAAGGGGAATATCTTCAAACCAGAAATAGTGGACAGTACCTCAAGTACTTCCACTTGGTTGATGATCATGATGAGTAAGGATTAAAATGGGTCGAGTTTTAGACAAGATAAGAGTATATCCATATTCATATCCGAATTCTTCTCGGATCCTATTAGCTTAAATTATATCCAAATCATTTTGCTTTGATTAAACTCATATACTGGTCTGACCTGACCGAATTAATTGATTCGGGTCGATCGATCAGATAATTTTGAATAATTCAACATTATTTTAAGAAAAGTTATTAAAGTAAGGTGACTTGAACTCAAAGTCTCATCTGTTTTTTAAATGAGGTCTTAGCTACTATACCAAACACTTGTTGCTTAAAGAAAGATACATCGAAAAATATAAAAATATAACTTACAAAATAATATATCATTTAAATTTAGATGGATATAGGAGTGAATATGTGTCCGACCTGAGTGTGATTCGAGTCAAGAGACATCATCTCATATCTGAACCATTTTTAATTCAGATATACTTGAAGAAATCAAATCCGTTAAATTCGAATCATTCGATTTTCGGATAAAATTCAACCCATTTTAAGCTCTAAATTGATGAGTTAATATATTATTGGGTACTACCAACGTTTCGGTGGTACGTGAACCATACTATAAATCATAGATTACAGAGGAGGCCATAGAGGTTTCTCTCTCTAAGACAAGTAGTAGTGAGTGCGCGTAGCCGCGTACGCACTAGTAGAACTTTCTGTTTGAGAGAGAGAGAGAGGGAGAGAGAGAGATGAAGATCGAAGAGGTTCAATCCACAACAAAGAAGCAGAGAATAGCTACTCATACACACATCAAAGGCCTTGGTCTCGAGGTACTCTGCTTCTCCTTCATCGCTCTTCTTCATGTTTGACTACTTCTGGTTAGATATATTAGGTTTAGGTTGTTTTTAGGGGTTTGGGTTCTGGGTTATGTTTGATATTCTATTTCATGTTCTCTTAGAGTTAGTATCGTGGATTTTTTCTTCTGTAATTTTTTGCATAAAAAGCTACAATTGTGTGTGTTTTAAAATTTTCCTGGGTTTCAATCGATGGAATCTCTTTCATTCTCTCCTGAAGATCAGATAATTTCAAAAGTTTATCACTTTTTTGGGTTCAAACTTCAAAGTTGTCATCTTTAGATAATTCTGAAATTTGAAACAATTTCACAAACAATCCGACTGTAAAACCCTTTTATGTACAAAATCAATTATTAATTTGGTCTCAGGATTTTAATTTCATTTGAAGTTCACTTTTTTAACAATATGTATGTTTATGTACAAAATCGGTGTTAATCCAGGTCAATGGAAGAGCTATTCCAATTCTCTCACGCCTTCTTATTTCGAGATCCGAAAATGTTACATTTTATTGCTTTTTTGTGTTCAAAGTTGTCATCTTTATAAGGAATTCTGAAATTTGAATGTTTTGATATGTTCTCAGGCTTCTTGAAACAATCTGACAGTAAAAACCCTTTTTTTCCCCTTGTATTGGACCTTATTTTATATTTAAATCAATTGTTATTTGGTCTCAGAATTTTGATTTTCATTTGAAGTTAACTCTTCTAACAATATGTATGTTTATTTATGTACAAAATCCGCTTTTTTTTTAATCCAGGCCAATGGAAGAGCAATTTCAATGGCTGCTGGATTTGTGGGTCAGGCCGGGGCCCGAGAAGCAGGGGGTCTTGTTGTTGATATGATACGACAGAAGAAAATGGCGGGCCGGGCGCTCCTACTTGCCGGGCCTCCTGGTACTGGAAAGACTGCATTGGCCCTTGGAATATCTCAGGAGCTTGGAAGCAAGGTACCTTCTTCAATTAAAATTTCAATGGTGACATCCATTTTGAAGCTTTTTCAATGAAAACTATGTATTTAAGTTTGGGTTTTACTTGCATGTTGATACACTTCAAAGCATTTACATTTTACGCTAAAAGAATGTTTTTAGCTTCAAATTCTAGATCTTTGATGTGTTCATATTTAAGTTTGGGGGCTCCAAGGTTAATTTTGGAGAGTTTCTATTGCCACACCCACTTTTGCTAACGCCACACCAACTGTGCAATTCTTTGGTGATTTATATAGGAATTGGTGTGGAATTAGTAAAAGTTAGTGTGGCAATAGTAGCTCTCTTGGAAGGTTGGGTTTTACTTTCGTGTTGATACACTTTGAAACGTTTGCTTTTTTATGCTAAAAGAATGTTTTTGGTTTCAAATTCTAGATCTTTGATGTGTTCTTCATTTGTTCAATGAAAACTATGTATTTAAGTTTGGGGTATAAGAATGACCACTTAGCTAAGTGGTAAGACCTTGTGGAGGTTGTTCCCAAGGTCTTAGGTTCAAACACCCTGAACCCCTCTTATACTAATGTTAACTATTAACCACTAACCCCATCAAGCAAAAAAGAAAAAAAGTTTGGGGTACAGTGCTTGGTGTTGCCACCATGGAATTTGCTCCAAGGTTAATTTTGGAAGGTTGGGTTTTACTTGTGTGTTGATACACTTAGAAACATTTGCTTTTTGTGCTAAAATAATGTTTTTTGATTCAAATTCTGGATCGATGATGTGTTCATCATTTGATTTGGCTCTAAAGAACATTATACTTTTTTTTTAAATTGCAGGTTCCATTCTGCCCAATGGTTGGATCAGAAGTTTATTCCTCAGAAGTAAAGAAAACTGAGGTTCTAATGGAAAATTTCCGAAGGGCTATTGGTCTACGTATCAAAGAAAATAAGGAGGTCTATGAAGGAGAGGCAAGATATTTATCTCATTTTATATTATTGTGGAAGAGAGTAGTTGTTTATGCAGGACATAACTCACAGAAAGCAAAACTAAATATGAGAGACAGAAAAATAAGTGATAAGAAGAATCATTCTACTTGTTGGATTTTGGGTTAGGTTGAGAACAAACCTGGTTCTTCCATTGGATGGACTCAGTACGACACACTACCTAATTGCATGGGCTTCACATCTCACCCAACTGATAGTTATTGGAACGTGGCCTTCATGGGTGGTTGTGTTTGAGCCCAAAATTGGGTTGAAAGATCTTTGTATGTAATTTTCATTTTCAATTTTCATAAAAAAAATAAAATTCCCCTTGATTCTAATGCATTGGGCATCTAATCTTGTTTTAGGTGACTGAACTCTCACCAGAAGAAACCGAGAGCACGACAGGTGGCTATGGGAAGAGCATTAATCACGTAATTATTGGGCTAAAAACTGTCAAAGGAACCAAACAATTGAAGTTGGACCCGACTATTTATGATGCTTTAATTAAGGAAAAGGTAATTGCTTTTAGTTTGTTCAGTTCTAGTGACCTAAAACTGTATTATGGTTCCATTGATATATATTTTTCTTGGGTTTAAAATTTTCACTAAACCATGGCATCATCATCACGGCCATATCCAATCAATTTAGTATTTGTTGACGAATCTTGTTCCTTCATTCAATTAGTGTTGGTTGAATGAATCTTGTTGCTCTTCAGTTTTGCACCGGCTGTCAAGTTGGTCTTACCCTATGTTACTGGGTTAGCTATGGTAGTGAACCATGAACTGGTACAAACCGAACCAGTTCGAGGTTCGGTTCGTAATGGGTACGTCAAAATAGCGAACCTAACGAACCCTCGTATTTTGGTGAATTTTAGAGATGCCCCCATGGTTTGTTCAATATTAGAGATAACCATTATTTTAAAAATTCCAAGATTTGATCAATATTAAAGATACCCCTTTGTTTTTTAAACTGATGATATGCTCCCTTGACCTGCTTCTTCTGTGAGATTAACATAAACGATTTAAATATCTGCCACGAACTACCTCTATGAACCAGGTTCGTTCAAGAGTGGTGAACCACAAACCCAAATTTGAACTAAGCGAACCAACGAACCAAGTAACATAGGTCTTACCCTCATCAGCGTAGTGTAAAGAAACATCAGATAGGCAGAGTTTTCAGTAAATTATATTTTAAGCTCTTATAAACAACTTTCCTGGAACACTATGTGAGTTTTTTTTAATCATATAATGAATTATTGATTTTTTTATATTATATAATGAATGAGATGTGGAATTTCAGGCTCATCAGTTTGTGACACTGGTGTCTCCACATTTATTTAATTAATTACTTATGGACTTCATATATGGACTTCAGGTCGCTGTTGGTGATGTCATATACATTGAGGCAAACAGTGGAGCAGTTAAAAGGGTTGGTAGAAGTGATGCTTTTGCTACAGAATTCGACCTTGAGGCGGAGGAGTATGTTCCACTTCCTAAAGGAGAGGTTCACAAGAAAAAGGAGATAGTTCAGGTTTGATTTGTATTCGAACTAAAACCTTCTTTTATGTTATCTATAATATTATTATAATGATTGTAGTGTGACTTATCATCCTATGGTTTTATCTTGTCATCTATGAGAAACTTGCCGTTCTTTTTAATTGCCTTGCTTTGTCTGGTTCATCTATTTGAGTAGATAATTTACACTGAACCCAAGCATATATCATCAAAAGAAATGTGGATGGGTTCTTCAAGTTGTTAATGTTCACTGCAAATCTGGGAAGTTGCATGCTTGAAATTTTAATCTAGTGTGCTTAAATTATTGCTGAGTAGAATTGTAGGTAGTTACACTTGTAGCTTCTCATTAAGAAACATTATATTTGTTTTTTAGCATCTCATTTAGACTAACAGTGGCTGGTCATCTCAACCGCCTTTTTCTCTTTTTTTAAATTTTACTTACCACAACAATAAAAATGTAGCTAATAATTAGCCCCCAATTGTCCGCTAACATATCATGTATACAATTTTGTCTATCAGGCTTGTTGCTCCACCAATGAAATCAAATACATAGGTATTTTCACACCTAAGTTAGGTATTAAATTTTGGTTGACATTTATCTCATGCCGCTTGGAAATGGAATATATTTTTTTTCAAACAACATGAAAATTAATGCCATTTTCATGGAAATGATGGTACTATTGAGGAAATTTTCATTGAAGTTATAGGAAATGCTAAAATAAGCAGGAAAACACTCATAACTCCAATACACAACCACATGCATTGTAGCAATAAATTTGAATGGTGTTCCACTACACATTACACGTCTGATAGCCAAAAGCAACTACATTATACATGGAAATGATGATAGTCATTTGGCATTAACTACATACCTTAATAATTTTTCTATTTTTTGGTTTTTAAGTATGTACAGTTAAATTACTAATAAATCCAACTAATTACAACCAGAAAGATTGTATGTATGTGCTAATATCTGCGTGCAAATATGCTTAAAATACATCAAAATAAGATGATGTGTTTGTATATTTATATATTTTATATTTTGCTAATCTATAGTAACTTATTTCTACTACCAAATTGGTATTATTTGCAATATATATGCCATTTCTACAAGACTTTGTATAGATATACATACATTTTTTTTATTATAAAATTTGTTAAAATTCTTATAACAATTTTTTCAAAGAACCATAAATACACAGAAAAGAATATAGTGGTTGAAAATCATTATTTATCAAAATATTTTCACTATACTCTTGCGTTTTTATATTTGAAATTTGATTACTTAGGTTGAATTTTATTGTGCACCAAAATATTCTGCAAAATGCTGCTGCTATATATATAGACAGAACTGTCATTTGAATTTCCAGTCGTGCATAGTGGAAATGGAATATTTCAGTATATTTCTAGGAAATATGTTGAAATATAATTCCATTAATATAGGCAGGTAGGATAAACCTGTGGTTATTACTTCCTCTGATGGTGCTCATTGACATGTCAATGGGAGAGCTTCCCCTGGTATTGCAAAAAATTCAGAATCCTTTTCAAGTTGTGTTAAATACAAGACCTTGGTGATGTTTCTGAGGCTCTTATTCTTAACAATGATATTGAAATATTTATCCAAGTGTTTGTAATGAGATGTTTGTAAACTCAGAGTCTTAGCTAAGGGCTTTTTTTCTCTTTTCTCTTGTTTTTGAGAAGGTTTTCTCGGCCTTCCCTGCTTGTTGGTTTATTGTTTCTTCCTTTTATCTATATATAAAAAATATATATTTATTGAAGTGTACAAATTTTCACTTGAAGGTGGAACGGATTATGCTGTGCCAATTTTATATGGAGGTTGTTGAGTGTATATTTTCCTCCACTCTCAGTTGTTTCATACCCCATTTAAGCCTTGTGACCCTCTTATATTCATAGTTCTCCCCTTCTCCAACAGATTGGTCTTTTGGAGTAGTTGGTTGGTTAACAGAGTTGACTCAAACACAAAGCTTGATTGACTCAGTATTTATTTTAGATTTTGCATTTATGCTATGATGCTAGGTCCATACAAGATGTAAAATGGATCAATTTTTTTTTTTTTTCTTTTTCTTGGTCTCAGAATAGATAAGTAGTGTGCACCTTGTTGCATCTATTCATTATTAAATTATAATAATGCTACCGATGGATGGGATGTTTCCCTTTACTGATGTCTCTTTGTTTCTTGCATGTTTGTACCCTCATTAGGATGTAACGCTACACGATCTTGATGCAGCAAATGCTCGTCCACAAGGTGGACAGGATATATTATCTCTAATGGGCCAGATGATGAAACCTAGGAAAACCGAGATCACTGATAAACTACGACAAGAAATAAACAAGGTTTTAATCTATGATTTTTATTGCAGATTACAACTTTCATTATTTTTTTTCTCTGAAAACATTTCAATAGCCTGGATTTGAGAAGCAAGGATGGAGATGCGCATGGCTTAACCCAAAAAAACTTTGCTTATGACAGGTTGTTAACCGGTATATTGATGAAGGTGTGGCAGAGCTTGTCCCTGGAGTCCTATTCATTGATGAGGTGCTTTTTTCCTTTAAAGTCTCTTGTAGGGGTGCAACTTGGTTCGGTTTACGGCCAAATCAGAACCAAACTGAAATAGGTCGGTATTCCACAAAATAAGAACCAGGACTGAACCAAGTGCCCATTAGAACCAAACCAAACCGAACTAAGGTCGGTTTGGTTCTATGGGTTGCCAGTATCTTATAAATCCCCTTGGAAACAATAAATTTTTAATGAAAAAAAAATAAAAATAAATGATGAACATCAAATTTCATATAACAAGTCATTAATCTATCCATAAAAAATGTAATCTATGTCTTAATTTCTAAAAAGTAGTAAGTCATTAATGGTGTTCGGTACTCGGTTTGCGTCAGTTCTTACAAGCCTTGGACCACTAACCAAACCGAATTGATCGGTTCTTCATTTTCTCAAACCAGAACTGAACCACAACTTGTTCCAAACCAAACCAGTCCAAAGCTATCGGGGTTGGTTTGGTTCTCGGTTTGAACCGGACCAAGTTGCACCCCTAGTATCTTGTATGTCCTGCATGGGTTAGGTTAGCCTGTATAAGCTCTCTGATTTATTCAATCTTATTTTGCAGGTTCACATGCTGGATATGGAATGCTTTTCATACCTGAACCGTGCTTTAGAGAGCTCGCTATCTCCTATAGTAGTTTTTGCCACAAATAGAGGAATATGTAATGTGAGGTATGTATGGAGTTCCAATTTTAATGTTCTAAAGTGAAAGCCTTTGGTCACTAGGTCATGTTGATTGAGAACTTATTGATTTCTTGGATAGTCGTGATATGTTCTTATATGGCTGGAGTTTCAAGCTTTGGTGCATACTTTTGGGGATTCAAGTGTGATAGAGCTCTGTTCTGTTATTTATACCCAATCCATAAAGGCGTTGTCTAGAAAAGTACAAGGAATTATTGAAGGGTCAATTACACTTTAACCCCATCTAGTTTGGAATAAATACATGTCGACTCCATAACACTTTAACTGTTTGGTTGACAGCAAGTCCCTTAGTCAATAAGTTTTATTGTTGAAATGTTAGGGGGTATACCAAACCACAAGGGGTGAAAGTGTAATTTACCCATTATTAAATCATGTAAATAGATACCTGAAATCATATCAATAGGAGAAGAGAACATATTTCAGGTGTACCGACATAGGCTACTCGGCATATGTCCAACATATTTGTCTTGCATAGAAATTTCATAACGTGGAGCGTTATGAACTCCTTTGTGTATTAGTGCTGAACTTTGTGGTATTTATTTGCAGAGGTACCGACATCAGTAGTCCTCACGGCGTACCTGTTGATTTGCTAGATCGACTGGTTATTATAAGGACAGAAACATATGGACCTGCTGACATGATACAGGTTTGTGATCCATCATTGATTATCCGCCTCCACAGTAGATAGCCATATTATCAAATTCTCACTTTTCTTTCTGCCGGGTTGTTACTTGGCCAGATATTAGCGATACGTGCCCAGGTGGAGGAACTTGTTGTCGATGAAGAAAGTCTGGCTCACCTTGGAGAGATCGGACAGCAGGCATCCTTAAGGTCTGAGTTCAATTTAAGATTTTATCAATGTCTCCTCCGTGCAGATTTTGAATTGCTAAGTGTATGCCAAATATGAGTTCCATATCAATGTGGTTTGATGATCGTATGGTAGCCTCTCGAGTTATCCCTCACTTTAAAGATTAAAACCATTCAAATATTAAAAACTATCCCTCACTGTAAAGATTAAAACCAGTCAAATATTACAAAAGTTCGTTTCCAGTTATTTCTTCAACATTACTAAGCATTATAACACATTCAAATAACTTCAACAGTTGTTTACAATTAGGATTAGGCCCATATAAAATCCTAAATCTACCAAATAGAAATCTAAAAAAGGAAAAAAAAAAGAGAGTTTCTGTTGGCACCCCAAGTTTTACTTATTCTCGTCCATTGACTTTTTTTATTTCTAATTGGGGGGTAACAAGTAAAAGTTGGGGTGCCAATAGTGGCTTTTTTTAATTTTATTTTTATAATCGCGAACATAAATATGAGTGCATGCTAGACGATTTCAATGTACATTCAGGACCATATATGCACATGACTACTTGCAGTTTACACTTGCAAGCAAACTCCCTTGCATGTACATATAGGTTGACTTACTGGCATGCCTCTTCTTGTTCACTCCACGCTGGCACACCCTAGCAACCTTGACATGTATTTATGGGTTTGTTATTGGCATACTTGCTCTTATGTGCATGAGTGTGTGTGATGTGCCTGCAAGTACCCCATACACACACACACTCACTCCTTCCTACCAATGTATGGTACTGTGGTTTATATAGTCATTAATCATTCCCATTATATTTTATTTATTTACTTAACTATAATTGGACTGCCAGGGGTTCATAATTCCTGATTTTGTTTCTTCAGGCATGCTGTTCAGCTTTTATCACCCGCTAGCATTGTGGCTAGAATGAATGGTCGTGACACCATTTGCAAGGTACATCGAAATTCCACTTATCTTTGTGTTAGTATATGCGTGTCTTGGAATTAAGTAAAGCAAAGACCTCTTTTTAAAGAAATCAATCTTAAAGAATTCTGTATTTGCTGACTCATTTTCATTTCTATTTGTAAAAATTCAAAGGCTGATCTTGAGGAAGTGAGTTCTCTATATCTGGATGCAAAATCTTCGGCGAGACTTCTTCAGGAACAGCAGGAAAGATATATCTCCTGATTAACTCCATTGTTTCAATTGCTTTCTTGGAGAAAGAACAGAAAAGTTGGTTACTTCTTCCAAACAGTGTGAGAAAAGAAAGGAAAACTGTCCAAGTCTGCACGAATCATTGGATTCAATTTTTTCCAGACCATTACCCCCCATTCAACTCAGAACTATTTTGGGTAGTTTGTACTCAGGGCACCATATTTGTGGAACTAAGCGAGGATGAGGAAAGAAAAAATACATGTTCTTCCTTTAAATTTTCATCTTATTTATGGTTATATTAATGTCAAGTTTAATTTCTCATTTTGATGGATACTTGGATATTTCTGAGAGTCTACATTAATACTGACATTGTTGTGAGAAACTGTTAAGTACTATGTTAATTTACATTGAGTAACATTGTGACTTGGATGGTCTTATATTGGGTGAGTGACAAAAGAGACTTGAATGATTGCGCCGTGGGAAAATGCTTTTCCAAAATGCTATTTTCAATTTTATGTGTGTGATTGCACAGTTTTGCTCAAAGCAATTTTTCATCCTATTTCTTGGAAAATAATTTTCCCACCTCCGCCTTCAACCTGCGAAAAACCAACTTTATTTATTATAGGAAAATGCTCAAAAGACATTAAAAATTGACATCGTTTCACACATTGCTGATGTGGGTGTGTTTATGGATTCAGATGTTTTTCATCGAGATAAGAGTGAAATGCATCTATGGTTGTGTGTGCACCTCCACATCAGTAATGTGAGACTTTATTATATTTTCTTAGGTGCAATCAAGTTTTGGAAATCATATTCTCTTGGATGAGTTTTTCATTGGAATCCAACTTACTCTGTGTAATCAATTTTCTCGA
This sequence comes from Akebia trifoliata, assembly GCF_017979445.1. Classification (NCBI taxonomy): domain Eukaryota; kingdom Viridiplantae; phylum Streptophyta; class Magnoliopsida; order Ranunculales; family Lardizabalaceae; genus Akebia; species Akebia trifoliata. Next base: position 24,842,541 of record NC_141389.1, read on the forward strand.
CAAACAAACAGCTCTTAATGTTGAATTCGTAAGGTATAACTTTTAAGAGTAAGATTTGATAGGTAAGTCCATGTGCTAGACAAGATAGTTTCTAGAGATATTGCTGCATACCCAACAAAAACACTTAGGCACCCCCACCTAACCAAGTGTTAGTTGTACATAAAGTGTTATTGATGCAAACGCCACAAATGCCCGAAAGGCCACCTAATTATTAGTGGCAAAGAAAGTTCAAACTTTTTGGGTGGTCTACTTTGTGGCTTTTACTCTGGTACCCTTTTTTCGAGGCTCTATAACCGTCCTTCCAGTGATACCCGTGGTTTTTCTTTTTCCTGAAACTCTCTCATTAAGTTGTCCCTTCTCAGAGGTGGAGCCAAGATTTTATTGTATTAGGGGCAAACTTAATAGTACAATTGGAGAACTTGAAGATGAATGATTTTGGGGAGAAATTCAGAGATTTCTGATTGGAAGTTGAAGTAAGGCTATGAGAGTGGAGGGGGAGGGGGAGGGGGCAAATGATACACGTAGTTAGTTGAAAATATATCTTGAAGTTTTGTGGGGGCAATTGCCCCCCTAAGCTCCTTAATAGCTCCACCCTTGTCCCTTCTATTGATGCTCACTCAATATTGATTTTCACTATGATGATACGTATTTGTATTAATTAAGGATCGAAATAAAAATAACTCACAAAAACAATAAATCCAAATTGTGAAAACCCCTGGGGTGGGTTAGGTCAGTGGTAAAACTAGTAATAAGGATTTGCTCTCTCTAATTACGTTTTTGAAATTGAGTAACCTTCTGACTTACTCTATTGAATGATGGGAAATTTTATGGGGTCAGGAATTGAGACGTATGATCGTAGGGACTAGTCCCATCCTAAAAGGGTGTGGGGATACCTACGATATCAAAATATAAAAACGGTCGAAAAAAGAATCTGAATCTCAAGAAAATTTCACGCATTTCTAGGTAAATCTTGATAGTTGATTTTCATGTCTTTTCACGAGTCAACAAATACCACTACATCATTAATAAGTAACAATTACATTAAGAAAGTAATTGTTTGAGGAGTTGGCTTCACGTGATTCACAAAGCATGATGTATTGTTTGGATTAAGACATATACGTGTAAGGTCTTAATACCTTATGATATTAGTAGCCATCTCCACTACGTAATTGAATATATAAGGATATTAATCAACTATTACCCCTAAAGCTAATCTAATTGGTTAAGATGAGAATGGGTTCCAACAAGAGACCATGGCCAACTAGTTGCAAATCATCAAATACCAATTGCACTCCACCACCGAAAAATCTTCCTCCCATTTCATTTTCATATGTATGATTGCACTCTAAAAAGGAAAAGAAATTACATTCTTTCGTCGATTTTTATTTTTATTTTTGATACCGGGGGTGTCTAAATTTACGTCTGACTAGGGGGACCCGAAGAGTTAGGGCCAGAGCCAAGGCATATAGGTCCCTCCCCCAAGCACGTGCAACACCTGCATATCATACGCACCAAGTAAGTGAGGGTGCACCCTCGCGGGTGGCCCCGAGGAAATACTGTTGATACTGGGTATCGAACTCACAACCTACGGATTTTCACTGCTTATTAGATCTGAAATTGCCATTGAGCCACCACTTCAGGGTTTCCTACATCAACCCATTATTCATCTTTTTTTTCTTTAATGAGTCAAAATCTATGACGGACTATGACAATACATTTTTCTTCTTCTTGTTCTTCTATCGATTACTCTCCATATGTAAGGGTATATTGTCAAATTAAAGTTTATCGACCAAGATGGATGAGAACATTATAGAAATAAAAATTGAGAAAGATGAAGTGAATTGAAAAAGATGACATAAACTCCTTCAATGAGGTGTAATTAATAGAGTTAAAATTAAAATTAGAAAAAAAAAAAAAATCAAAAAAAAAAATTATGTAATATTTTAGACAAAAATAAAAAAATAAAAATTATGTGAAAATGCCACGTGACAAAATTATTGGAGTCAGTTAACCAAACAACACTCTGGCCCACTGTATCAATTTTTAAGGTGGGCATGAAAAGAACGTTTTGAGGCAAACCATGTTACACGTGCAAAACAATTGAGTCAACGATGGACATTTTCTTTCTTTGGGCCCACCAATGTTGTGTTACGTGGAAAAGAATTGAAACCAACGTTTTCAGCGTGAAACATGTTCAACATGACCATACTTATTTTATAATAACCACGATTTAGTGATTAAATTAATGATAAAACATTAAATGACTAAAATGACCCTGAGTTTCATGTTTTAAAAATAAGGACCGGCCGGTCCGACTAGGTTGGACCAGACCTGTTAGCTTCTATGGGTCGAATCAATCGAAAAAATTCAAATTAAAAAAAAAAAAAAAATCAATTGGCGTGCCTGATTCAATCGGTAACCTTATTGGGTTTCTGAAAGGACCGGTTCAACTTTTGGGTGATTTTTCACATGCCCCTTTAAAATTTGGTGAATATTTGAGATGTTCCATGCGTTTTAAAATTGATGACATGCCCCCTTTACTTTAGGTTTTCTTTTTACAAATTAATAGAAAATGATCAAACTTGGTAAGATTTTAATTGTTGGGTCAACATGCTTATTAAAACAAACCCTAAAATACATGTCGAGATTGTATTTAAAATAAATAAAGAAAATGAAAATATATTTTTTGGACTTTGATTCTTGTTTTGAAACGGCCACTACATTCTTAAATTTCAAATTCAAAGGAAATTTTTGTTTTTTAGTTTGTGTGAGTGTAAAAGTTCTTAAAATCTTGCAATCTGTTCATGTGACATTGGATCATGTTTTTGAAGTTGAAGTTATCTAATTTGGGGAAGAAAAAAAATCCTTAATATTTCATTTTTAGGTCCAATTGGTTAGACCCATTGGTCAAACAACTTGGGATCGACCCGATCAATCATACAGGTCAACGACCGGTCCAAATCTTTCCATTGCTTCAAAGTGATGGTAATACCCTCACAACAATCATCCGCCAAATTTTCCAAATCTTTCCATTTTTAAGTGCTTGTGTCGGGCAACTTTGTGGACCAACTTGTACTAAAATGATCTTGCCTACCTATTTAGTTAGATTTCAAGTTAGTTAGATTTAACTTGTACTGAAATCGGTGAGCATGGCGATCCACCACCATAGCCTTTAGATATTATAGAAAAACTTAGATTAAAAAGAATAATTTTGGACTTGACCCACATAGCTCCTAACTTTTGGGGGATAGCTTGATAGTTCATTTAGTAAAATTTTTATATCTAAATGGTTCTTCAACCTCATATCCTCTTATAATATTTTTTGGAGTATCTAAATTACCATTTTCTCATCTTTTTCCATGGTTTTAAAATTTGGTTTTGCGTCTCGTCTCGGCTAGGCCTGATATCGAGTCATTTTGGATGAGTTTTTCGATATGTTTGAGACGTCTCATTCAAAAAATAAAAATTTGAACGTAAGATATTAAATCTCAATCAAAAAAGTGACTTGTGAGTTGGTCTCGTTCAGCTTCGATACCAAGTTAACTCGGACGATATGTCTCGATTTCGAATGAGTTTTAAAATCATGTCTTCTTCACATTCTAGTTTTTCAACCAAGATTGCAATCTTTTTTTTTTTTTTAACCGTGGATGACGAATAAAAAAATAATTACTTGTAATTTTGAACATTTTGATGTATTTTTTCAATTTATTTTGACGATTCAAACAAAAAATGACAAACAAAGTTGAGATTCTTAAATTTTTGAAGATTTCTTCATTTTTTATTCAAGTGTTGTTTCGCAAATATAATATTTGCATTTTAGATATTAAAGTCGAAAAAACAAAAAAAAAATTGAATCACATTTACAGTGTCAAGTTCACCACTTTTTATTGTCGAGTCAATAATAAAAAATATTGATCTCAAAGATAAAAAAAAAATGTTGAACCTGACAATAAAAAGTGGTGAACTCGACATTCTAAGTGTGATTCAAATTTTTTTTTTTTAACTTCAATATTGGATAGATATTCTTGAAATACTAAAAATGGATGTATTATAGTTGTGAAACACTCACTTGAATAAAAAATAATGACGGAACCTTAAAAAAATTTAAAATCTCAATCTTGTTTGTCATTTTTTGTTTTGTTATAAATCATCGAAATAAATCGAGAAATACATTTAAATATTTAAAATTATGAATATATCATTCTCCATTCGCAATAAAAAATTGTAGAAAATGCTTGTAATTGCCATTGAAAAACCTAAGTAGTTGAAGATGAGAAAAGTGATAGTTTGGGTATTCCAAAAATATTATAAGGTGAGATGAGGTTGAGGGATCATTAGCTATAAAAAGTTTACTAAATAGACTATCAAGCCACCACTCAAAACTTAAGGACTATTTAGAAAGTAACCCCTCAATTATTCAAACTTCAAATCAAGAACTAACTATGGACTAGGTTCGGAGAAAAAAATTTATTTTCTAAACAAACTCTATTTTTTTTTTTAATATAGTGTAAATGATTTTCTAACTCAACTCTAACAGAATAACTCAAAAACGCTTTGATGTGGCATGTGCAAGAACCATATATTTTTCCCTTGGGATACATAATTGCACATCCCCATAAACATGTGCAGTATCTCGAGAGAAAAAAAAAAAATACGATTCTCACACATGCCAGTGAGTTATTATGTTAGATTGAGTTAGAAAATCAACACTCTTTTTTTTTTTTTTTAATAACTCCAACAAAATCCAATCCAATAAGTTAAGGTATGAATTACTTCTTCTTTGGAAGCTCAAATCATTTTACGGTCTTGTTAACATGTGCCCTAACAGCACACGTTAAAATGCAATAAATACACTAAAAATTAGATTTTATAATGAAAATGCCCTGAAAAATATTTTATTACCAAAATACCCTCATATGCTTATTCCCAAGGTGTATCTATTGCATTTTAACCTATGCCCTCAGAACAAAACCCATCATTTTAATACAACTATATTTTCTTTGAAAGTTGCATTCCTTCTGTAGAAGCTCAAATCATCTTCTTCGCATCTTGAGATAGATACAATAAAAATAAATAGAAATAGAATTTTTGAAGTTAGGGGTAACTAATATTTGGATGCAGTCGCGTGAGTCCTGTCATCGATCCACCATTTTTCGATCCAATATCTGACCCGAAAAAGTATACAATAGCGGATCGGTTCCGGATCCACCAAAACCTATCCAAACCCATTCCATTGGACATATTGACAGCATTATCTCCATTATACCACTCCTCAATTATTAAAATGCCTAATAACTCCCTCTTGTCGTTATCCTCAATGGATTAAGGGTATTACAGTCTACAAAATATTCGCTTTTATTTTATGACAATTTTCCGATAAATGGTCGTGTGGGAGTCTGGTTTTCTTTTTAGTCTCAAATCTTCATAAACGAACGAAGAAACAGCGAAATTCAAATCAAAACGCTTGGCCTCTGCAAATCCTTCTTTGGTTCGAAGTTCGAACTGAATTACTAGAGCTTTTTAAGGTAATTGAAGTCTTTTTTTTTTTTTTTTTGAATTTTGATTCCAGTTCATCTGTGATCGAATTAATGAGTAATTTTGAAGGATTATTCGGGTAATCTGGTTAGATTTGTTATTTTTCTTGAATTAATGAGTAATTTCTCTTCAATTTGAATACTTTTGTAGTTTGAACTGAATTACTAGAGCTTTTTAAGGTAATTTTGATTCCAGTTCATCTGTCATCGAACTCTTGTTCAATGGAAGGATTATTCGAGTAATCTGGTTAGATTTTCTAGTTGTCTTGAATTAATGATTAATTTCTCTTCAATTTTAAGTATTTTGAATATTTTCGTAGTTTTATTTCACGGAATTCTTGAATCCATGGTGGATTCATTGTATATGTAGTTTTAGTTAGCTTTATCGATCTATGGGAACAAAAAAGTTTGCTTTTTTGGGATTTCTGACCATTTTTGTTCCCTTTTCGAAGCAGTTTTCGCTCCATAGTTGATGAATTAATGAGTTTTTAATCGCTTTTTGAAGATTTGGGATTTGTTTAACTGAATTTGATTTTTATTTGTATTCTTGAACTGTGAAGGCGAGGATAGGATTTTGCAGAAATGGCTGCTGGTGCGGTTCAGGCTTCGTTTTTGAATCTGAAGAGCAGGGATCATGGGTTAAGCTTTACGAAGAGTGTGGATTTCGTGAAGGTTTCTGATTTGCAGAGGTTTAAGTCTCTGAGGAGGTCTAAGGTTGCAGTGATTCGGAATTCAAACTCTGGTAGTTCAGAAATTGCTGAACTACAACCTGCTTCAGAAGGAAGCCCTCTCTTAGGTATAATATGATCTTTATATAAATTGTTTTAAAATTCTTCAATATTTATTTAAATTGGTTAAACCCGTGTGGAGGATCCATGGTCGAAGAGACAAAAAAGGTTGCACCCCTAACCGCAAATTTCAACTAGAGTACATCTCGCGTATCCATAGACAGTGCGAATTTCTTGAAATCTCTCCTTGGGATCGAGCTTCTACGTTTTCTTTATTGGAAGAGTTGTCTGTCGACTAGTCTTATTGAGATCATGTTAGCTTTTCTCATCCTCACCAAAATCAGGCGATTTCGGAACTTCTAACCCCATGTTTACAAGTTGAAGAATCGTAGACCGTCCATTTTTTGTAAACCACTTTTGATGGGTTTAGAAGTTTTTGATTGGGCTGTTTTTTTGGTGAGGATGATCTCCTCACCAAAAATCAGTTCATTCCGAAACTTCTAACCCATGTAGGACAAACATGTTGGCCCTCCTCACCAAAAATCAGTTCATTCCGAAAATTCTAACTCATGTAGGACAAAACATGTTGGCCCTTGAACATGACCCATATATATATATACTGTGTGTCTGCAATTGCATGCGCATGCGTGTGTACCATTTCACTCTTTGACAAAGAATTTAAGGTTTGTGAAAGGGATTTCATCTGCGCTTTATTTGGATGATTTATATATCCTGAAAGTATTACATGGTAAAAGAAGTTGTATGCTTAGTTTCATGAAAATTCTTTTAGAGCCTTAGCTTGTCTTTTACTGTAAGGGAAAAGAAAATTTGTAGCATTAGGGTCCTACTTTTTTAAAAAAAATTTATCTAATGGGTTTTTCTTTAATGAAGTTCCTAAACAGAAGTACTGTGAATCCACACACAAGACTGTCAGAAGGAAAACCCGAACAGTGATGGTAGGAAATGTCGCTCTTGGCAGTGAGCATCCTATTAGAATTCAGACAATGACTACAACTGATACCAAAGATGTAGCTGCAACTGTTGAACAGGTTCATTTGCTTTCCTTGATCTTTTGCCATCGCAGTTCATTCAGAATTACTAATATTCTGCTCTTATTACACCACCCCCAAGTGCCAAGGACCCAATTTTATCTCTACTTATTTGAAGGGGCAGTTTACACCGATGGTCGTTGTGATAAATATATGTGGGAATTCGTACATTTATCAAGTTTTGGAATAATTATTGATAGCTTCTATTGCCACACCAACTTTTACTAATGGCACCCCAATATGTGTGCTAATTATTTGTTAATTTACATATGATTTGGGTGGCATTAGCAAAAGTTGGTGTGTAAATAGAATCTCTCTAGTTATTTACTTCAAGGGGGTATTAATGAAAAAAAACAAATTAATATGGTATACTTGATCATGCAAAATAACATCTATTCACTATGTAAAATCAACTTCTACAGAATACAGTGGTAACAACTACACCAGACTTTGTCTCTGTGTCCATTTTGTCTAGGTAGTATGCAACTGCCCATGCTTCAGATGAAATCTTTAACTTTGTGTTTCACCGTTGAAACGGGTTTTATCTAATTCAATGTCACAGGGGAAGACTTTCCATGGTTCATTCTGTTTACATAGCACTTTCTAATGCCTTTAAAAAACAGGGACAATAAAACCTCTAAAAAATGCTACAACAACAGTACAACACGGATTGAATTAGCGGAAATGATAAGAAATCTAGAATGTTTTGTTTTTGGGGGGCAGAGCACAAGCTGATTAGTCATGGTTTTGTTAATTCCTCTTCAAAATACTTGTTGAACTAAACTGTTATGTTGTTAGGTAATGAGAATAGCTGACAGAGGAGCAGATCTTGTTCGAATAACAGTTCAAGGGAAGAAAGAAGCAGATGCTTGCTTTGACATAAAGAACACACTTGTTCAGAAACAGTATGTCTTATGTCCTATTTAAAAAAAAATTCTTAGTTCTTTATTGACACTTCTTTTCTGTTGGATATATTATTGAATAATATATGTTTCATAACTAATTTTGTTTATGGGCAGCTATGAAATTCCTCTGGTGGCAGACATTCATTTTGCTCCACCTATTGCACTGAGAGTTGCTGAATGTTTTGACAAGATTCGTGTAAACCCTGGAAATTTTGGTAATTAGCACTTTTATCTCATGCCAATTGTAGATAGCTGATGTCATTGATTTTAGTGTAATTGTGGGATGCCAATTGCTAAGACAGTTACTTTCAGCTGATAGGCGTGCCCAGTTTGAGAAGCTAGAGTACACAGAAGAAGACTATCGAAAGGAGCTTGAGCATATCGAGCAGGTCAAATCAATCACTTATGACCAGTCAATGTCACTCTTTAGATTAGATTGCATAGGCATGTTAATTGCTTGGCACTTGATGCCAATTGCCAAATATGATGTGTTCCATTATCACAGGCCTTAAGTATACAGGTGAAACTGTGAGTGGTAATATTATAGTCTTGGGATCAACACCCAACCTTCTCCATTTTACCTACCCGAAAAAATAGCTTTCATGATATTCTAACTTTCTAGAAAGGGTAATTTATTAGATTGTCTATTTTTTGCAAAATTTAAGCACCACCACTCCCCGTACTAGTATGGATTGATATTCCTTGAAGTAGGTTGCAACTCATAAAAACAGGTTTTGACCTGAACATGAACCTTAAACCGGAGTAGGGCTGGATTCACAGTGGGGGCAATGAGGCCTCTTGCCCTCACAAGAATTTTTAAAATTTATAAGGAAATATGTGCTACTGCAACTGATGACAGAGGCAGAAAAAAATCCGCTGCTATTGCCCCCAATATATATATTTTAAATTTATAAGGGTCTTAGTTGCCCCCACATTGACAAAATCCTGGCTCCGCCCCTGTACCGGAGGAAGGTATAAAGAAGCATTTAAATGTTTTCTTAGGCTATGGTTGCTTGTAAACCCCCTATAATTGTATGGCATTGAATCTCTCATTGTTATTACACCAGGTGTTCACTCCTTTGGTTGAGAAATGTAAGAAGTATGGAAGGGCAATGCGCATTGGAACAAATCATGGAAGCCTTTCCGATCGTATCATGAGCTATTATGGTGATTCACCTAGGGGAATGGTGAATACCTATGTTCTCTCACACTAAAATGTATTTTAAGTCCTGTCTTTGTACCTTGTTCCGAATTCTTTGTTGTTGATACCATACTTGTCCTTGATCTTGGAACAGGTTGAATCTGCATTTGAATTTGCAAGAATTTGCCGAAAGTTAGACTACCATAATTTTGTCTTCTCAATGAAAGCAAGCAACCCTGTGATCATGGTTCAAGCATACCGTCTACTTGTGGCAGAAATGTATGTTGCAGGGTGGGATTATCCTCTGCACTTGGGAGTTACTGAAGCTGGTGAAGGTGAAGATGGACGGATGAAATCCGCTATTGGCATTGGGACCCTTCTTCAAGTATGCATCTGTTCCCTGGCTGTGTTTTCTCATTTTGTCAATGGGTGTGTTCAGATTTCTCATAAAATATACTGTTGGAATGAACTTCATAATTGTCAAAATAGTAGTTTGTGTTATTGTGAGGCACTTATTTTATTGTGTCAATCATCCCAAAATGAGGCTGATATGGGTATCTGTAAAATGTTATATGCACATAGTATACAGTGTAACTTTTTGTTTCGAAAAGCAATTTTCTTGACTTGGTACATTTATACCCACATGATTGTCTTTCTAGCTTTCTTCTTCTTAGTATGTCATTCAAATAAACTCTGGATATGAAGATCTATCAAGTGGAAATAGTGGAATTGAAGAACTTTGTCATGTTTACAGGATGGCTTAGGAGATACAATCAGGGTTTCCCTCACAGAACCACCGGAGGAAGAGATCGATCCTTGCAGAAGGCTGGCTAACCTTGGCATGAAAGCTTCCGATCTTCAGAAAGGGGTGGTAGGGTTCTATACTATTTCCAATTAATTTAAGTGTGTTCATCACCTATTGGGATACTCCTACATTTTTATGAATGCCTTCATTTCTAATTTTACTTAGTTTTACCACTCTTCCATCTCGGCACTCTCAATCTATTAACATGTTTTTCTTGATTTCCAAACATTCAGTTTCATAAAGCATATCCAGTCTTACTGCCGTCTTATAAAGCATATCATTGTTGTTTGTCAAAGTCTCAACTTCTAACCTCTACCAATGACCTTTTAGACTCATTCCTGGTGACTTATTTTGTTAGGCACCATTTGAAGAAAAGCAAAGACGTTATTTTGATTTCCAACGTAGGACTGGTCAATTACCAACACAGAAAGAGGTTTGTATTTGCTGTTCCAAGTTTTGTCACTAGGTGTCCACTTGTGCATGTTAGTTGATGGGCCTATAATCATTATTTCGATTTGAATACAGGGTGAAGAGGTGGATTATAGAGGGGTTCTGCATCGCGATGGCTCTGTTCTTATGTCTGTTTCCCTAGATGATTTGAAGGTAATTTTTTGTTCCTATTTTCGATATGCTGTGTGCTTTTGTTCTGCAAATTCATTGTGAATTCTTACCTTATTTTGAGAATCGTACATTCCATCCTTTTGAAAACTAAATTTTACCTTACAATAATTATAAAGTCTTTTCTCGAGTTTGCTCATTAGTCACGACATAAGAGAGACGTGACCGTGGGGGGCAAAATCGTGATTATGTGGGCAACAGCTTTGGGTTGGCAACGCTAGTAAAATGAAGCTTCTACTTAGTATGATGCTTCCATTTAGTTCAATTTCTAATTTCTGAGGATGCTCCGGCTTCCAACATATTAAAAAGAGAGCTTATATTGGCACCCCAACCTTTACTTATTACACCCCAATAAAAATAAGTAAATGGTTGAGAATAAGTAAAGTTGGGGGGCCAATGTAAGCTCTCTCGTTTTGTTATTTCTTTTTTAGATTTCTATTTGTTAGATTTAGGATTTTATATGGGCCTAAGCCTAAGTGTAACCAACTGCTGAAGTTGTTTGAATGTGTTGTAATGCGTTTGAAGTTTAACTTGAACAAACTTTTGTAATGTTTGAATGGTGTGTTTTACTCCTTAATTTGGGTGTGATAAATAATTTAAGAAATTGGGGGTGTAATAAGTAAAAGTTGGGGTGCCAATAGCAGCTCTCATTAAAAACCAAATGGGTTTACCATCTGGCTCACAAAGCAAAGGCCAAATCCCATGGCAGGTTTTATACAAGTATCACATGAAAAAATTCCTGAATACATAATTCAATCTTCTTTTTTCTGGTTTTGCTAGGAAATACACAATTCAATCTGATGGTTTAAATTATCTCATTATTTTGTTAACCTATTATGCTCTACTCCCGAGGACCACATTTTTTCCTAGTTGCAATAAATATATATCTTGGTTTGTTTAATTATGTTAGTCCTCATCGTTGATTTTATTACTCATCCTTGTGTTACATGAATTCTTTTACCAGGCACCTGAACTACTCTACAAATCACTCGCAGCAAAGCTTGTGGTTGGCATGCCATTTAAGGTTTATCCATCTCCCTCCCTTTACGAGAAATGATTTTAGCCAATTAAACTCTTCAAATTTACATTAAAAAATGTTCTTGACAAATACTGATTCTGATCACAGGATCTGGCAACAGTGGATTCGATCCTTTTGAGAGAGCTTCCTCCTGTTGATGACAGTCATGCTGTAAGACCTCCCCATTTCTTATTTTTTGATTCTTAAGTTTAAACAAAGAACTTCCAATCAAATTTGTTTTGATCAGGAAATAATTCCCATTTCTTATTTCTTTTTGTGATGGTAAATAATTACATCAAAGACATGTCTCGTGATTTGAAATTCCTTTGTTTGGTGATCAGCGACTTGCTCTGAAGAGGTTGATAGATGTAAGTATGGGGGTTTTAACTCCTTTGTCAGAGCAGCTAACGAAACCATTGCCCAATGCCATTGTCTTAGTAAATCTCAAGGAATTATCAACTGGTGCTTACAAGCTTTTGCCGGAAGGTACTATTTTTTTTGCATTTTTCAGTGCATTAGATGATGATTTAAGCACATTTCATATATGTAAACATATTTACTGTTGATAATCTGTTACGCCATTTTGTTCAGGCACACGTTTGGCTGTATCTGTCCGTGGTGACGAATCCTTCAATGAGCTTGACATTCTCAAAGATGTTGATGCTACAATGCTTCTACATGATCTACCGTGGTCTGAAGATAAAATCAGCAGAGTACATGCTGGAAGGAGGTATTGATCCTAGTGACAATCTCTGCTCTTTGCTTTTACAGATATCCAGATGGATAATCATGATCGTGTTGTACAGATTGATCTTCAACGTGGTGTTTGCCTACCTTTTGATTAACTAATTTTTCACTCCATCTTTTACAACTTAATTCTGTATTTGGGAAGCTCAACAGCTGTTATGCAAAAATAGATTACTTTATTAACTCCAATGGAGATATCCAAAATGCCTACTCATAATGGGTAATCATGTGCTTATGGATAGCTATTTTGGATACTTAAGGGGTATGCCTTCCAACCATGCTATCCATAAATATTTTAATATTTTTTTAATTCAACCCAAAATGGAGATGGAGATGAGTAGTGCATTGGAGACCCCTATTATCCAAAATGACACTCCGAAATTGCAGTTGGGTCATGAAATTTTTGGATCCAAAAAATAGACACTCCAAACTTGCTACCCAAAATGGGAAGTGAAGATCGCATTCTCAAAAATGGGTAGTGCATTGGAGATCCCTATTTTGGATTTAACTCCCCAAAATGACAGTTGAGAGGGGATAGAGAGTGGGATAGGGAGTGCATTAGAGTTTCTCTTAATACACATCTTTCATGGTCATGTAATCTTTACTTTTCTGTTTGGCTGCAGACTATTTGAATATTTGGCAGACAATGCACTGAATTTCCCTGTGATTCACCATATACAGTTTCCCAAAGGGATCAATAGGTAAATGCAGATTTTCACTACTTGTTGAGGGAGACAAATATGGGCAGTTTGTTAAGATATTCTTATTTGCAGAGATGACTTAGTAATTGGAGCCGGTAGCAATGCGGGGGCACTTCTAGTTGATGGACTTGGTGATGGTGTTCTATTAGAAGCAGCGAACCAAGATTTTGAATTTCTAAGGAACACTTCCTTCAATTTACTTCAAGGTTGCAGAATGCGGAATACAAAGACGGTAAATAATTTTCTACTCCAAAGAGAAGGAAAACAATTTAATTAGTGATGAAGGACTTCAGCCATGGTTTCAAAACTCGGTTTGACGTCTCGTCTTGTTCATTGGACAAGACTGAGTTGTCTCGGACGGGTCAATTCGTCTTGGTTTATAATTATTTATTCATTTATATGAAAATAATTATAATATTTTTATTATAAAATAAGGCAGATTAGAAGATGCTTATTAATAAAATCATATTTTATTTAGATAATAATTTTTTTTTTTTCAATTTTAATTAAAATATAGAAAATCCTGACTTGGACAATTTTTACTGACTCAGACGAGATTTTCTATATATTATCTGCGTCATCTCGTTTGTCTCGCAAAAGTGAGATGCCACGTCCATCCATCTCGCTCATGGACGATACTGAGATGACTCGGGCGAGTCATATCGGTCTTGGACGAGATTTAAAACCATGACTTCAGCTCATTTTCATTTGTACAAGTCTTTGCTGATGCAATTTTTTTTTTTTTTTGTAGGAGTATGTCTCATGCCCATCTTGTGGACGGACATTGTTCGACCTTCAAGAGATAAGTGCTCAGATACGAGAGAAGACATTGCACTTGCCTGGTGTTTCAGTAATCCTCGAAGACTTTTTCACTCTGATCATATATAAATGCTGATCAACTCATGTTTCTTTTGAGCAAACATAAACAATTTTGTCTTTTTTTATTATTATGGCAGATTGCAATCATGGGTTGTATCGTGAATGGACCAGGAGAGATGGCTGATGCGGATTTTGGGTATGTAGGAGGTGCTCCTGGAAAGATTGATCTCTACGTTGGGAAGGTAAAATTTCATTCTTGCTTGACTTGATTGATAGAGATGGTTTCAGTTAAAAAACTACATTTTCACTTGTGAAAATTTCTGGATTTGTGCTTTAACTTGGAGCGAGAGAAACAATGCAAGAGATCAAGTTGTATATGAAGATCTCTTTCTCCATAAACAAAGGTGGAAACCATCTAGTTTTATATGCCAAACTAGCATCATATTTTCATCTGAGTGATGTAAAACCAGCAAACTAGGGGTTTCTCATTGTGTTATCACGCAGATGGAAAACCCACACCTCATGAATCATTCTTGAGTCGACTTTGGAAAACTCAAGAGCCGATGCAATCAATTTTCATGATTGCATTTACCGCTTTATATCGTTTGTTGCACATCACCATATAGTATTTTATTAAGGGCACATATTAAGATGCATTAAATACACCTTGGAAATAAGTATTTGAGGGTATTTTGGGTAGGGATTTTTTTATATAGGAAAACATATTCCCGAGGTGTATTTAATGCATCTTAATGTGTGCCCTTAGGGCACATGTTAGTACCCAAAAAAATGCAGTTGTCACAAACTCGATAACTGTTAAGGAAATTGTGTTGTTCGTCTTAGTTCCAACATCGGACTTTTTAATGGTCTGTGCCATTGTTGCTTTCAGACCGTGGTGAAGCGAGGAATCGAGATGGAGCATGCAACTGATGCCTTGATTCAGCTGATAAAAGATAATGATCGTTGGGTGGACCCTCCAGCGGATGAGTAAGATCAAGATCTTATCAACCATCCGATGCATGTTCTCATCTCTGTATGTGGAGCAACACAAGTCAATAGAACAGTTAAGAGCAGGAAATATATGTGGGAGAAGCCGATTGAAAGCTGTAATGTATTATAGTTATTCAACATTTTCTACTCTACCAAATAAATATATAAATAAATATACCATTGTAATTCTCTATAAATAACAAACTCAATTTCTTACAGGAATGAACGATCAGTATGAGCTCTATTTATTATGGTCCATATCATTGTGCATGGACTTTTGTCGAGAAAATGATTTCTCACGGAAAATGTATTTTTCAGTTGTATGATTGCTCATTTTCCAACCCAAAGTTATTTTCCACCTTATGTTCTTCTTTCACGATTAGTCGGAATAAGCTTTGAAGCGGGCTGCCCGCTTCAAAATTTTGATAGAACTCTCTTCTTTGGATTACACGAGATGTATCTAAGGAGGTATCCCAAATATCGATGAAAACACAGGGGTGTGAAATAAATACAAAAAGCCATAAGCCATATTGTGAAGAGGGTTCTACTGAAATTTTGATGTGTGCTGTTGGCTTCAAAGTCAGACCTATTTTGGACATTTTCTTAGTCCAATCAATCGGTTCATTTTTCTGAGAAATTCATATTCCCTTGAGAATGACTTCCGCTGGATGTTATCGTATATTTGTATGTTTGCTGAGAAAATTAATTTTATTGATAAATAATTTATTGAACAAATGTTTTTCTTGGGAAAATGGATTGTTTATGACTTTATGTTGGATTATCTTGACACGAACATGGAGGCTTAAAGTTAATGTGAAGAGTCCAACTCAAATTTTCTAGTCCCAAATGAAATTCCTTCTCAAATGGGTGTAAGAAAATATTGAAAAATCGATTCTTTGAAAAATCCCCAAGGCAAATATGCACAATCAGAGCTGTCGATAGATAGGTTCGGATCTTACTGGATCAAAATCCGATTCAATAACCATCGGAACAGATCTAGACAACACATTTTCTTTCATATTATGTGATCAATTTCTATCACATCCCTTTAGGAAATGATTTTCTCGTCAAGAACGGAAAATCCTAACGTTATTCTCCCACGATTACACCTGCCCACAAACTGAAAAACCAACTTTTCTTCCGACATTTTCCTACGTCCAATCAAACACCAACAAACATTTTCTAAGGACATTAATTTTCTCATGACCATCTTACCAAGAAATTGATTTTGCACAAGCAGATCTAAATGTTCAAGATATGAACTTGGCCATCAAACCCCATGTGCTTAACCATCTAACTTTATTTTAAAAATTATTTATTTAAAAATATCATGTGTGAGGCATACGCTTTATTCCTCAAGGCGTGTGAACATCGCGCCTTAATGTTTGAAAACATTGATCCATGTATCTCTAACACGAACATAAGAAGAGTACAAATGCGACTATTTATTCAATAAAGCTTAGGATTCAAATTGACAAACACAAGCAATATTATGAAATTGGAAGGACAAGTATCCTTTCCTCATCAAGCAGAAATTCAACGTTTCAATATAAAAACACAAGGCAGATGAATCTGCATAATGGGACTTGGGTCGCCCAACAAAATGAGCTTAGTTCTTCACAGACGTAACCTGTCGTAAGAGCATGTGGACGACATCGTGTGATATCCTTCCAGACTCAGATGTCAAGTGATGGATCTTAGAGTTAGTCTCCAGTTCTAGGCGCTTCACGTTAGCACCAGAATCCCCACTACTCTGTTTGATGATTGTAAGACAAACGGGAAGATGAGTTCTAATTAGCGTATCATTAAAGCAGAGAGGTGGTATTGAAATATAAATAGAATGCTGAGGTGTCATCCATTTCAGATCCATATCAAGATTTATGTGGACCCCATGATTCGGGGGTCCCGTGACCCTCTTATATTCATAGAGTTCTCCCCCTCTCCAACAGACCGGTCTTTTGGAGTAGTTGGTTGGTTAACTTGGTATCAGAGCGCTAGGTTCGTATAGGTCACAGGTTCGATTCTTTCCACCCTTATGGGTAAAAGGGAGTGTTGAGTGTATATTTTCCTCCACTCTCAAGTGTGTAACCTCAGTTAAGCCCCATGACCCTCCTATATTCATAGAGTTCTACCCCTCTCCAACAGATCGATCGTTTGGAGTAGTTGGTAGGTTAACTTGGTATCAGAGCACTAGGTTCGTATAGGTCACGGATTCGATTCTTTCCACCCTTATGGGTGAGAGGGAGTGTTGAGTGTATATTTTCCTCCACTCTTGGGTGTTTAATACCTCAGTTAAGCTCCACAATCCTCTTATATTCATAGAGTTCTCCCCCTCTCCAACAGATCGGTCTTTTGTAGTAGTTGGTTGGTTAACTTGGTATCAGACCACTAGGTTCATATAGGTCACGGGTTCAATTCTTTCCACTCTTATGGGTAAGGGGGAGAGTTTAGTGTGTATTTTCCTCCACTCTTGGGTGTGTCATACCCCATTTAAGCCTTGTGACCCTCTTATATTCATAGTTCTCCCCCTCTCCATAAGATCAATCTTATTGGAGTAGTTGGTAGGTTAACTCCATTTATACGTACATTGGGATGAGTCCAAAAGGTTGAGAAATAATTCCCATATAGTAGATGTGTTTTTATCGACATTTGTTTACCTCAGCCACCTTTCTCTGAAACTCAGCTTCCATGTGGGCACGGTATTCCATGATCTCCTTCTCAGCCTCTTCTTTGGCCTGTTTGAGCCTAGCCATTTTTGCTGTAAGCAGAAACAGAAATGACGAAAAATTATAAATCAGAAACCACACCGCCATCATTATCATTTTAATGCCTTCTCCCAAATATTTAGAGTCGGCACCATTTTTCCATAGAACACTTTCTTTCTTTTTGATTGGTATAACAATGTCATTTGACTCTAGCTAATACCCTAGGATGAGTCAAAATCAATTATTTCAAATTCATGTTAAGAGAATTGGAACAAATAATTCTTATGAAAATGAGCATCAACGATGCATAAATCTAATTGATTATTATAGAAATGTGACAAAACATCGAAACAAAGTAATTGAAAAGATATATATGAAGGTCCATGGTCCATGTAGAGCCTGGACCAAGGTCCTCATTTGGACCATGTGGGCTCAAATAACATCTCAGCCCCCTAGAATCCATGGTTTGGACAAGATTAGTTTTTAAAAAATGAGGAAAAAAAAACACATTTTCTTTTCTGATCAAAAGCTTTGAAAATGAATAGTCATTGAACTCCCAAATTTAAAATGTGTGGTTCAACAATGAAAAAAAATGTCTTTTTAACTATTTGTTCAGTGTTCTTAGAATTTTGTGCTCTACATCCAAGTGGCACCTGATCATGTTTTTGGGTGCCGCGTGGATGTATGGTCCATAATCCATATAGATTGGTGGTCCTTCGGTCCATGCAACCCAACCTATCTATATATAAATATATGGGACGTGTTCAGGGGATATCTAAAACTGACAACTATTTTTACACAACCACCCGGATGCTGTCCATTTTTTTTTTTAATGTTTTCTACAACACAGCCAGATGCCATTAGATCTTTTCAAATTGATGGCATCTGAGCAATGTAAAAATAGTTGTCAGTTGTAGATGTCTCCCGAATGCGACCCTATATATAGGTGTAGATAGATGGATATCTTCAAGACAGAGGGGTGGAGAAGAGAAATGGTTACCATTTCTGGCAGCATTGACAATATGTTGAGCTTCTTGTTCCGCGGCTAGCAAGAGTTGAATTCCACCTTGACCCCTGTTAGACTCCATAATTCCTGGCAAATGCTATACTGAATTCTAACAATAAGGACAACAAGATCAAAATAATAAATAGAGACCACATAAAAAATTAAAAAATAAAATAAAATAAAACTTCCAACAAGATTAATTTTCTGGGTGATGAAGACATATAATTTCATCTTGTTAGTTGGCTTCTTGGATGCCTCAGGAGTGACCATTTGCCCTTGAAAAAGTTCAAGATGGTTCTTAAAGACATCCTAGTTTAAAAAAATCAAAATTGGAACAAAATATATAGCAATAAAATTTATTTTATTATAAGCTTCATTTTGTGCTTGGTACGCGTGACCTTGAAGTTAGTGTATCACACAATTAGGTTCATCATGAGTCTTGTCAGGGCAAAGGTCCCGATCCCTTAGACCTATTAATGTAAAATTTTGACACGAATAAAAGACCTCACTAACTGAAGGTGAACAATGCAAACTTACCTTATAAGATCCATAAATCCCCAATTCAAAATAACACTTAGGGTCTGTTTGCCCGCGACAAAAATTGTTTTACAGTTCTTGAATATAATTTTCCTTGATCTTGTGATAGAAACCCTTAGTTAGATTAGTTTTTATGTTGTTTGTTTGACATTGATCCTAATATGGTTTTAGTATGCATATTGTTTGTCTAACATTGGCGCAAGTTTAATTTGATGTTGTAAATATTTCAAATTCAAATTTCATATTAAATTGTAACCCCAAAAATAAGTATCACAAAATAAAATATTAAAACAAAACTTATATTTTAATTAAGAATAAGAAATATTTCATCATCATGATTTTTGTCACTATGGATCCGATGATGCCACACTAATGTAGAGGACAAAATTCTATGAAATTAAAAAAAAAAAAAAACTTAAAAATACTATTTATCATTGTTAGATTTTAATTTTAAATTCAGTAGTTGTTCATTTTAAAAACCTTGGATGAAGCCCAAAAAAAAAATTTTTTTTATCTGAGTTTTTCCCTGTAATGTAGAGGGTTGTGGTATTTGATTTCCAATGCGGCAATCCATTTGAGCTCAACAACCCTTAGTAAGATTTGAAATCTTACTAAGTTAGTAAAGTGTATTTCTTCATTAGGGAATCAATGAATTACATTCAACATAAAAACAGAAAAACACTTTCCTTACATATAAAATCTCCAATCTTACTAAGGGTCATTGGGCCCACATGGAGCACCACATTGGTAATCCAACACCACAACCCTCTACATTTCATGGAAAAATTCAAATAAAAAAACAAAGGCAAAAAACCTTTTTTTTTTTTTTGGGATTTCATCCAATGTTTTTAAAATGGACGGCTATCAAACCCCCAAATTTAAAAGTGATATGTAATGGTGAGAGATAGTTGATTTTTGAATTTTTTTTCCCCAAAGTTCTTAAAATTTTCTAATCTACATCCTCGTGGCATCACATCATGTTTTTGGAAGTCACAATGTTAGTTCACTACCTATAGTAAAAATTCATATCTTACTAAGTTAGTCGAGATAGTCTGACTCATATTCTATTTCATCAAGTGGAAACTTGTTGAGGTTTGTGTTAGGCTGGAATGGTGAAAGAGTTTGAACAAATATAAGAAAATAGGAATAATAAGTTTTTTATATTAAAATGTAAGTTTGCTAAAACTGAGAAAGAGGAATCCCGGTGTTTTGGTGGTATTCCTCTTTCCCTATGTTTTTAGACTCGCTAATCTCCCAACCGATTACGCTAATCCCTTTTTAATTTCTATATGTGTGAAACAAACACAATTTTTACTGATAGTGTATCTTACACAGTAAGTTGGATATACTCTCTCAACACAGCCTTAAAGACTGAAGTTACTCAATTTTTGTAAACTCAAGCTCAAGCTCAACTGAGATTAGTTACTAAATGGACTGAAGGCCTAAAAATAGCAACACCAAAGATTAATTCTGTGTTATGTAGAAAGAAGTGAAGAACGTCACGTTGACATAATCACATAATAATAGTCACCAATAATTCTAAGCTAAATGTCATGAAAGTACACAAATTAGAATTTTTTATCCTAGGAGTTCAGGTATGGTTTTCCTCAATATTAAGTTTCCAATGTTTTACAACCCATAACTAGACCTTGATCAGCTCATAATGGCCACAATCTGGTAAAGATGTCAAGTTTGTACAATCTTAGAGGTTCATTAATAGCTTTGGTGTCCGATCTTAAAGCCTAATCGTAAAATAGGGGAAATCACAAAAGATTAAACCCAGTCTGGTGGGATGAAAGTAAACTTTTTCAGGGGCACGAGAATGCTTTCGATGATTCCACCCATTTTACATAAAAAATTTGCATCGAACTCTTTGAGCTTCTTAGTTACATAAATTAATATAGGCATTGGATCTATAGAAAAAAAAATCAATCTAACCAACACCCAATATGATTCTATGAGAACTCATCAAGAAATATAGTCCAAATGAAGATCCATCAAGAGATGAAACTATGAAGGTTACTTTAAACTTCATAGATACTTGAAACTACAAGGCTTGATCGATTCGGAAGAGCAAACAATTAAACCTAGGTCCAAAAAATTCAACTATTCTCTCCAAACTCAAACGCAGAAAGCCAAGACAGAGATCCAATTTGTGTCAATTGGGTCAAAATGATCCAAATTCCTTCAAATCAACAATACCCATTAAGATCTTTAACTCAAAAGTTTATCATAAAAGAAGATTCATGACCCATAATGTCTGATCAACCAAAAAAAAAAATAGAAAAAAATAGAAAAAAATAATAATAATAATAAGAAAAAGAGTCCAAGATTTTTCACATACCCAAGTTCAGAAAACTCTACTATTTGTAGAAACTTAAACCCAAAAAAAAAAAAAAAAGAGTAGAATCGAAGATCATAGAAACACATAAACAAAATGGAAAAAAGCTACCAACACCATTGAAGTGGAAGATCTAATCTATTTAACTAAGCATATTGTTGGAGACATAGATCAGAAACATAAGTACCCAACAATGATTTCTGCTTAGTGATTTTGAAAAACAGTTGTAATCGAAGAGAGCGATTTTCGTGAAGGAATCGTACCTATGGAAACGTCGTCAAGAATTCAATGAGTATGGTAGAGACATCTATCATTGTGTCCGCTAGAACTTAAAACCAAATATTACAATTTGAATTACTAATATACCCTTTGAAATTTACTGATTTCCACTTACATCCCTTCCTTCTCTTTTCCGAAATTAGTGGAATTAGTGACAGCTATATATATTTTTTTAATTTTAAAGGTCAATTCATTTGAATCGCAAACATTTAAATTTTAAAAATTGTTCATATATAAATAAATAAAAATTAGGGACAATAACAGTAAAGACCTATTTTTTGAAAATATGTACCAAAAACTCCCTTCTAAAAAATTAAGGACTCTTTAGCATCCAATTTATCAAATATTAGTCAAAAAAGAATTTTTAAAATAAAAATACCATAATTACCCTTATAATGATTTTTAAAGTTTTAAAAAAAAACATATTTATTTGAGAATATTTGAAGTACTCCTATATTTTATAATGACATGCCCTTTAACCATGGTCATCTCTTATAGATTAATTAAAAAAAAAAAAAAAAAACTTATTTCTCTTACCAAAATTAGTAATCTTTAAATCACATAGTTGATGAAAATTACACCAATGATAATGATGGAGATGAGCATGATCATCATCAAACTGATTTGATCTATATATATTAGATATATTAAAATATATAAATAATTTTAAATAATTAAAATATAATTTTAGAACTCAACTTGAATCTTCGTCAAATTGATTCAACTCAAAAATTAGCAAGTCAATACAAATGAGTCAAATAAAATCATGTTGAACTTAGTTTTTAATAAATAAAATATTTATCTTTTATTTTTTACATAAATATTAATAAGTAAATGAATTGGTCCAAGTTTTTTATTTGACTCTAATATTTTTAGATCAAATACTTTGTAAAGTTGTTAAAAGGGTATTTCAAGTATTTTTCTTTAAAAAAATCTTTAAAAGATCTTTAATAGACTAATATTTTATTAAATGAGATTTAAATGATCCGTATTTTTTACTAGGAAACTATTCAATACATATTCTCAATAAAGAAGTCATTCTCCCTAAAAATTATGAAACCAATCCAAACCATTTATCTTAGTCCAGCTTTCTAAAAATTGGCTCATTTGAATTGGTTTTTGATTGAGTCAAAATCAAGTCTAATTTACAGGGGACATATTTTGATTTGAGTTCCCACAGTGGTGAGTCTGTGAGAAAAGTTGTCATTCAATCTCTAACTAAGAGAGAGAATCGAGGAAAAATTAAAAGTTGGTGGCAATCAAATAACTCTCTTCTTTCTCTTATGTTTTTCTTCTTTTAGTTTTGAACCATTCTTTTGGTGTGTTTATAGTATTAATCGTGATAATTTGACGCTATTTTTTGTTGACCTGGCAATTCATAGAATAATAAATCTTTGTCATTGTGTATCTCAAAGTAAATGATCTACGATTCTGTGAAGGGAGCATACAGAAAAAAAGAATCAAATTGTCACAACTCTTATAACATTGTTATGATAAAATCATTTATGATGTTTATTCGTAGCATAATATAGTTAGATACTAATATGACATCCCTTGATTACCGCTTCAACCCTTCTTGCATCATGACACGTAACTTTTTTGGGTTTATTTCAAGTCCTTACCTTCTTTTTTTTTTTTTTTTTTTTTTTTCTAATATTTGAAATGCCTCCCTTAACGCACAACATGTCATCCAATGGAAACCCGCTTCAAAGTTTTCTCTAATCAATTTGTTATAAATCTATATAATAAAACACAATCGGTTAGAGTGGTATGATTCAATATCACTTGTATCTCAAGGAATAATTTCAACTTTGATCCCTTCTCTCTTCAACTTTACTCTTTTTTAATAATGCCTCTATAAATTTATTATCTTTTCTCTTTTACCCTTACTATATTTACAGTTTCACTAAGTAAATGTGTTCGAAATAGATCTTGAAATGCACCCAACGCCAAAATTTGCTTCATGACACGTTCTCCACTAATGCCAACCCCATCCTTAGTGAACTCTACTAAAAATTTGCCAAGTTTCCAAACTCATGATGCAAAACTATAAAACGTGGATTGGAAGATTGCCTTGGGAGGAGTCGTGATATTTTGACTCGAAAATTTTCACTCGGTCAACATGGCAAGTGCATAGAACCATAGATCTTTTTCTTCGGGATACATAGAAAAAAAGATCTACGGTTATGTGCACTTGCCACATCCATTGAGTGAAAATTTTCAATTATCATTAGTCTTTTAGAAAAGAGAGGATGATTACATTAACATGAAGTTAATATTTGAATTTTGATTAATAATAATCAATATTTTCTTTTCTCCATGATGAATGATGATATGTGACATTTAAGGAATGCCCAAGTAAATAGATATAGGATTTGGGTCTAATTTCCAAAGACTTTGATAAATTCTATTGGAGATTTTATGAGAATCATATATCTATTACTTGAAAAACTATGATGGTTATCTTGAAAAAATGTAGCTTATATGGATGAACATTTGACAAATCTCCTCGGACCAACAAAAAATGATTGTATCTTCAACTTGTTGCCAGATTTTATTCTCCAAAATCTATCAATTTCAACCTCTTCAATTTTAAATCCTTCTTCAATCCTTGAATTATCTGGCATCATCTACTAAAAATGTATTTTCTTGTTAGGGTGATCATGCTGGTGCTAGGGGTGTCAGTGGGTCGGTTCTGGTTTGATTCTTTAGAAACTTAGAATCATAATCATTATAATTTTGTTGGGTCCGATTTCAAAATAAATGTAATCAGAACTATCAAAAAACTCGTGTACCCATTGATTATGATTCTCAAGAATGAGAAAAAACAAAAATAAAAGTATTTCAAATCATTATCAAAAAAGTTTTCCTTTCAAAAAGCTTAACTCATTGTACAAAATTATAAACTTAGTTATAATTTGTTATACTAAAATTATAAGTTAATGATTTTTATTCAAAAATAAACAAAATTTTATTCTTAAAAAATAATAAATTTTTAGAAGAGAGAGCTTATTTTAAACTCTAATCCATGGTTAATATAAAAAATTGAAAAACTTTATATAACACGCATTAATTCTGAAATAAACGAATGCCTAAATCATCATGGTATAAAAGAAATGTCAAAATAAATCGATTCCAAGTGCCCATTGGATAGAATCTAATGGTTCCAATTCCTATCGGTTGGATTCTATTTTAGACTCGGTTCTAATCAGTTCCAATAAAAAAGGAACTGGAACTGGAACTGGAACTGGAACTGGGGTTTTCGATTCTGATTCCAATTCAATTAATGGGTATCCATTGACACCCCTAGTTGATGCCAACTAGCTTAATCAGCATAATTGGTGAAGTGTTTGGGTATGCCCCAAGCAACTGTAAACTCATTAAAAACAGGCCTACCAATCAAAAAAGAAGGTGATCACAATCTTGTCACCAAAACCTAAGGTTGAAATATAGAGTGGGGAAATAAAAAGATCAGGTATTCTTAGCAAGAGGTTGATGACAAATGTATTTCAATCATTTTCTATTAGTCTTTTTAACAAGACCTAGGTCAAAGATATCTCATAAGTTTGGAATTCACTGCTATATCCCTAATACTTAACTAAACGGGGAAAAGTACATGTAAATTGCCATTAAAAAAAGAATAATGTTGAAATGACCTCAAGGATTTATCTCGTATCACACTTCCCTGACACGGAAGTGTAAGAAACATAGATTCTTTTTTCGTACACTTCCACGTCAAAAAAAATGTGATATGAGGTAAAATCTTGAGGTCCTCCAGCAAGACTTAAATAAATAGTCTTGTTGGAGGATTGTACCTATATGTTTTTTATGACACAAAATTGTGATGAGCCGTGATTTTCGGACTCCTCTATCACACGCCTCTTGACTTGGCATGAGTTTGAATCATAGATTTTTTCCTACATTCCCAATAAATATGTGCACTTGTGAATCCCTAGGAAAAAAAATCTACCATTCTAACATAGGCCACGTCAAAGGTGTGTGTAGGAGGGGGCGTAAAAAAAAAGCATTATTCAAGTGCAATATGAGGAACGATCTTGAGGTCACTTCAGTATTACTCTTAAAAATAAATAAATAAAAACAAAACAAAACTTCAAATGAATCTCCAGCAAAGAGAGGGAGTTTTTACTAAGCAAAAGTATATAATAAGTTTTTACTCTTTAGTTGATACAAATTGATTCTTAGCTACAAAGAGAGACTATTTAAAAACAAGATAAAGACTGATCTAGATGACTAGATCTAAACCTCGACGGTCTCTCTCTCACTATATATATAACAAAGAAAAAAAAAATTGAAGTATTGGAGAACAAATCCTAATTTTAATAACAAACCATCCATCAATCAAATATACCTGATAAATTTTCCAAAAAGAATCAAACGAAACGTCATCTTCAACCTCAAAACCCTAAAAAATAAAAAATATTCAAGAAAAATATATATTAAAAAAAAAAAAATAGATACGAAGAACCTTCAGAGAAATTCTCTCCTCGCCGCGTTACCGTACTGTGACCGCATCACGTTATCTTTACGTTTCTTGTAAACAAGAAAAATCATCCCGGCGAGACCAACGCCGACGATGACTCCAATCACGATTCCGGCCTTTTTTCCTGCACTCAATCCACCTGAAGAACCTTTCGTTTTTTCATCCATGGAATCGTTGCTTGAATGATTGACATCGCTGGCATTAGACGATGATGGTGCAGGAGACGGCGTTGGAGAAGAACCAGCAGCACCGTCACCTGACGGTGCTGGCGCTGGAGGAGAGTTCGGCTCTGGTGGTGTCAGATCTGACGGAGAAGATGACGGTGCTTTGTTATCTGTAGAAGGAGGTTGTGAAATTGGAGAATCGGATCCACTTTCAGGAGCAGGACTTGGTGAAAACTTAACCGGATCTGCAGAATTTGTGAGATCTGCTAAAAAAATCACTAAAATCAAAGAGAAGCAGAATCTAACCAGTCTCGCCATAACTCCAATCGTCCCAATTTCAAACTTACAAGCAAATGTAGAACACAGATCTGAATCTGAAACTTATTAAAATCCTAAAAAAATAGAAATTGAGAGAGTTTTTTGAGTTTGAAGTAAACTGAAATGGAAGAAACAGTGTAAAAAGCGAAGCAGAGACGTAGATCTAAGTGTTTCAGCTTTCAAATCAAATCAAAGCGGTTAAAAAGTAGCTTCGGGAGAAGCGAAAGCGGAACGAAATTGCGAATCCGAAACCCAAGATTAACGAAACTTTGATTCGAAATACGATTAGATCTGACAATGTGGATGGATCTGAAGCCGTTGATCGAACTAATGGCGTTGGTGGAGAAAGAAACTGAGCGAAAGATTCGGATGGGAAAAGATCTTCGAATGTTGAAAAAAGAAGACTCGGAGGAGAGATGGAAGAAAAGAGTCGTAATAAAATAACCCACAACGCGGTTTCTTTATTGGCACACCAACTATTATTTACAACACACAATCCTTTTCATACCAAATGGCTCTGTTACAAAGTCTACGTATGGTTTGGCGTGTTATAAGTAAAAAAATAAATGTTCTTAAATCTGGGAAATTGGGAAAGCTTCGTTGTACTAGATACACGATTAGTGGACCCATCTCTCTCTCTTTTAATTTTTATATAATAAAAAAAAGGCTAATAAAAAACAAAAAAGGAAAATTGGCTACAAATAAATGTGAATAGAATTTAGTGACGAGTCCCGTGGCACCGATTTATGCCACGTGGCTTTTAAAAAAAAAAAATCCATTTAGCCTAATAGCCCATTGAGCCCACTTCCTCCTCTTCTTCTTCTTCTTTTCTCTTTCTCTCTCACATTTCTTCTTCGTCTTCGTCTTCTTTGCATTTAAAAAGATTTTAACGAGGATTTTGCATTTGATCTTACTTGTTTTTTCTTACCCTAACACCTCCAATCAAAATCGAAGTCACTCACATTAAAAAAATTTGTTCGATAGGTATCTATCAAATCTATCATATAATATTACCTACTAAATCAATATTATAACGTTGTTTAGTATGTAGCTAACGAATTTGATAAAACAAATTCAATCTAAACCTATCGCATAAAATTTATCAAAAAATATTCAAATTCTTCGATTCAATATCGTAGTTTTAGAGGTTTTAATTGTATTTTTCCATCATCTTTGATAATTAACTACAACCAAAAGATTTTTAAAAAAAAGAGAGAGAGAGAAAGGGAAGATGAAGTGGGTTTTTTGTTCGATAAGATATGGTGGGTGCAATGAGTAAATTAAAAAAAGGTAAAAATGTAAGTAAAAAATTACATTCACATTAAGTGGGTACAATGAACCATTTCAATGTATGCAAATAGATCCACCCTTTCGTGAAACTGAGAGACGATAGATAAAACCTTGATAGTTTGTATGTGTGAAAGAGATTTGTGGTGCCCATCAGAGTGGGGGCTCAACGTAAGACATAGCAAGAAGGCTTTGCTCCCCTTGATTGTGAGTTCGAAACTGAGTAATTACAACTCCCCTGAATAACCTAGAACACATGGTTGTCGGCTCTGCGTGGGACCCCAAGGAGTTATTGTCTCACAATGTGGGGATTCTCCCTAGGTCACCAAAATAATAAAAAGGTTCGCGGTGAAGTAGCCATAATTCCCTACCTAATCCAAGTTGATAGTAGTTTTGAATAAAGGCAAAATGATGCATTAATAACTGAATGGTTCATAATCCATTGACATACAGATCGTGATCCTCTCTTAACTTGTAAAATCGTTTTCTTTTATTTTTCATGCTAATTGTTTGTATCTCATAAATGACGACTCCGTCTATATGTATGCTTAAGCATTTTGCAACGTCTATATGTATGCAGGCACAACAAGCTCTCTTCAATGTGATTCTTCAACCGCTTTCCATAGTATTTCCTTATGATTGGGTGATCTAACGGACTCGGTTGAAAATCAAGTAGCACCTAAAAAAACAATTACAACGCATGTGTCTTCAAAGTTTGATGGTGTGCCAGAACTTCGAGAAGAGGCGATGCTACTGCATGAACAATCTAAGTTGGTGACATGTTACTAATAAGGACGATGACCGCTACCATAATGAGGTTTGTAACTGTCGTCGTAAAGACAGACAATGACGACACAACAAGAAGCCTGGTACATAAAGAGTCATGGTAATTGCAATAAATAAGGGCACATTGGCACATGCACCCCTAACACAAAGCACATACAAATATCATCAATAATACAAAAGGACAAGCGACCGTGGCAAGGGTTTTGAGAGTCGAGGTGTACCTAAGACAATGCATTGTAGATGACACCTTAAGTGGTTGCAATGGCGATGTCCCGAGTATGATAAGATAATGACATTAGGATGGAAGTCTTCCTTTCTCAAGGATTTGTATATGAAGAAAGTCCAACGATCTAACCACTTTAAGATGGAGCCATATTAACCAAACACCGTCACAGGATGAATCGAGCTTTTAGCCACCTCAGGACAAATTAACAACCCTGTCTGGATGCTTTGGCCACCTGTTATGGAACATTAATCTTTACATATAAAAACAAAATTTTATTGCAAATTTTGTCCAAACTTCTTGAGATGAGATTTAGATTAAGTAAAAATTTCGAAGGGAAACAAAAGTTTACATTATTTTCATCTTTGTGAGCAATAACTCTACGTTCTTTTCTCATCTGGTGAATGAAGACAGATCAATTAGTAGCATACCCACTAAACCCTCACAATTCGTCTTTCAGGTCATTATTGTTGCTCTCATAGCTCTCAGTGGCAACATCACTGTCTGTTTTCGATGATGAGGATGGTCTCTGCAGCTTGAATGGGATTGATGCCTGTTTCTTGAGAAATTTATAGAATGCCACTACAGTTCGATCAGTGTCAACAGTAATCTGCATGAATCCAGAAGCATTGTACCGTATAAGGTAACTTATATAATCTTTAGGTTGGAGAATGACATATAATACAACCTAAAACAAGAACTGAAGAAACAAAAACCAAAAAAGAAGAGACAAAAGTTTTAAACTCTGCTTACTGGATCAAAGCTCTTATCTCCTGCGGGGAAGAAGAGAAGTGTGGGGAACCCATCAGCCTGCAAAAACAAAAGAAGGAATTTTTATCCACTTAAATTCTCTATCATTTATTATTTTTTAGCGCTTCTATTGGCACCCTAACTTTTACTTACTACACCCCAATTAAAAATAAAAAGAATAAGTGAATGGTTGAGAATAAGTAAAAGTTGGGGTATCAATAGAAGCTCTCTTGTTTGGCTGGATCTATTTTTTGTGCCTGGGACTTAATAAGAGCCTAATCAAAATTGTAAACAACTATTGGAATTGTTTGAACGAGTGTTATAATGTTTTGTAATGTTGAGATTATAATTTGAGCCAAACCTTTGTAATGTTTGAAGAGTGCATTTTAATCTTTAATTGGGGGGTGATAAATAATTGAAAAAATTGTGGTGTAATAAGTAAAGGTTGCGGTGCCAATAGCAGCTCTCTTATTTTATTTTTTTTGTCCTATTATACTCCAAAAGCAGGAGATGCACAGGCATGATGCGTCTAAGAGGATGAGCCTAGCATTTTGACAAGCTTAAATATTCACGACAATAACTGAAGCTTAGGGGGTGATTGGCTTAATAACCCAATCTGAACCAGAGCCCACTTTCTCGGTCAAATTTCAAGTTTTGAGCAAACCAAGCTTGTTAAAATAAATGAAAAGTTCTTACAACATACCTTGGCTCTGGGGTGCTCATTGGTTGTTCCATCCATCTTGGCGATGACTAGAGAATCAACACCACGTAGATGCTTTGCTAGCCTGTTGTAAATAGGCTCGAGTGCATTGCAATGTCCGCACCAAGGTGCATAGATCTGGTTCAAAGCCAGATATCAGAATCATAACAATAATGAGAGGAAAACACAAAGAATTGAATGGGGTTTTCAGATTGATTCCATGGATGTGGATTACTACCTCAAGAAGAACATCCTTTGACTCATCCAACACAATCTCATTAAAGTTATTCCCGACCACTATTTTCACATCGCCATCATTCTGAGTCAAAATCCACATATGAAAGTAAAGTCAGATCAGAGGAATGAGATTGCAAATCAATCAACAAAACAATAAAGTCCAAAAACTTACGGTCTCTGGAAGTGGATCAGACTTAAAGAAAGGCTTAAGCTTGTCTTCCAGGAAATCTTCTACAAATGTCTGAGAGACAGGCACATAAGATATAGTAATCGAAAGATAAGAAAACCAAATTCAAGTAGCTTTAAAGCATGTTGAAAGAAGAACTAAGTTATATGAGTTACGTTACATTGTTACTTCCCCTTATTATTGCTAAATCACATTATAGACCTATACAAATAAGATAAAAAGACGGAGAAAATGGAAAAAAGAATTCCAACCTTAATACTCTCCAGGGTCACTTCACTATTGAGTACGTACTTCTTGGCATCGTCATTTCCTGTATACACAAGAACCTGATGCAAATATATGCGTTATTAGAAAGTTTACGTATAGAAAAAGAACAAATTCAAGAAAGGAGGGGGGGGGGGGGGGGGCGAAGGGGGGATCTTACTTGGGGACCATCTCCGGTTACACCGAAGTAATCTGTAACATGTCTTCCAACATCTTCATCGTCCATTTGAACATAGATAAAGATAAGCTGCAACGAATCCATAAAAACAGGATGAACATCATGATAGATATTTTAATAGGTTCGCCTCATGAAAAGCACCACACCACCAACATGGAGAGGTGATATACATTTCTTTTGCGTATAAAGGAGCCAAGTTGGAAAAAGGGCCATGGCAATACAACGTAAACAATGACTTGACCAAGTGAAGATCAGTTTCAAACCAAGTTAGAAATTTGACATGAACTACATGAATAACTGTAGTAACCTATGTAGTAAATTCTATAGTCACCTTTCCATTAAAAATTTTTGCTGCCTCTTGGAAAGTTGGAATAATCTTCTGTGAATCGTTTGAAGTGGCGAAGAGCAAAATCTGGTACAAAAATGGTAGACATGCCAAAACCATGAAAGTTGGATTTCCCAATCCAAGAAAGAACTCTATTGTAGATATTATTATAGTGGTAACAGACAACATTGTGTGGCAGTACCTGTCTTTTAATAGGATTCTCAAAAATCAATGGAGCACTGTCTCTAGTAAAAGTGGTCACTAGAGGAAGCTTATTTGTAAGCACAAATTCAAATATTGCAGATTTGGTGAATTGGCCATCTGTAGAATGGAAAGACTTTATAAAAACTTTAATTCTTAAGTATCTAAGTTACAAAAATCAAAAATTAAATTAAAAAAATATATAAAGAAGAAAGAACAGAAGGAACTAACTGAAATGGCTTAATTTTTCTGCCTCCTCCTTCAGCATGACCAAAGCAGGACGTTTAGCTTTGGAATCAATATGGAAAAGCTTCGCCACCTCTGGACTGGAAGTTTGGTAGAAATTGACATCATCTTCAAGTCGTGAGGCAGCAGAAAGCTCGTCACTTTCAGGGCCCTGTAGAATTTCAAAGAAACTGGTTGAAGACGTGTCTCAACAGTAAAGAAGTAGTATACAGAATGAGTTACGCAATAAGGATGGAGAAGCGGCTCACAAAACATGCTTTAAGAAGCCAAAATTGGCTTTTAAATTCTGTGTTTGACTCAACCAAGTCCGTAAGAAACACGTGGAACAATGTTTTAATTAGACTCAGCAATCTCAGCTGGGTCCAAGCAAGTTAACTCACGGCCTACTTCTAGGTCAATCAGCAATATTTGAACAGAAAATTTTTTAACAAAAGGCATCCTACATCTTCAAAATTGAATTGAATGACATTCGGTTTCTATAGTTAGATGACAAAAAACTAGGAATGGGTATTAAGGTGGTTGGAGGGGAACTTTGGGAAAACTTTTCAGGGAGAGCATAAAATTCAACCACATTTTGGTTTGAAATCATAATGTCATTGCCACTGAGAACTTATAAGATTACAAATTACAATTGCCCGTGAATTTTACATACGTAGAGCACTGCAGAGTTTTACATATGTTGAACCTCCCTCAAATAACAAACAACATATTTATACGAGAATATCTTAAATCTTAAAATTTACAAGAAACTGTTGAAAGGCATAAGTCTTATTAAAAAAGAAATTAAAAAAATGGAACAACATTTGGGGTGTGCAAATGTCGGGCAACTACTTTTTAATTGGAGAAAACTTGCAAGGGAACATGAAATTACCACCAAAGAGTTCAGGAACCCCAAAACCAGTTTATTTTGGGTATCTAATATACGTTTCGCGTCATCTGTCGTGGTTATGTTGTAAATTCCAGGTCCAGTCCTCTTCTTAATCCAAGTCACTATAGCATCTCTGCAGAGTAAACTCATATATCACCATTCCAGATATATAAAAAACGGTTGGGAAAAAACGTCAAAGCGCCTAATCATACTTAATTATGCTATTCTGAGCACGGAAAAAATCTAATTCTGACTCAAAAAAGCACTAAAAACTGGTTCTTTAACTCGGATTTTCAACCTAACACTAACAGTGCCTAATCATACTTAAATATGTTATTATAAGTGCAAAAATCTCATTCAGACATTATTTAGAAAAAGAAAAACTAAAATATGACTCTTTAAGAGAGCTGCTATTGGCACCCAAACATTTAGTTATAACAACCCAATTTCTTAAATTACTTATCACACCCCAACTAAAGATTTAAACACACCATTCAAACATTAAAAAGGTTTGGCCCAAATTATAATCTCAAAATTACAAAATATTATCAGTTATAACACTCTTTCAAACAATTTCAGTAGTTGTTTACAACTATGATTAGGCTCATATGAAATCTTAAACCCAAAAAAATAGAAATCTTATGATTTAAAAAAAAAAAACAACAACAACAACGAGAGAGAGAGAGAGAGCTTCTATTGGCACCACAACATTTACTTATTCTCAATCATTCACTTATTTTCTTTAGGGTGTATCTCCATTTTGTGAGCTGAATATGATGAAATTCGGAGTTTGGTACATTGTTCATTTTAATTCCCAAAACAAGCATTCGTCATTTTTATAACCTACGAACTTGTGAGTTTGTCACCTTTAATATCTACAAATTGGTAGATATGCCTGCAAATTCATTGAATATAAAAGTGACAAATTCACTCGAAATGAATGTTTTGGGAATTGAAATGAACACCAAAACCGGAATTTGGGCATAAATTGCACACGTTTTGGGAAAAAATCATTTTCTTTATTTTAGTAGGGGTGTATAAGTAATAGTTGGGGCGGCAATAGCAGCTCTAAAAAACCTTAAAACTGATTCTTAAATCGAATTTTAGACTTAAAATCAAGAAATCTGAAATCCTAAGCTACATAATTTAAAACCTAACTGAATCAAAATCAACAACAAAACAAAAATAGCTTACTTGGTTCTTTGACCAGGATAAGGCTTATGAACTCCATCAACGAAGAAATACACTGTCGGGAACCCTTGCACCTCATATTTCTGCGCCAATTCGTTCTCCTCCGTCGCATCGACCTTCGCCAGCACCGCCTCTCCCTTCAACTCTGTCGCCGCAGCTGCGTACTCTGGCGCAAGAGCCTGACAATGTCCGCACCATTGTGCATAGAATTCCACCATCACATAACGATTTTTTTCCACAAAATCACTAAAATTCCCTTCCTTTAATACGAAGACATCCTTCTCATCGATCTCTGGTGGCGAATGGTGAACTTGATCTGCATCTGATCCCTCCAAACCTTCTTCATCGAAACCTTGTTCATCGTCTTCTTCGAAGTTATCAGTATCTGGAATTGTGTGTTTGTTGATCGATGATTCGTTTTCTTCGTCTTCAAGAAGGAATTTGAGATCCTCGTCGAGATCTTCTTCGTATTTCTTTGATGATGAATCTTTTGAGAGAGTTGCAGAGCAGACGCCATTGAAGATGAGAAGAGTTGAAATCGAGAGAAGGAGAAGGACTCGGTTCGCCATTGTTGTGGCGAAATTCAGATAGAGAAGAGAGTGTTAGATTGGGTTTTTAGGGTTTTAAGATCTGGGAATGTACAAGAGAGGACGAAAAATTCGGAAAAACGGATCTAAGGTTTAAATAGAGAGAAACCAAGAAAGTGACAGTTTCTTCACCAGTGAGACATGTAGTACGGCATCCCATAATCAAGGCAGTCAAATTTCATCGAGATATACACATAAATCCCAAGAAATATTCAGGGTCGTAGTTTTAAATGGATTGAGATAGAGTGGACCTGAGGTCTACACTAGTGGTTGACTTTGACAGCGTTATCCGAAAGCATATTCATAATTTAGAAATACCCCTCGAGATTAAGGTGAATATTTGAGATACCCCTATATTGTCAAACTGATAAATACCCCTTGACCTTGGTATGAGATTAACTGAAAACTGATTGTTACCTTCAAAGGGTTTTATAATGAACATTTGTTAATGAGTAGGCCTAGCCTCACTAGCTTAGTAAGGAGAATGCCTTACTAAGATTCATCCACAGTCAAAACAAAACCTCGAGATTCTCAAAAAACTCGAGATTTTGTTTTAACCATGGATGAACCTTTGTAAAGCCTTTTTTTTCTTTACAAGTTAGGAATTGTGATAATCGGACTACCCAACGAGGCACACTCAATCAACTCCCCAGACTTGACAAATTTGGGAATCGTAGATTGGTACACCTCGAGATACATAACTTCACTTTTCCATTTAAAAAAGTGTATCCCGAGAGAATTATGTATCTCAAGGCATACAGATTGTCACCGAAGGAGAGTCAATTGAGTATGTCACGTGTGGCAGTCAGGTTATCACAATTCTTATTTATTATATGACTTTGCCAAATAGATCCAACGCTGAAGATATAAATTTTAATGGGGTTTTTATACATCACATGTCCCTCTCCATTTTGCTCAAAATTAGAGACACCAACTTGTGTGTTTCAAAATGTTGATATGCCTCCTTTGACCTAAGTCTTCATTAAAATACTAACATAAATGACCTGAATGTCCTCATCTTAAACTTCTTATCAACTTTTTTTCCAAACAAATCATCTTCAACCTATAGGTAAATTGGTTTATCCTATTCTTTAAAATTAAGATACAATGCTCTTCAACCTTCAAAACTCGAAAAGGGAATTGATGATTCATGTTTAATCTCCCATCTCTGTCTAGTCCTAGAATTTTCCACTAGATCACTCGTGCGTTCTCTCCAATGGAATGATTTGAACTCTTGCGAAAGAATCTTTAAATTCGACGACCTTGATTGAAAAGCTCCTAATTAGGTTAGTATCTTGTCGAATTGCTGATAGACTAAATAAGCATAATAGAAAGCATGATAGGAGTTTTGAAGGCAGAAATTAAAATCAAAGAATTCTATATGCCATTGGAGACAAGATTGAAGATGTTAAAAATAGTTTACCCTAATGATTCCAATGATATGATTCTATCCCCTCCAACCATCAAACCTCAAGAACAAGATAGGATTTTTGGAAAATAGGTTTTTTGGTAGAAAAATTAAGATGAAGAGGTTGAACAAGTTAAAAGTAATTTACCCATTAGATTAAAGACTTGATTAAATCATTTTAAATTAGTCTCTTTGACAAATCAATCAAGATCCAAAGCTCATTCGCGGGTAAATTTGATTGGGATAGATTCAAATAGGTTTTGGAAAGAAATAAAAAATAAAATAAAAGATAAAAAATTGGGGGTTATAAAAAACTTTGGAGATGGCATCATTTTAAAATACCTCTACTTCGTTATCTCAGTTGCACATATTTTTATGGTCCTTTTGTTGAAGTAGACCGTTATTGTATCTTACCAACTACATGATTGCTTGTTTAGTTGTCTTTTGGAGTTTCTATCACTTGATCCTATTAAGGCTTAAAATGGGTCGGATTCAGGTTAGATGTAAGTATATCTGTATCCTAATCCGATTTGGATTCTATTATCTAAAATCAAATCTAAACTATTTTGCTTTCATGAAATCCACATCCAGATCCAACCTGGTCAAATTGCTTTATTCGAGTCGGTCGGGTTGGATAGTTTCAAACCATTTAACATTTTTTTGTTAAATTTCTATTTTAATTGTTATACTATTCGATTTTACGATAATAATTCTTATAAAATATAAGAATTCATGGTATATTAAAGTAGAAGAAAAAAGACATTTTGAAAAGTATAAAAATATAAATTTCGAAGCAATGTATGAGTTAGATCTAGGCAGATATAGGGATAGATCTGTATCCGACTCAGATCAAGGGGCATCAACCCATATTCGACCCATTTTTTTTATTCTAGTCTACATCGTCAAGGTCGAAACCCTCCAACTTCGAATTTGGATTACTCATATTTCAAAAATATATATATATATATATATATATATATATCCAATCCATTTTATGCCCTAGATCCTGCACTTATTGGTATTATATATATATATATATATATATATATATATATATATTATATATATATATATATATAATATATATATATATATATATCCAATCCATTTTATGCCCTAGATCCTGCACTTATTGGTATTAGATCCTGGCTGATGGATGATGATTGCAATAAACATCTTGAGTGCTCATGTCAACATGAAAATGATTCGGGCACTATTATCGTGGGATCTGTGGAATTTAGGATAGTTGCTGCATAGTCCCCACAAGCCCACTATACGAAAAGTGGCCTAGATTGACATGTTTTGGACTCACATAACAGTAAGGACTCTTAGATGTTGAAGACATTTGGTTGCATTTGGTTGGCTCTAAAAATGGTTTTGGACATATATTAGTCATCTTTGTTGGATAAACTAATGATTTTTTATTGATAGATTAGTGATTTATTTTATGAAATTTTATGTTTATTATATGTTTGTTTTTACATTAAAAAATATTACTTAAAATTTATAGAATATTGACAACCAGTAGAATTGAATCGAACCAAACTGACTTTAGTTCGATTTGGGTTGATTTGATTCCAATGGAATTTGGTTTGGTTCTGGTTCTTATTTAGTAGAATCAACCTATGTTGGTTCGGTTCTAATTTGACCTCAAACCGAATTAAGTTGCACCCCTAGTTCATATATGCTTTAATTGTTTACATCCATGTTTTTTTGAGTCTTTCTCTCGTTCTTTAAGACCTTTAATTTGAATATTTCTTCTAATTGGAGGATGTAATCGGCCTCGTTGAACATGCTCAAACCATGCATCTTAGTTGATGTTCTCTTAATTTATCTATTATTGGATCTACTCCTACATTTTTTTCAAATGAATTCATTTTTAATTTTATATTTCCAAGTCTTTCCACTTATCCATCTCAACGGCCCATCTCTATTGTGTTTAATTATTAAAGAGTAATGATTTTCTGACTCTCCCACATGGCATACTCAAAATGCTTTCCTGATGTGGTACGTGCTAGAATCATAGATCACTTTGCTTTGGGATACCCAACTGTACATATGTATGGGGATGAGAAGATGTGTATCCCGAGGCAAAAAATTCTATGGTTATAGCACATGCCACGTCAGAAGAGTATTTTGAGTATGCCACGAGTCAGATTATCACGACTCATTATTAAATGATGCTTCTTGACCACCTACTTATGTATATACATACATATATGAGTGTTGATTTTCTATCTAGAAAGTCTTCACTCTTCAATCTAGTTGATGTGGTTTGGACTAAGGCTGTCAACGGATGCTTATCGGTTCGGATATAGCAATATCAAAATCCAAATCTAAATTCAAATTCAAATCCAATGGATGTTCTAAAACTCTATCCGAATTTGAATCCAATTATCTTATAGGATATCGGATAATATCCGATTAGAATTCAAATAATTTGTATATATATATATATATAACATAATTTTTCCTTATCCAACTGATTTTTCATTATTAAAAAAGAACTTATTATATATATTATATTATTTATATAAAAAATTAATCAAATATAATATATATCATATATTATTTTGAATTGGATATTATCAGATTCGAAATATTAAGATCCGAATTCGTATCCGATAAGGATTCGAATATATAAAACCATCCGAATTCGAATCTGATACCCAAAATTTTCGGATAATATTCAATTTTTTTAATTCGAATTTTCGACTATCCATTGACACCCCTAGTTTGGATAAGGAACCATAGATCTTTTTCCTCGTGATTAACATTATTGCACACCTCGAGGAAAAAGATGTGCAGTTATTTATCCCGAGGAAAAATATCTATGATTCCTTGTACATGCCACATCAGACGAGTATTGACCGAGTGAAGACTTTCTAGTTAGAAAATCATTATTCTACAAATATTTTGTGATTTTGTGGCATTTTTTAGGGGGGTAATTTATATCTGACATAAGTCTACCTTTTGTAAGTTTTTAATGGTACCATGTAAATGGTGTGAGCAGTAATATCTTGTGGTGTCAATGTAATCTAATGTGTATTGGGGTTAAGATTCCATCATATATAATGCCAATATACTTTGTAAATTTATGGTCAAAGAAATAATATCAAGATGTTTATGTCAATAAACGTTGGCAATCTGAATTACTATTAAAAAAGAGCAGAAAACTTTGAAATCTTTTATAGTATAATTTGCCTTTTCTTCACTTCGTCACTCTAGACTTTAGAGCCAATTTCATTTTATGGGTCTGCATAGACTATTTGTTTGTTTTCTATTGTGTTTTGTAGCCATTGAATCTCATATGTCAGATTTTTGTAAAATTGAATTTGAAAACCTTTAATCGTTAGAAGTAACTTATTATGTTACTCACTACTTATGGGATAAGTCCCTAAATAATTATAATTTATTCAAAGAGTTGCTTCAACAGTAGGAGACGCCATTGAGATTTTTACACGAAGATGCATTAGTGTTGTTCGATTTCGAAGTCAAAGAGATGCAATGGTTTAGTCCATTGGGTGACACCCATTAATGCTATTAGCATCCCATTGTTTACACTTCTTGGAACTCGTTGACAACTCTCCATTATTTATAACTTAGAGGTGATCCAAATGATCAAAAAAATAATCAATCTATTCAATCCTCCTCAAGAAAATTCTTGTGAGATTTTTTGACAAAAACACATTCGTTCGATTAAGGTTTAATCCCTCTTTGCATCCTTACTTATTTGCAATATATAAAAGATAATATCAAATATTTTTGGGTTCAACATAAATAAATATTGGAGTGTTACCCTCTTTGCTATAGATCATTGTATCCTGGGAGACAAGCGTTTACAAACTATTAACACGGGAACAGAAGTGAAATTTGTCTTAAGAACATCGCGTTCAACATAAAGTCTTGATCTCAGTCTATTTCTCCAAGCCGATAAATTCTTTTAATTTTTTTCTATTTCTTTTCATTTCTTCCTTAACTTGTAATTTGGATTCAACTTAACTTCTCATTCAATTCTATACTTGATTTATCTTTTTATAAAACTAATTTGCACCTAACAAACAGTAGAACACCCTATAAGGAATGCATGTTCTATGGTCATAAATGTTCGATTGGGCCTACTAATCGGCTACTAATGTTTGAGTGGTTAGTCTAATTCACGTGTCATTATGGAGACGGACCATGGGAAAAAAATGAACTGAGTATCAATATGGCAAGTAAATTAATAATAATAATAATAATAATAGTAATAATAGAGAAATTTTCCAAAACGTGATCAACTTTTGACATATAAACCAATGAGATTGTCACTTTGGAATAAAAGTATAAGCAAGTTTGTCACTTTAAACCATCAAGATTGTCATTTGAAAAACTTGTGATCTCGTTGTTCATGTTTTAGGAATTAAAATGAACAATAATCCGGAATCGGAACTTTGTCATATTCAACTCACGAAATGGTAGGATGACGAGGGTGTCTGAACCTGTAAGCCAAATTAGCAAATGTGAGGCAACTAGTCTCTTAGAGCACCATATTTCGCCCAAAATTCCCTTTGTAGATGCAATACCCCGACAAACCAAACATACCAGGTAAGTCGAGATAAATCCATGTGAGTAGTCAATAAGAGGGTTTGAACTTTAGACCTCTCCCTTTTTGGAGGGAGGTCCTAGCCACTACATCTAACACTCATTGGTTGTTAAATCTTATTTTGGTTTGGATAAAATTTGAGATGATCTCGATCAAAATATTTTCAATCATTCAATATTTAGAGTATCAATATTTTGGTCAATCGAAATATTTTCAACCATTCAATATTTAGAGTATCAATATTTTGGTCTAATCTATGAACTATGAGTGTGACAGATTATCCAAATATTCAAGTTTGTGGTTAGGAATGAATGAGCGTAGTCAAGGTGGGAGTGGGTGGGAGGATCCAATGAAGAAGCCAAGAGAAAAATGCCAAAGTTAAGAGACAAGTTGATTAGAAATATAAGGACTTGGTGTGCAATTGAGAGTGATTGAGACACATTGAGACAACCACATGTGTTGTATTACATTTATGTTTGAAGCATCATGACAAAGCGCACACACACATTGATAGATGATGAAACAAGGAAAAAAAAAAAGATGCCAATATCACTTTTATTACATCCAAAGCAAGGTCTAAGTATGACAAAAGAGATGCAATATTTGCATTTCCAACCTTCATCATTTTTCCTTCCAAATTTAGACCTCAAACCCGATCGCTCGAAATTTAGTTGTTTGTGTTGCTCCGGAAGGACCCCAAAGCTTTAAGACCCGCTGCTCTAAGAACGAATTGGTGGTAGGCCGCAGCAATGGCAGCACCAATGAACGGTCCAACCCAGAAGATCCACTGCAACGAAGTTTAGGAAAAACGTTAAAACTTGGTAGTCAGTTAACGAAAAGAGCTTATATTGCCACACCAACTTTTACTAACACCAACCACCCTAGATGTGTGCTAATTCTTTGATGAGTTACATATGAATTGGGATGGCATTAGCAAAAGTTGGTGTGGTAATAGAATCTCTTGCTAACATAATAGATATCAATTAAAAGAGGAACATATACTTGGTCATCCCATGCTTTCTCTTTGTTGTAGATCACTGCAGCTCCTAGGCTCCTAGCTGGGTTGATGCCGGTACCTGTGATGGGTATCGTGGCTAGGTGAACCATGAAAACCGCGAATCCAATGGGTAGTGGTGCCAAAACCTGTTCAATGAGTCAATCAATTATAAGTGCCAAAAAAATCGATTTTTATTCATTTTCGCCCATTAATTGATATATTAACAAGTCCTTATTTAGAAATTCTAAGCTCAATTGAACAAATCTGTACTTGCATTTAATTTTGTCTTAAAAAAATTATTGACACACCAACTTTTATTTATAACACATCAATCCATGAAATAAGACTAAAGAAACATCAAGTATCTCTCTCTTATAATCTTCTAATACCCTTAAAAAAAATTCTAACAAAATAAAAATAAGAACTCTTTGGAAAAGAAGAAATGAGGAATTTTTTTTTCTTTATCTTCTAGGACAAGAAGAAATAGGGTGCAATTGACTACCTCATCTTGGATGGATTATTTTATTTGGAAGATTAGTGTGTTATAAGTAACATTTGGGGTGAGAATATAAGTTCTCATACTCATAATGACATTTCACTGTTAGAGAAGGCATGAAGGTAACGGATACCTAATATTTTCTTCAAACGTAAATGTATAAAAATCGTTTTTGCAGATAAAAAGCACATTATCAAAACCCAACAATAAATAATTACACGTGGCGTGATTTTAATAACAGTCATGTCTGCAAACATACACCAAATCAGTCACATCATGACCAACCCGACCGAACTCTTATTAATTATCAAAGAAACAAGCTAGCCTGACTAAGTTAGTAAGATTTCAAATCTTACTAAGGCTTATTTGGCCCACATGGATTATCACATTGGTAATCCAACTCAACAGCCTTCTTCTATATATCATCCAAAAACTCAGATTAATCTCATAAATTTAAAATTAAAATTAATATTTTTAGATGCCAAAAGTTGATTCAGTGAGAAAACTTTCGTTACTAACTTAGTAAGGAAAGTATTTTTCATCATTAAACACAAGTTCAAGTTCTGTTAAAGACACCAAAAAGGGTATAAAGAAGGGGAATGATAGAATACTTACGGGTACATGGGAGTCTCTAGCACTCCTCTTAGGATCAGTGGCTGAGAAGACAGTGTAGACAAGAACGAAAGTACCGATGATCTCAGCCGCCAAACCTGTGCCTTTGCTGTAACCAGGTGCGAGTTCGTTGGCCCCACC
Organism: Akebia trifoliata; assembly: GCF_017979445.1. Taxonomy (NCBI): domain Eukaryota; kingdom Viridiplantae; phylum Streptophyta; class Magnoliopsida; order Ranunculales; family Lardizabalaceae; genus Akebia; species Akebia trifoliata. The sequence goes on from NC_141389.1 coordinate 24,885,716, forward strand.
ACCATAGCGGACGTAGTAAGCCTTTTGGAACGCTTTTACGAGCCCAACACCAGATATGGCTCCAAGACACTGAGCCACCATGTACATCACGGCTCGGATCAGAGACACTTTCCGAGCTAGAAACAGCCCAAATGTCACTGCTGGGTTAATGTGTCCTCCTGCGCATTTTAGTAAAGACACCAGTAATATGTTAACATGCACCCTAAGTTATTATTCATTAATAATGTGGATGCGAAGGTTAAAAAAGAGGAATAAATCGCAATAATAATTTTTTTTTTTTTAAAGGATAATTTAAATAAACCCCTATGGGTTTTGGTAAATATTTGAGTTAGGCCCTTGTTTTCAAAGACATACCAATGAAAAACCAGGGAATGACTAAAATGCCCTCCTTCCCTAATCTACTCCAAAAAAATCCCTTTAATGTTTTCAATCCATTGTCCTTAATCTCTTCAACTTGTAGTCGAAAACCCTTAATTTTTCTTAAAAACCCATAATCTCCAACTTTTCCAAAAAAAAATTATTTTGTACATTATTGAGCTTTGATGAAGCTGGAATCTTGAGTTCAAACAAGGGTAAAAAAAAAAAAATATTTGTTGAAAGGATTATGGATTTTAAAGGAAAAAAAAAATAGCTAAATGTTGAACATGAGAATATTTAGGTCATTTTATCTTAGTATCTCATAGAAAACTATGGTCAAGAAGAGGTATCACTAAATTTTCACCAAAAACAGTGGAGGACTCTCCAAATTACCAAAAAAAAAGATACAAAAGATATGGAAGTAAAACAAGAGAGAGAGAGAGAGAGAGAGAGAGGGAGTGTTGGGAGTGTTACCAGAGATACCAGCAGTGCAGTAAACAAGAATAAAGATCATCCCACCAAAAGCCCAAGCAATACCAAGAATACCAACACCACCACACTCATCACCATTCATGGTTAGATCAGTCTGTCTCTTGTACCCAATCACAGTTAACACAGTTATATAAAGAAACAATAGAGTTGCTATGAACTCAGCTATCAAAGCCCTATAGAATGACCACTTTGTTAGCTCTTCCCCATCAATCAATGGTGCTGGTGGTGGATCTTGGTAGTCCTTCGAAGCCACTTCACCGTCCTTCACCATTCTCTCTCTCTCTCTCTTCTCTCTCTCTCTCTCTCTCTCTCTAAAGAACTTAAAACTTCTGAGACTAGTGAGGGGCTGAAGGGGTATTTATGGGAAGCTATTTTGCTTTCGTGGGCTGTGGGCCCTACCATTACACTTCCACCCACCGGCCCAGTTTTCATTTCATTTGTACGTCACACCACTGGAATTTTTCCACTTTTGTTTTTAGATTGAGATTATTCTATTGGCACACCAACTTTTACTTGCAATACACCAATCCTTTTGAAATTTTATTAATGATTGTTTATAACATGTTCATTAATAACATGTTTGTTTGTTATGTTACAAATTAAAAATAGTATGTTAATAGAGGCTCCGATGGTTTTTTTTTTTTTAAGTGATATATTTGTGGAAATTTTAATTTTTACATTTTTCATGAAAAAAAATATATAGTTTGAGATACTCCTTTTAGAAAAGGGCAATTTAGACATTACCACTAGTCCAGTAGACTTTAGAGAATTCAGCGAATATTTAAGATGAGTTTTTGTATTTTTAAGACTAATAATAAAATGATGGGTTAAAACGTACGTCGTCTGAACACGACTGACCTGGCAAGTGCACAAAATCGTAGATCTTTTTCCTTGTGTATCTTGAAGAAAAAGATTTATGTTTCTGTGTACTTGCCATGTCAACCACATATAGACCGTGTAAGTTTAACACATCGTTTTACTATAATTCTATTTTTAAAGCAAATGACATACATCTTGGCTAAGTTATTTTTATAAAATACTCCTCGAAAATGAATAAATTAACTAACCCTTATTTTCAACTTAAGCTTTAAAAAAAAAAAAAAAAAAAAAAAAAAGACCTTGACACCTCCTATCCCACAAAAAAAAAAAAAAAAAAAAGTCAAACCATTTCGCTTCAATTAGGTTGAAGTGTCAAGATTTTCACTCTCGGGGTCTTTGTTTAGGCACAATTTGAAATATTACTTAACTATTTTATTTATCATTTTACTTATTTAATTGTTTTTTTTTTTATTTCAAAAGACTTTGTCAAATGAAAGTGTTTAGTGGATTAAAGTGTGTAAGTGTTGATACTACTATCTAGGTTCAAAATCCACCTTCACCTCTACTAATTATGGATCGTTCAATTTTGCTTTTATAGCCAAAAAAAATAAAAGGACTTTTCCAATTAAACTAATTAAGAATTTATTATTATTATTTTTTTTTTTGTGTGTGTGGGTGTGGGTGTGGGTGTGGGTGGGGGGCATCAACCATGTTCGGATTGGCTCGAAAAAGAGTTTCCTATTGATAGAGAGCTTGAATCTCCCTTCGAGATGTTGGGATACAAGCTTCCAACTCTCCACCAGAATTGAAATCAAATTTTAAAAGAAAAATCCCTAGGCTCGGAGGAAGATCAAGAGTTGTCCAATAGAATCATGGGTAAATTACTATTTCGTGATCAACTTTTGATGAATTTATAATTCCGGCTCACTATTCATTTTAATTATCAAAACATGAATGAACAACAAATTTGGAGGTTTTAAAATAGTCAAATTCGTTGCCCCGTTCACGTTTTGATAATTAAAATGACTAGTGAGTCAAAATCGTAAATTCTTCCAAAGTTGATCACGTTTTCATAAATATCTCATAAATTATAGTACTCTCAAGATTGAAGACTACTTTTAAGGAAAATTTTGTTTCAACTAGAGAGCAGAGATGAGGGTATTGTAGTCATTTTATAAGTCTCTTCTACAAGGCCACAGTCAAAGGTTAGATGGAAATGTCCAAATTACCCGCCAACTTAATTTCCTGAATGTCCATCTCTCCATTTATTTATTTAACGGCTAGTAAAGGAAATTGTGACGCGTGTGCGAATCAACGGCATCTACTCTCGTGAAGGTTGAGAACTTGGTCCCGATTCCACTCTAAACACTAGGGACGACAACATCACTTTTGTAGGGTCTACGCAATATGCCGATGTGACTTTACGAGGTTCCTTATCTTGTTTTTTTTCTTTTTCTTTTTCTTTTTTTTTTTTTTTTTTTTTTTCTTTTTTTTTTTTTTAAGTGGGTTTATTTTTGAACTTTTTCTTATATTTGGGGGAATTTCAATTTGAATCTTGATAATCAAACCACCCGACAAGACAAACTCAATCGACTATCTTAACGTGACATGTTTGAAAATTGTAGATCTGTGCTGCTCGGGATATACAGTTGCACTTCCTTGTAAAAAAGTGTATTTCTAAGAAATTGTGTATTCTGATAAAAGTAGATTTACTATTTCCAAACTTGTCACGTCAAATAGTCGATTGAGTTTGTCATGTGAGGTAGTCAGATTATCACGATTCTTTTAATTTTTACATTTTATCATGAAAAATATAATTTGAGATACTCCTTTTACAAAAGGGCAATTTGGGCATTACTACTAGACTCTATAAGATTTAGTGAATATTTGAGATGAGTCCTTGTATTTTTAAGATTAATGATAAAATGACGAGCTAAAACATATCTAATCTGTATACAACCGACATTGCAAATGCACAAAATTATAGATCTTTTTCTTGTGTATCCCGAAAAAAAAAAGATCTATGGTTCTGTGCAATTATAATGTCAATCACGTATTATCACCATTCTATTTTTAAAGTTGATGACATACATATTGACGGAATTCTCTTTATAAAAGTCTACTAGAAAATGAATAAATTAAGTAGCCTTTATTTTCAATTATAAGTATAAAAGAAAAAAAAAAAAAAAAATACTTGGCACCTATCCCATCAGAAAGAAAGAAAAAAAAAAAAAAAAACAAGACAAATCATTTAACTTCAATTAGGTTTAAGTGTCATAATTTTCCCACTTTTTTTCTAGGCCCAATTTCAAATAGGGTATTGTTAAGGTGTGGCATAATGGGGCATAAGTTAAAGTGCAATAAATACATTTTGAATATAAAATTATTTATTGCACTTTAATGTGTCCAAAAGGGCACATGTTAACAAAACTCATCAACCATGTTTGGATTGGCTCGAAAAAGAGTTTCCTATTGATAGAGAGCTTAAAGCTCTCTTTGAAACGTTTGGATACAGACTTCCAACTCTCCATCAGAATTGAAATCTCATTTAAAAAAAAAAAAAACCCTCATAAGCTATGAAGAAGATCAAGAGTTGTCCAATAATAAATCATTGAGCTCACTCTCAAAGATTAAAGACTTCTTTTAAGGAAAATATTGTTTCTTACAAGAGATCAGAGATGAGGGTATTATAGTCATTTTATTAGTCTCTCCTACAAGGCCACAGTCAAAGGTTATGCCGTCTATTTGAAAACATAGAGGGACATATCCAAACTCCAAACAACGTCTAGTCAGAAAGTATATTGTGACGCGCGTGCAAATAAAAAAGTATACTCCATTGTCACGTGCGTGCGAATCTACGGCAGCTACTCTCGTTGCGGTCGGGAACTTGATCCTAGCCTAGGGACGACAACACCACTTTTGAAGGGTCCACGCAATATGTTGATGCGATTTTAAGTAACTTATTCAGAAATGAAGGTTTATGATTTATGAATCTCTATTTCTACTTTTATTTAGATTTTCTTTTTTAAATTATTAGTTATTCTATGAAAAAGTTTTCTAATCATGGCTTTCTTAAGTTCGTTCGCTATCTATTTTACATGAAGGGCACGTATCGATTTGGTCTACCGATAAGATTATTCATCAAATCGATTTGTTTAGTATCATATCACATCTGCAGTCTGGGATTGTGTCCGCAATCATTTTGCATGTATTAGGGGTGCAACTTGATTCAATTTAAATCGAGAATCAAATCAAATCGATAATTTTGGGATGGTTTAGTTCGGTTTGGAATAAATTGTGGTTCGATTCTGGGTTACGAAAATGGAGAATTGATCAATTTGATTCGATTTTTGAATCAAGTTTGTATAGAACTGAACCCCTATGCAATAAAGAAATATATATGTATATAATAATTATTAAGAATTATTTTAAGAGTTAGTACATAGATTAGTGATCTTTTATAAATAAACTAATGACTTTTTATAGATAGGTTTGTGATTTATTATATGAAATTTTATGTTTATTTTTTTATTAAAAAATATTACTTATAATTTATAAAATATTTACAATCCGTGAAATCAAATCGAACCAAACCGACTTTAATTCAATTTGGGTTGGTTTGATTTAAATGGAATTTGGTTCGGTTCTGATTCTTATTTAGTAGAATCGACCTATGTCGGTTCGGTTCCAATTTGATCTCAAATCGAATCGAATCGAACCAAGTTGCACCCCTAGCATGTACGAATTTGTCCACTCAACGGATGCATCCACCGTCGATTTACAACTGAATTTCGTTTGCACTCATCCTCAAAATCTTATTAAAAATCAAATCTTTCATTTGAAAATTTCATTTTCTTCAATTTTTCAGAGGAAATTATCCTCAACTTACTCTTTGAATTATTTTTAGAGAGCTACTATTGCCACACCAACTGTTACTAATACCACTTCATTTATGTGCAATTCTTTGGTGATTTGAATAAGAATTAACGAGTCATTAGTATAAAATTTGGCGTGTCAATAGCAAATCTCTTTTATTTTCTAGAGAGTTGTTATTGTCACAACAACTTTTACTAATACCACACCAATTCCTATGTAAATCAACATAGAATTGTCCAGAGTTGGTGTGGCGTTAGTAAAAGTTGGTGAGGCAATAGTAACTATCTTTTTTAACATAAATCCGAACCAAATTTGGTAAATAAATAAAAATAATAGGTGGGCCCACACGAGGTTATTGGTTTTTATAAGAACACGTAGGCTATTTGACACGTTGATCAATTAGATTTATAGCCAATAGATGTGGGCCCAAGTCCAACTGCCCAGCATCACCGACCATCCTGGCCGCCCAATTCCAATTTTCCAACCACTTGTAACCAGTCACATCTTGCCACGTCTACATTGCGCCGCCACAGTGGCCTTAACCAGTAATGTTTATAATATGTGTTAATTAATTGACTAATTATTAACCTAATCATTATTTTGATTTGATATTACCGACTTTAAAATATAAGTAATATTCGAGGAATTTTTTGTGGCTGCAACATCGCCACGTGTCATGATAGTGTACGTCAGCTTTCGAAATTGTTGGGTTGGGCATTTTTGGCGTTTCTTATGTTGACACTTGAAAAACTTTGATGTTGGATAATATATTTTTTAGTCATTGCTAACGTGCGCACGGTGGAAAGAATAAGCCATCGAGCCACTATGTTTAGGAAAATCCAAGCACGATTTTTAAACTCGTCCGAGACCGAGACGTATCATCCGAGTTAACTCGGTATCAGAGCTGAACGAGACCAACTCACAAAGTGATTTTTTTGACCGAGTTTAACATGTCATGTACAATTTTTCGAGTTATCTCACGAGACGTCTCAAACGTATCAAAAAACTCGTTCGAGACGACTCGGTATCGGAGCTTAACAAGACGAGATGCGATACCGAGTTTAAAAACCATGAATCCAAGTGATGATTAGACAGGGCTATCGAATTTTTCGTGATCCCAAGTCCGAATTCTCTGTCTTTTGATTTTTCTTTAGTGTGTTTTTTTTTTTATAAAATTAATTAAAAGAAAGTCATAAGTTTTGGCTGATTTCTCAATAGTCTATTTAGTAAATTTTTCTCTTTCTTTATAATTTTGATTAAATGTTCTAATCATTCAAATTCATCATTTTCAATAAAAAAAATTTGGGGTTTTGACATCTCAATTGAGTTTTGTTTTGTTGGAAAAGATTTAAGAAGGAAGAAAAAGTCATTTTCAAGGATTTTTCACATTTTTTTTCTTAGTTTTGTGATGAAAATCGATCAAGAATGGTACTTTTGGGTTGAAATCAATTAAACAAATCATTATCTCAAGTTTTTAGTCATTCTGTCCATATATTTTCATTAAAAAACTCAAAAATTGAAAATTGATGGATTTTACCAATGGTGAACTTGACAGTAAATAAAAAGCATCGAGTTCAACAGTAGATAGTGGTGAGTTCAACAATAAAAATTGTGAACTCGACACTAAATAAAAAAGCGTTAAGTTCGACAGTAATACAAAGTGGTGAACTCGATAGTAAAATAAAAAGTGGTGAACTTGATAACAAATAAAAAATAAGTGAGTTCACCGGTAACAAGGACCATTAAGAAAGAAAAAATTGACTAAATATCCCATCAAGCTACCATGCAAAACTTAGGGACTATTTAAAAAGAAACCTTTCCGTGAGTGTCCTTTACGTAATTTATCATTTTTTTCATGGAAACTTGTAACGTAGAAAAATCATGTTATGATAATGGGGATATAGAATTTTTTGTGGTCCAAAGTCCAAAGTCCCAATTCCCACCCCTACTTTTTTAACATAGAAAAATCATGTTATGATAATGGGGAAATAGAATTTTTAGTGGTCTAAAGTCCCAATCCCCCCCCCCCCCCCCCCCCCCCCCTTTTGTGGCTTTCTTTAATTTTTCAACCCACGGTTTTGACTGACATTTGACATGACTTATTGAATTATTTTTTCTTTAAAACTTGTAACATACAAACCCTCCGCCTCATGAAGAGTATTTTTTTTTTTTTAGTTGACCATCGATATGTCATGTGGGGCGTAAAATTAAACTCCATGTTAAATTAATCATGATTGAAAAATTATTGAGGTATTTGTTGGGGAATGGGAATTCTCGATAACTTGCCTGAGCCTCTGAAGTGTTTGGAACACTTGAGTGGACAAGTCTACTCTTTTTTGTGTTCTCTAAAGAAATCTGGGCCCCTGATATGTTGGAACAATTAAGTAGACAAGTATATTTTCTGTTTATGTTCAACAAAGGAAGGGAATGTAATACACTTATAATATTTTTGATCAAATATAATTGATAACATATAGATATAAACTTCATTCTATCATTTTTTTGCACTTTAAAAATATCATTATAAAAAAAATATCTTTTTTTTTTACATGATTTGATGAACCTTTGAATCCAAAAAATCATAACTTAATCGAAAAATAAGAATTTCTTTATATTAGGAATGTAATCGACATTTTTATTCAAGTAATTTGTATTTTTGGACACCCAAATGTCAAAATATCACCTTGGACAAAATAAAAAAGATGCTTAAAATATAATTTTATAAAACACGTCAAATTTCCTAAGCAGAGCATTACTACTTCATCCACTATATAGGTTGAATTCGTGGTATCTTTGAGCCCATGAATTATGCTCTTTGATTGTTGAATTTTATCTCACGACTTGGAGTTGTCGACTCTATAGCTAAGCTGCTGAAGATATATTATGATAATATCCAAATTATCTTTTTCTTTAAGAATGGAAAATATTCGAATGATGCGAAATAAATGAAAGTCAAGTACTTAATAGTTAGAGAAAGAGTCTAAAAATAGTTGGTGTAATTATAAAATATTAGTACCACTCAAATGATAGCTGATCTATTGACAAAGAGGTTATCACCAAAAGTTTATAGAGATCATATTACTAGGTTGGGTCTTTTGGAGAAATCTTTTATGTATATGGAATATATTACTTTGAAATAATTATATAATTGACATTAAGATTAATACTAAATAAAATTTGTTTTTGTTTATTTTCTGTTTTTAATTATATTATACATATTTTGTTTTTATTTAAGTAATAGAGAAAATGTCCTGATAAGACTAAATGAAATATACCCAATTAAAAGTTATATCAAAGAGGGTATTAATGACGTGATACATGGAAGGAAATATGACATAGATGACATACAACCGTCATGACTCATACTAATATTTAATCGCAATATGTCATTAAAGAATCTAATTATATATTAAAAATATTTATGATTTTAAAATTCGTGATCACATATATAATATTTTTATTATAAAATCCTAAAGTTGAGTCAAATTTTAAAATGTTTTGAAATTCACTATTAGTACAATCGGTCTAATATACTAAATAAAAGGATGTTAAAACCCATGTGACATTTTAACCTTATTGACCCCTACTATTTTAGTTTCTAAATTACACGTGGATTCTATAATGTAATAGATATCAATTTTAAATAGAAATCCAATATCATTAAAATTGTATTCTTTAATGAATTAGTAGGAGACTTTGATGAATAAGAAACCTACTAAAAGAATTAATCTAGACCCTTAACCTTCATCTATAAAAATGATTGACTAACCTCATATTAGAGTTGTTGAAAGAACATGAAACGTTGAAAACGTTAAGATAAAGGAAGTGATATCCATCGATCACAAAAACTCAGTCAATCCAAATAAAGAGAAGGGAGAATGTGAGCCTAGAAGAAAATACCAAACCGATTGAGATTTCGCAAAGTATAAGGAAAGAATAAATTAAAGGAAGCATCTTTAAAAGTATTGAATTAAATATTTAATGATAGCAGAAGGTAAATAACAATAACTTGAACTAAAATTTGTTCATGAATGATTATTTGAGATATTTGTTTGATTGATTCTATTGGGATAAAATAATAATCTAAAAAAAAAAATCATTCACTTATAAAATTTCAAATTATCAATAATTTAAATTATGGGTCCAAAAACTTTTTTTTTTTTTTTTTGATTTTGTCATTAAATAGTTCTATTTTAAATGTGATTAACAACTCATAAGTTAAATTGTAAACCCAAATTTATATATAATATTCCCAAGAGCCGGATATAAAGTCTCATATTATAAGTTAATTTGATATTACCGACTTCAAAATACATGTCATATTTTAGAATTTTTGTGTGGTAGGAATGTCGCCACGTGTCATGATTAATATAAGTAATTTGTTTTTTAAAATTGGTGGGTTGGCGTTTCTTACGTTGAGACTAGAAACTTCGCTGGTCTATTATACATTTTTCCGTCATTGCTAACGTGCGCACAGTGGAAAGGGTAAGCCATCGAATCATTATGTATGGGAAAAGTCCAGCGATGATCACATGGGGCTATCGAATTTTCAGTGATCCTAAGTCCCAATTCTCTCTCTTTTGGTCTTTCTTTAGTTTTCAAGCCACGGTTTTAGGTTAGGCTGACGTTTGATATGAGTTACTGAATTCTTTTTTAGTATTTATTTATTTTTTTATTTTTTTATTTTGGGAATTTGTCAAATAAAGACACGTGATGACAAGCGGGAGTACAAATTTTTTAGAGATCCGAAAAGTGATTCAAAAACTCATTAGTAACAATCGACGGTCCAAAATTCTTCAATTTTGTAAATCACTTTTGATATTTCTTCTGATAATGATCTCCTCACCATAAAGATCATCCTCAAGAAGAAATCAGTCTAATCCGAAACGTCTAACCCCATCAAAAGTGATTTACAAATTAATAGTAAAAATAGACGATCCACAATTATTGAACTTGTAAAGCACAATTGTTGGGGTTAGAAATTTTGGAATGAGCTGATTTTTTTTTTTTTTTTTTTTTTTGGTGAGAAATTTTGGAATGAGATGATTTTTTATTTTTATTTTGTAAGAATGATCTCCTAGATTAAAAACATGTGTAAAAACAATCATTTTGCAAAATATGGGTTAGAAGTTTTGGATTGAGCTGATTTTTTTTGTGAGGATGATCTCTATGATGAGAAGATCATCCTCACAAAAAATCAATTCAATCTGAACCTTCTAACCTCATCAGAAGAGGTTTAGAATGTGGACTATCAATTTTTTACCAATAATTTATAAATTACTTTTGATGAATTTAGAAGTTTTAGATTAGGCTGATTTTTTGTGAATGTGATCTGGTCGTCGTAAAAATCATCCTCACAAAAAATCAGCTCAATCTGAAACTTCTAACCTGTATTTTGAAAAGTGATTGTTTTTACATATGCCCCTTAAACGCCCCCCATATATATATATATATGTATATATATATATATATATATATATATGACTTATAAGTTTCAAATTGAGTTGATTTTTCGTAAGGATGGTCTTTATGGTGAGGAGATCAACTTCACAAAAAATCAGCCTAATCTGAAACTTTTAACTCCATTAAAAGTGATTTACAAATTAATAGTAAAAATCGATGATCCACAATTCTAAACCTCTTCTAATGGGGTTAGAAATTTTAGATTGGACTGATTTTTTGCGAGGATGATCTTCTCACCATAAAGATCATTCTAAAAAAAAAATCAGTCCATTCCAAAACTTCTAACCCACATAGGACAAAAGAGTTGGTTTCGTATTTGCTCCCTAATGTTGGCATATATGACTTAAAACTTTTCAATTTTATCGATTTTGGTTTCAAGTATGAGTTCCTTGAAACCAGAACCAACCCTACAAATATCCTATGCCCATCTAGTGCACCTCGAGTGCCTATAAAGACAGATAATATTATTTTTTAAAAGAAAGTTGCTATTTGCACTCCCAGCTTTTACTTATTCTAAACCAATCTTATTTACTTCTTTTTTTTTTTTTAATTGGGTATAACAAGTCAAAGTTGGGTTGCCAATACAAACCCTCTTTATAAATGAGAAAAAAATAAGTATCAAATGAATTAGGCAATTATTAATCAGTGCTAAAGTATAACTTGTAATTTCTCAATTGAAAGTCAAAGATCTAAGATTACTAGAAGTTCACGTAAAGAACAATTATTTATTTATTTTTGGTAGAATTCACATTCTCCTTTTATATTTTAGTTTTGATCAAGCACATTTACTTTAAGATATTTCTTTGTTAGTATTTAATTAGACTACTAATTTAATTATAAATATCATTAAATTAAAAAATTTACCAATAAGGTACCCATTGGATACCTGTTGGGTAGATAGCTACCTAGAATGGGAAAATTTCGATTTCAGTTACATTGGGTACCCATCGAGACCCTTCCTATAAATAGAACCAATCTTATTACTTCGTTCTATATTTTTTATAAAGTCGTCTTCCATCACTTGGTGAAATAATCATAATAATAACTATAGAGGGTAAAATCAATATTAGACACATGTGGGTAAATAAGGCAAATATTTGGTTACATGACAGATTTAACGTGTATCTCAAGGCTTCTATTGATATATTTTGAATTAGATCTAAATAGTTTATGGAGAATCCCTTGATTGGGGGGGGGGGGGGAGATTTGACTCAATCCATTAAAGTTATTCATCTTCTGTATCTATATAAAGAGAGTTAAAAGGAAAAGAATGCTAGATTTTGTAAATCTTGTAATGACTTCAACAAATAATGGAATGGCTCTTTGAAGTCCGGGGACATAATCTGATTTTGGGACGGACGAACCTCGTGAACAAATCTTGTGTTATGTCTATTCTCCTTTTCTCTCTTTTTCCTGAATTATTTTTGTGTGATTTGATCATTTGTATGCATCAATAACAATGGAACATGATTGTTAAGGGTGGGTAAATTTCAAGGAATCGACGACGTCCGAAATTTTACCTCTACAACAACAATAATAATAATGGTTAAAAATCTTAATTAGACCATTCCTCTTTCTAAAGCATTCCTTTAAAAGGGGTTTCAAAAGTCAATAGATCTAGGGCTATTAATTTGAATGAGCGAACCAACTTTGGTCCGAGCATGAAGATAAAATAATAAATAAATGGGCTTTAAACGACCAAGCTCAATCCTCATCTAAATTATACGGCCGAATAAAAATACTAAATTCAAACCCAGCCCGGCCCAATTAAGGTTTCTTCTATTCCAAACTAATCCGATCCATGGTTTGGGGAGAAGTATTGGGTCTGGGTTTCTGACCTTTTCGTAATTCTTAAACTCTTAAAAGGGGGGTAGAGAGAGAGAAAGAGAAAGAGATTTGCTTACCACAGAGACAGAGACAACGAAAATTCGCACAAAAACTCAGTTCTCTGAAATTCATAAATGTGTCCATGGACGACAGTTTGGAATAAAACCCCCAGTCAGAGTATAGATCGTTGTAAACTGAAGATTAGCAGAGCCTCTCTACTTCCAAACTTGAGACCAGAGAGTGAGATGGAGAGGGTTTGGAGAAATTTTTTATTTATTTATTTACTTTCTTTAATAAAGTGGGAGAGTTATTTCTATTTTTTTTTTTTTTATGTTTTATTTATCGGATTGGATTGGGATTGATCCGAGTCCAATTAGAAGATTATTGGATCTAAAATTTTAACCCAAATCCTATCCGAAAATCAAATGTTTAGATCCGAATCCTTTTTTCAATTTTTTTTTTTTTTGGGATTGGATGCAAATCGGGATCACTGCCAGCCCTTAGTAAAAAGGGGTTCTGACACAAAATTTTGGTTTCCTAAAATGCCCCTACTTTTACATTTAAATTTAATATAATCAGAGGGATATTTGGGTCAAAACCAAGAAAATCGCAATTCCACATCCCTAAACGTAATTCTCTCTTAAGACCTTCAACTTGAAGGTATTTTTTTTTTTCTACTCGACCTTCCATTGAACAAAACCAAATGATCTCAATCAACCTCTCTTAGTATATCGCTTATGGGAGCTACTACAACACTTTCCCAAAGGTGTTCATTATATGTCAGTTACATTTTTCAAATTTAAAGAGCTATCTTATCCAAGCTTCTATAACAAGGAAACAAGTGTTACTAAACATATTCCATCAAATTTAATAATTTTAAGAACCTCAAACGAAGCTCTTACAGAAATTATACTTCAAAATGTTTCAATTCATTAGACAGAAGTTGGAATAACATCAGCCAACTTCTACTATAACTAATTGAGTAATCTGTTATCTAGGTTTTTACCTCTTACCCCAAAACTTTGGGGTTTCGGGTATTAATAAATATGTTTTCCTCCATTCAATTCTGTCTAAATCGTGTCTTGTAAACTCTTAGTGTGAACTGCCTGCAATTACCTACCATTGCACATATCATGCCTTGGGATTAGTCCTACATTTCCTTGGATTGTGTACAGTTTTTTTATTTTCTTTCATTCCGAATTTTTAAGATCATCCATCTCAGCATCCTCATCTCAATGCAATATATGCACATGTTGCTTAATGATTTACCAAACATCCAGTCTTAAAAAGTATAGCTGATCTAACAGCCATCTCATAAAATTTTCATTTTAGATGATGGGATGCGTTCGTCAAATAACAACACCCGTATGTATAAAAGAACCAACAAAACGAAAATTCGCTATGGTTGTCATTACTGAAGTTGCACTCCAAATACTGTCTAGGTTCTACTTGTTCTAAACCCTAAGAATTTCAAAATAGCTCACTAAAGTTCCAATTGATAAAGCCATACCTTTGCTAAATTTTATGGGAATAAAGAAAGTTGGTAAACTGGTATGTTAAACAAGGTACTCTTAGTCAATATGACTTTTCCCCCTTTGGAAAGATACCTCGTTTTCCATGAGCTCACCCTCTTACCCACCTCCATTATAGATTCTCATACTTCTTTACTTCTAGACCCAGCACTTAATGGCAATCCCAGATACACTGATGGAAAGATCCCTTGAGCACACCCAAACATTGTAGCCACCTTCAAATTTCCAGCACTTCCCTACCCCGGCTAACTTTGTTTTACCTAAAGTTCATTTTTAGCCCCAAAATTGCCTGGAAGCAACAAAAAATTCCTCTCAAGAATCTTACCTAATCTAGTAAAGCATTGAGGAAGATCAGAGTATCGTCCGCAAACTTTAATAGTGAAACTTGCTCACCCCCATTCTGCACTTGAAAACCTGACATCTCACCGATACTAGTTGTTCTCTTAACCAATCTCCCAAAAGCTTCTACTACCATCACGAAAAGAAAGGGCTACAATGGATCACCTTGCCTCAACCCCCTAGAACTTTTGAAGTAACATGTTGGGCTACCATTATAATGTCAATTTTTACAAACAAGTTAAAGAATTCAACACTTCAAGAAGAACAATAAATAGTAGAAGAAAAAGTAGAGAGGGATAACAAGAATAAGAAAGGAAGAAAAAGAAGTGAAAGTAGAAGTAGAAATATCACAATAACATGTGTTGTTGCTGCTACGACACAACAACAACTAACAGAATCAATGGGTGAGTTGAGGTCAAGCTTGGTTGAGCCCTAACCAAATCCTAAAAAGACGGGCTCTACCTTATACTAGTTTTATCCCCTTATCGAGCCTAAGTCGACTAAGCACTAACAGGTTCGGGGCAAGTAAAAATCACCAAACGTAATATTCAATATTTGTAATGGTAAAAATTTTGAATTTTCCAAATAAATTGTATTTTGTATGTAAAAGATTATACAATCAAATATGAAACTAGTGTCTTATTTAAACAAATTAATTCATTTTTAGTGAGGCGCACCTCGAGCCTTGACTGAGGCAAAACCAAGGCTTGTACCTTGATGCGACTCACTTAAACCGCCTCACCTCACATGTATTTAGGCACCTTCAGTCTGCCCCGCCTTAAGGCGTGTCTGAGGCGCACCAAGGCACTCGCCTTGACTACACTGTCAAATACCTAAAATTGTAAAATAATGTTTAGGATATACCAAATACCTTGGTGAACACCTTAACCAACACAATGTAGGGTTGTGTAATCCACTTTGGGGTTCAAACGTCAATGGTACACAAATACCATATCTTAAAACATATGAATCTAACACTTGAAACGCAAATCATCGTCTTCTCCACCTGATTTTAACTAGATGTCATCTAAGCCCAGTCAAATGCCCTCATTAATTAAACAAATCCACAAACATAATGCGGCTCTATTTATGATCAAGTTATTATTTTCTTACCCAAATATCGTATCTTAAACATACCTGAAGTGCAAAAGCATATCTTCAGCACTGCTAAATGCCTCATTGAACGCATCAACCAACACAATATGGATCTGCCCAAATCTTACACCAAAATCATTCTCTTCATTTCTCCTTTTTCCAAGGAATTCAATCTAGACTCTACCAAATACCTCATCTTCTAACACATCCAACTAAGAATCTACATTGTACGTGTCAATGTGAGCCCAAGACCCCTCAATAAGATCTGAAATCTTACTAAGTTAGTAAGGTTAGTCTAATTTCAGTTTACCACTGGAGTGCTTCATAGCAAATGAAGCTTTTACTCAAATTTTTACTTAAATCTGAGTAAAAATTTGAGTCATGGCTGGAGATGCTCATAGCAGATCTGAAACAAACAAATATATTGAACTTGCAACCAAAACATTCTACAAATAACTTCAAGAAAAGGATATTAAGTAACCAAATTTATGATCGAAACTATGTCCAGACCCTACCTTCAAAGGTAGATCTCCAAAATTCAACAAAATTTCTCAAAATCTCACCAAACAATCTATTAAGCTTTCAAACAGAGTAATAATCCAAAACATCATTGATTCAAAATCAACGAAAACTTACTCAATCTTGAGGGATCTCAACATCTCCATCAGAGATCTCCTGCTGCAAATCCTTCGGATCCTTCCCATCGACCGTACACCCAACAGAAACACAAGTTCCAAGAATCTCCTTCACAGTTCCAGACAACTCCTTCGCCATGGATCTAGGTCTCATCACCTTAGCGATCTCGATCACATCGTCCAAAGAAATGTTTCCTGTGTGTTTGATATTCTTCGTCTTCTTGCGATCTCGTTCAGGTTCTTTAAGAGCTTTGATCACCAAAGCCGCCGCCGAAGGAACTACAGAAACTTTGGCTTGGCGATTCTGAACTGTGAGCTTTACTGTAACTCGGAGACCTTTCCAGTCCTTTGCGGTCTCCTTTGCAATGTCTTCTCCGATCTTCTTTGGAGAGAGACCGAGTGGTCCGATCTTTGGAGCGAGTGAACTCGCTGCACCAACTTCACCTCCTGTAACTCGGACGTACACGTCTACTACCTGACTTGGATCGAATTTGGGCGGCATGGCTGTAAAGGAGAGATTTTTGGGGTTTCTGAGGTTGGGTTAGGATTAGGGTTTTGAGAGTGGAGAAGAAAACGAGCAGAAATGTGTTTAATAATAGCGTAGAAGACAAATGTTGTTGCGAAACCCTAAAATCTCCTTTTGGTGCGAAATCCATCAGCCCAATTCGAAACCTAATCCCAAGCCCAAGACCAAGCTAACCTCTAAGCCCAAGCTTGACTTGGATTATATCAGGTTGTAGGGCTGTCAATGGATCGAGGTCCATTAGGTACCGGTCCAATAAGGACTGGATCGGATCCGGGACTGATCCGATAAGTATTGGATTGGAGCCTTACTGAATCTCGACGTTAAGATCCAGATCCGAACCATTAACAAACGGGTCAGGTTTGGATCTGGACATGATTGATCCAGATCCTCATCCAATAAGATATCGGTTAGATCCTTGTCAAAATCCAAAACATTTCGGATAAGGGACTGATCAGATAAGTATTGGATCGAAGCCTTATTGGATCTTGATATTAAGATCCAGATCCGATCCGATTCAATAAGATATCGGATTAGATCCTTGTCGAAATCCAAAACATTGATCCAGACACGGAGTTATTAGATCGAAACATATCAGATTTCAAGTCTAATCCGATCCATTGACAGCCCTATCAGGTTCGATGTCTTGATCAAAGACTCAATGTCAGACTCGGTGGTCGAGTTTTAGAATTTGAAGTTTTATAAATATTATTTAATGGTATCGTGTGTAAAATATTTGTAAGATATGTAAAAATACATATTCTATTGACACACCAACTTTTACAAGTAGTACCTCAATTCATATTATACTAACAATGAGTTATGTGTGTTTGGGTTCTCTCAGTAAAAGATGGTGTGGCGATAGAATCTCTCTATATATAACAGTTGGGTTTAAGTTGAGTTGATAACGAGAGATGTGATTCTTGAAAGAATTAAATGGACGAACAAGATTTGTTTAGTCGATCCCAAATCTTTGGGATAGTTCAAAAGGAATGGCTCAAACTCGACCAAATGATGGGTTAAGCATGTTGTTAGGCTCTAATGGATTGGACACAACCAAGTTTCAACTCCTTTAAAACTCGAGGGAGTGGCTTAATGGCAATTTCGAATTTAATAAGCGGTGAGACTCTTTAGGTTATGTGTTTGATACCCAACATGAGTAATATTTCCTCGGGACCACTCACGAGGGCGTTCTCTCACTTACCTGGTGCGTGTGATGTGCGGCGTTGCACATGCCCTGGGGAGGGTCCCGTATCCCTTGGTTCCGGTCTTAGCTCATCCAGTCCCCCTAGTCGGACATAAGTTCGGACACCCCGTTATAATAATAATAATAATAATAATTTAAAAAAAAAACAAAGTTTCAACTCTTTTTTATTTTAAAATTTTGTTGTAGCTTGGAAACAAAGTCCAAGTATTTTTTTACTTGGAAAAGTAATAAACAAGAATTACTTCGCATGCCAAACATACTAAAACTTCATTATCTTAGGTACCCACCAATACCACCAACACCACTTTAATGCCATTATGCCATGGTCCTATGGTATTAGGCAACCAACGACTCGTATGACACGCTACTCACAATTGAATTAGCACAAATCGTGTGTCTTTGTATGTCTGGTTGTCTGGTATTAAATTGGTGAGCCATCAGCTGTATTGATCTCGTGTCGACATAATGTTTGGAAAACATCCTCTAATGACACCACACCACATGTGGATCCCAACATTGCAGATCATGTTGGGCGAAACCAAAGTCACAATTTATGAAGCACATTAAAACATACATGACAAATCATCATCACATTGTTGCATCCATCACCACCATCACATTGCCGCTACGACGCCATAGCCATTGTGGATGATAAAACTGTGTTAATTACAAATAACCACGTGTCACTATTAGATTGAGGGAAGGAAGTCTAGACGATGTCAAAATGAATATCCCAAGGATTCATAATTGCTCTAGAACTCTCAGATAACTATTCCAAAAATAAAGGCTAAGATCGAGGGGAGATAAGGCAAAGGAAGATCGAAGGGAGACTTAGAAAAAGGCATCAATTGAAGGGAGTAGGTATCTTTTTCCTTCTCCACCCTTCCTTTTCTAAAAAGGTAAAATTATTGCATACTAATTTGATTGTCGGAGAGGTTGCTTTGTAGTAAGATCATCGTTCTGAAAGATCGAGAGGAGAAGTAATTTCATAGTGTCCCAGCAAAGTTCTGGAATCCTCGAGTAAAGTGATTTTGAGCCCCCACAACCACCACTATGCCATAGCCGCTACGATAACACACCAACCATCATCCCCACCCCCAATACGGCCATAACAACACCCCCATCGTGTCAAATATTATGAGAAGTACCAAAACTAAACTATAAGTCGATTGTGTTGGTTCCTACTATTTACATCACTCAGTATGCGCATGCATAAATCTATTTTAAAGCAAACTTGTTTTTTATTATATTTTTTATGCTAAACAAATAGCATAATATTCCTTATTGGAAGTTTTCTACGTATGCCACGAAGGAGCTAAATGGGAAGAAAGGGATTAGAATTTTTTATTGAAATTTTATATCTATCCAATAATACAATCAAATGGGAAAGAAAATGATTAAGAATAAGAAAATGTTGAAGTAACAGTAAAATTGACTTCGATTCTCAAATTGCTAACGTAGATGTATGTACGAAACCAAAGACACTTTTCATCGAGATACGAGTGAAAAGCATTTATTGCTATCTGTGCACCTCCACATCAACAATATGAAAATCGATGTCAATTTTAATGTTACTCCAGCTCGAATCTTAATCATATTCGTAAATCCAGTACTTAAAATTCTTCTGAAGGCAAAATTTCTTCAAAAGGTAAATTTTAATTTGAAATTATATTTGATGCACTTTCTCCAAGAATAACAAAAATGACCTAAAAATCTTTGATTTTTCTTCTCAAAATAGTCTTTGTTAACCTCGTGGATATAATGGTAGAGGTGATAGTAAAGGAATTGATGTCATTTTTCATTAGTTCATACGAGAAGATCAAGGTCAAGGGTATCATGTTGTCAATTATAAAAATAAAAAAAAAAGGAGGTGTCTTGAATATTCAAAAAACATAAGGAGCATGTATTCATTTTAAAAGCATAAGAGAGCACATGCCACATAAAAGGAAGGGTTCCTCCAAAATTTTAAAGCGCCATCGATCACTTCAAAGTCGAGCTTCTCAATTTGGCCAAAAGTCATGCTTGAGTGACCTCATTTCGCACTTACATGGAGGTGTGCACAGAACCATAGATGCTTTGCAGTCATATCTCCACGAAAAGCATCTAATGATTCTGTGTACACCTCCACGTCAATAAAGTGCGAAATGAGGTCAATCTTTGAAGTCATACCAACATTATTCTTTCCCAAAGGGCTTTCCTTTTATAAACTAACACTCCTTGGATCTTATTAGGATGTGGACAAAACTTTCACTATTTCAATAAACCCCAAAAATGGCCCAAAAGAGTGTCAATAAATGGCATCTTGGAGTGTCTTTATCAAACTTTTGATTGTTAACTTCCCCACTACCATCATCATCAAAGCCTTATCCCAATTAAAGTGTGATGTTCATAGAAAGTGATAAACGATATTCTTTATCTTCTTAGTTTTATAAGTTCAAGCAAGCTCACCAATCATAGAGCATAAAACCCAAAAAATGACTCCATCTACCATTTACTTTTGAGTCTCTCTTTCTTTCTTTTTTGATATAAATCATAAAAATGATAAGTAATAATATTAACCAAATCATTGTCACCAAAATCTTATTCCAAATATATAATTCAGTTTGTCTAAAGTCATGTCTTCTCTTAAATTAATTATATTCATAGTCATTCGCACTATTTCAAATGTGGGTTTAAATCTCATACTCGTTATCGTCCACCAACGAGTCAAGTTGACAAGTTGTCGCAAAGACATGATTTGTTTTAATTCTAAGGTGTTTTTTTAAATTTCGTACGAGACAACCCGGTTTCATTCATAGACGAGACATCAGAATGAATTTTAAAACCATGATTTCAAATCATATAAATGGGTTGGGATCCATTGACTCCTAAGAATGACTTATGAAAAAAACACATGATCCCAACCCTTTAAACACAAAATCCAATGGTTGAGATTTATGAGTATTTTGATAACACAAATCTCATAGATACTTATCTCGATGATAAATCTCAACCATTGGATTTTGCATTTAAAGGGTTGGGATCATGTGTTTTTTTCATGAGTCATCTTAGGAGTCAATAGATCGTGACCCTATAAAAATTAGGATTAAAGGATAATCTATATATTATATCATATTTTTAGACAAAAATAAAGAAAAACATTATGGTCGATGCACAAGGCATGTAAGAGTCGACCAAGTACAATTTTAAGGCCAACTCATTGAGAAATTATAAACGAAGTAGATGGGTCAATTCTAGGTGCGTGTTTTGATTTCTCGTGGCCTTTTGCTTCATAGAATCAAAAAGTAGGAGCAACAATCATTGATTTGCAAAAATTATTGTTTGATAAGATGTATTTTATGGGAAATAGCTTATTTGGAAATACTAATAATTGTATTAGATGTTTTTGTTTTTGGACATTAGCTTACCATCTTAGTTACTTATGTCGTTTTGACGTCTAGTCTCGTCCATGAACAAGACCGAGTCATCTCGAATGAGTTTTTCGATACGTTTGACTTGTCTCATTCAACAGTGAAACAAATGAACCATGGTTTTAAATCTTATCTAATACGTTTGACATGTCTATCTGTCTCATTGGCGGACGATACGTACATGTATCGGACGAGTCATCTCAATCTTAGACGATATTTAAAACCACGACTCCAAAATACATACCAAACAAGTACTAAATGATCAAGTTAAGTATTAAATATATGAATTTTAGTAACTTGAACAAGGGACTTGTGGTATACTAATAAATTTTCTTAAAAGGATTCCACAAGTGGGTGTAAGATGCCTTTATTTACATTCCCCAAAGTCATTTCTCATTAAGATAATAATTTTTCATTAAAGAACTCATTTGGATAGAGATGACATATTTGCACTTGAAGCATGCATAAATTAAAAATCATTATTAATAATCTAATTATTGAAAGATATTGTTAATTTAATCAAGCTTGGATATGAAAATCCTATATGAGATATTGGCATTTGGGAAGATAAAAGTAGATTTATGTTAAATTAGCATTCCTAAGCTATCTTGTTTCCAAAGGCACTTCGAATAAAATTAGTAAGAATAAACATGTAACCAGAAAGGGATTTAATCTTAATTTTTCTTAATTTACGAGCACACGATAACCAATCAAGTGACGATATCAATGCAACCTCAAATGAAGAATTTTTATTGTTTAAAATTGAAAATGTACATGTGTGTCATCTACTAGAGAAACAATATTCCATTTGGTCCCCTCATCGAAATGCATGTTATCTCAACATATGAAATGATTGATATTTTCAAAGTTCGCGAAAAAAGATAGAAAAGGCTGAAATGTTATATATTCATCGTAGAAATTGGGAAAAGTTCTAGATTAACATTAACAAATATGTTCAACAATTGAAGGCAATAGAACGATAATTAATTAAAGAGTCGTGACTTTAGGACTCGAAAAATTTCACTCGGTCTGGACTCGATTGACATGGCAAGCGAGCAGAACCATAGATATTTTTCTTTGAGATATAAAAGGAAAAGATCAACGATTCTATGTCCTTTCCACATCAATCGAGTACAGGTTGAGTGGAAATTTTCGAGTCAAAAAATCATTAACGATAATTAAAAATGAATGGTTGGGACTCTCAATCAGTTCCAAAAGAAAAATGTCTCATTTATTGTTCCAAAAGTAATAAAACCAAACGTGATAAAAAAAAAAAGACTAATGATAATTTGACACTCTTTTTTCATACGCCCCCATGTACTCCCATAACCTAGTAGTTACAAAATCATAAATCTTTTTCATGTGTATCCTGAGACAAATGATGTACGATTATCATGACTCCAAAAATAATTAATGACTTTCAAACTATTGGACTCTTTTCATGGCCAAAAACAAAATACAAGATTAGGTTTATCCTCTTTTTTTATAATTTAACGGTGAAAATTTTATTTCATATTTTGATTTAGTAATTTAACTTTTTTATAGGTATTTTAAATAAAATCAAAACTTCACCATTAATTCATCAACAAAAAGATACATTAACTCTCGATTAAGGGAATAAACCTAATTTTGCATTTCGTCGGGAAATAAACCTAATATCAACAATTTTGATAAAGTGAAACCTATGCACGTTGTAGCAAATAGAGGAGATGAAAGAAAAGAAAGACTTTAGGGTTGGTTAATTATCTTTTGTTGGACTTAATATTATATTGCCACACTAACTTTTACTAATATTTCACATGAATTCATATGATACTATCGAGTAATTAACCCACATCTTGGGGTGCTCTTAATGAAAAAGGATGTGGCAATAGAAGTTCTCAATACTAAATGTGTAATAATTTTGTAACCTAAACCTAACAGGGTGACTCAAAAATTCAACTGACGTGTTCCTTGCAATAATCGTAGATTTTTTTTCATTGAGATACACGATTACACATCCCCATAAAACACGTGTAGCTGTGTATCCCTAGGAAAAATACCTACAATTCTCTCACCTGTCAAGTCAGTAGTTTTCGAGTTATCAAATAATTCGTTTGAGTTGTGATAATCCGATGATCCTACGTGGCATACTCAATTGATTACTTGACGTGATAAGTTTGAAAATCATAAATCTATACTCCTTGGGATATGTGATTCTCTCAAGATACACTTTTTTACGGGGAAATGCACTCGTGTACTTCAAAAAACGCAGATCTACAATTCTCGAAATTATCACGTCAAGTAATCGATTGAGTTTTTCACATGGGGTAGTCAAATTATCACGATTCTTACGTGTATTTTTAATCTGAGTAATATTTTGTACTCCCCCATGTGGAATACTTTCTTATGTGGCATGTGACTGAACCGTAGATCTTTTCCTCGGGATACACAATCGCAGATGAATGGGGCCAAATCTAATCAAACTGATTTTGATGATTCCAATTTGTGGGCCACAAATGTATCCAACCGATATATAAATAATTTCAATTTATCGCAATAATTAGACTTAAAAGACGAGAAATTGGAGTTAGGGAGTGTCGCAGTTGAGAGGACAGAGCAGGCAAAACTAGCTGGCACAAGCGCGCTAGATCCAAGTACGGGCCCTACTTCACGTGCCATCACGCCTACTCTTACGTGATACTCTAAACCGCCACGTGTAATTTATTCTTTTTAGTGGACACGTGGTACCATCTCGATAACCTCAATCGGGACCACCTCCTCTTTTCTAGAACCAGGTGAACCCTAAAGTCCGCTTCACGACAAATTTATAATCCGACGAAAACCTTTAACCCCCATCTCAATTTACCTAAATACCCCTTCCCCCTTTATTCTAAATATTTTTTCTTTTTCTTAAAAAAATATATTAAAAATAAATAAAAATTACATGTAATGAGTAGGATTTGGTTTGTGTTGGTGATTTAATAATGAAAGAAAGAATGAAAATTTGGTGGTTGTGGTTGTATGGGAATATTGTGGATTCTCCGCGTATTTGTGGGTCCCAACTGATTTACAAATTACAATAACACAAGCGTATCTCTATTTTTGATACCGAACTTCCCGGATTTTGCCACGTGGTACTTTATTAAATTTATGATATATTATTGGATTTAAAATTAGTTATATTATTGACTTATAATTATTTAATTTTTTAATATTATTTAGTCGATGACTTGGGACATTAATAAAGAGTGAAATTGAAGAACGAACATGTTTTGTGAACAATTTGTCAAATAAATTGTCTTGACTTAATTGATTAATAAAAAATTCATGAAATTGACTTCTTTTTAATGGATTTTCATGAAAAATCGACTATCTTAATGACTATTGGTATTAACCTAACAAAGAGTAACTTTGCTTCCTCAAAGACCAAATTATAAAATGGGAAGTTGGTTAAGTACATGTGTTAGGAAAACATGTTTTTAATGCTCATAAGCAATTTTTAAACTCAACTTAGCATTCAGAAAAATAAATAAATGAATATGAGCAAGTCTTCAATGTCTACGGAGAGAATAAAAAAAAAGCTCAAATATGATTATGTACACATTATCACGTCAATGCAATGTTAAATGTAGAAGTCAATGTAGCATTTGTTTTAGACACATTTGTATCTTAAAATTGATGACCTGCCTCTTAATCTTGGCATATGCTTTAGGTTGGTGAAAAATGACCTATGAGAAATTTTATATTCTAGATAGGATTGGTGAGGATGTAACATAAGTGTTTGAAGGGTTGGACATTGAGAATGATCCTAATGAAGGAAGCCTACCATTCCGCTAAAATGGGAATTTCTCTTTTATGTTTGTAGAAAAGAATTCAATGAGCTTTTTCTTGTATTTTTCAGAGGTGGGAACTTTAAGGATTAATTAGAATAGTTCGTGTTCTTCAGTTGAACTTGGTATTAACTTCATTGGGAGAGATAATGAAGGGAAATTCGTGTTTGTGGGATGGGTAGCAGTGGATGCAAAAGACATTATTATTATAGAACTATCGACAATGAAGAAAACAATTCTTTTTTTCTTTATTATTATAGAAAACAATTCTTTGTTTCATGAGAGTACAAATCTATTAAAATTTGTTGTAGTTGATAAATTGTTTGAATTAAGCTATTAGTCCCGTAATGAAAACATAAGAATTTAATAAAGAAGCCCTGGTTTTGACAAGTTCTTTGTAGGTTTGTAACTTATTTTTCCATTAAAAATGATTTTTTTTTAGTTGAGTATCACTACGTTAAAAAAAATTGGTAAATTAAACATGACTCTTTTAAACATTACGTGAAAAAGGACTAAATTCGATGGACCTAGGCGTCAAATTTACTCTTTTTTCACCTAGTGGGTGTTGGCTTTATTCCTCAAGAGTTCATAAATATTATTCTTGAAGATCTCTCTTGTAATTATATTCACCAGTATTGAATAATTAAAGTAAGAGATCCCTCCAATCCGAGCTTACTAATAAAAAAAATGACTAAGAAAAACCTAATATTTCTTCTCAAAATCAAACATCTTTATACTCTTAGATACAACGAGATGACGTTGAGGATGATAATGAATTATGAGGTTTTATAGTGAGGTCATTGTAATTATTTTTACCACCCAATGAGAAAAAACAAAGTTAATGAAACTTACTGCTTTGAAAATGTATTTTTTTTAAAGCCACGTGTCATGTAGAGAAGATGATTTTTCCTAAATTTTGAAGGTGAATGTGTAGCATAGCATTCTCTCGTACACTAGTCACACCGCTGTACTAAAACCAGGAATCTTATATACTTCAAATAGAAAATAATTTTTTTGAAAAAAAAGTCATAAATAGTAATAAAATCCAAAAACTCAAGTGTCATTTCGAGGAAAAGTTGAGGGGGTTTCCGTAACTCCGTACAAGCGAAGTTGCAGAGAAGATAGCGTAAGAAGAGAGAGAAAATCAACCTTATCCATTAAGCATTTATAAAAGCACACTAAACCAAACGAAACCCAAACGAAGAACCCAAAAAAAAAATTAATTTTTGTAGAGTTTTCTCCATTAATGGCTTCTGCGAAGAACTATTTCTCCAAACCCAGTTACCGATTTCTCTCAGGAGAGAGAAGTAATACTAATACCTCCATTAACTCCGAACCCATCTTCGAATTCGATGAATCCGAACTCTGCAACTCAAACCACGTCGTTTCGTCACCTGAATTCAAGAAACCAAAACGAAGTTCTCGAATCTCGAGGAAATCGGTTCAGAACAACAATGACCGAGATGGTGCGACTGCGTCGTCTATGCCGGTCAACATTCCTGATTGGTCAAAGATTCTTAGAGACGATTATAGAGATAATCGAATGAGAGAGAACTATGAAGACGAAGATGGTGATGAGGATGAAAGTAGAGTTCCACCTCACGAGTTCTTAGCTAAGCAATTTGCGAGGACACGTGTCGCTTCGTTCTCTGTTCATGAAGGTGTTGGAAGGACTTTGAAGGGAAGGGATTTGAGTAGGGTTAGAGATGCTATTTGGGAGAAAACTGGTTTTGAAGATTAACTTACAGAGGTACTTGATTTCGAAACAGTGAGAGAAAGAGAGAAAATTTATTAGAAATTTGATTTTCTTTCTTTCTTTTCTAGAAAAAAATTTCCATGTTTTTTTGATGTTGGGGATGATTGGGTTTGAAGTTTGGATCATATCGAGATGATCATTAATGGTGTAATTCTAACTTAAAGAATGTATTTGGATTTGCAGAGAAAATTTCTTTGTGGATTTTCTTCTTCTTTTTCTTTTGGAGGGAACTTTTCTGGAGAATAACTTATTATATTTCTGTTTTTTAGGTAATTTTAAATTTATAAAGGACTGGTGAATTATAGTAAACTTTTGGCTTACTAGCTTTGTACCCAAATTTCACACTTTTTTTTGGGTGGATATGTTCCTATACCTCTGAATGTAGGTTTGCAACGTTACTCCTGGACCTCTTGGCGTCCACGTAATTACTCATATTTGAAGTGAATAGCGCAATATTAATTCGGGTTGAGCCCGATTGAGACATGGGACAATCCAACTCAACCCATGGTTTTTAAATTCGGAATTATGTGAGTTGACTCAAATGATACGTCCCGTCTCGTTCGACATAGAGACAAATGGTTTTTAATCATTTAAAAAATCTGAAAAAATTTAGAAATAATTCCTATAAAAAAGATATAAAATTAAAAAAAATTGAATTGGGAGTGAAAGAATTGAGGGTTGAGGCTTTAACTTGTTTGTATCGATTAATTCAGATGAGATTTGACTCGTGAGTTAAATCATTATTGCACTGTCTTGTTTGTATTGTCCGAGATAATAAAAAATATCGTCCGAGACGATTCGTTTATCTCATGATACGTGGTCGTCTCATAACACATTGTGAGTTGATCTCGTTGGGTTTCGATATCGAGTTAACTCGAACGATACGTCTCGATCTCGTACGAGTTTAAAAATCATCACTCAACCTAAATCCGAGATTACGTAATATTACATAAATATTTTTTATCAATTATATAATTTTAAAGAGTTGGGGTTTGGGGGGGGGTGGTTGTTCACCTTGACGTGGTGGTGTGCATGTCCGTAGATGCATTTTACTCATATATCGAAGAAAGTACATGTCCGTAGATGCATTTTACTCATATATCAAAGAAAGTGCATATATGGGCATACATGTGCGCCATCAAGATACCCCCGTGTGTGCCCCACTGAGGTTACTCCAGCATTAATTATTTTTAAAAATATATTTTAAGAAAAATATTATATACTTGTCAAAAGTAAACTTATTAAGAATCCAACCCTATGTTACTTGGCTCGGTGGTTAGGTCGGTTGGAATGCAGGTTTAGGAGTAGATAGAGATAATTCGTTTCTTGGTTTGCTAGTGCATTTGTATGATTCAAGTATAATTTTAAATATAAATAATGAAAAAAAATATATAATAAATTAGTGTGATTCATCGATACCAATTAAAAAATTATTTAGTTTGTCGAATCAAACTGTTGGATTCGTTGAACTTAACATTGGGTTCACTGAACAAATGTTCTGGTTCATCAAACCCAATCGAAATTCGAAACCCTGCATATATCATACCGTCGTACTACGAATTGGTTCGTTTTGTACCGATTTATGGTTCATTACTAGTTGTAATGAATTGGGTAACATAGGTCCAACCTTCGTGTAATTACCTAACTCACGCTAACTCAGAGCTCAATCGAAGTTTATTTAAGTTGATGGATACAGATTTATTATTCTGGTTGAGTTGAACTCGATTACGAGTTCAATGTTCGAGTTGAGTCAAACTTGAGTTGAGGACTCTACCACTTGAGTTGAGCTTGGGTCTACCTCAATTCAACCAATCCATTAAGGTTTTTGCCCTAATTTTGTGTAACCCTGCACTTCAAATAGTATGCTACGTGGCATAAAAGGGATTGCGAGTAATATTGTAAAATAACTCCAACAGTATAGAATCGGTCTCCCTATACTGCAGACTTTCGCCGTTTCTGAGAGTGTGGTAGGTAACAAAGCGACAAACTATACGAGAATGACCATTTAAAGGTTGAAAACCATGATTGTTATTCTATACAATGACAGATTTACCCTTCTCATAATTTGTTAAAAGACAATTTTACCCTTCTATTTTTCTTTCACAATTTAAAAAGAAGAGCTGGAAGCACACCAACTTTTACTTATTACATCCAACTTATTAAATGTTGAGATTAAAATTATAATCTCAACATTACAAAATTTTGGCTCAAAGAATTTCATTAGTTGTTTACAATTATAATTAGACTCATAAAGTCCTAAGTTAAAAAAAAAAAAAAAAAAAAAACTTAAAAAAAAAGATAATTTATTATTTTGTGCTGAATATCACAAAATTTCGAGTCAAGTACATTGTTTATTTTAATTCCTAAAACATGTTTTTGAATGAATTCGCTGGTAAATATTCTAATTTAAAGTGCCGAACTTGTGGATAATTACCAACAATCTCGCAGTTAAAAAATAATAATATTTATCTTTAAATTAATCAACGAAATCATCAATTTTTTATCAGCGAGTTCATCATTTTTTTTATGAGTGAGATTGTCACTTTAAAATCAAGGGTATTTTCTTTAAATTTATCAACGACTTCGTCACTCTTTTTATCAGTGAGATCGTCACTTTAAATCAGAATACCTTATAGTGAATTTGCTCGACCATACGTTTTGAGAATTAAAATGAACTATGTACCAAAATAAAAATTTTTACAAAAATTACACACATTTTTGAGAAAAATCTCAAAAAAAAAAAAAACACTTTTATTGACACTCAAATGTTTATTTATTCTCAAGCAATCACTCATTTTCTTTATTTTCACTTGGGATGGATTAAGTAAAAGTTGGAGTGTCAATGACAGCTCTCAAATAGTAGGTAAAAGAATTTTATCAAGTTTTTTCTTCAAAGTGTGATGAAGTGTTAATAATTACTTTTTAAATTTAATAATGTATTTAATAATTGATATTGTTGTTGTGGTCTCTTCAAATGAGGGGTTCACTTTCAAAAGAAAACGACTTTTTAACATTATATTTCTTTTGTCAAGGTGATGAGGGTGTTTTGGACATTTCATAAGTCTCACTTGAGGGCGAGGACGAAAGCTCGAAGCCATGAAAAACAAGAACTTGGACCAAATACTAACGCGGTTTCCCTAAAAAAGGGTGCAATACGGACAACCGTTAGTGCACTTTTGTTTGACGTGATTTGGACCGTTGGATATAAGGTGGGCCCACTGATGTGAAACCACTAAGTCATCTATCCACTTTGTCAAAGTCCCACCGTTCTTTCTCCTTTTTTTTTTTTTTTTCTACTTTAACACGTAGAAATTGTAATATACTAATTGACTCACATAAAATATTGGTTGATTTAGATACACCCCCATATGTTTTATTGAATATTTGATATGGGCTTATGTCTTCGAGTTGATGACATAAGCCCCCATGACCTTGGTCTATATTAGAAGACTATTTGGAAGTTAAATAAATGCCCTTCAATCTCTAGTAATAATACTCGTGATATTTCTCTGAAAAATATTTCTCAACGATCGTAAGCTCTGACCCCCATGGAAGTTTCCCAATGTACCACAAGTAAGTCAGGAGGCTAACAAGTTTCAAACACACGATCAGATAGAGTAAACACCTTGTTTTAATTTTACCACTAAGCCAATCTCTTCGGGGTTCAATCATTAAATTATTGAAAAATATGATAATAAATTAAATTTACTCTATCTAAGTTCGGTTTTTAGTTTTTGTAGAATTTGTTCTTTCTATTAAAAAATTCCCCCATTTAAAAAATTATATATATTTTTTATTTCTCAATTATCCTATTTTTTTAATATTATTTTGGACCCTTATATCCAAAAAGTTACAATAATGAAATCTGAGGCTAAAAATTAAAATAACAAGGGATCAGAATCATTTGAAAGCAATAAGTTCTAATATATCCTAAAAAGATCAAATCCAACTATTTTTTTTGTGCTTATCGTATGTATCCTCATCGTTCGGATGAGACTAATCCCACGATCACACACACCGCCCCCTAAAAAAGTCCTAAGTGCAATTGGTTGGCTCCAACGAATCCATTGCTTCATTGGGGGGGATCAAATCCAACTTATACACCAAAAGACATTGAAGATTTCAATTTTGTGATCTCCATTGTTCCAAGCACCATCTATGGTTCTGTGCAATGCCACATCAGAGAGCGTACAAAGAGCATCAGTTTATCACGACTCTTCTTTTAAAATACAATTTATTAGCATCCTCACTTGTTCTCGAATGAGGAGAAAAAATCTTTCACCTTGAAGTTTGGAAGGGGTGCTTACAACGTCATTTTTACGATGAAGTCAATCAACAATCCAATAGTTTTTTCTTAGATATAAGAAAAAAAAAATGCATATATGCCTTAGTCTTCAATGGTTATCCCATTTATATCTTTGTGGAGGAGGATTAGTGTCTTTGAAGTTAGTGAGGTCGTGTCAGACCTCCAACCTATTGGAGTTGTTCCTTCCTCTATGGATCTTGACTGGGAACTAATAGTTGCACATCACTAATGATTGGTTGCACACCAACTTTAAAAATCTTTTTTTTTTTTTTTATAACCTCTATTTTAACCTACAATATGTAACTTTTTAGGGTGTAACATTTATATTTTAACTTATAGTTTTGTACTCTCTACTTGTGCTTTACTTTGCTCGTGTTTTGTGAATGATTTTGCTTTTGTTCTCTTTGACTACAACTTAATTAAGTTATTGATTTTCTAATCTTTGCTTAGAAATTAATATGAACTTATTATTCCCCCCTAAAAAAAAATCCTCCCGCACCTTAGGCCTTTATCCTGTTGGAGCCGATATCTCATGCAATATCCTCGCTCGTGGCTTCGGGTCGAGCAGAAGCCCTGTCTGTCATTCGTGAACCCCTGTCATTACCATCTAATCCGAAGCGATGTGGTCATGGGTCTATCTTGGCAGATTCAGGGTGTGAGGGTCAATTGAGACTTCTATTAATCCGGTCACTACATACACCTAAATTTGGCCTCTCATTATCCTTTCATCATCACCAATTCATCACCCCCCCCCTCTGACCCCTCAAAAGGTCGGAATAGGGTGAGTTGCCCACTGAAACGTGCTTAAGGTGTCACTGATTCCAATGATCGGAGTTAAACACAGTTACTTACTGCTCTGCTCAACTCGACGAAATATAACTTTCTAAACATGGTTCTGAAACGATAAAATATTTTTTATAAAAATTACTGAAACAACAATAATTTATTTGGGCACAGTTGAGGAAGAACAAATTGCTATTTAAAAAAAAAAATTTTTTTGAGTGCAACACTTACTTTAAATTTATTTTTAGAGTGTAATCATCGAAATGGAGTGCAAAGGGGAATTTTTAAGTTATGGAGTGTAATAAATTTGGAGGTCCAACTATAAACTAATTGGCAATGAGTGGAAAGGCCCAAAAGCTTATAAGAAGAAAAACAAGGCAATAAGTGTCCAACATGGGACTAAAGTCAACATGCCTATGCACGTGTGGGTCGAATTGGGCCAAAGTATATGAAGATATGAACTGGGTGACATGGATGAAAGAAAAGCTCATTCTAATACCATGGTAACAGGGAATTTTTCCTTGTTATTTATTGACTACTGAATTAGAATAGATACAAAAGTTACACCTAAATTATCTATGTATAAGAAATGAAAATTACTGTACATAGGTTCTTGATAATATCTAAGTTTCCAAATAGGTGAGATAAATCTCTACCAAAAGGAAAGTTTATGCACATGTGGGCCGGACTGGGCCAAAACACGTGGAGATATGAATTGAATGACGTAGAAGAGAGAAAGGCCGCTCTGATATCATGATAAATATGGGGTCCAACTCAAAACCAATTAATTTGCGTTGTGCCACTAGTCGGTCCCTATTGCACGGGTTTGAAGTATTAATTCAATCAGATTGGTAAGGTGTGTGGAGTATTATTTCCATGCACAAGGTTCAAATCTCATTGAACCCAACTTCATCTCGCTAACCACGAACCTTTCATCTATATAAAATAAATATATATATATATATATATATATATTTGTTGGTCCAACTCAATAATAATTAATTCATATTTACCATATTAAAGTTAGGAAAATCCTAAACTGACTTTGTATGACATTGTGCTGACATGGCAGCATGGATTTAAACATAGATTTTTTTCCTTGTATCTCTTGGAAAAAATCTATGGTTACGTGCACGTTGCGATTTTAGCACAATGTCATATGAAGTCAGTTTAGAATGGCTCTTAAAGTTATTAATTCACATTTAACTTGACTGGATTTTGAGGTGACTCAATCCCAAATCTTGATCATCAATTCGTCAAATTGATCGAGTCAAGTCTAAAATTCATTGAGTCGAGTCAACATCTCTACTAATAAAATATATAATATTATTTTAGGAAAAAGATATAATTTTATTTTTTTAATATATTTTTTATAAACTAATAAGCAAGTCAAAAACTCAAAAACTTTCAACTTGTCTAGATGGACATTTGAGTCGAGTCGAGTTTTCAATTTTAAAAATTAAAATATTTAGTCTTACTTTTAGTCATCCTCACAAGAGGGCGAACATTATGAAAATCAATCCTCCCCCGATCATCAAAAATTTATTAGAACTAGCAATCTATTCTATGAGTCAGTCTATTTTTCAATTATAAGTCAACTTCTCATAACCCTGGGGGGTTGGCTTAATGGCAATTTTAGACCGATAAGCGGTTAATATCCATAAGTCATGAGTTCATACCACCTTCACTTATCTAGTACATGTGATGTGGAGGCGTTTATTAGTCCTTGGACAAGACCATGGTCTCTGGACTGGGCAAAACCTAAATACGATCTGGTCCGCTCCGCTCCATATTTAAAAAAAAATGGTCAAATTCTCATGAGTTCATGTGCTTGAAAGTCAAGAACAAATAAGATGTAAGAAATTATATATTAACTCTTAATAAAAATAAAAAGGGCTGCTATTACCACACCAATTCTTATGTGAATCATCAAAGAATTGCACACAATTGGTGTGACGTTAGTAAAAGTTGATGTGGCAATGTATATAGATAGATATATATTTTTAATGATTATAGAAATCTTTTAAATAAGGTTGTGGCTGTCATGCTTTGCGGCACCTTCTTTATTTTTTTATTTTTCTACGTAACACATCTCAACATATTTAAAACACATGAAAGCTTGACTCGGATGTGCATTGAGTTGAGTCAAATTAAAGACTCATGATTCAACTCGGATGAATCAAGTAAATATAACAGAAATGATATTGTTTTACTAGTTTTTTAATTTTTTTAATTTTTAGGAAAACTGTAAATTATATTTGGAAAAAAGGCTCAAACAAGAGAAAGTTGAGAGATATCTCCGCAAAATTTTGAGTCAAATTGGCCCTTTTCTCATTCGACTCATACAGTTTGTTCAAATGAATTTAACCTAATTGACTCAATTTCTTTGGATTTTGAGGTGACTCAGCCTTTAAACTTGATGGAATCAACTTATCAAGTCAATTAGTTAACTTGGCCAAGTCACTTAAAAATCACTAATGATTTTTTGACTCGAAAATTTCCACTTAGTCCATACTCAATTGGCGTGGCAAGGGCACAAAACAGTTGATCTTTTCCTTGTGTATGTCGATGAAAAATATCTATGGTTATGGATTCTTGCCATGTCAACCGAGTATAGATCGAGTGAAAATTTTTGAATCCGAAAATCATGACTCTTCGAAACTAAGTCAATTCTAAATTAAGATCAGACACTCAACTAAGTTATAAAACATGATGTCACATTTTTGTTATGAGCAAAAGATAAATATCTTTATTTATATTAAATATTAAAATTATTATTTATATACTTATAAATTTAATAATGCAAAGTTTTTCAACTTGACTCAATAGGCAACTAACATATTAATCAGATCAATTTGGCAAATTATGGTTTCTTTTAAACTAATTGACAAAGGTATTTAATATATATATATATATATAATATTATATATATATATATATATATATATGGGTCCCGTTCGCCACCCTTAGTTTTACCACACACTTTAACAAACGCGTTTTGTCTTACATGGGTTAGAAGTTTCGGAATGGGCTGATTTTTGGTGAGGATGATCTCTATGGTGAGGAGATCATCCTCACCAAAAATCAGCTCATTCCAAAACTTCTAACCCCATCAAAATTGATTTACAAAAAATGGACGGTCCACGATTTTTCAACGTGTAAACATGGGGCTAAACATTTCGGAATGGGCTGATTTTTGGGGAGGATGATCTTCTAATCATAGAGATCATCCTCACCAAAAATCAGCCCATTCCAAAACTTCTAACCCATGTAGGACAAAAAACGTTTGTTAAAGTGTGTGGTAAAACTTAGGGTGCTGAACATTTCCCTATATGGGTCCCGTTCGCCACCCTTAGTTTTACCACACACTTTAACAAACGCGTTTTGTCTTACATGGGTTAGAAGTTTCGGAATGGGCTGATTTTTGGTGAGGATGATCTCTATGGTGAGGAGATCATCCTCCCCAAAAATCAGCCCATTCCGAAATGTTTAGCCCCATGTTTACACGTTGAAAAATCGTGGACCGTCCATTTTTTGTAAATCATTTTTTATGGGGTTAGAAGTTTTTGAATGAGCTGATTTTTGGTGAGGATGATCTCCTCACCATAGAGATCATCCTCACCAAAAATCAGCCCATTCCGAAACTTCTAATCTGTGTAGGACAAAACGCGTTTGTTAAAGTGTGTGGTAAAACTTAGGGTGCCGAACGAGACCCTATATATATATATATATATATATAACACATATTTTTAAGGATTATTTTTTTTTTAAATTTTAAATACGAATCAGTCCAATCGACTTAAAAGAGGGTCCAACCAATTTTTTAAATATTTATTCCTGCCATTGGTTCGCTTTAGCTTTACATTCTGATGGGGTTTTGGAGTTTCACTTGATCTGTACTCAGTTGACGTGGTAAGTGCACAGAGCCGTAGATCTTTTAAGTTATGTATTCCGAAGAAAAAGATTTATGATTCTGTGCACTTGCCACGTCGACGGAGTACATATTGAGTGAAAATTTTCGAGTCTGAATATCACGACTCTTAAAACTATTATTAATGATTTTCTAACTCGAAAATTTTCTCTCGATTGACATGGCAAGTGAACAGAACCGTAGATCTTTTTCCTTGTGCATTTCCAAGAAAAAGATCTATGATTCTCTGCCCTTGCCACGTGGCTCTAAAACTAGGGTTAGTATTTGGAACCCTTGTGGGACCCACGTTATATATGTGGCTAACCAGATTGGCAATTTTAGCCGTTAATAAATTTCTCCAAGTCAGAATAATTTTACCGTTGAGCCTCTCTTTGTCTAAAGGCTGCATACCACTAATCAGGATAATCTACGTTTGATGGGCCCACTTACAGATGAACCATAAGTTGATTGAGTCAGTGGGCCCAAAAGTGTGTCCCAGGTGCCACTTTTGGAGTATGGGGCCATTTTAATATTTAAGGTCCCTGGACCACAATAGTATTGCCTACTTAGTAAGAGTAACTGCAGCAAATCTATCAAGAGATCTCATCCATGTATCCCAGGTTCATTAACCCACCCCAATAAGAATAAAATAAATTAGGTGATTTATAGACGTACCCCTTCCATGTTTTGATAAATATTTGAAGTACTCCTATATTTTTAAATTAATGAACTGGCCCCTAACAGCAGACTTTCCTAATATGATAAGGGAAAATGACCAAATTACCATCGCCTTCAATCTTTAGCCAAAAATTTATTTTTTTCTTACTATCAAAATTAGTTAGAGCGCTGATTTTTTAATTCAATATAACAGAATAATTCAAAAACTCACTGACATGACATGTGTAAGTATCGTAAAATTTTCTCTCGG
Source organism: Akebia trifoliata (assembly GCF_017979445.1). Taxonomy (NCBI): domain Eukaryota; kingdom Viridiplantae; phylum Streptophyta; class Magnoliopsida; order Ranunculales; family Lardizabalaceae; genus Akebia; species Akebia trifoliata. The sequence continues at coordinate 24,922,786 of NC_141389.1, forward strand.
GATACACAATTGCACATCCCCCATAAACATGTGTAGTTGTGTATTCCAGAGAAAAAAAATCTACGATTCTTACACATATCACATCATTGAGTTTTTGAGTTAATCTATCAGAGTTGAGTTAGAAAATCATTACACAATTGTTTAGTCTCATGATTTTATCTACTCTAACTATTTTTTTTGCTTTTGTAGATTGAGGTTTTGTTAATCACCAAACTCATTAATATCGCTCAAAATTCATGTCGAAACTCTAAATTGATAATAAATCTATGAACCTCTCAGCACGTAGAGATAATATTTTCAAATGTTCCTTTTAGTTTCAAGCCTACCAATCTATAGAAGAAAAAGCCAGAAATTCAAGCCTTTACAATGGGTTAGGAGTTTTGGAGAATTAGACAATAAATTTTTTATTATAGAAAATTAAACTGATTTTTTTTTAAGAAAAAAAAGAGGTCAAAATGAGGTTAAATATATAAAAATAATAATTTATTTTAGATATTGAAGAACAAGAAAATGACTGGTTTTGGAAAAGAAAAATCCAAGGATTTTTTGCTATAAGTTATATCTAAGGGCTTTTAGGTCATTTACCTTAATCTATAAGTGAAGACTGAGGTCGGGGACCATATTATCAGTTTAAGAACACAAGGGTCTATCACAAATATTCATAAATAATTAGAAACTTACTCCACTACAAAAAGGTCTGGTTTTTTTCCTCGTTTTGATCTTTTTTTGCCTCAGAGTTCAAATCCTCTCTCTGATCCTCTCTTCAACCAAAAACCCCAAAACCCCACCTCACAGAAAACCATTCTTCTCTGATAATAAATCGGAAAAACCCTAATTTTTCCCGCATTTCGATCTAATACACCGGCGATCGGATCCAACCTCCTCAAAAAACAGTTTTCCGTCACATTTCTGTCTGGTTTTGGTGATCAAAAGCGGTTTTTAGGGTTACTAGATAGAGAGAGAGCGAGAGAGAGAGAGAGCGATGTATAAGAACCAGCTTCAAGAGCTGGCGCAGAGGAGCTGCTTTAATCTTCCTTCATATTCGTGTATAAGAGAAGGCCCTGATCACGCGCCGAGATTCAAAGCTACCGTTAACTTTAACGGAGAGATCTTTGAGAGCCCTAACTTCTGTACAACGTTAAGGCAAGCTGAGCATTCAGCTGCTGAGGTAGCTCTCAATTCTCTATCGATCAGAGGTCCGACGTATTCTCTTGCAGCAAAAATCCTGGTGAGTAAGTTTTTGCAGTTACCGTTAGGGTTCCGTTAAGTCCATTAATGTCTCCATTACTCTCATTTTCGTTAGCTTCGATTTCTGCTCTTTGAGTTTTGGTGTGATTTTAAATAGAAATTTACAAAAAATTAAGAGAAAATAATCCGGCTAATGTGCGCCTTATGAGTGCGTGGACGTATCGAACGCACCCCGTCCGATTTCTCTGATTTTTAGGAGGATCCGTAACTTGCTAATGTGCGCAGGGTGGGTGTTCATACGCTTCGTAAACATAGTCCCAGTCCCCAATTCTGCTGTCATCGAGATTCGTACTTTATGAATCTCTAAGAGTAATGGATGGTACATGGATGAGATTCTGTTTTGGGGGAAAATGAAGAAACCAGTGAGATTTTCTGACATTGCTGACGTGTCTTATTAAAACTGTTTGAAATTCGAGAAGTTTCTGAGAGGTTCCACTAAAAGTTAATTATTTTTTTTGGTGTCTTTTCTTAATTTTAATTTTGTTTTTAAATGGTATCTTTTGTTTGCCATTATTTAGATAACAGTTCTTAATTTTATGACACATTTTAATAAACACAACTTGGATGATATTTATACCAATGATCCACCAATGGGCACACCTGAAAATTTTCGTTTCGGATTGGCGAGCTCATTGGCCATATACATCGTCATCGTATAGTATTCTTGAGCTTGACCAACTATCATCTTGTGATCTCCTTAAAGTATTATAGGAGATCTCTCTTTTGAATAAGCCTTGTAGGCGGGGTATTAACTAGTTAGGTGTAGATCAACACCCCCTACACTCTCTTAAGGTTCCCACTTGGTATGGCTGTCGACTTGACTAGTTTATAAGCGAACGCATAGTACTCCATTTTATTTTCCCATTGAGGCCGAACCTAAACATGTGCTTGAGAGATAGTTGTCCATGCTCTGATAAGGGATGAATGGATTCTCGAGAAGAGAGGACCTGTGGTGGTTCCCCAAGACCGTCCAGATCCCACAAGTGAATAGAAAACCTACTTCTCGTTCAATAGAAGCCCAAAGAAGTGTATATGGTACACAAATAATGAGAGATATGTAAAAAAATAAAAAAGTAGATCCGATTATTCCCAAGAAATTCTTCGATTTCGTCCGGAAGCAGATGATTATTCATCTGCTTCTCACGATCCGTGAATAGCTGAAACATTGAGGAAGATTTCACTTGGAAAATAAAATGTTTCATACTAATGGATTCAGGTCCATAACCATGGGTTCCAATGCATGAGATCTTGTAGCACTTACCAATGAGGTCCTATCAATTGGTCGACCTTTATAAGTGCGTCTCCAATCGGTCCTAGAGGGTCAAATGGGGGATTTCGTTTATCTCAATACCCATAACACTCCAATTTATGAGGCACTGCTTCTTAGCAACTTCAATTCTAGCTTTCATACCAACCTAGATAGATACATTGTGAGTGTTAAACCACCTCTCAATTGGGTTTCAATTCTATGGTCTTGAAGCTCTGATAGGTCATCGTTTACCCCTAAGGCACTACTTTGGTTGCGGAGTTAATATATGATGTTTAGGTTTTCCAGTTCTTGTCATATTAGCAAAATTATTGTTTAGGAAAAATCTTTCTAAAAGTAACAAAAGCCAGTGATAATAGAAAATAAAATATATTTTCCCCACTTTCCACCATGGAACATCAAGACTTTTGTGATATATCTTCGTTTTTCCTATAGACTAACAGTTCGATATTTACATTTAACTTAAATTCTCTTTGGTGAAGATAGTAGGTTACTGAGTTAAATTTCTGTTGTCTTTGGGATATAGGCTTTGATAATGATGATTTAAATTTATATCGGAACTCTATATTATATAGAATAATAGTTTTGTTAATGAGCACGAAGAAATAATTTTGTAGAAAGATAAGAAGTTAATAACTATAGTTAAGACCATATTTATTGCTTGAACAGGAAAATTGTTGTAGAACAAATAAAGATTTAATTCTTGACAAAAAGAAGAAGAAGAATTATCATTGGATTGCTTATTATTTTAACTGTAAAAAACCAAATATTATTAACATGCAATATAGAAGCAAAATTAAAAAAAAAAAAACAGATTTTATATTCAGATATTCCTTATTATCTTCATTAAGACCAACCATAATAAGGAAAATAAATAATTCAAAAAAATAATATTTATAAGAAAATGTATATCATATATAATTGTCGTGCATTTGGCCTCAATGATTATAATTAACTTTCAATGGACAGGATGAGACGGGAGTGTACAAAAACCTCTTACAGGAGGTTGCACAAAGAGTTGGAGCAGCATTACCATTATATACAACCGTCCGATCAGGCCTTGGACACCTACCTGTCTTTACCTGCACGGTGGAGTTGGCTGGAATCACATTCACAGGTGAACCAGCCAAAAACAAGAAGCAAGCAGAGAAGAATGCAGCAATTGCAGCATGGTCATCTCTAAAACATTGTGAGTACCTGTAAATATCTATAGATTATTTGGATAATGGGCTATAGAGAATAAAACTATACCTCGTTTAAGTGGGGATGCTCAAAACTCAGACCATTCTACATCCCATTATCAGAGCATGAAGCTTTGAGCAGTAGTTGTGGTATTTAAGTTCACTCCACTTTGAGTTTGGGAACCTTCGTTTATCTGTATACATGTGTCTTTGTATGTAGTCATTAGTTATTTTTTAGTTATTAAAAGAAGAGCTAGGTTTGATCTTGGTCCCATTTTCATTCCTCTCAATTGGGCCACGTGGAGATCTTCTTGGATGATCCAACCATACAAGTGTGTTTCCCCTGGAAAAAAAACATTGAAGCGGCCAACCTGCTTCAAAATTTCGGTAGACCCTCTCCTTTGGATTACATGTGGTGTCTCCAAGGAGGTATCCCAAATATTAACCAAAAAGGAGTGGCTTGAAATAACACTAAAAGTCATGTGTCATGTTATGAGGAGGGTTCCTCCAAAATTTTGAAGCGGCCTGACTGCTTCAAAGTTGAACTCGCTGTCCCCCACCATGATGTTCATCATCAGAAATAAGGGTCTATTCCGGTGTTAGTAACCATATGAAAGTCTGTTTTGCAGTAATGGTTTAATCGATATTGGATAATCAGAGGTTTTAATTGCAAGCCATTTTTTCATGAGATTGTTGTAGTGGCCATAACCTGGAGTCATCAAGTAGTCATTCCAGATAACTTTTTTGAATTTGAGAAAGCAACATCAAATTCCGACCCCAAATCTTTGGGATAAAGCTTGGATAATGATGATGGGAAACAAATGGTCTGTCCGTTTAACTTGGTCCGGTTCAAACTTAGTACCGAACCAAACCAATAGCTTTGGAGTGGTTTGGTTCGGTTTGGAACAAGTGGCAATTCGGTTCCGGGTTATGAAAATGGAGAACCGATCAATTTGGTTCGGTTCTTGGATCAAGCTTGTATAGAACCGAACCCCTATGCAATAAATAGATATATATGTAAATAATAATTATTATGAATTATTTTAGGAGTTAGGACATAGATTAGTATTTTTTTTGTGGATAAACTAATGGTTTTTTATGAATAGATTAATGATTATTGTATGAAATTTTATGTTTATTATATGTTTGTTTTTTCATTAAAAAATATTACTTACAATTTATAGAATATTGGCAATCCGTAGAACCGAACCGAAACCGACTTTAGTTCGGTTTGGTTCCAATGGAATTTGGTTTGGTTCTGGTTCTTATTTAGTGGAACCAACCTATGTCGGTTCGGTTCCAATTTGACCTCAATCCGAACCAAACCGAACCAAGTTGCACCCCTAGGTTTGTGGGTTGGGGTGGTTGTGTGCATGGAGAAAATATCTTCTATGAATGATCTCAACTTTTGATGTTTTCTCTTTCCCTCACCAAGGAAAAGTTTTGCATTCTCTTTAAGGAACGGTACTTGCTCAACTTTTCCTCATTGCCAACACATTGGATGTTCCATGGGCAATCCAAGGATAGGGGATCATCATGTGTTCCTAATGGTATTGGTCAACATTCTTCTTGCTATGTCACTCGCATGTTACTGTTTTTATGATCTATGTTAGGTTCCAATGATCAAATCTGCTTTTCCCAAAACATTTTAGACCTAGCGTGTCTTACTCTGGGAAGTTGATGTTCCTAGGTGCTATTTCCGTCCTCATGATCTACTCAGATGGTTCAAAGATTGTGGGTCAGGTTTGACTAGTGCTCCACTTTTTTCCTCCAATGTGAAAATTGCCAACTCCAACGTTTTGTTATATATGTGACACACTGGGTTGATGGGTATGTCCCCTACATTAGTATTTCAGTAATTACAATTAGAGACATGGTGAAATATAGAGCTAGCGTGTTCTCTTGGAAAATACTGTAGTTACAGATAGTTTCATACCTTCTGTGGGCTTCTAAATCTTCTAAATTATGTCTCATAATTTTTTTTTGTAATTTTTCGACCCCTAATAATGGTTTTAAAAGTTTTGGCACTCGTGTGTCTATTTTCGTAAGCACCTTATGTGGTTCTTTATAATTGTTTGTGTGCCCAATTTCTGGCTTAGGCTGGACTTTTGGAATTTTCGCCGATGATGTCATGATATGCTCTTCATTTGTGCTGCTTTCGTGAAATTTTGGGCCTTGGGTTCCACTTAATGTGTGTGTGTGTGTGTTTTTTTTACTTGCCAGTGGCACAAGAAGAGACGAGCTCATCATCAGAGAGACACAACTATGATGAACAAGAACATGTGACAGTAGCCCGGGTTCTGCTAAATTACCTTCTGAAGGAAAAAATCGCTCCTAATGCCTCAACACCATTCCCGAAGAAATTTCCAATCCAAAATCCAAGACCATCAAAAGTACAACGACCACCCATCACAAAATCGAAAATACTCCCCTTAATCCGACCAAAGTCATCATCTCAACAAAATGAACCCATGTCAACAACCACAAATGAAAGCCCCCTACCATCATCCCAGTTCCCACTATCCGAAACCCGAAGAGTCCGCCCCCCAAAGTTCCCTGCAGTAGATGCAGCACCTTACGTCCCCGTCCGACATTTCCGAGAACCGTACTATAGGGTGGCACAGCCAGTGACGATAAGAACTGCAGTTCCGGTTTTCTCTGCCCCTCCACTCCCTCCACTTACCAACCCACTCCCTGTGCATATTGCCCCACCGGTTTGTATCAGGCAGGCTGTGCCCGTGTTCACAGCACCGAGTTTTATGGTTCCTCCACCACCCAAGTCATCAGTTGAGATCGAAGAGAGAGGGAACACAAATGGGACTAAGACACATGAATCTTCAGTGACACATGGCATGACACCGAAAACACCTACTCAGACAGACAAGAAAGATAACATGACACAGGTTGTGAAACAGCTCCCACCCAAGTCACCTGATGGGATACAAGAGACTGGAAAAGTAACTGAGACCGAGCCAAAGGACTCTGCAGTGACACTGAAGACACCCACTCAGACAGAGGAGATAGATAACATGACACAGGTCGTGAAACAGCCCAAGTCACCTGATGGGATACAGGAGACGGGGATTGTGACGGAGACCAAGACACTGGAATCTGCAGTGACACAGGACATGAAACAGCTCAAAATCTGATGTTAGGAGGAGAAGATTTGAATCTTCAAGAAGGTTTGTTGTCTTCTTTCATGAGTTATGTTTTCTTTCTTCTTTTTTTTTTTAAAGTTCCTTTTGGGGAAGCTAGTCAGCTACATTATCATAGTTTACATGAGGTTATATCAATTTTCGGAAAATTCAACATTTGGTTTGATTTTATGATTGCACAGAAAACATTTTCTGTGGAAAATGATTATAAGAAAATGAATTTCCTGACAAAATATTTGCCCAAGCTCTATTGTACCTAGGTAAATGTAAAAAAGAGTGGGTGTTAAGTTCCTAGGGTAGGGGCAATTCTGAGACAACTGATGGGATTGAGTGGAAAAGGAAATTCTGAGACAACTTCACCACCAAAAAGGAAAAAATTTCCTCTAGGAAATAATTCTCGTGAAAATGTATTTTCCTGAAACTCATTTTCTCGCCGTGGTTTCCAGAGGTGACAACTAACAAATTGAATGGTTAGTTGGGTGTATTGAAAATAGTGGGCATCAAATCCTTCACTAACCACACGATGGACACATCATGGGAGGCACAGATTTGCTGCTGTATTCATAGATATTGATGGACTAAGGTCTTGTTGAATACTTATGGGGCCTCTAAACTTATATATACAGCTAAGTGAGTCTGCAAATAAACATTTAACTTAATTTCAAGTCATTAAATTTGATAAATTTTCGTGGTTAATTTGTCATGATATATTTAATCAAATTTTGTTCTTTTAAAACTCAAATCTAACTGGATGCCATATATGGTTATAGGGGCTAGTTATGTGTGTATCAAGGCATTTTAAGAAAACATCAAACGATTTCTAATTTATGAAAAACAGCAAATTTGCATAGCTGATGATGTGTTGATCTCTCTGTGTTTTTTATAATTAGAATGCAAGAAGGTTGACGATGTGTATCGATTATGGCAAGTATATTAAAACCCATTAAGCCCAAGATGGCTTCAAATCTTGTTACTTATCTCACCGAAAACAGGCTTACCAACAATCAAAGAAAAAACATTAAAAGGTTGGAAATCGCTTTGGTTTTTTTTAATGAACTCTTGATACACTAAACCAGATTCAACAATTTCTTCATTATTCGCCATGTTCTTTAAAATAAAATAAATAACAAGTCTTTACTTAATTCAGAGACTCAAAACATTAAGCAAATTCCCAGCATCAAGTAAATAAATGCACATCAGTAGATTTGCCCAACAATTAACTAGTAAACTTGTCCAACACTACACCAGTTGTTATCAGAATTCAGAATGTCATGTCACATTCTAGCAAGACATCTAAAAGAGTATTTAAGGTCACCTATCATGATGAGAAAGAGCACACACAGCCCCGTTTTTCTATACAGTATCGACTATACAAAGACCGAGAAGTTCAGGGTTGGAGCCCAAAGGCCAACTTCAGGTCAGATATGTGTGAGGCATATAGAAACTAACCAACATATACGAACCCATACACATTAAATAAAGGGAAGAAAAATAAAATCAGAGCTTTGTTTTCAGTTAAGGCCAGTAAGCTGCTTCCATTGCTTGTAAGATTGAAGCACGATCAAACCTGAAGGTTCTGAAGGTCTTACCAGGGCCGCCAGTGTCGACTTGACGAGGTTCAGATCCAGATCTGGTGGTATGGGTCTCACTTGTTGTTGCTCCCATGGTAGAGTTGTTCTTTGCCTTCCACACGGACATTCCTTGACATAATGATATGGAAATTATCAATAAAACCATATGAGATGATTAACTAAAGCGTTAGGTTCCAGTGACTCATGAAGAATGACTCGTGAGAAAACACATGGGCAACTCTAGTATTATACATACAAGGAAACCTCTCGTCTCTCTTTTTTAGTTTTGGTAAGAAAGCTGTATTTAGGGTGGGGAAGAAACCTTTGCAAAACGTATCCAACTTTAGCGTTGTTGGCGGCGGGTGGGCTGAAATCCATGCTTTAAGAGACCTGCATGAAGATACTAATAATCTTAATAAATGGCGAGAAGAAAATCATGTTGATCTCATCAAACTTAATTTCAGGATACTTACATCAAGAATGGACCAACCATGTAGAGTTTCAGACCATTGGGCCCACGAGATGTTACATCATTGCTTGCCGATTGAAGTTCATCAATCCGGATCCATGAGATTTCCTGCCCAAAGCAAATAAAGTTACCTCAAAATTTGTACTTCCTTAGAACATACTGGTTTTTCCCATTTTGTTTGTTATTTTCTGGAAAATGTAATTATCGTAAGTGGCAGATATATGAGTTAATTTTCTTGTTCATCCATCATCATTCAAAAACCTCATGGCCAGCTATTTAGGCTTACCAGTAATCAACATTAGTCCTGTTTCACAATACGAATCAATCTAGGGCTATGTCTTCTATTATGGTGTCTACAGAATTTTTTCTTAATACCTTAATTCATTTCATTTATGTCCTTCCTCTCGCCCTTTTTAGAGGCTTCAACCTCAATAAAAATACTCATTCCACTAATGTTTCTTTGGCCATCATTGTAAATGGCCCAACAATCTCAATTGACTGCTTCATTTTTACCCCACATAAGAGCTACTCCTAATTCCATCAGATATGTTTCTTTCTAATTTCAACTCATCGTACCTGGGAAGCTTATCCATTTTAGCCACCCAATTCACGTTCCATGGCCAACATCCTCTACAAGCTATCTCGTTACGGATAACTGAAAAAACTAGTAAATAAAAATGGTCACTTTAAGATATTTCTCACCCACCAATCTGAACTGTCTCATCATTTTTGGTCACATGAATTTTAAAACACCTTTGAGATTCCTAATGTTTCCTTCAGAATTATGATTTTGAATTTACTCTCTCCATTTCATCAATCAACATATCATCATTTCAGATTACATATCATAAGGAACACCCACAAATATGAGCAATCAATTCATCCATAATTATTGCATAAAAGAACCAATTTAAAGCCGACTCCTCATACAAACCCATCTTAACTATCCACTTGTCTCATTTCCAACGATTCTCACACCAGTTACCAGTCCCCCATTCAGGTCTTACATGATGTTAATATATCCACCCACCAAATTATATAGGAGTGAGATCATATGCTTGAAAGCACATAGCCATCCCTTTTCTAAGTTCACTTTCTTCCATCATTTTCTTTAAAAAAAACTTAACTTTCACCTTTTAAAGACTACATTACAAGCAAGCCCAATTGCACACACTTGTGCCTGCATGAGTTCATGCACACCCACCGCTGCTCCCCACCCCGTGCACATGATGGTGCACACGTGCATACACAAACACAAACATAACAATAACAAGGAAAAGTGCAAAGAAAAATTGGCAACAAAAATGAAGTATATGAAAGGTACAAGTATTCCACGATGGAGAGAAATACATACACTGATCTCTTTCTTGGTCTGTGGTGCAAAGGAAGTATCTTCCTTAACACCGGCAATTATATAAAGTCGCACCCTCTGTTCTCCAACGGTAACTTCAATATGGTCCTCTATTTTCAAAAGTTTTGAAACATCAAAACCTGTTTCCTCCAAGACCTGCATCCATGATAACAAACAAATTTGAAACAAGGAGGCAGAGCAAAGACAACACCAATAAATTAATAAAAATGGAGAAAAGAAGGCAAAATGGCTCTAGCTAAAGCTCAATGAGCAATCATGATTTTTAAAATTATGGGATGGTTGTGTGCTAAACCAAGGGGTCCAAAGAAAAATTGACAAACAAGAGTTTCTTGAGTTGTGAAATTTATTTTCAGAGTACATCTAATGAATTACAATAGAAAGAATGTTTTAGAAGAAGATCATGACCATGCAAAAGTATAAGCAGTGCAAAGTTTAAATTCCTTGCATCCAAGGTGTAACCTCTTACATTATACATACATACATATATATATATATATATATATATATGGAAAAAAGTTGCCTGAACCGAAGGACCAGGCTAAGCCTGGACCGAAACAATGAAAACATGACACGTGTACTCTATTTAACTTGAGGTTAATCTGCATTAATCTAATAAATCATGGGTTTATTCTCTTTCTGTAACTGCTTCCTAAAAAAGAGGGAGAGAAATAGAGTTTGAGAGAAACTCATCTTCTAGAGAAAAATAAATAAAGTTTCCTCTCTGTGATTTCTCTCCTAAATGCTGGATCTCTCTCTCTACTCCCATATATCGATCTTTTCCTTTTCTCCCCTAAATAAAACATTAGGAAAATCTGAAAATCTAAATCAATGGAAAGGAGGAAGACATTTAATCAACTTTTTACAGATTGCACAGGCTTTCTAAATCTCCTTTTGTTCCAGTCTCACCATCAATTATTAAGAAAAACTAGTTTACTGTTTTTTACCTTTTTACACAACCATGGAAAAACTCAACATAAGAGGGGGTGAGCCAATTGAAGTCAACTTTTCATTCTCCTAAAATTTGTTGTGGCTAATAGTGATTAGTCATGGTTCAAAGTACAGTTTATTCTCAGAATTTATCATCCAAAGATGTCTTGTTCTCAAGCTGATGGGGATGCTATGTTGTGGATTTGTCTTGGATTTCAACTCACCAAAAGAACCCCAAGATTGGAACTTCTAACCATGTTTTACAGATAAAATGATCTAGCGTAAGTTATATATGGAAGTGAAGTTTAAAAATACCATAATTAATGAGCTTGAATCCATCTGAAAATAAGATTTTCAATTTTGAAGTTGATTTTTTTTTTTCCAATTTTTGCAAGATAGAAGAAATTGGGTCTGGGCACTTTTGAGAGAGAGAGAGATTCCATTGATTTTGGGTTTCAATAAGGAAGAAATAATAGGAGAGAGAAAGAAAGATTTTAAATTAAAAAGAGTTGACGGAAGGATCCAGAATCGTTGACCAGTGGATTTTGTGAGTTCAGTTCTAGTTAACTATAGGCCACGTGTCGTTTTCTCCTTGATTCGGTCCTGGATCATCCTGGTCCTTCAGTCCAGGTAACAGGGTCTCTCTCTCTCTCTCTCTCTCTCTCTCTCTCTCTCTCTCTATATATATATATATATATTATATATATATATATATATATAGATATAATGTCCAAGACCTTATGGAGATGTTAGCATTCTACACCACATTCACTTTCCAATAATATCTTTTCTCATTTCATCTTGTAGAGAAAAAGACAAAAGTATGTTAATCTTTTACATAATAAATGCTTGTTTGCATTGATTACCAAAGCATTACAATAAACAAGACATTCAAATCCAAAGACTAAAATGCCATTAAAATTTATTATGTAAAAGACCAACATACCTTTATCTTTCTCACTAAAAGAAAAAATGGGCAAAGGTATTATTGGAAAGTAAATGTAGTGCAAAATGCTAACGTCTCCATGAGATCTTCGATGTTAGCAGTCTTCATATATATAGGGGCTTCAACAGCAAACGAAAAAACCCAACGTTGGTAGCCAACGTTTTGTCCAATACAGGTTAGAAGTTTCGCAATAGGCAGGTTTTTTGTGAGGATGATCTCCTCACCATAGAGATCCTCCTCACAAAAAATCAGCTCAATCCGTGTTGGCTGCCTAACGTTAACTGCCGAGCGCCACCCTCAACGTTAGGCAGCCAACACGGATTGAGCTGATTTTTTGTGAGGATAATCTCTACGGTGAAGAGATCCTCCTCACAAAAATTCAACCCAATCTGAAACTTCTAAATCCATCAAAAGGGGTTTACAAATTATCGGTAAAAATTGACGGTCCACAATTCTGAACCAGTTTTGATGGGGTTAGAACTTTCAGCCTGGGCTGATTTTTTATGAGGATGATCTCTTCATCATAAAGATCATCCTCACAAAAAATCAGCCCAATCCAAAACTTTTAAGACATATAAGACAAATGTATTGGCTCCCTAATGTTGGCTGCCGAACCTGACCCATATATATATATATATATATAGATAGAGAGAGAGAGAGAGAGAGAGAAAGAGAGAGAGGCAGAAATGACGGAAAAGCAAGACAATATTATATATATAAGTGATGAAGAGACTTGTAAAAAGAAGGCGGTTGCAAGAGGAAATTATTACCTCTCGGACAGCACACGTGTGGTCTTCCTCATCTTTGGCTTTTTTCCCACGGGGAAAACTCCAGCTTGCTCCAGCTTTCCATCCCTTCACTAGTAAACACTGCAAAATGCATATATCACTCAAGAAAAGGGACATCAAACTATATATCAATTATCTCAATATGTATATATAATTTTACAATGCATAAGAAAACTCATTTCAAATGTAAATGAAATAAAAAGCTTCTGATGAAGGTGCCTTCTAATACAGAACTTCCATTTGGAAACTGCATGAAAGGGGATATAAATCTTTAGGATTAGGCTTCATTGTTGTTGTTGTTGCTGCTGCTGCTGCTTTGTGTGTATGTGCTAGGTTCCTTGATGAGGTATCATGAATTAGATTGGCTCAGTTTGATGGGTCTTATCAGAGTCTGGTTAGAAGGTTAATAGAGGCCTTGCTAGTGAACTCCACTCCCCCTTCAACAATGTATTGACGTATCGCTACAGAATTTTAAGGAATATATGGGTGGGCGCTCAGGTACAATATATTGATGACACAACCTACTCAAGATTATGTTCTTCAAATGTGATTTTGATGCAAGACGGTGAGGGAAGAAAGGGTAATTTGGAAGGTTAGGGAAATCGGGTTAAGGATTTTGGTGACAATAGGAAAATGGTTTCCAAAATACCAATTGGCTATATACTGAAATGTAAAACACAAAGCTTTCCAATTACAACATTTTGAAAGTACAATTAGGGGAATGTTTAGGGTATTTGGATTTTCCACATTTTAAAATTACAATTATGGGACGGTTTAGAGTATTTGGATTAGATTTAGAAAAGAGATTAATGATGGGTTAAAGAAAGTGGGAAAGGATTAAGGGTAAAATAAAATGAGGTTGGTAGGTTTCAAGAATCAAGAATCAAAAATCAAGAAAACATAATTTATGGATTGGTTTTTTGAAATGATTAAAGGTTTCTTGATCCCTCAAAAATAATAATACATAAAAAAAGTAGAAAAGATGGATTGAAGAAGAAATAGAGGATAAGAAGAAAATTTAAGAAAGAAAAATGATATTTACCTTGGAATCACCCTAATGATTTTCATGGTATCAACCACATTGAATGCACTAACATTCAAAAGAAAACAGAGACTTCTGTAATTTTGTTTATTCAATAAACCCTATTACAATTTATAAAAAAAAGGAAAATCAACCAAGAGTTCTAATAAAACTAAAATATCTAATTTTCGTAACTTTCTCTCTTTTAAATTTTCAACCATGATAAATTTACATAAAACACATCCTAAAGTTACCAAACTGCTTTTAAACATTATACTAAGACCATGGGCCAATAAAACATGAAAATAAGCCCAAAAAACATAAAAATAAAATCCTAAAACAACTCAAAACTAAAATAATAAAAAAAACTAATCTAAAATAATATCAACGATAAATCTAAACCTAATTAGGTGAAAACCTAAATAATTACAAATTTTTCGTCGGAACCCTTGACTGTTGATTAGATTTGTGTTCTACATTAGATTTACTAATCATTTTCCTTTTGATATAATAGTTTACTGCTCTTTGACTTAACTATTTTCAGGTCAATACATCAATCACAAGATCAAAAGAGTGTAGTGTGGAGAAGATGCATGCAATGCACTCTGGTTTCTTCTACCACTTTAAATTGGCTTTTATACTAGGGGATTTAGACATACTCCTCCATGTTTTGGTGAATATTTGTGATATCCCCGTGTTTTCAAAATGACAACATCCCTCCCTTGACTTTGGCATTCTCTAATAGGCAATGAAAAATGATCTAACTGACCTCATCTTCAACCTTGAGCCAAAAACCCTTAATTTTTCTTCCCAAAATCAGTCATAGGTAAAAAATTTTACCCACTTCTTCCACCTTAAGATTCTATCTACTTAAACCTTCAAATCTCAAGAACGAAATAGGATTTTTAGGGAAGTAAAAGATGATGGAATTTTGGGCAGTAAAATCAAGGGTTTTGTACAGGGGAAGAAAGGTGGAAAATGATGGATGAAAACATAGGGGGATATATCCAAATCGCCCATTTTATAATAGATAAATAGCTCGGTATGTTACATTTTGCATGCAAAGATCTATATGCCAACACATAAATTTATACCTACATGACAACTAAATCAAGAACATCAGTGGATCACTAAGAGTGGGGCATCTCAAGGAGATCAAGATCATCTATCTCGATAAAAACGAACAAAAGGACTACTTTTCCGTTTGTGAAAAACATACCCGTTCGTAAGATTCATCCAAAATGATTGCCCCAGATACCGGAACTCGAACCTTGTAGGAGGTGAAGTCTTTGTATATGTCATCAATGTGTGCAATATAAGGTCTCAGAGCAGCACAACTATTGAACACTATAAGGAATCAAGGAAAACAAGATTCAATGGATAAAACTGTTTGGATACCATTACTGAATAAGCCTCATAAAGACCGTTCTTCAATGTTACCTTGGCACTCATATTTCAAAGTTTTTGCCACACTGACGTGCCAAAACTACTCAACACTTCATAGCATGATATTTCATGCCTAGACACTTGCCATAAATATGGTAGAAGCAGTTTTCCCTAAATACTTTTTAAATGAATTAAAATTAAGTGTGAGGATATGCTAGTAATGTGGGAAGTTACTCAAGTTGCAAGTTTCCTCCATGTGCCACAAACTACTAGAGTACCACCTAAAATATTTGTTATACCACAAGTTAATATTTGGATAGCCCTACCGCCATATAGAAATTTCTGGAGGCTGCAGTGCCAGGCACCTTGGCACTTAGCACGGTGCCACATGACATGTCAAGTTGACACTGCTGTGCTCCCAAGACAGTCTCAAACTGACATGGATAAATCTCAAAAGAATGCAATCACCAAAGAGGTTCAGAGCTCATCTTAGAAAGTATCCTTTATGATCAATTCCTGATTTTAAAGGAACAAAAGCTTATGATAGTGTGCAAGTTTCTGACACAGATACCGGGTGTCAGACACAATGCCTTTGAGAAACCCAAGGCATTAATATGTCTGTGCACGTGAATACTCACAAGTTTTTTAAATAGAAATAGCGAAAGAGATGCATGAAGAGTTCACGAAAATGTTTTGATACACCATTGCTTAATAGAGTAGGTTTCTAAATATCAAACTATCGTTGTGCTTATCAACGTGATATTAGTATATGGAGAATGGATTGCACCAACCCTCTTTAGAAGTTCTTTTTATATAATATCAACACTAACTAACGTCTTATGATTTGTATGGGTGTTGATGTCTCTGGTGCAAAAAAAAAAAAAAAAAAGCCAGTAAATTAGAAAAACAATTTAGTGCATAGGATACTCAAAGAAGTGAATTCCTTCAGAGAGAGCGATTTCAGTGATGGATTTTGTTCCACCGAATTATCCTCATAGAACCAATGTGCTTGCTCCACAAGAAACAAAATCCTCTCAAATGACTCTAGATCTTCTTGTGGGACATTTAAAACAAATCGACTGCATAAAAATAAATATTTCTTAGAACTTAATCAAATAAAATTGCATATTAATCAAAATATTCCACATGTTAAAACCAAATAGATGATCATATATAGTGATAAGAGGTGAAGAAACTCCATTCTATGACATCATAAACTAAAATGCTGATGCAGAGATCATGGCAGAGCGGTACACAAAGGAAGTGGAGCCATGGTTTCAAATCTTGGTATTCTGTATCGTCTTGTTCATGGACGAGACCAGGTTGTCTGGGACAAGTCATCTCATCTCGGATGAATCATCTTGGTCCACAATGAGACAGTTGATTTTTATTTTTTTTATTTTTTCAGAATAAAAATAACTGAATCATTTGCAGATTTGAAATTGAGAAAGATCCATAAACAAGCAAACCACCTACTTTTCTTTCATTTCTTTAAAAAAAAATCTGAAAAAAGAGACCTAGATCAGGAGAAAAAGAGGGGCAATGGAGAGAATTTGCCCAAAAAAAAAAAAAACGAGAGGATAGTGTTGTTATTGCTGCCTTTGTTATGTGTTTTAGAAAAACACTTTCTTACTAACTTAGTAAGATTCTAACCTTACTAAGGGTCTTTGAGCTCAAATGGATTACCACATTGGCAATCCAACAACACAACTCTCAACATTTCATGGAAAAAACCCAGATCTGCAAAATAAATTCAAAAAATATTTTTTTTCGGCTTGATCCAAGGTTTTGAAAATGGAAGACTACCGAACTTCCAACCCAAATTTAAAATTAAAATACAATGGTGAAAAATAACATTTTTTTTAAAGTTCATAGAATTTTTTCCTCAACAAACTTTTGACGTTGGATCATGTTTTTTCATGCCAGAAGGTGAACTCAACAACTCTTAGTAAGAGTTTAAATCCTATTAAGTTAGTAAGGCTAGTCAGGCTTCATGTGTTTATCCACGGTTTTTTTATTTAAGATGATTCATCTCGCTTAACTTGTCCGAGATTTTGTATATCTCATTTGCCTAACGAGACAACGTAAAGTTTGTATCACACTAGAAATCCGTATCGTTCATGAGCGAGACCAAGATGACTCACCCGAGTCATCCCGGTCTCGGATGATATTTGAAACCATGCATGGAGCAGATTGCTCAAAAGAAGACCAAAAGAAAGGGTAAACACGTACCCTAACTTCTGGAGGTCATAAATTTGAGACCATAACTCAAAATCACTATTATTATATATCCACGCGAAGCTCTCGACGAGTATTACATGTTAGCCAATTATCTAAAGATCATTTGCTCCAAAATGAAGTGGCAAAATTCAATCATATAGGGGGTCAAATCGAGCATTTTCTATAAAAACTTTCCTTTTTAGGAATGTTCCGTTTTAGTGTTTTTTGCATGTTTTTCGTTTCTGTTTTTTTTTTGGGATGTCATTATTAGTAGTTTTAAGCATTTTAGAAGTGTTTAAGTCGAATTAGGATTTTTTACTATTTTTGGAAAGTTTTCTATTTCAGGTAGATTTTGTTATTTGGGTCTATAAATCGACTAATGTAATAGTTTAGAAGGCACGTTTTGATTAATAAATTTTCTTTTCTTGAAGAATTTTCTCGTTCTTTTCCAATTGCTTGATATTCTTTGTGAGTCAACAAGCTTGATGCCCAATTGTTCGGTATTCTTTCGAAAATCAACGAACCAATTGGAAGATTGTTCTTCGCCTTGCATCAAATGCCCTAGAATGGAACACCAAAGAAGATATTTAAAAAGGGGCGGGTTCTTTGCACCCACTTTTTTTGCTCGTCTCACCCACTTAAACATTATTTTTCTAATAAATAGATATTACTTGCCACATCCACTTAAGATAAAAACCATGTTGCATGAATTCTTCTAACCAAGTAAAGTACATTGTCACAGTTGGATCCAGCACTCCATCCAATTAGAGGTGGCGTCACTTATTTCCTAAGTTATTGCTTTGTACAACTTCAGCCTGTCTACCCTCTTTAGTACATAGTTTTGTTGAAAATTAGATCTTTAGCACTCTTTTTTTCTAAGCTTGTAGTGTTTCGCCATGACAAGAAGAAACCATGGATGCTTTGTTTGAACATTTGGAAGAAAGAATCCCAATTAGATGCTAGTTTCTCCAATTCTTTATCTAGATTTCTCAAATTAAGTCAAACACATAGTTTAATTACATTTGAGTCCCAAAACAACTAAACCCTAACCCTAAATTCGAAGTTGAACTGGAATAAAATTTCCCTTCAAATCTAAACCGGAAAAAGATCGAACAACAGAAATTCATAAACAGCAAGAAAAATCAAGATAAGAAAAATGAGAGAAGTAATCTTAAACAGACCTGCAGAGATCGTCGAGAAGCTCTTGAGGAGGGAGAACGTTTTTTGTAGGAGCACTTGAAGATCGATGTAGACCAATCATGGCTTCTCAATCGCACGTAAAACCCTAATTACAGTTCTCTTTGAAGAAGAAGAAGAAGAAGAAAGGGAGAGCACTCTTGAGAGTTGAGAGTCGAAATAGAAAAGAAAGACGGGTGCTATCATGCGCATATGCGCCTAAACTTGGGCTTAGCTAAAATACGCTTCTTTTTTAAGCTTAATGTTGCGAGTGAAGATCTAAAACTCGATGAAACTAACTCGAGTCTCGACTCGAAGATTTACCTGAGTCGGTGGAGGGTATTTTTGGAAAGAATCGTGGTGGCGTCACCCACCATATAATCTTTCAATAATTTTCTATAGATACATACCAAACATTTCTAAAAAAGTTTGGTAATAAATAACACACGGACCACTTTTCACGTGGGATCTTATTCAAGGAATTGTTCGGTATATAACTACTGATCTAAGAACAATAAACTCAATGGAAACAGATCGGAAATATACTCTATAAAACGATAGATACATATTGAACAGTTCTTTACATTGGGATTCCATGTGAAAAATGCATTCATTATGTACCTATCGAACTAGTGCTTATGAGCTTGGTCTTGATTTATCGAACATATTAGAAATTTTGAAGGAAAAAAAAATTATGCAAACTATAAAGATAAAATCAATTTTTAACATGGTTCATTTGCAAAATTAATGATCTCGGACTACCCTAAGTCAAGTGCCATTTCCAAACCTGTGATCATGTTCTTGTGCTTGACCTCATTGTTCAAGGCGTGGAATTCGAGTCTGACTACTTTCTCGATATAAGTGTTGTCTGGAGTCATGACGACTAAAAATAATTCAGGAGGAAAAGATTGTGTTTATTCGGTGGGTGTATGCAATAAAACATAATAAAATTTAAAAAAGGGCATTTATGTACTTATACATTATTAGCATTTATCATTTAAGTGTGCGTGACAAACAAAAAGTGGGTGCCAATAGCACATCCCTTTAAATTAAAACAATTGTAATTGTTTTAATATAACAATATAGATTAGAAATGTTTAGTTATAAAATCATGTTTTATTTATATAATAAAATTTTAATTCTAATTTTTTAAATTATGTTAATCAAAATCTACAAAATACTGGTTGACTCGACTAAATTTTACTGTCTTCATCGAGATTTTCAAACTATCGTCTCAGTCATCTCATTTATCTCGCGAGATTGTGTGAAAGCTGAGACACAATGCATATCTATCTCGTTGCTTAATGATACTAAGATGACTCGAACAAGTCATCTTGATCTCGGACGAGATTTAAAACCATGGCTGCACAAGATGCTTAAGAAATGGCATTGCGTACATTAATTTTATAAATAAATACTAAATAGTTGAGTTGTTCATAAAAATTCTAAATGAACAATTTGGAAAAACTATATTTGGTTTACATATAATAAACATCTTATTGTCATCCTCATTATTGTTGTCATTGAAGTTATATCCATAAGATTTGTGGTCAGCTGAATGAATCATATTTTTCCATTCAATTTTATCCAAAATCATGTCTTACATAATTGAAAGTGTATCCATATATGATTTTGCTACTTCAATCCATGTTTTCTCGAATCTCCCTTCTCATCCGGATGATAAACATGATTGTGAAAGGTGCGATGAAAATTTTAATTAAAACAAGTGTAAATTTATAATTGGATAGGAAAAATTAATTGAGAATATCATTACAAAAATCTAAAATAAATCTTCCTAGTGAATCTGATCCGACTTGTAGACACCAATGTCATGAGCATTACAAATTATCTCTATTGTCAGTGTTAGTAGTAGGATGGATTGTAAATTATACGACTAATTATATAAATTTACCATTTTTAAAGATTTTTGGACTTTTTAAAAAGAAACGACATAGATAACTAGTGGAATACAAATATTGGAGGGAAAGGCACACCAAAGCTTAGTGGTGTTCGAGTAATGGAATTACTTAAGTTGTTTAAGTGAAATTACAAAATAATTTCATTGGAAAATTTATTAAAATAGAAATGGCATTGAAAATAGTTGTATTACTTCTTCTTTTTTCTGACCCATCATCGTTAGTAAAATATATTTTTTTAAAGGAACATGTAAGTATATCCATATCAGTATAGTGGTGTACCACATAAATGAATAGGAGTTCGTGTCTATTTAGGGTTAAGGGGGTAAAAAAGAAAAAAATAATAAAGTTAAAGAGGTATTATTGAAAAATACAAATAAGAGAAAAGACATCAAAGTTAGAGAGGTATTATAAATAAAGTGAGAAGAGGAAATGAAATATATAAATTAGGAGGGGTATTCTTGAAAATATGGTAAAAGAAAAACGATAACAAAATTAAAAGGGTATTCTTAGAAAGAAGAAAAGATGAAAAAGATAATAACGTTAATAGTTGTTCTCGATATTTGTAGCAAAATTAAATCCCAACTCTTTTTTATGGGGAATAAAGGGAATAGAGTCCACCATTGTGTTTTATTATAATGCAATGAATTTTTAACGTCTCCTCTGACACACGCCCCATCACAATACCATAGATCATTTGTGTCGGGGTATATATATATATAATCATAAATATTTTTCTTGTGTATCCCAAGGCAAATGATCTACAATTATGTTATAGGGCCGTAGGAGGGCATGTGTCAAAGGGGGGCGTCATATTATCATGACTTTTATCATATGGATTAGAGGTGTAGCAACTTAGGTGGATGGGTGACTAATTCGAGCCCAACCTGAATTTCAAAAGTAGTTAACTTATGCCCCAGCCCAATCGGTGTTCTTGTATCAATCCAAACTTGACTTAGATTAGTGGGGTTAAGTAGGGTCTTTTGACATTTCAATAATTATATATAAAACTTTGATTTTTTAATCATTATTTTTATATCATAGAAATGTTTTAAGGTTATTTTAGTTATAAAATAAAATAAAAAATAAAAGCATCGTTAAATGAAAAAATTCATAACTTTAAATTCACGTAAATTTTGTCGAACGCTGGAAGCGAGAAGCTGGTCCATGCAGCTTCTCGTTTCTGTTCATTTCAGCTTAGTTTTTATAGTAAACACTTCTTAGACTTATTACTGAATAGTATTTTGAAACCAATAAAGAGTTTTGGACCATCAAAAGCACTTCTCAAAAGGGTTCTCGAACACAACCTTAGCATTTTTTATAGTAGGTAATTAACATAAATTATTGTTTCGATAAAATTGTATTCCTCATTTCATTTATTCTCCTTTATCCCCCCTCCACCCCTCAACTTCGTCAAAACGGGGCATGCTCCATCAAGCATTAATTCCTATTTCTCTTAGGAAACAATGACTCTCATCCCTCCATCATATGCTGTTGATCATAAATAGATAAAGACTTAAACTTTTCATACGATTGACTCTTAAGAATATCTGGTGTATTATTTAGGTTCCTATCAAGTGGTATTAGAACGAGTACAACGCCTCAAGTTCAAACCTCAAAATGGGACAACAATGGTATCATGGTAAAAACCATCACAGAACGAGCCACTGAAGACACCAAATGTAGAGTTTGATGGTGTATTACAACCCAAAGAGACACCTAGGTGCTCTTGGTTTATTGGTTAGATTTCTCTCACAATATTGCTATCTTTTTGTAAATTGAAACTTAAATTCTTAAAAAATAAAAAATAAAAATTGAGAAATTTCCCAAAACGTGATCAACTTTTGACGAAATTTTGATCTGACTCACTATTCGTTATAATTTTTGGAACGTGAATAACGATATCTTAGAATTTTCTAACTGATAATTTTACAGGTTTCAAGTGACTATCCTGTAGGTTCACTTCTTTTAGGGAGATCATCACTATACAAACGCAACGAAATTGTCACTTTAAACATGTGAGGTCTTCACTTGAAAACCCTACATCTCCTTGTTCACATCTTGGGAATTATCATAATTTTGTCATATTCACCTCATGAAATGGTAACCCCCACTCCCCAATAAAAAATAAAAAATAAAAAACAAAAAATAAAAAAATGTGTTCTTTGATTTTTATTACATTAATTCATTTTTATAAATCATAAAGGGAAAAAAAGTCAAAGATACTTTTGATGCAACAAGAAGCTTATAGTTGCACTTAGAGAGATTTGTTGTTCTCTAAACGGTTTACACATCTACTAAAGAAACCTGTGTAGTGTTCTTCTCATTCTAAACGGTACTAGAATCAAGGAACAATGCCTGCGAAGGACCCCTTATTGGGAATATTTACCAAAAAGTCCCCTAGAAGAATATGGACCACACAAGTTCCACTCAATAAAATATTAATCTATTAAAAACATTTTGAAGATTATTTTTAAAAAAAACTTGAAATACCCTTATAACAACTTTACAAAGTGATTTGATCTAAAAATATACGAGTCAAGTTAAAACCTTGACCAATTTATTTGATTATAAATACTTCAATGAAAACTTAAAAAAAAAATAAAAAAAAATTATAAAAACATATTCATTTAATTCAATATAATTTTATTTGACTGTTTGAGTTGAATCAATTCGATAAAAATTCAAATCGAATTTTAAATTTATGCTTTAATAATTTAAAATTATTTGTATATTTTAATGAATCTAAAATATATTGACCGAATCAATTTGATGATGATCATACTCATCTCCATCATCATCATTATTTATTTGAGTTAAATATAACTGGTTTTGAAAAGAGAAAATAAAGATTTTTTTCATTGATCTATAAGAGATGACTATAGTCAAGGGGCAAGTCATTAATTTTAAAACATAGGAGTACCTCAGATATCTTAAAATAAACACGTTTATTTAAATCTCAAAAGTCATTGAAAGGGTAATTTCGGCATTTTTGCTTCAAAATTCTCTTTTAGACCAATATTTAATAAAATGAGTATTATAAAGTCCATATTTTTTTTAGAAGGGACTTTTTGACATTTTCAAAAGATAGGTCTTTGCGGCTAGAATCAACCCATCACATTGTGACGACATAACGCAATAACGTGCATAGGTGGAGCCAAACTCGATTGGTTTCTCCCCCATTACCGAACTATACATATTGAATGGAAATGTGAATCTTGCCTCACATTTGTTTACTAGTTTTGGGTAAAAAAACAAAGAGAGTTGTCCACTAATTAGGGGTGGATTTCCTTTTAATGGTGGTCTCCCACCATTAACGAACTATAAAGATTGAATGGAAATGTGAATTATGCCTCACATATCTTTTATTAGTTTTGAAAAAAAGAGAGGTTGTTCACTAAATTGGGGTTGGCTTTCCTTTTAAATCTAAGAATGATCATTTTCCCTTCTAAACAAAGGTTAATATGGCAATAAAAAAGGCTAAACCTATAGAAACCAATTACAAAACTCCCCTTTATGAGAGGTTAGGTTTCTTTGGTTGCACGATAAACCGATGGCCTCAACACGAGCCCAACCCAATTTTTAGTTGGTCGTAGGCATCTCAACCCAGGCCCAATTAAGCTTCAAATATATTAGCCTAAGCTTAAAAAATATTAGTTCATGAGGGGTGGTTCAGCAGTAAAACTAGCGACAGATGTTTGTTCCCTTTGATTGTGTGTTCGAAGTTGCTGAGAGACCTTCTAACTTATTATGTTGCATGTTGGGAAACTTTCGTATGGTCTCAGCACGCAACCGTAGAAACTAGTCCCATCCCAATAAAAGGTTGTGGGAAAACCCTATGTACACACAATCATTAATGAAGTGTTTAGTCAAAACTAAGATGATGTTCAAAACTTTCCATTGAACTGCCATTTTTGTGAATGGGTTTAAAAATACAATATTTTGAAGTGTTTCTCTTTCAAGAAAATAATGTCTATTATTTAAATGTCATATAATAAACTAAACTTTAGTAATTAATACCTATTTAATATTAAAATTTTAAAAATAAAATGGATTTAGAAAGACATTTACATTATTTGTTTTACTAAATGAATCAAGCTCATAGTCTAACCAATTTTGTTGACATTTTTCAAATTTGTTATGAGATGATCGTCCAATTTATAAAAAAAAAATTATATTTATGATAATTTAATAAAACCCCCTGAGAAATTGGCAAGATTAAGTTTACCCCCAAGCAAAATGCAAGATTAGGTTTAGCACTCTTACCAAAAGTAAACATCCCTTAATTATGAGTTAATAGTGAAAATTTAATTTGTCTTTTTCAAAATACCCTTCAAAACTTAAATTATTAAATCAAAATTTGAATTAAACCAAGTTTCAATCATTAATTCATATATAAAAAATGGACGTTGATTTTTGAAATTACCATTTCGTGAGTTGAATATGACAAAATACCGATTTCAGCTCATTGTTCATTTTAATTCCCGAAAAATGAAGTGCGAGATCGTAGGTTTTTCAAAGTGACGATCTCATTGATATAATGTAGTGAGATATTGATATTTATTTTTTCCAAAGTGACAATCTCGATGGTTTATATAGTGACGATCTTGTTGCTTTATATCTGCAAGATTGTCACTTTGAAAAACTTACACTCTTGTACTTCATGTATTGGGAATTAAAAGGAAAAATTAGTTGGAATAGGAATTTCGTAAAAAGTTGATAATGTTTAGGGAAATTGCTCTATTTTTGTATCCACATCAATGAAAAGAACAATGCATGGGGTGACCAATGATGTAAAGAGCCTTAAGTGTAACAAGAGTATTAATTAAGGGAAGATAGATAAAGAGAGAGGGGGGAGGGAGGATCATGTGTATGCACGCGTGCATCACTCCGTCAAATGCTTTTATAGTTGTTCGAGTATCGAGACATGTCTGGCATGGTGGGGCATCGTCCCTGAGGACATTGCCTAGCTATGACAAAACATCGCACATAACGACGATCAATGTATTTAGAATGTATAGAACCACCTTAGACATGAGGGACCCAAAGAGGTTAAGCAAGCAACTGGCATTATTCTTTCCCTACCAAAAAAGCAAAGACAAAAGGAAAAGAAGATGGGAACCCTCCACCACCCTTAAGAAACATAAAATAAGAAAGAAAGGAAAAGAGGAGGAGACAAAGTGGAAGAATGTTGATCCATCACTCAAGAAAAGAAAAGAAAGTGTGAACCTCCTCCCTTTACCCTTTACCACCATCCCTAGTCATTGTCCCACGACATATATGGATCAGATATGAACCCGATCCATTCTTATCTAATTACCCCATCAGAATAAGAATCCAATTTGATAACTTATCGGATTGATTTTGACTCAACTATGTCCTGGTTTGATAATGCGTATGAAAATATATAAAGAACGGATACATAATCTATATTACATTATAGATGTAGCCACAAAAAAATAAAAATAAAATAAAATTACGTATTGATGTTTTTGGATCGGAATGGATAAGACCCAAAACAACACAATATATCAAATTGAGTCCAAAGCATATAATCATAGACCGGATCGGGTTTGGATTGGATCCTTGTCTTGTAAAATTTTATTGGATTAGTAACAATCGGATCCGGGTTTGAACCAAGGGACCATGACCTAAAGAAAAATGCTCCCATTGACTTGGTTAAAGTTCATTATGAACCATTAATTGAATCAGTAAAAAGTAGATAGTGAAGAGAATCCTAGAAGATCATGTCCGAGGTGGTTGTACATAATGATACCGACAACACCATCTGTATGTTTGGAAAGTCAATTACATCTCCTTTATTTTTCAAGATTTTTTGGTCTGTTTTTATTTGATTGAGATGTTGAATTGGAGTAGATCCAAAGTAAGTTGAAAGTAGATTGATGAAATTTTCAATTTTTTTTTTTTCCTTTTTTGAAATTCAGGTTAAATTCTAGTAGGGACGGATCGTATTGTCTTTTATATATTTTAGCCAAATTTTGACTTGACAAAATAAAAATTGGACACGTTTTATGGTTGGTCGACATGTTTACATGTATTCAGGTAGTATATAACGTGTCTCACACTTCATTTCCGAGGTCACGTCTTTCACATTTAGCAATATTTGATAAAAGAAAATGAATTTAAATTTTCACGGAATTTAGCGATTATGATTTAAAAGTTGAAAAGACATTTTTGTATCGTTCGTAAACGATATCGAGATGTTAATTCAGGTGAGATAACAGTGTTTTTACATACTTCTGAACCAAAAAGAAGAAGGGATAACTAGATCTTTCCATCTTGTGTTGTTCTTAAATGATATCAAGATAACTCAAGTGAGACATTGGGATCTCAAATGGACTTATTAAAATAAGAATAATGATTTTCTAATTCCCCCGACAAACTCTTTTGACGTGGCATGTGCATAAACCATAGATTTTCCTTGGAATACACAACTACAAATATTTATGGGGATATGCAATGATGTATCCCGATGAAAGAAAAATCTATGATTCATAAATATGTCACGTCAGGAAAGATTAGGGAGAGTTTGTCAGAGGGGGGAATCAGAAAATCACGACTCTTAAA
Source organism: Akebia trifoliata (assembly GCF_017979445.1). NCBI lineage: Eukaryota > Viridiplantae > Streptophyta > Magnoliopsida > Ranunculales > Lardizabalaceae > Akebia > Akebia trifoliata. Next base: position 24,950,017 of record NC_141389.1, read on the forward strand.
CCAATTAATGATAATTATATTCAACATTTATTTAAATGTTAATTTTTAATTTTGATTGGATAAGTTGGACTTTAATAATTTTTTTCTTACCTCCATGTTTAATCATGCTTGATGGATCCACTCAACCACCTCCTTAAAAAAGAATATTTATCTTAATAATTTGACTTTAACTCTTAATGGAAGAGTTTAGATCCTGTACACTTGGTGCTAGGTAGTTACTTTACTCATACTCTTTTTATAGGGCACATTTGACACCATTTTGGACCCACTAACCCATGAATGTAGGCTAATGATTTTCTAACTCGTTTTTTTTTTTTTCTCATTCGGTTTGTACTCGGATGATGTGGCAAGGGCACAAAAGCGTTGATATTTGTTCTTGTGTATCCTGAAGAAAATGATCTATGATTTCGTGCCTTTGCCATGTCAACCGAGTATAGATCGAGTGAAAAAAATTGAGTACAAAAATCACGCCTCATGGATGTATGGCCCCCTAAGTGGACTATTAAAATATATCAACTTAATCCATTATTTTTTTTAGCTTTCAAATTAATTTGAGTATTTTTCATTGTGGGTTATGTGAGCAAATCTATGATGGATCATAAACCGATGAAAAAGAAATGATGTTAGGCAGAAGATTCATGGGTATACAAAATGATAGGTAGTGAAGTAGCCCTCTAGATCGTGATTTTAAAACTCATCCACCGCGTTAAATCTTCTGAGAGATCCGTATTGACTTGTACAATATGTTGTATTGCTCTTAGGCAATTTTATCGAATAATATGTGCACATTTTTTCTTTTTTTACACAAATCCTTAAAGAATACAACTTCATTGGAAAAAAAAATCACCTCGAAATCGCCTAGGACTTCAATCGAACTTCAATAAAAAAGTCTCAAATCAATAGAGATTGTTTGAGAGAGAGATGGTTGATGAGCTTTGAAAGTTCAGAGAAAAGAGAGGGTCTAGGAGACAAGAAAGAAAGAAGAGGAACAAAGCACACAAAAAGGGTTTTTGTTCTTTTTAATAAAAAAAATTGAGGGTATTTTATTGTATGAACCTCATTTTTTGACCTACGGATAAAAGCTCACGATATTTATTGTTGAGTTTGACAATTGTTAAAAATTGTCGAGTTCAACAATAAAAAATGTCAAACTTGACAATAAAAAGTGGTGATCTCAACCATAAATAAAAAGCGATAGTTCGATAATAAATAATAAGTAGTGAGTTATACAATAAAAATATTGACCTTCACAATAATAATGGACTCTTAAGAAATAGGAAATTTACTGGATAGACTATTTAGTCTGAATCATATGCACCCAGGGTGGAGGATTGAAACCCTCTTCCCACACCTCTACGCTGCCACTTATGACAAAATCCAAGGAATTAATGCCTAAAATTATCTTTTTCAAAATTTCCTTGGATTGTGGCTTATGTGGCATGTGTTGAGGTGTGGGAAGAGGTAGGGCTATCAATAGATACTTATCAGTTCGGATTCAGCTATATTCAAATTTGAATCCGAAAATTTTATCTGATATCCAAATTCGACAGATATCCTTAAAACACTATTTAAATTTGATTTTCTTATCAGATATCCGAAAACATCCAATTTGAATTCGAATAACCTGTGAAAAGAAATAATATCGATTTTTTTCTAAACCCATCTGATTTTTCATAATAATAATATAAAAAATCCTCATCTTCATTTGTATCAAAATCAAAAGAAAAAAAATCCCTTTATATTCAATATTATATATAATATATGAATCCGTATACGATAAGGATTTAAGTAGATTAAAATATTCGAATCCGAATCCGATATTTGAAATTTTCAAATAATATCTAATTTTTTCGAATTCGAATCAAATTCAAATTTTCAACTATCCATTGACACCCTAGGAGGAGGGTTTCAATCAAGTCCGACTTTGAAGTGGTCATCCCCTTCAAATTTCGAAGCAACCCTTTTCATTATAAGACACGTGGCAATACGTCTTTTGAAATGCCACGTGGAATTCAATAGAGAGGGTTTCTTCAAAATTTTGAAGCTTTTTTCGTTTAAATCCTCCTACTGACTGCATATCATCTGTACTCATGGACTATTAAGCTACCGCCCAAAATTTAAGGACTATTTTAAAAATAATTCCATCCATCAGGGTCTTCCAAGTAATTTTTCCTTTTCAAAGCGTATAACGTATAGGGATGTGTACGTAAACTCCGCCAATATAACTAAGTTATATACTTCTCTTTCATTGTAGTTTAGTCGAGAGCAGAGCTGGACGAGCTTCTCAGTTTGTCTTCCTCAAAACCCCATAACTCCTTCGTGTTTTCTCTCTCAAATGGTTGATTCTCTCTTCATAGTTGTCTAGGGTTTCGGTTTCTCTACATTTACCTTCTCTCTTCATCTCCAGATCTTCTATAGTTCTCTAGTACGGGAGGAAAGAAGCTTTATTCGTCCAGAGATCCATCGATTGGAGGGAAAAACTACACTTTTTTTTTTTCGATCGATTTTATTTTATTTTAAATGAAATTTGAATCCATTTCAATTGTTGAGTTATGTTAGTTTCAAAACGATTCTATCTGGAGTTTCTTCTGTGAAATCGAAGCTCAAAACGTGAAGATTTGAGACTGGAATCAAAGCTTGTTTTCTGCTAATTGGAGGTCGAATTGTTTGAATTTGAGCTGAATTTGGGGGAAAAACAGAATCTTTTGTTTATGCAGCTCGTTTGAGCCAATTTTCTCTAATTAATTGCTCTGCAATTTTCGTTCTATAGTTTGTTTTGGTGTTTTTTGCGAGTGATAAAGGATTATTCGAGGATTTTATGTAGATCGGAAGGTGAAATTGATCTAGTTTGACGAAGGATCTTGCGTTTAAGAAGCTTGTTTGAGCATTTCTTCTTGCATTCTACTCTCCGAATGTGGAGATTTAAGTCGAGAACAAGATCGATGAGTGAGTTTCATCTTTAGATTGAAATCTCAGATATTGGTAGAAACTTTTTCTGCTTAAACGCAGTATTAAACGAATTTGGGAGATCTGCTTATGTGTTCTAGAAGTTCAAGATGAGAATGAGATGGTTTTAGTTCGACAGGATTATAAAATATTTTTGGAGAAAAAAGCTGAAATTTTGGCATTTAAAAGAGCTCTTCCAAGCAGTTATTTTCTGCAACTTCATCAAACAAGGACAAATGAGAAATGTTTCTCCCTGTATGTCAAAAAGCTTGTTTGAGCTTTTTGGCTGAAACTTGGAAGTTTTTTTTTCAAGTTGGGACCTTTTAAAGGGTATTTTGTCTGAGTCTCTCAGCCTTCACAATGACGGAACTTCTGAGCGAAAATTAGGGCAAAACAGCCGTCTGAGTCTCTTTAATCTCTATTCTCCAGAGCAAATTTGGGATTCGTGGGGGCAGAAATGGCTATGGCCGTTGCTCCACATAGGGAGAGCGGTAGCGGCAACGCTAATAAGCTCCTCGACACTGGGAAGTATGTCAGGTACACTGTCGAGCAGGTTGAGACTCTCGAACGAATCTATGCAGAATGTCCGAAGCCTGGTTCGGTGCGTCGACAGCAACTCATCCGCGAATACCCGATCCTCTCCAACATCGAACCCAGGCAGATAAAAGTCTGGTTTCAGAATCGCAGGCAAGTTTACATTTTGTAGAAAAGGATTAATCTCTTTTACCGCCCAAGTTTTGTTTTTTAATTTAGTCATGAGTAATGTATGTGTATGAAGTCAGAGCTTTCTTATCTGAAGAGCTCTGAATTTCTCTCCACTTTTAGGGAGAATTGGAAATGACGTTGGTGTTCCTGGATTTAGTTTCTTCTTCTTCCATCAAAGCTAAAGTAGGAGGCAAAAATACTTTGAAGGAGATTCGTTTATTATTGTTTTTTTCTCTCCTTATTTTGAATTTTCTTGCAGGTGCCGTGAGAAGCAGAGGAAAGAGGCTTCTCGACTTCAGACCGTGAACAAGAAGTTGTCTGCAATGAACAAGCTGTTGATGGAGGAGAACGATCGCCTTCAGAAACAGGTGTCTCAGCTGGTATATGATAATGGGTACATGCGTCAACAACTGCAAAATGTTTGTTCTCTCCCTTACTAGCCTTACGGGTCTTTATTTCTGTCCTATTTTGGTGGATCTTCCTTATATTCTCCTAAAAAATATGGGAATTTATGGGTTGATCCCAGTGGGATTTGTTGTATCACCCCCCTATAGAAGACTGGGTTCTTCTCGATCCAAAACTTTAATGTTCGCCTCCTATTATGGAAAGGTCATCGGTCTTAGATAGGATGTCTATCTTATACTTAATAGTCTTATACATGTAGAGAAATCGATCCAAGAACGATAAATAAAGAAAAATAAATCAGATTCTATCACACAAAAACTCAGATTTTACGTGGTTCCCTCAAGATTGAGGAACGTCCACGGATCACATTGATTCCACTATGAAGAGATAATTCGCAGTTACAGATTACACCCTTCCAATGCGTGCGCGCGCGCGCACACACACACACACATATAACCCCAGGAAAACCTAGCTAGGATTTTACATAATACCAGTGAAATTATGAAAAAATCCTGGCAAGACGTGTGACTTAATTAACAGTACTCTTTCTGACCAATACCGTCAGGCTCCACAAATCATAACAAAACACTTCTTCATGCTTACCATATTTGTAGTCAAATATATATTGTACCTGAAAATATTTCCCCATTGGTATTCACAACCCATGAAGCTTTTCCATTTTGGGTAAATTAAATGTTCATTTCTACCTACAATGTAGAATAAGAAACTGGTTTGCCAAAAAGTGGAAACCTTTTGGTTTTTTCATCATGCTGGATTTTCTAATCTCTAGTTAATTGTGCTGCAGGCATCTGTGACCACTACGGATGCGAGTTGTGAGTCTGTTGTTACCACTCCTCAGCATTCTCTAAGGGATGCTAATAACCCTGCAGGGTAATTTTAAATACTATTGTCCCATAAATCCTAAAAATCTCTCCCAATTTTCTAGATTTTATATCATACCACATTTCCTATTGCTGCTTTCGATATATCTCGATTTCAATTATGTTTTTTTTAACAGACTCCTCTCAATTGCGGAGGAGACCTTGGCAGAGTTCCTTTCAAAGGCCACAGGAACTGCTGTCAATTGGCTCCAGATGCCTGGGATGAAGGTTTGTGATTATCACTCACTTCTATATCAATGATAATTTTACTTTTTCTGTCCTCACAGATCAATTTACATGGCCATGCTTTCTATTGAATTTTGATTTTTCTGACCAACTATGTAAATTTTCTTTGCTTTCTAATTTAATGTTCTCATCGTTCATTTTTTCCAGCCTGGTCCGGATTCGGTTGGGATTGTTGCTATTTCACAAAGTTGTAGTGGAGTGGCAGCAAGAGCGTGTGGTCTAGTAAGTTTGGAATCTACGAAGGTAAGCCCTGACATTTGTAAAGCTGTTGTACCTTTTATTTCTGTTGGAATTGAAAATGATCATTTTTATTTATTTTTGATAACTGCAATGCATCTTCAAAGGGATTACTTCCAATTTGCTAGAGTTAGTGTAAATTTTTGAAAGATTGGCTGCAAGCAACTTTAAAAAATTTGTCAATTTTAAAATGTCAAGGTGATCTCCATCATTCATTGTAGTTTGTTTCGTTTCCCCCTGCAGCTGTTAAGGAGTTACTCAACAACTAATATTTCTATTCCCATACCCTTGACAGATTGCAGAAATCCTCAAAGATCGCCCATCTTGGTTCCGTGATTGCCGGAGCCTTGAAGTCTATACCACATTTCCTGCTAGAAATGGGGGTATGATTGAACTGATATACATGCAGGTGAGCAACAATAGTTGAAATCTTATCTCTTGTTTGTGAATTTTGGGACTACCTACCTTTTGGAATCTCCAGTTATTTTTCTGTTCACATGTATCACTTAACCCACAGTTGCTTTCAGATGTATGCTCCAACTACACTGGCTCCTGCACGAGACTTTTGGACTTTGAGATATACAATAACTTTAGAAGATGGCAGTCTTGTGGTATGTAATTATGCTTATTCCTATTTCATTGTCTTATACATTGCCTTCTTCCTCATCATTCATTTTTGAGTCCGACTAGCCTTACTTAGTAAGATTTCAACTCTTACTAAGGGTCATTGACCCCATCTTATGGTATCCAAAAACATGATCCGATCCCAGAGTATGAACTTAAAAAAAAATTAAAAAAAAAAAAAATTCACTGATATTTTAATTTTAAATTTGGGTGTTCCGTGGAAGTTCGGTAGCAGTCCATTTTCAAAACCTTAGATGGCTCAATTTTTTTTAATCTGAGTTTTCCCATGAAATCTAGAGGGCTGTGGTTGGATTGCCAATGTGGTATTCCATTTGAGCAAAATAACCCTTAGGGCTGTGGTGTTACTGATTCACAGACTTTACCAACTTACCAATTTGGCAACTTGAAGGGGCCTTGTTAATTATTAACCGAGGGTTTCATTAAATTTATTTGGAGGGGACCATTTTGTAGCATTTAAACTATGCATGTATAGTTGTTGTTTGCTAGCTAATGCAAACCAGAAATCTTGAATAATCAAAGAGAAAACCGATGTCATATAGTGGACGGGGGCACACATGCATGGGGAGTGTAACAAATTATTTGGTGGCCTTCCTTGGATGTCCTGTATACCCAAATCAATCCAATCAGTCTCTATCTTTTTTAATTGTGTGGACTGCTAGCCATATTGGTTCTGCCGTCCAAGGAAGTGTTATAGACAGGGTAGTTATGATCATCTGAACTGTTTGCATTTAGCATAGTAGATCTTTTTAAACGCCCTTCTCAGGATTGGTCCCATCCTAAGCTACTGAATTTACAACTCCTATGTCGAACCACAGACCAGTATGAAGTGAACCAGTTCACTGAGCGATTAAATTCCATGTTCTGGTCTCAACTGCGAGATGTACACGGAAATCCGGCTCGAGATACCACCAGTTGTAAATAATTCCAATAAAGCCTTGGGTGATGTTGTTGAAAGCAGTTTGCTGGTTACCTCCCCTTTTGAATGACTGCATTGATTCAGGTGGTCATGAGGCTGATGATAATCTTGATTTTGTCAACATTCTTGTTGTTGATACACCACGGATATATGAAAGAACCATCAAAGCCACTAAAAGGCATGTCAAGTAGTGGTTACATTCTTGGAATTTTGATACGAAAAATATCTCTTTGCTCAATTTTGTTTTTCACAAAGTGCATGGCAAGCATACAACACTGAGTATGTCTTCCAAGAATTGTATGCTATGCTATGAGAAAGTTTTCCCTTATGAGAATGTTTTTCCACCTTCTCCGAGTTGGCTACCTTCTCCAGCGGGTGCATTCATGTCATGGACTCCTATCCAACCACGAGTCACATAAGCCCCCACAGTATTTCTTTCAGAAGAAGATAATGGTATTAATAATCTTAATACTGATGCCTAAAGGCTTGAGCCTTGACAAAGATCTTCTGATTTACCAAAGAGATCGGACTACTAATCCTGGCATACAACTTAGTGCTTTGATGGATGTGGGTCATTCTAGACATGGAAAAGGTCCATCTCAAGGACAAGAAGGGAGGGAGGGAGAGAGAGAGAGCATGAATCCAAATTTGATCCAAGAACTAGGTAACTTAGGTCCCATCCTCTTGTGTGTTGCATGTGTGCTTCATGGACCAGTGTGCATTGGCGTATTGTCCATGCTGTCTAATTGTTACCTTATTTCCTCATAATTGGAAGTTTGGTTTTTTTTGGATTTCTGGCTGGTTTTGTAATGGAGATTGGTTTAACTCATCATGAACCTGATCATTGGTTTAACTCCTTATTAGGGCTTCCAAAAAGTTAATTATCAAGGAATAACTAGGGCAATTCCTAATCTGATATGCTTTTGTTGTCTGTTTTGTTTTAATACCCCAAGGTTTGTGAGAGATCGCTGTCTGGTACTGTTGCTGGCCCAAACACATCAGCTGATTCCCATTTTGTAAGAGCTGAGATGCTGTCCAGTGGTTATTTAATTCGTCCATGTGAGGGGGGAGGGTCTATCATCCACATTGTAGATCACTTGGATCTTGAGGTTTGATTTCTATTTGTTAGCTTTTCTGTATCTGTTTTCCTTGACAACAACTTATTTTCTCCCATTGCTTATTTAGGCATGGAGTGTTCCTGAGGTTTTGCGACCACTTTATGAGTCATCCAAAGTTGTAGCTCAAAAGATGACGATTGCGGTGAGCAACAAAATGATTGTTTTTTTTTTTTTTTTTCTTTCTAACCTGGATAATGTAATAGATTATGCTTTTGAAATTTGGCTGCTTATCTTAAGCCTAGCATGTATGATGGATGTGAGGCCCATTGTCATTAAACCAAATTGTACCCTACTCGTGGCCACTAGCTAATCATACATACTGATCAATATGTGGGCGACTTCTTGTGTGTGTGGGCATTACTCTAAACAATGCCAACTAGGGGTGAACTTCGACAGCTTAAGTTACGATCTACGTTCTTAATGATGATGGACCTCAGGTCCAAACTGGTTTTGTTGATCCAGAAAATCTCTCTCTATAACTTTTATTTAGATATTTCTTCAAATTTGTTTTTGTTATGTTATTTGTTACTTTAAAATCTTGAGGGAAGAATGAGGTTGTTCTTTTTACGCAAACATAAAAACAAAAAGGAATTAATTAACCTTTTCTGTGAAGGCACTGCGCCACATCAGGCAAATAGCGCAAGAGACAAGTGGAGAAGTGGTATATGGTTTGGGTAGGCAGCCTGCTGTTCTGCGAAATTTTAGTCAAAGATTGAGCAGGTGATTTCCATGATTCTTTTTCGTCTTCGTGCTCACCCATTCACACTTAAATACACATTCTTATACATGCGGACACATGAATGTGCACGCACACACACACATGTATGTATGTATGTATGCATATTTGTATGCTTGTACTATGGGCTTGGACCAATAGGCCATAACTAAGGAGGTTGACATTTTGCAATGCAACTTTGAGATCATGGGTTTAAGTCCAACTTACACACACCCCAAGAAAAAATATATGTTTATCCAGTGCAATTTATCTTCTTATATTTTCTATTATTTTTTTTATAGGGGATTCAATGATGCCGTAAATGGATTCAATGATGATGGTTGGTCATTAATGAACTGTGATGGTAATGAAGATGTAATGATTGCCATTAACTGTAGCAAGAACATGGGCACTGTTGCCAATACTGCCAATTCCCTCCCATTGCCCGGTGGTGTCCTCTGTGTGAAGGCATCCATGCTACTTCAAGTGAGTTTACCCATCGTTATTTTGGTTGAAATGTTCAAAGGGATTACAAAATCGTATTGTCTTTCTGAGAACAACTTGAGACTGAAAGAGGAAATATAATGACATATTAAGAATGAAGAAAAAACATTTTTTTAAGTAATTTTACTATGGTTTTGGAACCCAGCTGAGTAACTGAAGTTGGATTCTGAGTAATCAGTTTAATCTCAGATTCCATTAAAAAATAAACTGACATGTAACTTGACACGTTGATTATTAAAGTTCGTATCTCGTTGATGCATTCATGGTGAACTCAACATGAGATCAGAATGTTGATTCTCTTCCAGGGTTGTGTTTTCAGACAATGGTAGAACATCTGTTCTTCCCTATGTAACAAGCACGCTGCACTTTTAGGATTTTTACCGTGTCAAGCATGTTTTTCCACATGGATACTCCCGACACACATCCTAGCATGTAAGGTAGTGAATTACCATTTTTAATGATTTACTATAAAAAAAACTTCTGAAAGAGGACGTAATCCATCCTTGATATACCAATTTATTAAGTATTTAAAAACAATCATGTTGAATTATTTTTCTTTTTGTGATAAGTAACCATGGGTTGATATAGTACAAATATATTTTTATTACGTTATGACCTATAGATTTTTTTTCCCCTTCTGCAAATATTTTATCCTTTAAGTGCTCATATATTTAAAAAATTGATTTATTTTTATATTATGAGTAATGTGTACGGATGTGTTAGAATCTTGGGCTTCTCAAAGTCGCTGCATCCGACACCTCATACGCATTATCTGTCTTTATCACACAGCTTCCAATAAATCAAAAGAAAAGGAGAGGAAAAGATAATAAACATAATCTCTTCTTATTTGTTACTCTCCCAACTAGGGGTTTGGACAATGTTATGGAGACAAGGATAGTGATTTTGTCATAAATTTTAAACTTGCCAACCTCCATGAAACTCAGACCAGGTCTACTTAATTTGGCTTGGTTCATGTTATCAACTTCAAATTCCAATCTTTTTTAGAAAGCTGGTGAAGTTTTGTTGATTTGTCCGAGTTAAACTTAAAAAAGTACAGTAAGCCATTCATCCAGAGTTTTGGATGTTATTAATTACAAAATTTTCTTATTAAATTGATGTCTGGGAGACAATTACGGCTCCTCACAGATCTGCCCTTTTTAGATGCAATATTAACAATTGTCCTGATCAATGTAGTATGGCACAATATTTCATTCGTTAAGGACATTAATTTTTTTTCAAGATTCCCCATTTTTTGATGTAGCATCATTTCCTAACTTTATAAAGCACAATCTTTTGGCTTAAAAACTGATGAGATATTTTCTATTCCTGTGGTTAGAATGTTCACCCTGCATTACTGATTCGGTTCCTGAGGGAGCACCGATCCGAGTGGGCTGATTACAACGTTGATGCCTATTCTGCTGCATCATTGAAGGCCGGTTCTTACAACTTTGGGGGATTTAGGTCCACCAGGTTCTCTGGAGCCCAAATCATCATGCCACTTGGTCATACCGTGGAACGTGAAGAGGTCTGCTAAATCTCCATTTCGTTCTACAAATTCTCTCTAGAAATTTTTATGCACTAACTCTTATATATTGGTGAGAATATTTCAGTTGCTTGAAATAATTCGACTTGAAGGCCATGCCCTTACTCAAGAAGAAGCTATTCTGTCCAGGGATATTCATCTCTTACAGGTTTCTCTTCAATATCTTGAGATATTCTCTGCTACCTTGTAGTTTAGTTTCAATATTTATTCATTTTGCTTATGTGAAAGCACAAAAAAGGGATTTAATTTGTTCACAGCTTTGATATTGATTTGTTATGCTTTCGATTTTCTCTGAGTTGCAGACTTGTAGTGGAGTGGATGAGAATGCAGTGGGAGCCTGCTCTGAGCTTGTTTTCGCACCAATTGATGAAATGTTTCCTGATGACGCTCCATTGCTACCCTCAGGATTTCGGATCATACCACTGGATTCAAAATCAGTGAGTTCAAACCTATTCAACCTCCTTTTTTCCTTTTTATGACTTATTTTATAAGTACAATATGATTCTTTAGTAACTCATAAGCTGTTGGTTTAGCAAAAAAATTCATGGTCTTGGGTTTAACTTGGGCAGGCCTGCGATTTCTCTACTCATTGAAACTTGTGGCTTAGTTGATCTCTGATCAGTTACGGTGCTGATAATTCATAGAAGGGCCGTTCTATTTGCACCCACTATTTATGCTCAGTGCACCCACTCACCTCTATAGACTCCACACAAAAATATGTTTAAGTGGGTGCAAATGGCCTGGCCCTTCATAAAATGGCATGATCAGTTACTTTTTGACATTTTCCTTTGTTTACTGGTATTATCATTCTGTATGTTGTAACAATTTACAAACTTATTACAGAAACCTGCCTGTTTAACTAACAATAATTGTATTTTATATTTGCTCATCTTACTTGTCAAAACCTGTAAAAAATCTTATCTGTGAGTGCATAGCCCTAGATCTGGCAATGTATGTGATGAACACTCAAGAAACACAAGATTTAAATTTGTTTGGCTAAGCCTACTCCACAGATGAGAGAGAATTTCACTATTTGAGAATGATTACAACCTTGACTCATGAAAATGTGTGTACATTGAGTTGAGTTTTAAAAATAGGGTTAAAGGCGTCACATGTTAAATTACAACTTGGTTTAAGGAATATTTCTTATCTTGGTTTCTGAGCTCAAACTCCGACATTGTAAAATTGAAAAGCTTCCTACTGTTCCCACTTAGTTGAAGATGCAAACTGAATGACTTGATTCCAAGTCCTAGTCCATATCTTCGAACACTTCAGATAATGAAAAATTATCTCTTGCTAATCTGTTATTTCTTCTCAGAAATTCCAGAACTTTGTGAAATAGATAATGCTAATTTCTTGCCTCCAAAACTGATCTTTACTACTATACATTGTGAACACAGGCTACATTGAATGCACATCGGACATTGGATCTAGCATCTAGCCTTGAAGTAGGTCCAGACACAAACCGGGCCATTGGAGATGCACCTTCAAATGGTTATAATATGCGCTCGGTGTTGACCATTGCCTTCCAATTCCCTTTCGAGACCCATCTCCAGGAAAGTGTTGCAACCATGGCTCAACAATATATTCGCAGTGTGATTTCCTCTGTGCAGAGGGTTGCCATGGCCATAGCTCCATCTGGACTAGGTTCTCACGTTGGGCCAAAGCTATCTCCAGGTTCTCCAGAAGCTCTTACGCTCGCTCACTGGATCTGTCAGAGCTATAGGCAAGTTCTGCTAAACTTGAACTACCTGAATTCATGTTTAAAAGCTCTGACACTAAATGGAAACCAGTCTTTAGTTCCGTGTTTGATTTGTCCAAACTTAAGCTGTCTTGTCATTTAGACAAAGACAGGGTCATTCTGAACTTTTCAAAAAATTTGTTGCCACTGTTTGCTTTACTTTGTCCTACTTTATAAAAAGTTTGGATATCGATAGAATTTGGGATGGGAGAAATTCTATTATAATTCGGGTTCATCATTTGAAATTCATAAAGAAAATTGGTAAATTAAAAACATTGATAATTGTAATGTTACCAGAAAAAAAAAGAATTCTTTTTTTCTTTTCAATAATAATTGAATTATTCACTCAGATTAAAATATCTCTAAATTGTTTTTGAATCTTTGAATTGGATGGTTGTATTATATGTTTTCTTAAAATTGAAAAAAATAACAAATTCATCAACAAAGATTCCTACTAACTTACTTGCATTTCTTTTTTTATTATTCTCAGCTACCATTTAGGGATGGAACTGTTGAGGTCTAATAGTGAGGGAGGAGACTCAGTGTTGAAACTACTTTGGCAACATCCAGATGCAATATTATGCTGCTCCTTGAAGGTATTATTACAAGCGCATTGGTGAAAGGGAAAATTCCTTCCACATTAGGGATATATTTCGAAAGGAAATTGCAGAACTGACTTCCTTTGACACTGCGCCGAGAGGACCATATGTTTTTTTTCCTTGTATCTTGAGAAAATAAATCAATGGTTCTCTGCACGCTGTCACGTCAGCGATGTGTCGAGGGAAGAGTCAGTTAAGAACAACTCATTTCAAAATTTTCCCATGTCAGTGGCACAGTTGACATTTGGCTTGTGCTACCATATCAGATGTACGTCGTCGATCTGCAAACTTAACAAGGTGCTTTTGGTTTAATTGCAGTCGCTACCAGTCTTCACTTTTGCCAACCAGGCGGGATTTGACATGCTGGAGACCACGTTGTTAGCTCTGCAGGACATCACGTTGGATAGGATATTCGATGAGTCCGGTCGGAAGGCATTGTTCTCTGATTTCGCTAAGATAATGCAACAGGTAATGTACAAGAAAATATCGATCGTACCTTTTTCTTAGATTAGCTTCTATTGGCACCCCGACATTTACTTATCACACCTCAATTTCTTAAATTATTTATCACATCCAATTACAAATTAAAACACACACTTCAAACATTACAAATGTTTGGCTCAAATGGTAAAATCTCAACATTACAAAACTTCATAACACTCTTTTAGTAGTTGTTACAATTATATGATTAGGCTCGTATAAAATTCTAAACCCAAAAATAGAAATCTAACAAAAAAGAGGGAATTTTTTTTTGTTTTGAAAAGAGCTTCTATTGGCATCCCAACTTTTACTAATTCTCGACACTTTCTTTATTCTTTTAATTGGGGTGTAATAAGTAAAAGTTGGGGTGCCAATAGCAGCTCTCTTTTCTTATCATAGTAGGTATAAAAGGTCCTTCAGTTTTCTCTGGCTCGTTAGTGTTCATATGTTTTCTCCTTTGCAGGGTTTTGCTTATCTGCCAGCTGGACTATGCGTGTCAACCATGGGACGCCATGTGTCATATGAACAAGCCATCGCCTGGAAAGTCCTCGGCAAAGAGAACGCCGTCCACTGCATTGCCTTTGCATTCATCAACTGGTCTTTTGTGTAAACTCTACACTAAAAAAGAGAAGAAAAGAAATGAAAGTGAAGTTTGGTATTAAAATGTCAAATGATTGCATTTATTTATTTAATTTAAAAAAAAAAATTTATTGGAACGATCTCAATGCTTAGAAGGTGGAAAAAACTTTGAAGCGGCCAGCCCGAAGTAGAAATAGGAACCCTATTTAATTTCTTGGGGGGAGAGTTTAGAAGACTGCACTGGTTTTCTTCTCGGCCATCTTTCGTTGAAAATCTGGGAGTAACATTAAAATTGACATCGATTCTCACATTGCTGATGTGGATGTATGTAAAGAACCATAGATGCTTATCATTGAGATACAGGTGAAAAGCATCTATGGCTATCTTTGCACTTCCACATCAATGGTTATGTATTTACAAGATTATTTTCAAAAGAGGTCATTGAGGGTACTACTAATATAATTAATGATTAAAGTTAATTATTTGTATAAAAAAAATGTATAAAATCAAAATGACTCGATTGAGTCATAACCGATTTTAGCAAAATACAAGGGTTGAAGGTTTTTTATTACAACTCTTGGATTGAATTTTTAGATAAACCAAACATGAGAATTTATTTGAGAACTTATAACTAATTCCACCGATGCCAACTCCAACTCCGATTAACTCCCACTTCCAAACACATGGAGGGGTGTATTTTGAAGATAACTTTCTTGGACAAACATGTACCAAGAAAAATCACGATTAGAATTAAGGGGTGCGCCCGTGCGCCCCTTGTTTCCAACGAGTTTACTAAAGGGAAGATTTATGCTAAAAAAGATGAGATTTGCAAGTAAGCCCAAGCAGAAGAATAGGTCTAGCAAAACGGGGTTTTTTGCACACACTCACGTGTGAAGCCAAATGATTGAGATTTGCACCTCTTGCGTGTGGCATCGTATGCTTGCACACACCTAAAGGTTTTTGGATCACGACTTCCAATTCCTTCTTGAGCCAATGGGCCCTTGTGCACGCGTGGATTTATCGATGTCTCTCACTCATATCCACTTAAGTGATAAGAGATGTTCTATATAAGAATTAGATTTCTTTCTTCTATTTTTTTAATGTGAGACTAAACATAATTCACCACATTATATACAAATTTTCATACACGGGTGGTGATATTCTAGAGCCGATTTTTCATTCACTTATCAATGGTTTAAGGTAATCAAATATACATCATTATTCTTCTCAATGAGAAAAATAGATTCCCAAAACCATAGAGGTTGAAGAACTTGAAGATGACAGATTTAAAGATAAAAAAAACATTTTTTTTTTACTGGAGATTGAAGATGAAGGCATTTAGAATTAATCTATATATATATATTAAAAAGAGTTTATATTGGCACCCCAATTTTTACTTATTACATTTCAATTAAAAATAAAGAAAAATATGTGCATGGTTGAGAATAAGTAAAAGTTGGGTGCCAATAGAAGCTCTCTTGATTTTTCTCCCCCAAGATTTCTAATCATAATTTTAAATCACTACAAAAATTGTTTCGAATGATCGTTATAATGTTTTGCAAGGTTGCCATTATAATTTGAGCCAAACCATTGTACTGTTTGTAGGGTGTGTTTTAATTTTATTTAGGGTGGGATAAATAATTTAAGAAATTGGGGTGTAATAAGTAAAAGTTGAGGTGCCAATAACAGCTCTTTTAAAAAAAAATGGGAAGGCAAGGTGTAGCTCATTAGTTTGAAATCATAAGGGTTATTTCAAATATTCATCAAAACATGGAGGGGCGTCTAAATCTTTACAAAATATTTCTCCATTTAAGCCCATGAAACAAAAGTTCAAAACTTCAAATTCTACCGTAAGGACTACCGGTTTAAGGTCAAAAACGTCATTTTAACTACCTTCAAAGAAACATGTTGCCTATATAACTAACCATCTTTGAGTGTCAAATGAACTTGTAGAGTAACAATTTTCATTGTTGGGTTTTTGTTTCGTTTGAGAGAGAAAAAGAGAAGAATTAGTAGGAGAAGAACAGAATGGCAACATTGGTTTTTCCAATCTTTATTCGGTTGTTGATGGGTTCGATTATTATCTACGCCATTTTAATTGGTCTCCACACCATTGAATCTCGGAAAGACAAAGCTTTGAAGAGGTTCTACTTGAATTTCATTAATTTCTTAATGATCCAGAGTTGTTTTTTTTGTTCTCTTTTGGGCTGTAATTTTCTTGTTTGGTTCTTTATCTCTATTGGGTTGAAAGAACAGGATTCAATTAAGAAAACCCATAATTTTATTTCTTTTATTTTCATGGTGATTGTATTAGATCAGTCAGAAGTGATGAAACCCGCATTTGTTCACTTTCTTTTGTTTGTTGGATGTTAAATTTGGAAATGAAGATGGTTTTTTAGGAAACAATTTTATTGTTGTTCTTGCATTTAAGATTGAAAAGAGTGTATTTGATGAGAAACCCACATTATAATGATCTAGAGTTGTTTTTTTTTTCTTCTTTTGGGCTGTAATTTTCTTGTTTGGTTCTTTATCTTTATTGGGTTGAAAGAACAGATTCAGTTAAGAAAGCCCAAATTTTGTTTCTTTTTAGTTTTGGTCTCATTTTCATGATTATTGTATTAGATCAGTCAGAGGTGATGGAACCCATGAAACCCACATTTGCTCACTTTCTTTTGTTTCTTGAATTCTGTTTGTTGGGTATTATTGTTTGTTTTGTTGTTGTTCTTGCATTTAAGATTATAATGGTCATTGAAACAGTAATTCAGACCAGAATTCAAAAGCTGGCCTTGTATTTTTGTTCTGAGTCATGAAATTGAAATTGAAGTCTCTTTGCTATATTCTGATATCCATTTGAAAGATTCTTCTGTTCTAGAATCCATTAAACTAACATCAGAAATCAATAACTGGATACCCACTAAAAAGCTGATTTGATGGGCACAAGTTGTCCTGTTTCAGTTTCTCCTACAAAATTTATCTTTGATTTCTTTTTAGATATGTAAATGTTTTCTAAAACATTATTTCCATAATTAAGAATAATATGATTATGGGTATAATTCAAAATATTTCTCCATCTTGCAGATTCCAATTCGAATATTTGGGGATAGATCAAGATGTCAATGCCTTGGAGAGGGCTACAATCTGTTTGAAGAAGCTGATAGAGGTATAAGCTACTTCCAGTTAACTTTTTATCTGCTAATGTTTGCAACAAGGATCATCCGTCACTTACATGAATTCTCATATTTTTCTTTTAAATCACAATCTTAACAGAGTGTTATATGATTGTCTCCTGCATGGAACCCATCAAACATTTGTTCTTCCATACATGCCATAAGACATGTTTTTGAGATTTTAGGACTTGATTTGCTGGCATTTGACATACATGCCAACAGACATGTAATTTGCACACACAACACAAACACACATTGAGATAATTGAGCATATTTCTCCTGGCAGGTCAAAGATGATTTTACGAAGAAAGTGGACGAAATTGGTATTCTCAACGGGAAGTTGGGCACGTTACGAAAGGTGACTACTTTCTTCTTTTTCTCTTTGTTTTAGGAAACACTAAATTGGGTACATTTTAACTACGGACTTGGACGAGAATCACTTACATTTCAACAGAAACCTATTTATCCAAAGAGTCTGACTAGCCTTACTTAGTAAGATTTCAACTCTTACTAAGGGTCGTTGAGCTCACCCAAAAACATGATATGATGCCACAAGATTTGTAGAGGACAAAATTCCATGAACTTTGAAAAACAAAATTTCATAAAGTTTTATTTTTCAACGTTGAATTTTAAATTTAAATTTGAGAATTCGGAAGCTGTACATTTTCAATCTCTTTTTTTGTTGCCACGTATTATCAGGAAAATGCTGACTTGAATGATCTGGCGAAATCCTTGAAGCAAGAACTTCAAACTTTGAAGTCTAAGTACAAATTGCCCTCCGATTATTGGTTCGAACTATGAAGTACAAAGTGCCCTTAGATTATTTTCTGCTTGATTGATTGGTTCCAAAAACATTATTTTCTACTTGATTGATCAAATACTTTCTTGTCATTTATTTTCTTTTACGATACTATGAATGGACCGACCGAGAATATGACAATGAACATGGAAATGTGTCAAAAGTACATCATGGTCAAATAAAAGCTTGATTAATATTTGCATTGGTTCCTTGTGATTCATAGTTCTGGGTTGGCCCAATACCTTGTTGGTTAGGTGGGCTTCGGCTGTATTATAAGCTAGGATGTTTAGGCTGAGCTGGGTTCAAACTTATTTTTAATAACCTTCAAATAAATGGGCTTGATTTGGCATTAGCATTTAACAGTGATAAGCTTAAGCTTTTTAAACTGATGGCATACTTCCCTTTATTGATTTCAGTCTTTCATGAGAGACAAACAAAAAATGATAAAATGCCCTTGTCTTCAACCTTTAGCCAAAACCCAGTAAGGTAAAAATTCAGACCTCAAGAACAAGAGAAGGCTTTTGAACAGTTGAAGAATCAAGGGTTCAAAAACTCAAAAATAGAATTAGACGTGGAGATTTCCACATAACTGTATATGCTTTTTAAAAAAATGTTGAATTAGACAATAAAAATAGTGAACTCAAAAATAGAATTTGTCAAACTCGATGTTGTAAAACCAACATTTTCATTTTTTCGAGTTTTCCCGACTAAAATTTATGGAATGATCGACTTAAAACTTGAAATCTCTCTTCAAAATGCTTGAAAATGACTTCTTCTTTCTCAAATCCTTTCCATCGGAGTGGAGTCTCTAAAACTCAATCGAGATGCCGGAATTCAATATTTTTGGATGAAAATAGTGAGTTTGAATGGTTAGGACAGTTTTGACATTTCAATCGTGAGAAATGTCCAGAATTAGGTTCAGGGATTGATTAGAAAATAGGGATTTACTAAATGAACTATTTAGCTAACTCCTAAAAGTCAATGACTAATTAGAAAGAAAACCTTCCAATAGGGACCATTAAGTAATTTTCCCTAAGAATAAAACACAATGTTAGATCCCACTCCAATTACCCCATTTTATTATCTTTCTTCTTCACTCCCTTCCCTTCCTTTTCAATAAAATCCCTTCAATTTTCCTAGAGAGTTGCTTTTGGCACCCCCACTTTTACTTATTACATCCTAATTAACAATAAAGAAAATAACTCCCTTCAACATTATTGCTCCCCCTCCCTTTTTAATGCCATCCCTTCAATTTTACTAGAGAGTTTCTATTGGCACCCCAACATTTACTTATTACACCCTAATTAAAAATGAAGAAAATAAGTGAATGGTTAAGGATAAGTACAAGTTGGAGTGTCAATAGAAACTCCCTCGTGTTTTTTGCTAGATTTCTATATTTTGAGAATAGGATTTCATATGAGCCTAATTGTAATCGTAAACACCTACTAAAATTGTTTGAACGAGTATTATAATGTTTTGTAATATTGAGATTGTAATTTGAGCCAAACCTTTGAAAGTTTGAAGAATGTGTTTTAATCTATTGGGATTTGATAAATAATTTGAGAAATTTGGATCTAAAAAGTAAAAGTTGGGGTGCCAATAGCAGCACTCTTTTACCTCATTTTCAATGATAACCCTTCAACTTTACCATCTTTCCTATTTCACCCCCTTAAACCACAAAAAAGATGCATTTGCCGTAATTGAGAGTTATTAAATTTAGTAGAAAACGTGTTCAATAGGACTGTATTGCACCTAGGACATAACAACACAAAATTAGTTTGTTTGGGTAAAGCCTAATTGGGTTTAGGACATAACAATGTCGAACCGTCTACACAATAATTAAATGGGTAGAGTCTGGGTTAGGGAAGTCAAACTGTTTTTGCACGTTTAGTTATTCTATCATTACTATGTCATTTTAAATTATGAAACATAGGAGGTATTTCAAATATCAACAATTTTTTAAGAGTTTTTTTAAATTACCCAAATTTTTGTTTGAATTTCGTAGAGCATTTTCAAATATTTTAAAATATTTTTCAAATAGTTAATGGTTAATCTTTTAATTTGGGATTGAAAGACACTTTCCTTACTAAATTATCTATTTTTTATTTATATTTTTTAATATGAATTTTTCATTGAAATCTAGACACTGGTGTTTGATTGCGAATATGGTGATCCACATAGTCTAGTATGACTCATATGCTGATTCTTTATTTAAATAAACAAATTTATAGAATATTAAATTGAGTTTTAAATCTCTTTCCAAAGGAGATATATAGTGTGTAGAAATAAGCCAAACTTAAAATCAGTAATTCTAGATGAATAAATTTAAAGATGAACCTAAGGTTGAAAGGTATTTTGAGACATGTATTTAATAAATTCATGTATAACTCTCACATCTCTCAATTTTCACTATAATTTTTATGAGAATTTTCCTTTTTTCTTCATCTTTCTTTTGGGCATCCTAAAGAGGTAAAGTATAAGTTCCTATCGAGTAATGCAAACTTATGGAAGAATGGGATCGAATCAAATTCCTTTTATTTATTTTTTACAAAAAAATTAAGTTATGTACTCGATTTCCAAAATCATATGATAATAAAAAAATACTTTTCTTACTAAGTTATTAAGAAAATAATACTTTTATTATTATTATTATTATTACTTTGTTATAAGTGGATATATATAGTTTTTGCACTAGAGAGAAGAGTCAATGGAAGATTTTGCAAGGTTTTTCAGATGTTTTTGAGATGCAAAACATTACCACAATTTGAGGTTCCTTTACTGTCTTTTACCAACATTTTGATGTGAGATCCACTAAAAAAAATTGAAACCAAACAGGGCTTAAGTTATTTTTCATAAATCCTACAAATGAAACACCATTACAACAAGAATTCCTTCATTTAGTAAGAAAAATATTGTGTGATTTAGACATACACCCTTCCACGTTTTGGACAATATTTTAGATGCCCCTCAAGCTCAAGTTTTCTCCAATATTCTAATAGAGAATGACATGAATGCTCACACCCTTAATCTCATCTTCAACTTCTTGTGTAACACTTTTTACCCAGATTTCAACCCTAAGATTCTATCTACTTCAACCTTAAAACCTAAAGGTAAGATAAGATTTTAGGTGAAATTAAAAATAAAAGAAAGTTTATATTTGACATGATAATAAGAGAATGCAGAGTGGAAGTGGTTGGACAAAAAAATTTAAGTGGTCATAAATGCCTCACTTTTTTTTTATATTTAAACCTAATATAATTAGGGTCATTTTGGTCAAAAATTAAGAAAATTGCTACCCACCATCTTAAATCACGGTGGTTACCTTTCAAATTTACAAAATATCCATTTTACTATAAAATATTTTTTTTTTAAAAAACTCTTAAATCAGTATTTTTAAATTATAGATAAACCCTTTTGATGTATGTATGTTTGTACATGCCACCTTCTAATTTTAGATTAAAAAAAGTCTAGGAATTTTCTTCAAAGGAATTTTTATTTTTTGGATGTTGGTTTGGATTTTTCTTCAAAGGGTCAATATATTATTTTTTTTGATAACCGGGTATTCTTGTAGATAGCGGATCGGACTCGTGGTTCATGTCTGAGTTTTGCAAAACCCATATACCATTGTCTCGTCCAAGGATTAGTTCTTCAACATGGGTGGCCCCTATGGAATTAATGCTCATATTGGGTATCAAACTCATGACCTATAGGCATTAATCGCCTATCGTCAAAGGGTTAATATTGTAATATTGGAAATAATGAATTAAAGATACAGTTAAATAGATTAAAAAGAAAATTACCATGGAGTTTGAAGAACTTGAAGATGATAGAGTTTAGTATTACTCTATAAAAGAAGATCGAGGTCAAGGGGTATGTCTTCAGTTTGAAAACAAGGGTGTATTTCAAATATTAATCGAAACATGGATGGGTTATTGTTTAAATCAACCTGTTTTTCATTGAGCCCACAAGAGGCAAGACTGCGCCACGTGGCATATTGTGGTCCAACCTCATGACAGTATTACCCTCCATGAAATCATCTCTCTCCGTAATTTTTTTTTCATTTCTTGCAACCATAAGGATTACCGGTTCAGGGTCAAAGACGTCATTTTAACTACCTTGAAAGAAAATCTAGCCTATATAAGTATCCTTTGAGTTTTAACTGAACTTGTATAGTTACAGTTTTCATTGTTGAGAGAGAAAAAGAGAAGAATTAGTAGGAGAAGAACAGAATGGCAGTATTGAGTTTTGGATTTTGGGTTCCGTTCTTTGTGTGTTTGATTTTAATGCTCGCCATCTTACATCTCCAGAACGATTCTCCTTTATCTTCAGAAGACAGAGCTTTGAAGAGGTTCTACTTTAATTTCTTAATGATCTAGAGTTGTTTTTCTCTTTTTCTTTTGGGCTGTAATTTCATATTTGATTCTTTATCTTTATTGGGTTGAAATAACAGGATTCAATTAAGAAAACCCATAAAAAAAAATTTATTTTATTTTCATGGTGATTATTAGATCAGTCAGAGACTCTGTTGTTGTTCTTTATCATTTAAGAAAACAATAATTTTATTTCTTTTATTTTTTTTGTCACATTTTCATGGTTATTGTATTAGATAAGTCAGAGGTGATGGTCTGATGGAACCCATGAAACCCACATTTGTTCACTTTCTTTTGTTTCTTGAATATTTTTGTTATTAATTTAGAAATAAAGATGATTAATTAGGAAAACATTCTATTGTTGTTCTTGCATTTTAGATTGTAAAGAGTGTATTTAATGAGAAACCCACATTATAATTCTCACTAGAACAGTATTTCAGACCAGAATTCAAAACCTGGCATTTCTTGATCATTGGATATCTTCTTGTATTTTCTTTTCTGAATTGTGAAATTGCGTTATTGGTTTACGAATCTTGAAGTTTCTTAGTTACATTCTCTTTGATTTCTTTCTCTTTCGGCTATGTTTTTGTTGGATTTAATATCAATCTAGGATGTCAACTTGCTCGAGTGGCTTCATTATGCGCTTTTTATGAAATCTTTTCAACTATAATATGAACAAAAAGCTGATTGAGGGTTCATGAGGCCATCATGTGTTGAGGACAAGTTGTCCTGTTTCAGTTTCTCCTTCAAAATTTATCTTTTATTTTTTTAAGATATGTTAATGTTTATTTCCCCATCTTGCAGAAGCCAATTTGAATCTTTGGGGATGGATGAAGATGGCGACGCTGAGGTGAGGACTACAAACTGTTTGAAGGAGTTGTCTAAGGTATGGGCTTCTTATAGTTCACTTTTCCAACTAATATTCTTGATAATTAAGAATCATCTATCATTTATATGTGTTGTACTTCAGAAGTCTTTAAAGCCTCAAACTTTCTCATGTTAATCTTGATAATTGTTCCCATATTTTTCTATTAAGTCAAAATTTAAGTGGTAAATCACTATGTATGATATGTTTAATATGATTGTTGATTACAACTTTTTTTTTTGCTTGGATCGTCTCCAACATTAGAACCCATCAAACAATTGTTCTTCCAATTTACGTACATGCCAACAGACATGTTTTTGAGAATTTAGGACTTTATTTGTTGTTATATATGTATCAATTTGCACACACAACACAAACACACATTGAGATAATTGAGATTATTTCTCCTGGCAGGTCAAAGATGATTTTACGAAGAAAGTGAACGAAATTGGTATTCTCAACGGGAAGTTGGGCGCGTTACAAAAGGTGACTACTTTCTTCTTTTTCTCTTTGTTTTAGGAAACACTAAATTGGGTACATTTTAACTTCAGACTTGGACGAAAATCACTTACATTTCAACACAAGCCTTACTTAGTAAGATTTTTAGCCGTTCATTTTGAGCTCAAATCTTACTGACTTAGTAAAGTGTTAAAGTGTTTTTATGTTATTGACTTACTCTTTTTTATTGCCATGTATTATCAGGAAAATACTGACTTGAATAATGAGGCGAAATCGTTGAAGCAAGAGCTTCGAACTTTGAAGTCTACATACAAATTCTCCTCAGGTTATAGGTTTGAACTTTGAAGTCTACATACTAGTTAGCGGTTTTTAAGTCAATCTACGAGAATTTTGAAGGAATGATATTGATGTTGTTGTACTACTGCTCAGTCTTATCTGCAGCTACTTCATACTCAAAGAGTACATCAAACACTTGTCGTTTATTTTCTTTTACGATACTATGAATGAACCTATTTGATTTTCGAGGTTACTTAATGGATTGCTCTTATATTGCTTGTGAATGATTATCGTTTGTTATGGGTTTCTCGGAATGTTTAATTATACAACGTCTACGGATTGACCATGAAAATGTGTCCATTTTTAAACACATTTTTTTTAAAATAAAAAGAAAACATAACCCATTTAAAAAAAAAATTTGTTTTAATGTTTTAAACACGACTTTTATGATTTAAACACATTTTTTAAAATAAAAAAGAAAAAATAATGCTTGATGCTATAAAAAAAATTTCCCTAGTGTGTTATTTTGCTCAAAAGATACATTGATATATGGTTAGACTTATTTTTATCATTATAAAATGTATAATTATGTGTGGGAATATGTTATCATACATATATATTAAATAATAATTTTTTCACTCCAAAATATATTGTAAACTTAGAATAAATACCTATTGTATTATACTTTGCATTAAGGATGCATCTTTATACTTAGAATAAAAGTTAAAGAATCGTGAACCGTTTGTTTTTTCTACATCATGGAAATCATCCTCACCAAAAATCAGTCCATTCTGAAACTTTTAACCTATATATTGAAAAAATGTTTGGCTCTCTCAAGGGCCTCTGAACACCACCCTATATATATAAATATCTAATGTATTTTTTTCTCAACTTTTTCTTGGTTTTTTTTCCCCCTATTTTCTCCATTTTCTCCGAAGTTTTCCCTCGTCATTTTAAACCCGTACTCCGACTTGGTGGCTATCGGTGCAAGTGTGTCTCAAAAAATATTGACATAGCTCTATTGAGAGTATTTATTCATTTGTGATAGACTAATAAAATGATCAAAATACCTTCATCTTCAATCTCTTGCTAGGGCAAAAGTTAATCGGCTTCAACCCTTTAGTCAATATTTTAAATTACAAATAAACCCCTTTCATACATGTACCTTTGCACATGCCACTTTCTAGTGTAATTAACTACATTTGACTCATAGCGTCAAAGTTTTGAAAGAGATGGTGATACTAATCCCTATAAACTCAAATGTGACCTAGCGTCGTTGATGTTAGAAAAGTTTTGCACTTCTTGTCTTTCGCAAGCGTTTGTGATTGCAGTGCTTAGTAGACTCGTTTTTCTATCATCGTAAAACTTTGTAGTTGTTTGGTTGGGCATTGAACAAAAAATATTGTAAAGAAAAACTTTACATTTTTTGGTATAACCTAGAAAATTATACTAATTTTCTTAAAATTTCAAATTTCATATCTCCTAATCCATTAGTCGCAGCAGGAGGGGCTCTTCACCATGGCAACGACATGATCTTTTTCCCTTTTTTTGTTTTTATTTCTAGGGAGGAAAAATGGTAGAAAAATAGTTGGATTTACATTGATCAATCCATTTAATTTCAAATTTATACCTTAATCAACAATTAAAAACACACTAAATTATCGCATATTGATGCCCCTTAAGCTCAAGTCTTCCCCAATATTCTAATAGAAAATGACATGAATGCCCACATCCTTAATCTCATCTTCAACCTCTTTTGTAACACTTTCTAACCTAATGGTAAGAAGATTTTAGGCGAAAGTACAACAACAACAACAACAAAAAAAATTGATATTTATGATGATAATGAGAGAACGCCAAGTAGAAGTGATTCGACACAAAAATTTAAGTGGTCATAAATGGTCCAATTTTTTTTATATAAACTAAATATAATCAGGGTCATTTTAGTCAAAAACTAAGAAATTTGTAGCCCATCATTTTATAATCACGGTGGTTAGTTTTCAAAGTTATAAAATATACATTTTACTATGAAATATTAAAAAACACTTAAATCAATATTTTAAATTATAATTGATACATTGCGTTTGCACATGTCACCTTCTAATTTTAGAATTTTTTTTTTTAATGGGGTTCCGATTTTTCTTCAAAGGGATAATATTATAAAGTCTTGATAATCTGACTACCCCACATGACATACTCAATTGACTACTTGAGGTGACAAGTTCGGGAATCGTAGATCTGCACTTCTCATGATACGCAGTTCCCTCAAGATACATTCTTTATGGGGAAGTACAACCGTGTATCCCGTGTATAGATATGTGATTTTCGAATTCGAAGATCATCTCTATAGAGATTTAGAGTCACCACCATTCTTTTTATAAAAAGATGTGAATGATCACTTGAAAGGTAACTTTTTGAAAAAATGATTATTTTGAAAAAAAAAATGATTAGGACACCGATCCACCAAAGATCCAGGTAAGGGCTCTGTTAGAGATAGGGGAAGGTATTAGGAATCCCTCTCTTTCCACCAAAGGATAGTAACCTTAGAAAAGGTGGTCATTTTTTTATATTAAAAAAAATCGATTAAACGACGATTTTGTGCCCTCGAATGCGAGAGGTTTTAATTTTAACTTATCTCATGGGGATTATTTCATTGAGGGAGGTGATCAGAACCATGTCATGCCTTAGATCACCTAATTAAAAAAAAAAGTGTTGGCTTTGTGGTCATGGACTCATTCTCATTGAATGAGGAGGGGCCCAATCAACTTTAGCCTCAAAACGAGTTTTTATGATGTGTGTTAATTGTGTTTCAAGATTTATTATGATTTTCCTTTGAAAATGTTTATAACCCCTACACTTTCAACTGAAACGAAGTCCAATCTAACGGAGGTGGAGGAGGGTGAAATATGTGTCTCTAGTAGAGTTACATGAATTTCCTTAAAGAGAAGAAGAAGTTAACAAAAGAGAAAAAATAGTTGAGAAAGTGAGATTGATTTGAGTTTTTTAGGACTTGAGAGCATAAGTCATTTTTTAGAAGGATGAGGGGTTTATAGATTTCTTTGATTGCTTTTAAGGCTAGAAATGTCAAAGGTGAAGGATTAAAGGATAATGGTATAAGGTGTAAGCATTGGAAATTTGTTATTTTTATGTTGGGGAGGGGTATATGTGGAAGGTAGTGTAAATGGATCATTCTTGACCAGGGGCGGTTTTAGAGTGGGGGCAATGGGGGGCACTTGCCCCCACAAGAATTTTCAAACCTTCTTTGGAGTTATGAACTGTTGCAATAGAAAATAATGGCGTGAATAAAGAAATCTGCCGTTATTGCTCTCCCAATTTGTTTTACACTCTTAGTTGCCCCCACAAAACAATTTCCATTGTTATGTTGCCCCCACAAAAAAAATTACAATCTTTGTTGCCCTCACAAAAAAACTTCCACTCTTACATTGCTCCCACATGAGTTAAATCTTGGTTCCACCCATGTTCTTGACCTAATTGGGTTGGATCTTTCAATCCATATGGGTTGAATGTTAGGTGTGGTTAAGGGGTGTGGGTATTAGTTGAAAGAATGATTGTGTAAAGAGAGTAATTGTGGATATTTTGGGAGGGTGGAGGAGATAGTGACAAGTGTCCAAAGGGGGATATAGGGGTGTGTGTTAGGTGAGTTAATTAAGGGGAATGGGTATGGGTTAGTTAGAAGAATTTGGAAGGTGAGTGGTGGTGATAACAAATGTTCCTTTTGATAATCAAGAGTTGCATAGACCTTAATTGGGTATGGTATGAATAGGGATATGGATTTGGGTTTGGGTTTGATTAGATTTAATTTGAATGGGCTTTTGACTTGGTGAGGGCGTAGGTTTTAGGGTTGACTTGAGTTTAGGGTTGGGGTTAAAATTGGGTTGCATTGACTTGGGTTAGGTTACGTTAAGATATTGGTTAGGATTAGGCTTGTTTTAGGATAAGGTTAACATGGGATTTAGGGGGTTGAAGATTGGTGGGCTTAGAATGTATCTAAGTAAGGGGTTAGAAGGGTGAAAGGTTGAGAAGGTGGTGGGCCTAGAAGACTTTATTGTGGTTCTATGAGACCTTTAGGGGTCTCAGGACCTTTTGATTTGATCAAAATACCGAATGTTAGAAATTTGGACTTGTAGGCCCATTGACAGATTTTACTAAAAAAAAATGATATTTTTGGATCCTTTCGAGTGGAGGATGTTCAAATTGGGGTGTCTACATCAAGAAGCACAGATCTACAATTCTCGAACTTGTCACGTCAAAGTAGTCGATTGAGTTTGCCACATGAATTAAAGATAAAGTTAAATAGATTAAAAGACTTGAAGAAGATGGATTTTAGGATAAAAATAAATGGATCTTTGCCAAAGGTGAAGATAAGTGCATTTAGCATTAGTCTATAAAAGAAGACTGAGGTCAAGGGGTATGTCTTTAGTTTGAAAATAAGGGAATTTTTCAAATATTCATCAAAACATGGACAGGCATTGTCTAAATCACCCAAAAACATGTCCTGTTAAGCAAATGACAGTATTACCCTCAATGAAATCCTTCTCTCTCCTATTTGTTTTCCTTTCTTGTAACTATAAGGATTACCGGTTTAGGGTCAAAGATGTCATTTTAACTACCATGAAAGAAACTCTAGTCTATAAGTATCTTGAGCGTTAATGAACTTGTAGAGTTATAGTTTTCGTTTGAGAGAGAAAAAGAGAAGAATTAGTTGGAGAAGAAGAGAATGGCAATAGTGGGTTTTGGATTCTTAGTTCCGTTCTTGGCGGGTTTCATTTTAATGCTCGCCATCTTACATCTCCAGAACATTGATGACAGAGCTTTGAAGAGGTTCTACTTGAATTTTTTGGGCTGTAATTTCTTGTTTGATTCTTTATCTTTATTGGGTTGAAAGAACAGGATTCAATTAAGAAAACCCATAATTTTTTTCTTTTATTTTCATGGTGATTATTAGCTTAGTCAGAGACTCTGAGGTGATGAAACCCACATTTGAAAAAGAAATGAAGATGATTAATTTGAAAAAGAATTCTGTTGTTGTTCTTTATCTTTATTTCTTTTATTTTTGGTCACATTTTCATGATTTCTTGAATTTTTTTGTTCTAGCTTTTTTTTTAATTTAGAAATGAAGATGCTTAATTAGGAAAGAATTCTATTGTTGTTCTTGCATTTAAGATTGAAAAGAGTGTATTTAATGAGAAACCCACATTATAATTCTCACTAGAACAGTATTTCAAACCAGAATTCAAAACCTGGCATTTCTTGATCATTGGATATCTTCTTTTATTTCTTTTCTGAATCGTGAAATTGCGTTATTGGTTTACGAATCTGGTAGTTTCTTAGCTACATTCTCTTTGAATTCTTTCTCTTTCGGCTATGTTTTTGTTGGATTTAATATCAATCTATGAAACATATCTAGACAGGTTTACAACTTGCTCGAGTGGCTTCATTATGCACTTTTTATAAAATCTTTTCAACTATAATATGAACAAAAAAATTAGTTGGAAAGGATTTTTGACACAAATCCAATTTTTTCCTAGAATCCACTAAAAAGCTGATTGAGGGTTCATGAGCCCATCATGTGTTGAGGACAAGTTGTCCTGTTTCAGTTTCTCCTTCAAAATTTATCTTTTATTTTTTTTAGATATGTTAATGTTTATTTCCCCATCTTGCAGAAGCCAATTTGAATCTTTGGGGATGGATGAAGATGGCGACACCACCGAGGTGAGGGCTACAAAGTGTTTGAAGGAGTTGTCTAAGGTATGGACTTCTTATAGTTAACTTTTTCAACTAATATTCTTGATAATTAAGAATCATCTATCATTTATATGTGTTGTATTTCAGAAGTCTTTCAAGCCTTGAACTTCCTCTTGTGTAGATCTTGATAATTGTTCCCATATTTTAGTGTTCCGATGGTTAGGATCATCGTAAATCACTATGTATTTCCTATTTCTTGGTACCTAATGGTTTAATAACCTTTCTTTGCTTGGATAGTCTCCTACAATTGGAACCCAACCCAACAAACAATTAATTCAGATTATGTTCCTCGACAACTGTATGGATGTTTCAGCATTAAAGGATTAGGATTCATGCCAAGGGACATGTTTTGAGATAATTTGCACACACAACGTTGATCAAGTTTATTTGTCATGGCAGGTCAAATATGATTTTGAGATGAAGGAGAAAGAAATCGCTCGTATCAACGCCAAGTTGGTTGCGGAACAAAAGGTGATCACTGCTTTATAATTGGGTACATTTTAATTTAGATAATTATTTACATTGCTTACTCATTCTTCTTGCCATGTATTATCAGGAAAGTGTGAACTTGACTCGTCATGTCGAATCCTTGAAGCAAGAAATTCGAACTTATAAGAATAAGTACAGAGGGGCTCCAAGTTATTTGCTGCTTAATTGATTGGTTAAGGACCATATGTGCAAGATATATACTACATCTCTCAACTTTTCATGTCTTGGCCATTTTTTCTTTTTTTGGCAAGTCGGTAAATTTCTTTTTTCGGTGAGTTAGTTAGCGGTTCTTAAGTCGATCTATCAGAGTTTTGTACTCAAAAGTACATGAAACTTGTAATACTTTCTTGTCGTTTTACAATTCATTTTCTGTAATAAGTGACAGATATACATGCTTATTAATGAAACTCTTTGATTTTTTAGGCTATTAAAGGGATCACACTTATATATATATATATTGCTATTTAGATAATCTAAACAAGTGAATGATTATGGGTGTTAAAAGGCTGGCCCAATATCAGGTTACCTTATTGGGCTTGGGCTGTATTATTAGCTAGTAGGTTTGGGCTGGGCTATGTTCAACGATAAATGGGCCTTATTTAGAGTTTTGCAACGATAAGTTTAACCTGATTAAAAAATTAGGCCCAAAGGCCTTGATTTCGGTTTTACTTTTAGGTAAAACTAGAGATAGCCCTCCGAGTTTTAGTATAATTTTTAACGTACCCCTCCGAATTTTAGTGAAAATTAGAGAAACCCCTAAGCTTTTCAAACTTATGGCATAGCCATTTATTGACTTAAATCTTTCATGGCAGACAAACAAAAAATGATGAAATATCCTTGTATACCAAAAATTATTCGATCTTCAAATCGGATCGTTTGAGTTTCTACAGAAACTTCAATTTCTCTTTCATCCGAGATGAAACCCTCACCGCAGGTTATCAACTTGCCCTAATCATAATTTCTTTGAAGAGAACTCAAGATGAGGGCATTTGGATCATTTATATAGGAGCCATAGATACTTTTCATCGAGATATGAGTGAAAAAGCATCTATGGATCCTACACTTTTTCATATCAAGAAAGTGAGATGTGAGGTACAATCTTGAGGTCACTCTAGCACGACTCTAAAAGATAAAGAGTCCTAATAATGTGACTTGTCATGTGGCATACTCAATTTGACTCTCTGACATAGACAACTTTGGGATTCGTAGATTTGCACACCTCGAGATATAAGATTCCCTCTGGGTACACTTTTTATGAGGAAGTGTAATCATGTATCCTAAGGCATACAGATCTATAGTTCTCAAAATTGTCCACGTCGGAGAGTAGATTGAGTATGCCACCTCACAAGTCATATTATCACGACTCTAAGAGATAGTAACCAATCTACTAGAAGAGATGGATCACTTGTAGGAATCTCGAGACAAATCTTATGGTTAATATTAAATTGATCATATTTTGAAAAGGTTACATGAATTATAGATGATAGTATCACCAAACTTTAAGAAGATGACTAGTAGGGAGGACGGTACACACTTCAAGGGAGGGGCTAACACGAATATATCAATCATTAATAAATAATACATAATTATATATATAGACTATAGTTGGGAGTTAATATCTTCAATCTTGAGTGTTGGTTGTGGGATCATGATGTGTAGTAGGAGTAGGGTCCTCCGCATCCAGATCATGTAGAAGTCTCGTTATGGTGTCTACGAACACTTGGTCGATGACAGGCTGACTACTCGGTGCAGCAGCGGCAGTAGTACTTGTGTTCCCTCCTCTCGAGCTCTATCAGAAATAAAAATAGCAAATTTAGGGATGCGTAATGCTTTATAGGGATTCACAATAGTGCGTCAAACCACATTTGAGACTATTATTTTCCAATGACGTTGGAAACTTGGAATGCATGCATGCATGTGCACCCTAGGTGGAGGATTGAAACTCTCGTCCCACACCTTACATGTAAGCCACAATTCAAGGAATTAATATCTAAAATATCTTATTTTAAAAAAAAATTCTAAATTATGGCTTACTTGGTATGTATTGAGGTTTGGAATTGGAGGAGGGTTTCATCTTTCAATCCTCCACCTGGGTGTGTATGATC
The DNA here is from genome assembly GCF_017979445.1 of Akebia trifoliata. NCBI lineage: Eukaryota > Viridiplantae > Streptophyta > Magnoliopsida > Ranunculales > Lardizabalaceae > Akebia > Akebia trifoliata. Next base: position 24,982,573 of record NC_141389.1, read on the forward strand.
TGGACTCAAATTCTCCTAATAACACTCAGTTGCGTTCTAAAATTCATGTTTTCGACTAGATTCATAAAATATATATATATAAATTAAAAACATTTGTGTAAAGCTAAAGAATGCCAAGAAGAATTATGAGCATGATATGAATTTGTCTATGTGCTCATTAATTAAAAGAAAAAAACTTACAGTATTGGATACCCGTCGTCGCTTTGGAGGTCTAGTTCTTGCATCCACCATATTGATCAGCTCATCGAACCGGAAAACAAATGACCCACAAGCCTAATCAGATTTTATGTAATTGATAAAAATATATATAAATAAATTGATGGATGTATATGTACACCCTTGTAGCATTATAGACAAGCTACACACTAGCTACATAAGACCATTTCTCCTTTGGGTTTTGGTGACATGCTCTTTACTTCTTCTCCTCATAATTTCATTAAGAATCGCGATCCAGAAGGGTGTCCCATTCCTATAGTCACATATACGATATCAACATCGCACATATTTATTAGAGATTAAAGCATCGGGCTACATGTCACATAGAAAACAACTTGGTTATATTAGGAACCCAATACATTTTGAACTCTAACCAAAACGGTGCCACGTAGACTCACCGTTTCTATTATATAGTAAGGGGACACCTTACCTGATCCTTAGTCTTTCATCAATTATAATAACTTGTTTTTTATATTGTTATGTCTTCTAAATCAATCAAAAGAAAACAAATCAAGATTTGAAGATGATGAGTTTGGGAAAAAAAACTTTGAAATATATATATATATATATAATTTATGTTTATAGGCATAAATTTACCTGTTTTACGATTGCTTGGTATTTTCTAAAACACTGATATTGCCTTGAATCATCTTCTTCTCTAGACATTATAATTAAGAAGATATATTTATATATGATCGATCTTCTCTTAGTTCTGTACTTCAATATATCTAAATTAATCTTGAAGAAGAGGATAGATGAAGTGAAGAGCGTGAGAGAAAAGAGAAGGTTTGCTTGCTTTTATAGAAGAAATGGCGCGAACAAAGCGTGTCACACTTAACTTGAATTTAATATGACCGTTACCTACGACCTTACACAAACCAAGAAGAAGAAAAAACGGTTATTTTTCAACCATTTTTTCTTCCTTACGCGTTCAAATGAAACTCTCGTGATTAGAAACCGTAGGAGTGTTTGAATGTCAAACCTAGAGAGAAAGAGAGAGAGAGAGAGAGAGGTAGTAATAACGGTAACTTGATGCAGAGATTGGTAGGTAAATAATAACGGTAACTTGTTGCACAAAGATACGAGAGAGAGAGAGAGAGAGAGAGAGAGAGAGACGTAGTAATAACGGTTTACGAATCTCAAGAAAATGTGAAGGGAACCAATGAGAAAAAGTCTTTGTTCTTTTTTAGAAGTAACGGTTTACCAATCTCACTATCGTTGGTTGGACACAAACCTTAAAAAATTCTTTATTTATTTATTTATTTTGTATTTTTTTTAAGCTACTGCTTGCGCACCAATACCTAATCTTATAGCGTTTAAGTTTTATTTTAATTTGTAGTTTTGTATTATGTGCTTATATTCTACTTTGATCGTGTTTTGTAATTGATTTTATTTGTGTAGTCTTTGGCTCTAATTTAAATAAGGAACTGATTTTTTAATCCTTTTTTTTTTTTAATTTAATTTGAACCAGTGTATTTCAAGAGAATGTACACTACGTGAAAACTGGAAAATTTGACAGGCTAAGGCCAATGAATTTAGAAACAAAGATTCGAGGGCTTAGGACCGTTGTAACCTGTGATGTTCCCTAGATTCGATGGCTTAGATCTGTCAAATTTTTTCCATCCTCAATTAATTTGATTCTTTTGACCAGTCAAAAGAAAAAAGTCAACAATGAGAAATTTGACACCATGGTTCGTCAAATTTTACGAAATTCAACGGTCTTGGGCCATCGAATATGAGCTTTTTTTCACATTGTGGTAACTTTGTAAACTTAGTTTTGAAATGGGAAAAAAAAATTTGCTAAACTAACAATAGTTTTTTTGGGCATAGTTGAGAAAGAAGAAAATAAATAAATAAAGGATTGCAACATTTTTTTAATTATTTTTTAATTGTAATCTTCCAAATCGAGAGCGAAGGGGTGTTTTTTTATTTAGTTATTTAAGTGATGAAGTGCAATTGGTAATGGGTGGTGTGCAACTAGTTGATCCCTTTTTGAAATTATAACAAATTTTAATATTCATTATAAAGCAAATATTCTTCTTCTAGTTTCAATAATCACCGATATATTATTCGATCCCTTTTTGAAATTGTAACAAATTTTAATATTCATTATTACACAAAGTTTAATATTCAATAATCACTGGTATTTTATTCCAATCATTGTTTTGATAACCAAAGGATTAAAATCTGTTTAAGAATGGACATGTAGTGTGATTAAAATTTTGGGAGCTGGGATTGGAGAAGGATAAGCTCCCATAGCAATAGATGAAGGTTCAATACGAGCACGCGGAAGAGTTTTGATCATTAAGCACGTAAGGCTCACCATGCATTGTGAAAATCAATTTAATTCACGTTTTAATCCGTTCATTCACGACTATGTCCTACTCCACTTCCTATCCATCATTCCCTGTTTTCAAAGAATCAGTTTAAATCTAATAATCGAAATCCATACCTCAAAGAATCAATTTCTTTTTGGGTCTACGGATTGATGTTTTAATGCGTTCGTTCACGACTATGTCCTACTCCACTTCATATCCATCATTCCCTGTTTTCGAAGAATCAGTTTAAATCTAATAATCGAAATCCATACCTCAAAGAATCAATTTCTTTTTGGGTCTACGGATTGAATTATTATGTCGAGACCAACAGTTGTTAAAATCAACACAGGAGTATAATTTAATTTTGCAATAACCATTACTTCTGAAACCATACTAGAGATAAAACAAACAGCTTCCGCGAACACAAACATTCAAAGAATTGTAAATAAGAAGCTCCTTTCAATTCAATTGAAAAACTCGATGAATTTTGAAAATTCGGCCGAGCCCATCAGCTTGGATTGGGTTTAGCATGTTTTGTGCATGTAGAATCTGTTAATCCAGTTTATAATAAAAATGCAATTGCTCTATATATATATAATTTTCAATTAATGCCAAATAGCTTTGGGTAGTGTAGCTATAGGTTTGCTTTTGACCAGCTTTGGATCGTCTTTCATTGAGTTACACACCCACAATTGTTCAATAATATTTACGAAAATTTCGGGCCCCAATCACATAATATACAGTCAGGCCATGAGTATAACTACTTTTCGTGGTTGTAAAAGAGGAAAGCAGACATGAGAAACCACATAATAAGTTTGGAATGGTTGTGGTTTCTACACATATAGTATTTCAGTGGGATACCAATGACCAAAAGTTCAAGAGAAAAGACGGTGAGACAGCAAACCAACTGATGAAAGCCATGGCTGTAGCAGTCTCAAACCTCGTACAATGGTTCTGGCCACAATAGCCAAGATCATTGCCAATGAGGACTGTAATGCCCGCAGATGCGCAAGCCGCAGAGAATGTAAGCGTGGATGTGATCTGCAGTTAAAAAATCACCACTATAATAAGCAACAGAGAGAGAGAGAGAGAAGAAATTATCAGCGTTGGGACAGATTATCCTGCACAAATACATCCACATGTCCAAACATATTTTATGTCTAGGATCATAAATCCAAAACAACGAAACGATGCATGTATCTCACTATCTAGAGTCCGAATTTGCTGTTGACAGAAAAGCTTGCTAAGCTGATAAACCAATGGTGTACTATGCGACATGTACAAGGGAAAAGGTAAAATTTAAAACCTTAACCGCATAACCATCTTCTCCCGCAATTTTCTCTCAAACTAACCAATCGGGTGATGCAATTCAATGCACATGGCATCATGCCATTGGTTTAGCAGCTTAGTACAAATTTTCGTAAACAGCAAATCTCATTGCCATGCATACATATACATGACCTTGGATGGGGTTCAAGAACTCAATGAACATGTAAGAGTCCATGAAACCATCCAATTTGATCAAATATTCTTGCCCAGGTAATGGACTAATGGTTTAACTTGGTTACACAAAAATCATAAAAAATGGAAAACTGTTTTGAAGTGCTTAGAATTATCAAACGAAACTAGAAATCTTGTGAGGTTGTCGACTAGCTGTGATTTAACTTGGGTTTTGGCACACATCAAAGACAAATCAAGCTTGCACATTTTTAAACCAAATCATATATGAATAGCTAGACCATCACTATTGCTGTGAGAAAGGAAAATAGAGCTTCTTTCTACAAGTACTATACTAATATTCTTACCCCATCACCAATGGTGAACAAACTGACAACCCGGTAATTCCGTAAGCTGCGCCTAACTAGAAGGGCATATATATCAACTATGGCTAAGGATAGGCTCCACAAGCTCTGCAAGCAAACGGCTGCGACAAGGTAGCTGACAAAGCAAATATCAGAACAGCTTTTGCATTATGAAATGGCAAAGAAACAGAAATACCGGTTGATTCCAAGCTCACCAACTATAGAACATATAACACTCAAGTATGGAAAAGAAATAATTCAGAAGCAGGAACCATAAGCGACAAAAAGAAAGATTAGCTATGAATAGAACAAATCACAGAGCTTACACCCAAACTTCTATTTTAAATTAAAATAAGACCAAATTGTTTACACTGAAAGTTCTTTCTCTTTGCTTTCCTGCTCTCTAATAAATTTGTTTCTCAATCAATAAAATAAAATTTTCAATCCTCAAGGTTTGTATAATAATGTAGTTGTGAGTCCCAAAAGATTGAGGGATGGTTGCAAGAAATCCTTTTTGTTTAAGACACTAATATTTAATACTAACTCAACTGTTCAACTAGTTCACTTAATTGCACACTATCCCTCCTTTATTACATAAACTGAAGTCAACATATTAAAACCAATAGATAAAAGGAAGGGATGCGAGATCAAATACCCACGAGTTTTACTCACCACTCTTTGCTTTGAGTAATTCAGCTTCTGTGTGAGCCTCAACATGAAAGAGTGGTGTATCATTCTAAAATTAAATGCACAGGACAGATTGTAAGCAAAAAATGGTGCATAAATACGTATCACACTCAACATGGTTGGCAACTTAGATCCCATTTTTGACTTTGTATTCCATGAAGAAAGAAAATATAAGGACGTGTTGTGATAAATGTCCTCTTTGAGAAATTTTCTTATCCAAGGCTTCTCTAACCAATTTGACCATGTTTTGTGCCTCTGCACAAAGGGCAGCTCAACCTCTAAACGGAGTAGAATTTTGTCGAGCCACCTCTCAAGTCATTACAGGCTACAGAATCGTGGGTCCTCTCATGACAGGCCACGTACCAACCCCATTTCATTGTGGGAAACAATGTGTCGACGAGAAGGCCCAATAAGGCACCCTGAGTATTCTAAAAGACTTATTAACAAGCCTCTTAGAAAAGACATTTTGAGAAAACCTACTAGGAGGCTACTTAAAGAAGTTTCTTCCAGAACCTTTTTTTTTTTATGGATACACTGAACTTGAACCCACAATAACTGATGGATGAGTCAATCTCTAACTTCAAAATGAATGTTTACATCCAAAATATAATTAGCTTAGCCATGTTATAACATAGTTGGACCATGTCCAAGCGGTACCCATATATCAATGCCCATCAAACTTGAAGTCGTGGTTGTTGTCTGTTCTTTGTAAATTGTAGTCTTGTGCTGGTAAACGGATTGGTTCGTACTTTTAGGGATATTGTATCATCAATTGTGGTCATTCACTCCTATCCAATGCCTCACCTCAGTAATGAATATCGTACTTATACTTCAAATGCCCCAATATATGACAACTGAATAATTTCAATGCATGACATCTGTATATCTGTTCAATGGGAAATAACTTCAAAAGTCATAATAGTAAATAGTTTCAAACCTGAATTAGATGGCTTTTTCAAGTCACTCCATGGTGTTTTAAGCAATGAAATTGTACATACATATATCTTCATCCTGCCACGGTTATTCAATACATACATCTTTTTTTTAGGGGTAACCGAGGTGTCTTGGATATTCAATACATATATCCTCGCCAATACCATTGAACTTCTTCATCCAACAGCAGTTCATCTCTTTCATCCAACTATAACATCTTTTTTACTTCATTATCATTGGCAATTCACTCCATAACCAACAATTCTTCCTTATCTTCATGTAACCTTACTCCATTAGAACATGGTTCTTTCTCAACAGTTACATATATCTTTCATCAGTGACCATACTCCCTTTACCACTCTTATATTCACAAAACCATGCCGGTGCAGCTTGTGGTATGTTGGTCATATAAGGAACCATAAGGGTTTAAACCATCACGTGTAGTAAATACTTTTAGGAAAATGACCACAAAAATAGTATTTTTGAAAATATGGACCAAATGGTCTCCTGGCAGAAAATATGCGCCTTTCAAGGTTCACTTTTTAGAATATTGTCCTTACAAGGATATTTTGAAAAATTATTTAATTAAACACCTAAAATATCCTTTAAATTATCATTCAAAGTTTTGATGATGTTGAACATTATTATTGTCATCATTATCAAAGGATCATGTGTCATAGAAAAAAAATTGTTTTTTTTTCAAATATTTGAATGATCCTTTAAAGGGTATTTTACATATCTAACGAAATAATGCTCCAAAATATTCCTAGAAGGACAATGTTCTAAAAAGCGGGCCTTAAAAGGTCCATATTTTTTTTTTTTTTGCTAGAGACCTTTTGGTCCATATTTCCAAAAATGTAGTTTGTGGTCATTTTCCCAACACTTTTAAACAACTCCAAACCCATGTTGGGAAACCCTACTCACCTTTCCCTCTATGTGAAAACCAATGGAATTTCACCCACATAGAATATAAAATGCAGAATAAAAGTAAATTGGAGCCAAAAATAACATAGGCAAACCACCCACGAGATACTAGTCCAATAAAATCTTCCACTAACTTAATAATGAGGTTAAAAGATTCTCTCTGAAAAAAATTGGAGGATTCAATAAAGCAAATAACACTATTTGATTATAATAAGTATGTCTTTTTTTTATTATCAATATAATAAGTATGTCTTCAGCAAAATAAGGATTCCAAGCAACAAAATAAAAAAATCTCCTACCCAGAAATATATTGCAAATGCCTCCAAAAATACCTTTTTGGGATGCCAATGGATACCTTGAACTTGTGGACAAGCCTTCACAAGATCGGTAACACCTTCAAAGTCGCAATCGAATCAACAAAGAATTAAGCTTGAAATACCTCAAAAAAAGGGGACTGATTTTCCTGCTTTTCTTGAGTATATGTTATTGTTGTGTATGTGGAAAAAGACCAAAAAGAAAATCCCTCTTCTTGTTTGATACGTTAGAGAGATAAAAAGTGAAGTCATAGTAGAATAAGTACTTCCACTTAACCCCACTAACATTGCTAGAGACATTGTAAAGAGAATGGCTCTTTGCCTTCTCAATAAATGTGGGACCCACGTCACAATGAGGAGAGATACCTAACAAACTCCCCATCCCAACTTATGAGGAGGGCTCACCCAAACCCGCTAATGATGATACCCTCATCTGTCACAACTGCAATACATTCATCGTCTTCTTGCTTCTCACCTCTTTTTTCTTTTGTTCTTTCTTGAGTTTTGTGCACTCTCTTTTCATATGCTCATTCTTACGACAGTTATCACAGGTATTGTCCTTCATGGACCTTGACTTACTTCTTGACTTGAAACGGACTCCTTTATCCATTGACTTGGACTTTCCATTATTTTCTATGACAAGTGCTTCTGAGTGTGAAGAGCCTGAAGACTTTCTTACTATTTCTTCACTAAACAAACTACTTGTTACTCGACTCATGGTAACAACCCCACCTAGCATAGAGTTACTAAGAGACACTACCAAAGCCTCCAACTTTCTAGCAAGAAACTAAGATGTAACAAAGCCTGCAACTCATCATTAAGTACCATCTTCACAGATAGAGGCTTTCGTGAAGGGGGGTATATTTTGGATGGGATCTTGGTAGCTAACGAGTATATTGATTCGAGATTGAGAGCGGGGAGCCCGAGTTTGGTGTGTAAAATCAATCTTCACAAAGCCTACGACCTTGTAAGTTGGGACTTGAGGTATTTGTTGAAACGAATGGGATTTGGCAATCGCTGGATAGGGGAGATCATAAGGTGTGTGTTTTCGATTTCCTTTTTTATTCTGGTCAATGGGAGTCTTGCAGACCACTTTAGGAGTTCCAAGGGGTTAAGACAAGGAAACCCTTTATCCCCACTCTTATTCGTGTTAGTAGCAGAAGCTCTTGGAAGATTGGTCAAGAGAGCGTCGAGTTTAGGGGAGTTGGAGGGGTTTAGTGTCAAGCTAACGAGTCCTCAAGTTACTCATCTTCAGTTTGCCGATTACACACTTGTCTTCTTGAATGCTTCGATTGATTAGGTTCGTTTTTTGAGAGGTCTCATCTGCTGCTTTGACGTGATCTCGGGTCTTAGGTAAACCTAAGGAAAAGTAAGTTTTATAGAGTAGGTTTGGTGCCAGACATTTCTAGATGAGCCACAATGTTTGTTTGCCAAGTGGAGTATTCCCCTTCTAGTTATCTTGTGTTACCTCTTGGGGCGGCGTATAGAAGTAAATCAATCTGGGACCCATGATTAAAAAGTAGGCTAAGAGATGAGTTCCTGGAAAGCAAAGTATTTGCCCAAAAAAGGAAAGTTGACTCTAATTAGAGGCACTTTGGAAAGTATCCCGGTCTATCACTTGTCCTTGTTTTCAATTTCAAGGAGTGTCAAGCAAAAATGAAAAAGTTGATCAGGGATTTCTTCTGGAATGATAAAGATGGGAACCAAAAATACCATTTGGTAAAGTGGAAGGTGGTATGTTCTCCAAAGCAAAAAGGTGGTTTGGGGATCAAAGGGTTTAAGTTGATTAACATTGCATTGCTCGATAGGTGGTTATGGCATTTTGGAATGGAAAAGACAAGTCTGTGGAGGAAAATTATAAAGGCCAAGTTTGGAGAGAAGAGGTTTGGTTGGGAAAGTGGGGAGGTGAGAATTCTTTTGGTTGTGGTGTCTGGAAAGGTATTGTCAAGGTTTCTCAAGAGTTCAAAAAGTGGATTGTGTACAAAGTGGTGAATGGCGAAAGGATGCGTTTTTGGGAAGATAAGTGGGATGGTGAGACTTCTTTATCTTCACTATTTCCTCATTCTACGAGCTTTCCTCTAAAAAGGACATGTCAATCTCTGCCTTCTTGAATCAAAATGGTACAGAAGCTTCTTGGGATTTGGGTTTTAGAAGGGCGTTCAATGATTGAGAAAGTCAGAAGCTTGTCTTTGTATTTCAAATTCACCAACTTTATGATCTCTAATGTCTTATTTCATATAGTTTTCCTCTTATATAACCCTTCTAATTTCTTCTATAGAGAGTGCACTGAGGATTCATTAGAAACAGAATGAAAAAATACAATCATCAATCCATTGTTGAATAAACCCAATAATTTTTCAATCAAGTCCACCATTCATCTTCTTCAAGGGGCAGATTTATAGTGGGAACACTTGCCCCCACAAAAAATTTCAAAGTCTTTAGATTAATGAGCTATTGCGACAAATATTAGCGACAGATAAAAAAATCCGTTACTGTTGCCCCCGCTAATTATTTTTCCACTTTTAATTGTCCCCACAAAATATCTTTTTCACTATGAGTTGCACCCACAAATTTTTTTCTATTCTTAGTTGCCCCCACATGGGCAAAATCTTGGCTCCACCCCATATTTTTCGATATGGATCCATCTCCTTCTAAGAGTGTGACAAATCCTTGCAACATAGCCTATTCTATTTTGGCATTCCAAATCATCCAATTGATTCCATTCAAGCTAATGATATGATTTATACTAACCTCCATGTCCAGCACACGAATAATTGAACCCAATCCTTTATACCACTTATTGGAAAACCCTACTCAACGCCCTTTATGTAAAAATCAATGGAATTTAACCCACGTAGAATATAAAATGTAGAATGAAAGTAAATTGATGTCGAAAATAACATAAGCACATTACATAAAACACACTAAATGTATTGAGAAAGCAAAAAAAACCCTTCTCTTTCCAACGTCTTTAACACTGTTAGTGGAGTTAGGTGAAAGTAGTAACTCTACTTTTTATCCATTATTTCTTTCTCCATCGTACTAAGCAAGAAAAGGGATCTTCTTTTCGATCTTCTTTCACATAGAGAATAACAACGTATACTCAAGTAGAAAAAAAAGTGTCATTTTTTTATTAGGTTTAACTAATTTTGTGAGAACTTATCTACGAGTTCAAGGCATCCATTTGCATCTCAAAAATTTATTTTGGGAGGCATTTACTGAAGATTTTACTGGGCTAATGTCTCGAGGTATTTCCTTCTAATTAGAGGATTTCCCACACTAAAAATCATTGATTTGCAAATAAAGAGAAAGGCGAGCATGGTTTCCCAACAAATGAACTAACAACAGCTATGGGACATGTAAAGACATGTCCAAATTAAGCCAAACCACTAATTATATATCAAACGTAACGCTGTGCTTCCAAAATGCCAATCCATACGAGTAAGGTCACTATATCCAAAATAATTCAACAAAAAAACATTTAAGAAAAACTGATAAAAGTGGAAGAATTACCAAAAGAATGTATTACCAGAAAGCTGTGACAGAAATGAAATCGTTGGTCGAGGCCATGATGCCAAGCGCCACAACTGCACAAGAAAATTGACAGAGACGTAAGCCAAGGCCACCGATCGTACCAGGCATGCCTTGTATGTCCTTCATCATCACTCCCGGTGCATTGTTGGCTCCATCAGTGAGAGGAGGAGCTTCAATTGGGTGCACCGAAGGATGACTCGCGTTCATCGCTTCAGCAAAACTTCATTTTACAGCCCGAACCTTGATTCTCTGAAGATCCAACTCTCGATCTCTATCAAAAATAAGAGATCAGAGTCTCAAGAACACAGGTTTGATGCCAAATTCCACAACAAACGTGGAAGAACGACTTAAATTAAATTGACTTACGCTCTTAATGAATCAAAATCTCAGATAACAACCCTAATTCCACAGACTGTAAAGAGTAAAGAAATATTACCAGTTCAAAGCCCTAAATTCATCAATTTAAGGAAAAAAATAAAAGGAAATCCCGATCATACCGTGAAAAATCTCTGTAAAAAAAAACCTAACTTTCTACCGATTAGAGTAAAATCTAGTAAATCTCCAACTCAATCCCTGGTTTGATCGATGTAGGGGCAACAAGCAGCAAAAATCACTGACTTGGAGCCAAAATTCACAGAAATTACTAAGAAAGGAAATAAGATCGAAGATCGTCTCGTATATCGAGGAAGTAGTTAGGACTAGAGAGAGAGGACTTTGCGAATGACGAAATATATTGACCTTCTACTGTACTTCTACCTGTCTCTTATGTTTGGTTTTTCCTCCTTTTCTACTTAATTTATTATAGCATGAAATCATCCATTTAGAATACATTTTAATCTAAGGGTATGTTTGATTGCACATGGAAAATAGGGTGAAAAATCAATTTTTATGAAAAATAATATTTTTTAAGTGTTTAATTGCACATGAAAATAGAAATTCATTTTCCACCCCATTCAAAAAGTCCACTAAATCATGGATTTCACTTTCGCACCATTATGGGTGGAAAAATGAAATCCACCCATATTTTTCATCCTCAATTCTTCCCTACCACCACCACCACCACCACTACCACCACCACCACCACCACCATTACACTAACCTCGTCCTCGTCGTCGTCGTCATCGACTCCGTTTCCGACCACCTTCTCTCTCTTTCTTCTTCTTTTTCTTCTTTTCCTTCTTCTCCATCCCTCACCTCCTCCCTACCACCACCATCACGTTCTCCCCCCATCTTCCTCACTTATCTCCGTTGCTGCCATCGTTGCTATCGCCATCGTCGCCGTCACCGCCCCCATCATCGCCACCACCTTCGTTGCCCCCGTCGCCACATCCTCCCCCCTTCCTCTTCCTCGTCATCTTCTTCTTCCTCTCCCCCTCCTCTCATCTTTTTCTTTTTTTTCATATTTTTTCCATGATTTTATCCAAGTCAAATCAAACAATGGAATTTGAGTTTCCAACCCTACTTATTTTCCACAACTAATTTTTCATGGATTTCAAATTCCATAGAAAGTGACTTTCCATGCAATCAAACATACCCTAAAAGTTGTTTTCTCTCCCCCAAAAACTTATAGACCATATAGTTCGACTCAGAGTCTGAGTTAAGTAAAAAATTAATGAGTCAACTTGGATGAGTCAAATAAAATATTAATGACTAAAAATGCCCTCTTATTCAATCTCTAACCAACGAATTTTTGAAATCGATGCAAAAACAGATGATGAAAAATGTGTAGTAGAAAAATCAAGTCAGTCATTTGATCGCTTTTAGAAAATACACAAGAAAGAGAGAAAGAGAGAGAGAGAGAGATCAGAGCAATGAGATGGCGGAAGCGGAGTACAAGTTGGGTAGTCCCAAAGAGGAAGAGGAGAAAAAAATAAAAGAGGAGAGTAGTGATGGTGACAATGGTGGATGGGGGATGATGAAGAAAAATAAGGAGAAGGAAATAGAGATATATAAAAAGAAGGTGGATGATCGACAATGGCGACGGTGGTGATCAGCGGTAATGGTGTTGGTGAATAAGAAAAAGAAAATAGAGTAGGGTTTTGATTTGGGGTTAGGATTTCAGATGTCGTTTTAATTTTTCCACGTGTATAAGTGAAAAAGTGAAATCTACACTTTGTTAGATTTTTGAAGATGATGGAAAATTGTTTTCCACTCCAAAAACCAATCAAACACATGTGAAATGTGATTTTTCATGAAAAATGACTTTCCCACCAATTTTTCATGTGCAATTAAACACACCCTTTTTTCCCCCCCAAAATAAGTTGTCTTCAATTGTAAAGATCTATCTCCTTCAACCTTTACACCTCACGGACAAAGTATTTTTTTGAAAAGTAGAAGATGATGGAATTTTAGGTATAAAAGGGATTTTCTTCAAAAATATAAATTGATTGATTAAAGACAATACCAGATATGTTTAAGAGCTTAACCATGATTAATTTTTAATATGATTAAAGAATTTTATTCAAGAGATTGAAACTTGTGGATTGAAGATGAAGTCGATCAAGTTTAGGAGCTTGAAGATAATAAATTTTGTCTTCAAGATGTTGAAGAAAAATCAATGCTATTTCAATGAAAAATCAAGGAGTTCAAACTAAAGTTTTTGGCTTAACTATGTCTTTGGTTTAATTCACCCGAGTTTTCAAGTTGACTTGAGTTTCCTAGTGGACGTGACATGTCGATACGAATAAGTTTTGCATCTAAGTTATGATGAAATCCAATCAAGTCGAGTCAAATCATGTCAAGTTTCGAGTTGACTCGACAAAATAGAGGTATCCCCATGTTTTCCAAATTGTTGACATGCCTCTTGACCCAATAATTCTCTTAAGAACAAAGACAAATGACCCCAAAAAATCCTTCTTTTTTCCCTTAAAACTAGCCAACTTCAACCACCTTGGGATAAAGCCTTTTAACCCTCTCTTCAACCTTAAATTTCTACCTCCTTCGATTATTAAACCTAAAAAATTATATAAGATTGTTGGAGATGTAGAATGATGGATTTTTTGATAGAAAAACTAAATGTTCTACGAGACATTGAACATGTTAAAAATAGTTTATTGTAAAAGTTAACAACTAGAAGATGACAGATTAAAAGTTTTTAACACTCGTTTCAACGTTAAAATTCTATCTCCTTTAAACCTCAAGAACAATATAGGATTTTAGAGTAGTACTTGAATCATGGTTTTTTGGACAAATAAACCAAGAACTCTAGATATATCGAAGATGATGGATTGAAAATGAAATCAAAGGGTAATGCCCTTGAAAAGTATTTATTATTAATTTTTATTAGAAAAAGTAAGGGTATTTAGGTTTATGTGCAATAATATTTTTTTAAAATAATTTTTGAGTTTTTTTTTCCTTGATATTCACACAAAAGTGTTACTTCAAAATAACAAAACCCACTTTGTTCAAATAAAAAATATAAATGTCTTCCAAAGATAGTTTTGAAAAATCCAATATCGTAGATGTTATGTATGGTAAAACTTGAATTAATTAAATAAAAGAAGAAAAAAAAATCCAATTTATCGAATCTCTATATTTATTATTTAAAAATGTTGAATAAACAAAGCGTGTGATATGAATTACAGTGTTAAAAAGTAAAAGTTAGCATTTCATTTTTTTTTTTTTTTTATAACACATCAATAAATAAATTAAAGAGTCAAGATCCCATATGGTGTCCCGTTTCTATAGATAGGATAAGTGTCCATGTGACGCAGTTTGATTAGGAAATAAACACATTAGACTGCGTGAATGGCTTGATTAGGAGCTTGAGGTGTTTTAAACATTAATTAAAACGTGCCACGTAGACATCTATCCTATTATGTATGAACGGAACATTGTATTGGATCCTAAGTCTAAATTAAATTGGTGTCTGGTGGGCGGCGAGGGGGCATGCATCTATCTCGACAAAATTTATCTATATGGCTGACATAAAGAAATAGGAAAATAAAATGAAAGTGACGATGACAGTATAAAGGAGAAAGTAGAGAGAGGGGGGGGGGGGGGCTTTATAAAATGAGTGTTGATTTTGTAACTCAATCTAACAGGGTAACTAAATAACTCACTAACATGGCAGATGCATGAATCATAGATTTTTTCCCTTGGGATACACATATGGGGATGTGCAGCTGTGTATCCCGAGGGAAAAAATCTAGAGTTATTATAGGGTAAAGTCAATTGAGTTTTTGAGTCACCCTGTCAGGTTGAGTTATAGAATCATTACACTAATGGGGGGCGGGATAACAACCTATATAAAAAAGTGATAGAGATAGAGGGAGGGATTTCTCTACGTATGATTAAAATATAAATAAAAATGGGGAGAGAGCATGGAAAAACAGAGAAAGAGGAAAAAACATAATAAAAGAAAGAAGAATGCCTATATGGAAAGTGGGGGAAGAAAGGAGATTAATATATTACTATATGTCCATATTTGATGTGTTGTAACAAAGTTATTAACTAACATGTTATAATAATAAAAGTTGATGTAACAATATAAATTAAGATAATAGAAAGATGATGGAGAGTTGGATCCTAGCTTTTAGATTCATTTGTTTACAAATTCCTTTTTTTCTTTATTTTGGAATAATAAACAAAAAAACACATGCTATGATAGCAATAAAATACTTTTGTTTGACATCATCTCTATCATCATTTTCACGATCTGCATGAAAATGTTACAAGTCATGGTCAAACTTGTTCGATTTAAGGATGCGTTTGGAAAACAGAGAATCGTTCCCCACATCAACTCCCAAGATTGATGGAAATGCATTCCACTCAATTCCCAAGTCCACACGTATTTTCTGATATTGATATTTAATATCTTTCTGAAACCAAGTCAAACTCTTCCTAACTAATTTAAAAATATAATTTTATATTTTTACTGTTATAAAAAGAGAAGACGAAGTATCGTATTTAAAAATCTTTTAATTAATATTTTAAATTATAGATAAACCCTTTTAATCTTTTAATCAATAAATAAATCTTATTTTAACAAAGTAAATTATATATATATATATGATGCACAATCATAAAACCTTAATTTGTACACATTATAAGCATTTTAATTATAGAAGATTGATTATATATATGAAAAAAATAGGGTTATTTTTATCAAAATTTTAAAAATCAGCCAAAAGGACTTGGATCTTTGGTGAACCATTGAGATTGGTGCACCTTTGGTACTAAGCGGACCCACTCGAGGTTCGATCGTGCACTCGAGGTTCGATCGTGCTTTGGCCATCAATGTCAAACGTGCCCATACTAGGCTAGGCTTTCCTTACTACTAATTGATACGACATTATGTGTTTACATAGTTGCATGAGATGACCCCCACTCATGAGACATTTGTGTGACGTGGACTCTGAGTTTTGATGAATATTTCATATACCCCTTGCTTTTTTCAAACTTATGAAATACCCCTTGACTGTGGTCTTTTACAAGAGGCAGATAAAAAAATCACCAAAATATCTTCATTTCAACCTCTTGCTTGAATCTTTTGACTTTTTTTTCATCTAAAAGACATTATCTTCAACCATTGAAATAAAAATCATTTTTTTCTACCATTTCTTGAATTTTTTATTCTAGAAAATACTATTTCTATTTATTCTCTCTCTCTCCCTCCCCCCTCCAATAAAAAACAAATTGGTGTTCACTTGGAAACATCATTAAGGATCATGGTTTTTAAACTCGTCCGAGACCGAGACGTATTGCCCGAGTTAACTCAGTATCGAAACCCAACAAGACCAACTCACAAAGTGTTATGAGACGATCGCGTATCGTGAGATAAGCGAGTCGTCTCGGATGATATTTTCAATTATCTCGGGGCGATACAAATGAAACGACGCGGTAATGATTTAACTCGCAAGTTAAACGAGACGTATAGGATGAGATTTACAAAATCTCATTCGAGTTAATTGATACAAACAAGTTAAAACCTCAATCCTTAATTCTTTCACTCCCAAATCAAAATTTTTTATTTTATTTTATATTTTTTTGGATTCATTTTTTTATATGAATTATTTATGAATTTTTTCAGATTTTTTAAATGGTTAAAAACCATTGTCTCAATGTCGAACGAGACGAGACGTATCATCCGAGACAACTCGATATTGGAGTTGAATGAGACGAGACGAAATACCGAGTTTAAAAATCATGTTAAGGATAAATTTTTTTTTATATACTCATATTTATTATTAGAATGAGAGAATGATGAGTTGAAAAGTTAAAAAATAGTATTAAACCAAAATTTGGATTCCAAAATTGTACTCATACTAACATTTAGGGTATGTTTGATTGCATGGAAAGTCACTTTCCATGGAATTTGAAATCCATAGAAAATTAGTTGTGGAAAATAGGTAGGGTTGGAAAATCAAATTCCATTGTTTGATTTCACTTGGATAAAATCATGGAAAAATATGAGAAAAAAGAAGAAGATGAGAAGCAGGAAGAAGATAAGAGGAGGGGGAGAGGAAGAAGAAGATGACGAGGAAGAGGGAGGGGGGAGGATGTGACGACGAAGGTGGCGGCGGCGACGGTGACGACAACAGAGGTAAGTGAGGAAGATGGGGGGATAACGTGGTGGTGGTGGTGGCGGTGGCGGAGGAGGTGAGGGATGGAGAAGAAGAAAAAGAAGAAGAGAGAGAAAATGTGGTCGAAGACCGAGCCGACGGTGACGACGGCGATGTTAGTGTAATGGTGGTGGTAGGAAAGAATTGAGGATGGAAAATATGAGTGGATTTCATTTTCCCACCCATATGGGTGGAAAAGTGAAATCTATGATTTAGTGGACTTTTTGAATGGGGTGGAAAATGAATTTCCATTTCCATGTGCAATCAACCACTTGAAAAATATCATTTTCCATGGAAATTGATTTTCCACCCTATTTTCCATGTGCAATCAAACATACCCCTAAAATTAATATAATCAAGGTCAATTTGGTTAAAATTAAGAATATTTTTTTAATATCCAGAGCAACGTTTTATTTCTATAGAATACAAAAGGTGTCTATGTGACAAGATTTTGATTAGTGTTTAAATATGACTCTTAAAAAAGTAGTGCACGTAGTCTCGTGTGTTTTAACTCCAAACAAAAAGTGCCCTGTAGACACATTTTGTTGCTATAGGAACAAAACACTATTCTCAATTGCGACTCTTATAAAAATATCATTTTCTATTATGAAGGTGCATTAGAAGTGGTTGGACCCCAAATTTACATCTGAATTTAATATAATTGAGAATCATGTTGTTAATTTTCAAAATTACAAAAATGTCATTTTTCCTATGTAATATTAAAAAACCCTTTAATCATTGTTTTAAATTATAAATAACCATTTTGATACATGTGCCTTTGTACTTGCTACCTTCTAGTTAATATATAAGAAGAAAGGATTTTGTTAACATGTGCCATAAGGGCACACGTTTAGGTGCATTAAATACACTTTGAAAATTGGATTTCCTACAAAAAATGCTCTCAAAAGATATTTTATTATAAAAATACCCTAAAATGCTTATTTTCAGAACCCAACAAGAAATAATAAAGTCAATTGAATAAGAGACTAAATGCTTGTACATCATAATTTATCAGTTGCACCTAACTTAAATATCTCTTTTTTTTTTCCTTCGTTAAATTCACATCTTAACCCTACTAAACACATATCACATGTTAAGTTCTATGATCTCTTTCAACCCATTCCATCATTATTTGTCATATTCTGTTGACGTAGTCATGAATCATAGTTATATACTTTCTTTTAATGTCACAACTATATGTACGAAGTGTAATTGATTGGACAAGAAAAAGACGACGATGACAAAGAAAATTAAGAAGATAATGATGAAAGAGTGCAATTTTTTAATTTTTTGTTTTGTTTTGTTCAAAAAATGATAAAGAGTAAAAAGGAAACAAGGTGGTGCCGTAATCAATCATAATTTTGATTAATCAAAGACAAATAAATCGACGATTAAGCCAACAATAGAGTGCAAGGGGGAGTTTTAGAGATGGAGTGCAAGGGGCATATTGTTAGTCTCTCACAGAAGAACATGGTCAAGGGGAATCTAATCAGTTTGAAAACGAAGGGTATCCCAAGTATTCACAAAATTCCAAAGGGGCCCAACAATTAATGGCAGGCGCATGCATTCGCGCTCTCTTGTTGCAAAAATCACAGCTGCGCATCGTTGACTAAGGCGTATTTTAGAGGAAACCACTTCACAAAAAATCTCAAAAAAAAGTAGTGGTGAGGCTTGAGACTCGAGTGCTTGTTAAAACCATTTTTGTCAACTAACAGTGGCGTATGTTAACCAGGGTCACATCCTCCGCGTACAATAGCAAAACCCTAAGACTTCCCCCTCTCATCCCCACTTGTTTTTGTGAAATCCGACCTATTTTGTACCTTTTCGACCTTAAATCAACATAGCGCACGTCGCAACAGCAGCGATTTTGGAGCTTTCGATCTTTAAAGGGTCGGCCTGCTTTTAATCTCTGAGAGAGAGAGAGAGAGAGAGAGAGAATTAGGGTTTGTTTTGGTTTGAAAGACTGGGAACATTTTTGCTGCATCTGGTACTGTTGAGGGATTCTTTAATCTCCAAAGCAGTTTTTGTTTCCAGTTCTACTTGATTTGGTTGTTTGGATTTCTAGGGTTTACAGATCTTCAAAATTTCTGCTAAAATACGCCTTTGAAGATGTTCTGGCACATGTCTGCTCTCTCTGCTACTTCACCCGTAAGTGCAAACCCTAGCTACTCTCCGTTTTTTTGAATGAACATGTCTTGTTTACTCGTGTGTTTATTTTTTGGTTTATAGATTCTGGAAAATTCTTGTTTTTAATGCATAGACCAGAGTATATGTGGGATTGATTTGGTAGTCGAATTTTCCGATCTGGAATCTCGAAGCTGTAAAGGTGTAGTAAATGCGGAGAATTTATGATTAAGTTTAATTTGAAGGGGATTCAGAATTTTTTTTTTTTTTGGGGGATTGGGGTGGGGGGGTTTCTTTATGACTTTTTCTTTGGTTATAGCAGATGAAGTCTGGAATTTTCCTGGTCTGAACTTTTGAAGTTAACTTTCATTTTTTATTTTTATTTTTATGATTATGTTATAGGGAAAAAGATTGGAATTTTCCAAGTCTGAACTTTTTGAAGTTAATTTTCATTTTTATGATTATGGGTATTGTTTGTTGTCCTATATGGGTTTAAATTTATCAGTTAGATCTTCTTTGTTTTTTGTATCTATTTTGCTACTTGGTTTTGTGTTTTTTTCTTGTATTTTGGGGTTGTCTTTAGCTGGAGCACATTTGTTTGATTGGGGCATCTTACATTTTTTTTTACATATCATTATTATTACAGGTGGAGTCAATTTTGGACAAAGAGAATTTCACTTTAGAAGAGCTCCTGGATGAGGAAGAAACAATCCAAGAATGCAAAGCTCTAAATAGTCGCCTCATAAATTTGTAAAATCCTATTTTTTCTAACTTGTGGATTCTCTCTATTTTCTTCTATGGAAACAATTGTTCATTTTCTCCCATTGTATGAATTATTTTTGGTTGGTCTTTGTTTGTAACTATATACGTCATAGAATGTGTGCTAATCTGCCAAGAAAGAATGTACTCATATAACGAGTGTTGCAAATATGAAGATGTGGTGATGTATTAGTGGAAAGATTTGGTGGGCATGTAAGAATGGCCTCAATAGGGGGAAGAAGGGAAAGTTGATTGATATATTTGGGTATGTTCAACAAATATCATTGACTGTAGTAATGTGAATGAGTGCTTTGGTGCAAGTTGAAGGTTTGAGGATCTACATTTGTGCTTTTCATTGCATGGCTCTGCATGAAAATTGATGAGGCTCAAACCTGCACCCTGTTATGGGTATGATGATTCTGACGTCGATGACTGACACTGAAACTCTTGCTCATCTTCGAGCATCATGTTGACGATGTTGCTTATTGTAGTTATGCTTCCTCTCATTCTTCAACTTTAACTGATGTGGATCGTATTTGCTCGAGGTTCTGTTTTCAATGTGTGGACTTCACTTGGATTTAGTTTGATGGGCATCATACTTTTCCCTTCTGGTCCCTCTGTAGGAGAGGACCATGGACGTATGATTAGTAAGAAGAATATTCATATGGTATTTAGTCATTTGCAACCGGTTTTCCATGTGAAGCTGATGTTAAAGGTTCCAAAAAGTATGTCAAATACTTTGGTTCTCAAGTTGAGATAGTTCTTGTTGAGGGAAAGGTAGAGACTGGGTCATTTGTAGAATGAGATTGACCCTTTATACAAAGTGCTATCAACTATGTCTACAATAGTATTCTTGAAGGAATTGTGCTTGCAGTTTTGAATGCTGACAGGAACAGAGGCATTCAGGACTTGTCTCACCAATGATGTAATCTAGACCTCAAGATGACTGATGTGGAGACCGCATTCCCTCATGTGGTGATCTATGCAGCTTCTCGTATTTTAAAATAGGAATTGATTGTCAGCATTTTGAGAGACCTCAGAGATGCCTTATTCGACCTCTATATTTGCTGATCAAACACCTGTAGGATTTCTTTGAACTTTTGAAAGGGTTTCTGCTAGAATCCTTTCTTGGAGATTTAGAAAGGGGTTTCATAGAGTTGAAGTCTGAGAATATAGAGTTAAAAGTGGATGCTTTTGAATCATCAGACTCCCATTCAATGTTTCTACTTGCTGAGATTTGAGAGAAAGGGCTGTATTCGTGATCACTGATAATCCAAAGGAAGATATAATTCCTAGATAGAGAGGAATAGCAGAACATGATTCATGTAGCCGACACCAAATTTTGGGGACATGGATATTTTGTTTGTTAGTTTTATCTGTAACAATTTGTGCATCCTTGATGTATCGGTTTTTTATTGCAATATTGGGACATGGATGTGTTGTTTGATTGTTTTATTTGTTACAATTTGTGTATCCTTGATGATATCAGTTTTTTTATTACAATATTTTTGGTTTAGAAGCTACTTGATGCATCGTAACCCAAGTTACATATACAACCATTTGTATTCTATTAAAATGTAGCACTTGGAGTAAAATAGAAATCCTATTGTCATTGGGGAAGGGAAGAATGGGTGAAAAGTTAATAAATTTTAAAGTTCATTTTTGTAGTTATGTATAAAATTTGGTTATGCATTAACTCATAAAAAAGATTTTGTAATCTATGGAAATTGACATCTCATCAATTAGACTTCTTGAGAAGTACTTTGAAAGTCGATCCCTAAAGGCACTTATTATGTTTGTATTCTATTTCAGTCTACGAGATAGAGCTCAAGTAGAGCAATTGCTGCATTATATTGTGGAAGAGGCTCCGGAGGATGCTGAAAGCAAAAGAACCTTCAAGTAAATTACTGTCCTTTGATTGAAAATCAGTTTTGTTTTGATTATATATTGGTCTTAGTTTTATTATTTGATATTGTACATGTTCAAAAATAGAATTTGGGCCTTCTATGCATTTTTTCTTTCTTTCTATAATGGCCTCCTTTATTTCATGATTTAGGTTTCCATTCATTGCCTGTGAGATATTTACTTGTGAAATTGATGTCATCTTAAAAACATTGGTAGAAGAAGAGGAGGTGAGTGATTTCGTCATCTCCATGATTCATGCACCCTTTTTGGTCGTGGAAGTTGTTTTGTTAGGGTTCACTTCTCTAATTGCATATTCTTATCTTGCAATTGCAGCTTATGAACTTACTGTTCTCCTTCTTGCAACCAAACCATCCTCGTAGCACTTCGCTGGCTGGGTACTTCAGCAAGGTATAATATGCTTTATTACTTTTTGTTCTCCTGAAAATGTGATGTTTCATAGCTTGCTCTTTTCTAGTAACAAAATTAATATATTTTCTCTGTTGTACTAGGTTGTAATATGTCTTATGTTACGGAAAACGGTGCCACTTATGAATTATGTTCAAGTAAGTAAATGCTACAACCTAACTTTTTCTTTGGTGATATTGGTTATTATTATATTTTCCCCTTTTACCCTTTTCTAATGACAATTTTTAAACTAGTGTGGACTGTAGAAAGAAGTTTCCAGCAATGGGCATACATTAGTACATAATTTTCTGAGTTGTCTCACTCTTTTCAGGGTGTAAAGTACTCTTATCTATCGTGTCATTGACAATTTCAATGGGCAATACTCATATGACTTGACCATACTCTTGTGAGTTGGTCAAGTTAAAAATTTCCTTCGTTTAGTAATGAACTCCCCTTTTTGGTACTTGCAATATATATGATAATCTCTGATTGTCACCGTCATCATCATCTACACCTTGTCCCAATATTGGGGTTGGCAGCATGAATCTATTTTGGAATTTAATCATGAATTATATCATCCCAACATTCAGCTCTATTAAGAATGTATGGCTGCCTTACTACTGTCTTGTAAAAGGATTTCCTTAGTTTGATTGTTAAATATATTTTCCTTGCCCATTTCTCCATCTTTATGTATAATTGGGCCTAGATAACTGAGGTGGTCTCTTTTGGGTATTATTCATCCGTCAATCTTAACTACTAGTTCATCTCTAAATGTGTCCTAACCTATGGTGCTTGGTTCGTTGGTTCAAATTCGGATTTGGTTCTCAGTTTGCCACTCTAGAATGAACCTGGTTGGTAGGGGTAGGAATGGTTGGGTCGCAATTTGGTTAGTACAGAATGGTTGGGTTGCAAATTGGTACAGCTCAACCGAATTCCATTCAGCCCTCAAACTGGTTCACTTCGTATCAGTTCACAGTTCGGTCTAGTAGGAATGAATCCAGTAACTTAGGTCCTGACTAAAAAGTTACATTACATTTGTTCTGTTTTGGTCTTTCTTACCTTAAAATGTTGGTTTCTAATTTATCCCTGCATATTCCTAGTTGTGACCAATACTTGTAGGGACATCTCCTTGAATACGCGTAGTTAATTCATCCATAATTAGTGCAAGAGGTTAAGGATGGGAGGGTTTAATGCAGATCACCCGGTGAAAACCCGTTATAGATAGAGCTTCGCTTGTATCACTGCCAGCTGTTCAAAATACAAACACAAGTATATATTAGTATGATATGTGTTAAGTTTCAAGAGTTTATCATGAACAAGATCATTGTTATATCATCTTAGAATCATGAGTCCTAACCGCTTCCCAATCAGAATCATGGAAGCATAGTTTTATAGCTGGAGTGCAATCTTGGATGGGAGTTTATTAACAAAATTGAGATGGATAAATAGAAAGACTAGGGAAAAAAATCTGAATGTGCATCTCAAGGAATCTGGGAGTATGAGAGTATCCCCAACCCAATGAAGGATAAATTAAATGAAAGTCGATTGAGATGGTTGTGACATGTACAAGATTACTAGGAAGACTGTTGAAGCGAATAGATTCACTTTGGTGCAACCCTTGAGGACTTCAAAAGTGTGAGAGGAAGGTCACAAAAGATGTGGATGGGGTTATAATAGGTCTGAAGATGCAAGCTCTAACAAAAGATATGTTTTTAGATATAATTCAATGGAGGATCATTATGTCATCTACTCAAGTCATTGGAATAAAGCAATATAAATGACAAGGATGGTGATATGATGGTATAGTTTTGTTTCACTTCATACCAAACTATGATAAGTGATTACTTGACACTTCAATATGCTTGATGTACTTGTATGGCAAGATTTTCTCATTTTTTATTAGTTTCTTAAATCTCCCAACAATTTTCTTGTTTTTCTTGTCAACAAATGTGTATGTTATATAATAGCAAGTGGTGCTACAAAATATTTGCAAACTTAGAGCTTTCATTGTGTATGTGTATGTTATATAATAGCAAGTGGTGCTACAAAATATTTGCAAACTTAGAGCTTTCATTACATATATCGTGATCTAAAAGCAAAGGGAAATTTTTTTTTGAAATTTAGCTAAAAAATCTAAAAAGATAAAGCAAAATATCAAGAATATAAGATGGGATACTTGTGCCTGTATTTTATATCTTAGTATTTTCCTTTATATTTATATAAGAATCTATATCTGGGTATCTTAGATACCAAATCCTTGTGTCTCATTTTGAAACTACTCTATTGAAGAGGCAACTTAGCTAATGTATGGGGTGATGTTCCCAGGTCCTTGGTTCCAACCCCCTTGGACCTGCCTTCATCTTGCTAATCATTAACCCTTCATCTTGCTAGTCATTAACCCTTTAGCTTTGAAAAACCTACTCTACCATTGAAGGTACACCCCGTAGGAGCACATCTCCTCCAATGAATCTCTATTGCATAATCTTCAATAGTTTGATCACAACTACTCCCTATTTCTCCGTTTTAGTGATGGGCCCTATAAAGTTAACAATGCACTACACTTAATCTGGTAGAATTGAAAAATTGTTTCATTGAACTACATATGAGTTGCCTGTCACTTTTTTTGTGTGTGGATAAGTAGCTGTCATTGTTGTTGTTCCTCAAGACTATTAATTTACTCGGGTTGATTCCTCTCAGGCTCATCAGGATGTTTTCTGCCAGCTGGTTGATTTGATAGGAATCACATCCATCATGGAGGTCGGTGATTAACACTCATTGTTCAACTAATGTCTCATACTTGACTCCTTGGAAATCAATATTAAGCGTTGAATTTTAACTTTTTGGTGAAGATTACTATATCCTCACAAGATTTTCATGTGCAGGTTTTGATTCGACTTGTCACCGCTGATGATCATATGTATTCCAATTTTATGGATGTGATGCAGTGGTTAGCCAATAGCAATTTGCTAGAAATGATTGTGGATAAATTGGATCCAAGTGTAAGTGGCACAATTGCATGTTTCATTCCAAACTATATGCATATCACTCAATGAACTGGTACAGTACTTTTTAGTGTTTGGTACACCCTTGCATTTTTCTTAGACTTTGAAATGCACAGTATTCTTTACTATCTCCAGAGGTTATTGAGTTTCTGAAATACCCTTCTTTGGCATCTTTGTGCATACGTATTTGGCCAGTTGTGAAAGGAGATGACCTTTTGGCATGCCTGCATTTTATCTGTCAGTTGTCCCTTATCCAGAAATTAGATCATGCTGTTTTAACCACTAGAAGGTGGCATGTGCAAATGCATGTGATTGTGATTTAAAATATTGATTAAAGGGTTTTTGAAGATTATATAGTTAAAATGATACTTTTGTAATTTGAAAACTAAGGTCGCTATTTCTTTAACTTTTTTAACCAAAATTACCCTGATTATATTAAATTTAAATATAGAAGTGGTGGCATTTACGGCCACTCCAATTTTGGTGTCAAACCACTTCTACCCTGCCTTCTCTCATTATAATAGTCAAGATATTGCACTGTGCATTCATATTGTCCTAACTAGTTGCTCGTATTGTAACCCATGCCTGGTTTAGTTTTAAACTTTATAATTGGTGTACTTGGTGAAATTGTTGAATGAATGTCTGGTTTTTAAGTTCTTCAGTTCGGGTTCATTTAGTGAATGACTTGAGTCCCTGATGGACTTGTCTTAAATATAACAGAGTCCTCCTGAGGTTCATGCTAATGCAGCTGAAACACTCTGTGCTATCACTCGAAATGCTCCATCAGCTCTATATACTAAACTCTCTAGCACAAGGTTTGCATTTTTGTGTTGTTTATTTCCCCCCTAGAGCCCCCATTAAGAGAAGCATTATATATTGACTGGATGGTTTTTTCCACTTCATTCATTTGCAGCTTCGTTACGAGGATATTTGGTCACGCACTGGAAGATTCAGAATCAAAATCTGGCCTTGTGCACTCACTATCAGTGTGCATCTCTTTGTTGGATCCCAAAAGATCAGTTTATTCTCCTGTATTTCATTCTTTGCGAAGTCAACATATGTATGAGTCACCTAACCTTGAGACTGTTAGTGCCATGCTGCCAAAACTTGGTAAGTTCTTGGATGTTTGTTATTGGGAAAAAAGAAAAATTCCTGGGTATTTGTCGCAATGTGTTGGTCCAATTTATTTCAAAGTGATTATAATACTTTTTTCAGTGGATTATTCTTCCTTGTGTCACAAATTAGATGTATGCTCATGGAAATGGCTTGTTATGCATTTCTTTGATGCCTTTTTTGGTTGTGACAAGTAATGTAAATTTTAATGCTATATAAACTTTCTGTTGATTCTGTGTTTTTCCAGTTATGTAGGTTACATTGGGTACTTTCTATCTGTTATTGCTTGCAATATACTCCTTTATACCCAATTGCTTGGAGCTCAGTTATTTGTATGCAATCCTGTAACGTTCACATATAAACTTTTTTTTGGGGGGGTTAAACTTGTTGATGTATAATTCAGCTGCAATAGTATTTTAAGTCTTTGTTTTTCTTTCAGTTCTGTAATTATTGTACCAAATGGAAGAAACGGGAACTTCTATGCTTTCTGAAAATGTTGGGAGTAAGTTGCATTTACCTTTGGTGGCGTACCAATATGAGCTGAAAAGGATATATTTTAGTACATTGCTTCCTGCTCGATATTCTCCTTGAGTCCTTGTATAGTTCCTGGCAACCTATTATTTGTTTGTTATTTTAAAGAAAACTTCAATTTCTTGTTCTTCAAAACTTAATGTTGGTCTCTCTTGATATACTTGTTGATGTGCCAGCTTAACCTGCTAAAACAATTGTGAACATGCTGAGCCAGAGGTTGGATATCTTTTTTCAGTTTTAAATCAGTGGTAGAATTATGGACTTGAAAAATTAATGGTCGGGTATGATAAAATATTTGGTTTAACTTATGACTATCTTTCTATAGGTTTTAGGACTCTTAGGGTTGGATATGCATATACTAGTTATACATTCATTCAACCGTCAAGATATGAAATCATTTTGGATATTCTATTGTTTTATTGTATTTATCTAGAAAATAGTTATCTGATTCTTGTGAAAATAACAAGATTCCTTTTTTTTTTGTGTGTGTGTGTGGATACTTATTGATATATGAGTTTATGACTGTAATGTGACGTATCATGGTGAACAGATGTTATAGTCAGTCACTTATCATGGTGGAACAAGGGACCTCTAGGATACTCTATTCTTATTTGACAAGCAGTTTGGACACTAGTTTCTCATTTTCAAAGCTTCTCTCACAACATGGACAACTTACCAATGCCCATCTTATGGTGCAGGAGACTTGCTTATGCTTTTGAATGTATGCTCTGATGAAAAGGTTTTGCCCACCACATATGGCGAGCTAAGGCCTCCTCTTGGGAAGCACCGATTAAAGGTTGGTCTTTGTTACAATTTTGCTATCTATTATGTGCTTTATTGGTGCACTGGCTTGCTGAAGTAATTATTTGCCTGCAAAAATAAACATTAAACTGGGAGTGTTAAAATCCTTACATTCCACTAGAAATGTTTAAAAATCATTTCTCAATAAGTGTTTTCTTTGGGCTAAAAGGTTTTAAGGAGTTCACGCGTGTCTTCTTTGAAGACACTTTGTTTAGGTGGGAGGTTGTGTGTAGGAGTGGTGAGTAGTTTTTGTGCTTTGGCTTTTTTTCTTGCTGGTAGTTCTCTCAATCTCCTTCCTTTGTAGGTCTTCTATGTTAATCAATTATACTTGTAAAAAATTTAATTGGTTGAATTCCTCATGACTTACTAGCTTGCTCAGATTCTGCTAGGAAAGGTCTTCCATTCAATCATTTCCTTTTAGATCTTTTAAGAAGATCCTGAGGCCAATATATTCCACAGTAGTTCCAACTGTTGATCTCATGGGAGCCAATGATAGTGTACTTGGTTTATTGATTTTGGTAAAATTTAGAGTTACGTTTCTAAAAAACTACTTACGTCGAACTTTTTAGCATCATGTTGTTGGGACTAGGCTCTGATGTGTTAAATTAAGTTGGCATCCTTTTATACAACATTTACCAAATCTTTCAATGTATCGTGTTGTTGACCACAAATATTTGGGATAAGGCATTGAAGATGATAACGATGATGTTTAATGTTGTCAAAAACCGCGCCTAGGCCCTGCTTTGGCCATCTAGACCATCCAAGTGCTTAGCTCCGACCTGCTTAAAGTGGGGTTTTAAAAAAGAGTGGTTAAAATGATAATTTTATGTAAAAACAGTGGTCTAAGAGGTATTTAATCAATTTTAGAATGTAAGGAGTGTCAAATATTTTCACCTAAATTTTGAGGAGCAGGCTAAGATTAAAAGACATTGGAGGGGGACATAAAGTACATGAATATTGGTCGTTACGTTGTTTTAGTTTTCATTTAACATGTTAGTTGTGTTGACTTACTAGTTTGTTTAATGGTTAGGATTATAGTTGTAATATTGTATTTTTATTATTTTCTTACTTTTTTCACATTACTTTTATTACATCTAAAAAATTGAAACTATTATTATTTGCCACTTAAGCCCCGCCTCCTCCCCTGCCCCGCCCGCCCGCTCACATGTAGGCCCTGAGAGAGAGAATACACAAGAAGCAAGCACAGTTGGGTCTTACATAGATCTCCAATTTTTTTTTTTTTTTCTAAATTTATTTTGTGATTGGATTTCAGATAGTAGAATACATTGCAGTATTATTGAGGACTGGCAATGAAATTGCTGAGAAGGAATTGATTAGCTCAGGTGCTATCCAGAGAATCCTGGATCTCTTTTTTGAGTAAGCTGTTGGTTCATTTTATGTTTTCACCGTAATATATAATAAATACAAGTGGTAGTTTTATATGCCTTGTTACAACGTATGCAGGTACCCATTCAACAGCGCTTTCCATCATCATGTAGAGAGTATCATAATATCATGTTTGGACAGCAGGAATAGTACCATTGTTGATCATCTTTTTAGAGATTGTAATTTAATTGGAAAGTTCCTCCATGCAGATAAACATCCCATTATTTCTGATGATTCGAATCAGGTATTCACATGTTCATACAATGGTGATCTTTTCCAACTCATTTACAAATGTCTTTGGGTTCGGTTTAACATTTACAAATGTCAATCATAACTATACTGAAAAAAGCTGTTTTTTGATATCTTCTATCTTTTAGTTTTGAAAATCTATTTAGGGTGGTTTATAAATAAAAAAAATCTATCAAGGGTTAAAAAGTGAGAAACAAGAAAGTATGAGCTCGAGATTTTTTATAGGAATAAAAAAGTTATGGAAGGACAACTAGTCGGGAAAGAACTATATGTTTTCCCTTTGAGATTTTGTGAGCATATCCATTTTGAAATATGTCTCTCAAGCATGGTTTCAAATCTCGTCCGAGACGGAGATGACTCGGGCAAGTCATCACAATATTGTCCATCAACGAAACAGACAGACAAGGCGTCTCATGCCTGCGGAATCTTGCGAGATAAACAAGAGGACTCGAATGGAATTTTGAAAATGTTGTTCGAGTCGGTAAAACTTGGCCGACTCAACTGGGATTTTGTATATTTTTATTAAATAATTCATTTTTTAGAATTTAAATACATATTATCTAAATAAAATCTGATTTCATGATTGAACATCTTCCAATCAACCTTATTTTATAACAAAATATAAATATTTTTATATAAATATATATGAATAATTATCTCGTCCGAGACAACTTGGCCTCATCCATGAACGAGAGAAGATGTTAAAGAGAGATTTAAAAACCATGCTCTCAAGATATGGGATGAAAGGAAATGAAAGTCTGACATAGATCTTTGATTTCTTAATGTGGCTTCTAACCTCAGTGACCTTCATTGGGCCCCCTTATGCATTAACGTCCAACTGATGAGAAAGAAATATATTCTTTGACTATGCAGCCTACATCTTCTGCTGCTGGAAGAAAGGCACCGCGGGCTGGTAACCTTGGACACATCTCACGAATCTCTAACAAACTTGTTCAACTGGGAAATAGCAACAACCACATTCAGGCATACCTACAGGTTCGTAGCCAGATTGGATATATGTACCTTGTTGCATAGTCGATGTTCAGTTACTGTAAATTTTTTTTTTGAAGAGAACTTATGATTCTGCTCCAACTGATTCTCTTTTGCAAAGAGCATATAAAATTCCTTTGTAAACTTTCCTACTCATTTGTAGTAATTCCTCTAAATTCGGCCATCCCATATATCCCAAGGAGCATTCATCAAAGCTGAACTTTTGGATTTCCTTGCTGCCCTCTTTCTTTTTACCTCAATTCTAGATGGCCACATTTCCTGAAATGAAAATTCACCATTTTTTTTCGAGTGTTTCAAAAATAGAAGCCTATCTGAACATCTTGAATCTATCCTCTCTTTTAACCTCTATAACACATTTTAAATTATCTGCATATATGTGACTATTTCTTTGTTAGCCACGGTTGATTTTAATAAGTTTTCTGCTTACAAAAAAATGACATGATCATGCGTGTTGGTATTTGTTGTGGATGTGAAGTGTTTAACACAATGTCTTCATACGCCTTATAGCTATCTTATAATCTAATGAATATTTGTAGATTTATAATAATAAATATCTGTTGTTGAGTTTAAGAACTTAATTAATTAGTGAATGGTAGTGGAAACACCAACCCTTTTTTTAGAAGTCGTTTTTAGAGAAAGTCATTAAAATAAAGGCGGGATCTTCTTATGGGTCAAGATATGTGTCGGGATGTATTAACATTGATATGCATGTGTCCATGTGTGATTGACACGGCATAAAACCCAGGTCTCTATTACATAGGTTAAATGCTGGTGAGTTAAACAAAAGATATATTCGGAAGAAATCCATTTAATGTGAAATTTTTATGTCTAGTATTTTTTTGGTTGGTGGAACATTGGCTGAGTTGGGGTTATTTGTTCTATGTAGGAAAATGCTGAATGGGTTGATTGGCAATCAACCGTTCTACAAGAGCGTAATATCACGGAAAATGTAAATCGATGGGCTTGCGGGTATGCTTTCTACCCGACTGTTTTATTGTGTATTGTAGATGTTACAAAGTATTATAAAAAGGTTCTCGCATGGAGTGTATGGTGTATGTATCCATTTTAGGTTTATGAAATGAAAGCTGAGGTTGAGAACATTGCTGACATGGAAAGTGCTTTGTTGTTCTGCTGTCCATACAGCCGCCCGACCACATTGCAAGACAGGACGAGGGATAGTGATGACGATGATTTCCATGATAGAGATTATGATGTTGCAGCACTCGCAAACAACCTAAGCCATGCTTTTAGATACAGCTTATATGAAAATGATGCCGAGCAGGTATTGCGTGCTGTATCTACTTAAACCAGCTGTTTTATTGAACACGTCTTTCATTGATTTTATGGATTTGTGACCTATTATTATCTTGTGGTGGTTGCAGGTTCATGAATCTCTTGATCGGGATGATGAGGTAACATTTCCAATTATTCTAAGGCATGCAAGATTATGCCTGTCTACATAATTCATTTCTAAAAATACCATTATGTATGTCTACCATGGTTTTAAATCTCGTCCGAGACTGTGATGACTCTTCTGAGTCATCTCGGTCGTGTTTACGAACAAGTGAGATATATTTATCGGACAAGATCACAGAGATATCATTTTTTATATAAAAAATTGCTAAGAACGCGAATGCCACTTTAAATCTCTCAAGTTTGTCATCCATCTCTTCTCCATCCCATTCAATTTTCCTTTTGAAGGGCATTAGTTCAGTCGTCCTCAGGAGCCCTAATTTCAAATCTCTCTCTATCCAGTAGCTTCTCCTTGCTTCACTATTAAAAGTTCCCTGGTTTGTGCACGAGAGTTCTTTAAGCTTCCTTTTCAACTGGACAAACATGGGTTCACATTAAATTATTACCGGAATTTCCTCACTTAGAAGCAGTTAGATCTTGAAAGAGTAGATTTCTTCACCAACTAGTCCATAAAGGATTTATCCTTTAATTTCCTCCACCACATTTGGATCAAATGGAAATCAGTTAGCTACTTGTATATGTACATGAAGAAAAGCTGGGGAGCTAAATAGGATTTTTATATAATTTTTAAGGTTCTTTTTTCCCTAAAAAATTTGGGATTAATCTTGTTTGTCTCATCCTAAACCAAGATGACTCGGTCTCGTCCATGAATGATACGAGACGTCCAACTGAGATTTGAAACCATGATGTCTACATGATGCATTACTATGAATGCACAATAAATTTATAGGTACTAATCATACTGTCACGGCCCTATTCTTTCGAAGCGAGGTCGTGCGGCGCAAGGGGGTCAAATCCACTTGCAAGCTTGTAAAATGATCGTACACCACACACACGTAGCTAGCAAACAAGTAAATGAGGCAACACGAGGCAAAGCCCGGAGGCAACTTTGTTGATATAATATTGATTACACGGGGTAACACGTTACCAAAGCAATAGATGCGTTACAAAGCAATAGATGATCCTATGACACGCGGGACTTCCACGGAGCTGGGCTTCAAGGGCTTGAACAACGTGGGTGTAGGCCGGGGATTGGGATAACACTGACACCCTTCCTACAAAGTGTATGCTAAGTCTTTACTAGGTTTCCAGAAGGAAACATCAAAAGTAGAGGCCGGTCATACTCCCTATTACGAAAATGCCACTAAGCTAACAAGTGTGCCTTGGCACGGGGCTGATACGTACCCTAAGCTAACAGATATGCCCTGGTACGGGGGTTGACATGGCTTCATAACGAGCCTTACATACTGTTACATGGGTGCTCTCGGGTAGTTCCGGGGCGAGCTTACACCTAACTCTAGGTGACAGATGATATGGCCGTTACATACAGGCACACACACTAGGTGCACATCATGCAAGCAGGGAAGAAGGGTAAATGGGGGCATCATGTTTAGTATAAACACCAATGTCATTGATTTTGTTAATGATTTGTGAGGTCGAAAAAGATAGTTGGGATTAGGGAAGCATCTTTGAACTGTTTTTTTTTTTTCTTTTCTAACCATATAATTTGTTTATGAAAATTTGTATTTTGATCAATTAAAACACTGCAGGATGTTTACTTTGATGATGACTCTGCTGAAGTAGTGATATCGTCACTTAGGCTTGGTGATGACAGGGAGAGGTAGGGTTTCCAAATCATTGCTATACTGCATGCTTACCAAGAGTTCCAAGTGAAACTCTAATTATATAAAACTACCAAGTGTTCAAGAGCTTTTCACTGATTAGATCTCATAAACTTGAGGCTGGAATTCTGATCCAGGCTTTTGATTCTAAATAATATAAGAAATTGATCATCTCAATTCTCATAGCTAATGATTGAAAGAAAATCTTTTCCTGTTGCAGCAGTATGTTCACGAATTCAAACTGGTTTGCTTTCCAAGATGACAGAATTCATAATGAACCTCTTAGCACATCTCCATCAGATAAACTGGATGAGATCAATTTGAATGGAACAACAAATGGTGGAAACAGTAGTAGTGATGATGAGGTGGTGGTTGGAGAGGATGAGGAGTTCGTAGACACTGCAACTTCTGGTGACGGGGCATCCGGATCCACCACAAGTCTCGCAAATGGATTTACCACTACGAACCCACTTGACAACAAGGCAATCTCTCCTGGCGATCAACCATCACCCGACTGGGTGGGATGGCGGGAGCTGTCGGATTCACAGGTTGATGGGTCTGATGGGAACCCATCTGATGACAACAGTAAACCTGATTCCCATCTTTCGGGTTCTACAGAAGCGGCGGATCCCACTGTTAACTTTGTATCAAATGGAGAGGTCGAAACGCAGAATGGTACCACAAGTCCAACAAATTCCAACGAGGACTCAGTGGGGACTGATGTGAGCCAAAGAGCTACTGTGCCATCCTTGTTTGAAGAGGATGTGGAGTTCGTGGGTGTGGAATTAGAGGGCACAGAGAGGGCAATGGATCAAGCCCTTAAAGAGGGGATAGTTGGGGAAGCGGGGGCTTTGAAGAAGAACCTCTCACCCAAAGTGTCAGAAAAGGAGAAGCCCGATGAAGATGGCGCAGAGATGTTAGCATTCAATGATGCGAACTACTGGAGGGTTGATCATGAAGTAACTGTTATTCATGATTGAAGTGTCAGGGAGCTTTGGTAGTTCTTCTACCTTTTGTTATGTACAGTATTTTCCTAAGTGGGAATTGGATGTTAGGTCATATTATGGCTAGTGGTAAATGTTACTGTTATTAATTGTTGTTATTCATGTTTTTAGTTTTCTGTTCTATTTTGAGGTTCTAGTTATACTTCTATTGGGACTGATTTTCATGACCAGTCCCCCTGACACATTGTGTTCTGTTCTGTTCTCTTGGATTACCATACCACTTAAGAATGTTATACAGCATTCTATTTCCTAAAAAACCATTTTTTAGTGCAGATTAATAATAGCAAGGCCTAGAAATGAGTTTTGGATGTGTATTTGCCATCAGATGTGGTAATTTTCAAGGTTTAAAATCTCGTCTCAAGGCAATATCTCATAGAACAGTTGGGATGGGAGCATCCGTAATGTTTCTCAAAGATCAAATCTGGAACATTTATAGCGTGTTTTGGGTTGATGTTTTGCCAGTTTTATTGATGATCGTTTGATAATATTTGTTCTTGTTTCAAATGCAAATCGTGCCATATTTGACTATTTGTTGGTTATGAATTGTAAGTCTTAAAGAAATTCAGACACGCACACAAGCAGCACAAAAAGGCTCAGTGAGTTGGATAAATAACTTCCATGGCACTAGTTCCAATAGGTTTCGTTACAAGGGAACGTGTGATAAGGCAGGTTTGCTTGCTCGTCTCATATGCACTTGGTTTGGTAAGCGAAGTCTTAGGCGCTTGACTGGTGCTCGGATTGTATCTTACCTCATATGCACTTGGATAGTGTAATGGCCTAAAATACAAGCAATTCAAAGTACAAAATGATTCTTACTTTGTTTGATAAGGTCTTGAAATTCGTGTCATTCTCCTCGAACAGGGGGTATTTATAGCCCCCCTCACTAGTTGTCGTCACAATATTCCCTTTGCGCTTAGTATCGTCCACCAACAAGATGGATAGACAAGTCAAACATATCGGATAAGCATTGTTGAACGAGACGTCAGAAAACTTGTCTGAGATGACTCGGTCTCGTTCATGGATGAGAGGAGATGTCAAAACGAGTTTTAAAAACATGATTACTATTGCTAAGAATGGTAATCTTCTTTAAAGGATATAACAATATTTATTTGGAGAGCAGAGCTGCTATTGGCACCCCAACTTTTAGTCAGTACATCCCAATTTTTTAAAATTATTTATTACACCTCAATTAAAGATTAAAACACATTCTTCAAACATTACAAAGGTTCAGCTCAAATTATAATCTCAACATTATAACACTCTTTCAAACAATTTCAGTAGTTGTTTACAATTACGATTGGGTTCATATAAAAATATAGAAATCTACCAGAAAAAAGAGATAGAGCTTCTATTGTCACCTCAACTTTTACTTGTTCTCAATCATTCACTTATTTTCTTGGGATTTTCTTTAAAACATACACAACTTATATCCAAATTCCGATTTCGGTACACTATTCATTTTAATTCCCAAAACATGCATTTCGAGTGAATTTGTCACACTTTTATAATTAATGAATTCGCTTGTATATCTACGAATTCGTAGATATTAAAAATGATGACCTCACGAGTTCGTAGGTTAATAAATGACGGATGCATGTTTCAGGAATTATAAAATGAACAGTGTACTGAACTCAAAATTTCGTCATATTCAACATACAAAATGAAGATTCACCCTATTTTCTTTAGAGTCCGACTAGCCTTACTATAATAGTGAGTATAAAAAACCTTACTAAGCCTCATCCACTGTAAAAAAAGACCTCTAAATGCCCAAAACAAGTTCTTGAGATTCATAACAAATCTCGAGGTCTTTTCGATGGTGGATGAAGCTTAGTAAGCCTTTTTCTTCTATGGGGTGCCAATAGAAGCTTTCTTTATTTACTTCGGCTGAACGCAACGGGTAGTGTTTTGGTTTCGGGTTTAGACCACCCACCCATGGTTTAGAATAGAACCCGGACTAGTAGTCTCGGGACCCGTTTACACTCCTCATCACAGTAGGAAGGGTGTTTTCGATATTTCAATCATAGTCAAGGCCATTAACAAATCCTTCTCCTTCTAAGTAAACTATAAAACTCTCTGATAGTCTGATCTGTCTCTTTTACTCATACTTCTGCAACTGCTAAGGTTCTCTCTTCTTCTTTTCTCTTTTCTTTTAAATTTCCAATATTTTTTACTGCTTAAATTCAATTTTAGTTCAATATAATTGTTAGGGTTCCAAACACAGTGTAATTAGTCTAATATTTATTCTAATTTAGTTTTGAATTTTTCTTAGAAAGCCCTAGAATTCTTTTGATATTAAAGTTAGTTCATGTTTATCTTCTCTGTATTCGATCCAATTTTTTCAAATAAGCTCTAAATCGTTGTTTTAGTGTTCACTTCTAATTTAATTCAGTTGCTTTAGTTATTTAATTTACGTTTAATTTCTGTGATTATCTTCAAATCTTTGTTATATATGAAAAAAAAATTAAACTTTGAGTTTCTCTTAAAATTCTCTAGAATTTTTTTGATATAAAAGTTAATATTAAATTCTCTGTATTTGATCAAGTTTTTTCAAATAAACTCTGAATCGTTTTTTAGTGTTTTGCTTTTGTAATTTTCTTCAAATCTTTATTATAGATGAAAAATTCAATTAAGTGAATTAATTTAGAGAGCTGCTATTGGCATCCCAACCTTTAATTATTACACCCCAATTAAAAATAAAGAAAATAAGTGAATGGTTGAGAATAAGTAAAAGATGGGTGCTAATAGAAGCTCTCCTGTTTTTTTCTGGCTAGATTTCTATATATATATTTGGGTTTATGATTTTATATGAGCCTAATCATAATGGTAACCAACTATTGAAATTGCTTGAACGAGTGTTATAATGTTGAGACTATAATTTGAGCCAATCTTTGTAATGTTTGAAGAATGCGTTTTAATCTTTAATTCGGGTGTGATAAATAATTTAAGAAATTGGGGTATAATAAGTAGTTGGGGGTGCCAATAACAGCTCTCAATATTTATTATAGATGAAAAATTCAATTACATAGATATCTCATCTATTAATTCATCAGAGTGGCTAAATTGTTCTTACAAATATTTCTTTTTTAATTATTTTATAACAGGTGCTTAACTTATTTGTATGTATATACAATGCCTCGGCGGTCTGCAAGCAATTCGTCGACATCTAAACCATCGGAAAATATCGAACCAATTGAATTAGATAGAGTTAATAAGAAGCTATATAACAATGGAAGTATAGAAAGTCCAAAGAGATCGGCATTTTTATGGTTGGCATTGTTTGTTGTGATCGTCAATGGATTTTGGGCTGTTCATTATTATCAGTTTGAGACAATGCCTATACCTCTTAGTGGTCAAGAGGCTGGAAAACGGGGTTTCTCAGAAGAAGCGGCAATGGAGCATCTCAAGGCCTTAACTGAATTGGGTCCTCATCCTGTTGGTTCTAATGCTCTTGATCTTGCGTTGAAGGTTTGGATATTAGGATTTTCATGAATTTTTCTCTCTTGCATTTTGTTTTTAATTCATATTATATTATATGCTTGGGCATGTCAGTCAAGAAATGTTAATTTTTGTATTTCGGTTCATACCTCTAGTGTTATTTGAGAGAAAAAAACAAACTGTAGAATGCTTTTCTTGATTTGATTATGGGTTGTTTTAATTGGAATGTGCCTTATTTCATGGTACACCTAATGTCCCTGCTTTTAAGACTTTGTTGATATTCCACTAGTTCTGAATGGTTGCTCTATGTGTACTATTCAGTCTTCTTGATGTTGTTGATATTCCACTTGGGGTTCCTCTATGACTCTTGTCAAGGCTTACTTTTCAAAAAGAAGAGGTTGTACTCCTCTGAATAAGGCACCTTGATGCATTTATCAAGTGTTACACACCCTCCTGGTTGTGTTGAAGCCAGCTGAAGAGATTTAATATTTCATGGAAACAATGATACCTACCCAATTTATTTTACAATACCTTCATATATTACTTTCTTAATCTTCAAAGTATATATGGGAAGTTGGTGGTTTCTTCATCTTTTGTTTTGTTTTGTTATGTAAACATGAGAACTTATAATAAATTAAAATGGAGTTTAATGATGGGAAATACCCAAGATGATAGATATGGTAAGAAGTCTCAATCTCATGTTTTTTCACATAATTGATTTGATATAAATGATTCCTATCTTTGTAGACAAGTAACAATAATTATCTCCCTTTTGGTCAGTAGTCAGGACTATTTGTATTGTAAAGAAAATAATCTCCAAGGAATTGGAGGTTCTGGTACCTAATTGCACTCAATTACTCTATGTATGAAAGTAAGTTCCTCTATATAAGTTTGGCAATATTCAAAAGTGCTTATTTCTCATCCATTCCCCTCCCCCCCCCACACACAATTTCCTTAAGGAAAGAATGATTGAGAAAACAAATTGCTGTATATTCCATTTTAATTCATGCATGATTACTTGTGCATTCTTTTCAGTAATTCATTCTAATTTTAATTCGATGTTTATCTGATAGAATATTATAGATATGTAATTTTCCTTTGAAATCATCTCACAGAGTTCTGCTTTTAACATGATTTTTGTCATAGTATGTTTTGGCAGCATCCGAGAAGATTAAGGAAATGGCTCACTGGGAGGTTGATGTTGAAGTTGATTTCTTTCATGCAAAACCTGGTGCAAATCGTCTCATTGGTGGCCTATTTATGGGAAGAACACTTGTGTATTCAGATCTGAAACACGTGGTCTTGAGAATCTTACCAAAATATCCATCTGAAGCGGATGAAAATGCGATTCTCATCTCTTCTCACATAGATACTGTTTTCTCAACGTATGCTTCCTTTATCTTTGTCTTAGTTTTGGTTAGTTCTTACCCGTTATTTGAAGGGCCATGATCTGGTGAATCAACCCTAAGGGGTTGGCCTAGTGGCAAGTCGAGCCTTGATAAGCTCCTCAGGAAGGGTAGGCCAAGTGTTCGAAACCCCACGAAGCAATGAATTCCTTGGGGCCACCCTCTAGGGTCCGGTTGACCCTCGACTCGACTAGTTGCGCATAGGACTCTCCAAAGGGGGCGGTGTGTGTGACCATGGGATTTGTCTCACCCGAATGGTGGGGATACCCACGATAAGCAAAAAAGAAAAGGAAAAAAGGATCCGATGACTCATGGAAAGAACACATGATCCCATCATTTAAACACAAAATCCAATGGTTAAGATTTAACGTCGAGATAAGTATCTCCAAGATGTGTGTTTTCGAGATACATATAAATCTCAACCATTGGGTTTCGTGTTTACACGGTCCGGATCATGTGTTCTCTCATGAGTTACTGGAACCTGACCCTTATTTGAATTATTTTATTTTTTTTAGTAAAATACTTCTAAAGAAAA
Source organism: Akebia trifoliata (assembly GCF_017979445.1). NCBI lineage: Eukaryota > Viridiplantae > Streptophyta > Magnoliopsida > Ranunculales > Lardizabalaceae > Akebia > Akebia trifoliata. Next base: position 25,022,625 of record NC_141389.1, read on the forward strand.
AGAAAGAAACAGTGAAACATCAATAAAGAAAAAAAGAGTTACAACAGCTTCACATAGATGGATGAATGTTCTAAGAGTGATAATAGAACTGTATTTCTCTGTGTAATATGCTGACTTTTTCTTCTTCTTTTGAAGTTCTTTGTAATAATGGTGACATTGCTTTGAAGCACAAGGTTATACTATAAATATGAATCCAGTTGTGATTGGTGTAATTTGCATGTCGTTCTTGTAATAATGCTTATGGAACTTCTGTATCATTTATGATCCCCCCAATCCCCATACATTAATAGGCATTACTTTGCTATTTATTGAACTGCAACAATGGCTCCTGTGAGTGTCAGGTATATTGCATCCGTAAAGGTTCGATTCATGCATTGCATATTGTTTTTTGTATGGCCCATCTATTAGATGGTGTAGCGTTGCTTCTTGTGATCTGTCACAAGGTTTTAGCTCTTGTTGGTAAATCGGTTAGAGCGTAGAAGAAGTCAAATACTTATCTGGCAAGAGCTTCTACAGTGTCTTTTGGTATTTAAAATTTTTTAATTTTCTCCAAGCCATGTGTTTGATGATTTATGGTGTGGTTAGGCATATAATCTATTTTTTAATTTTGTGAACATCTATATAATAAAACACAATGGTGGATCCCACTCCTTTGTCTCAATTTTTACGCCCCATAAAGAAAGTATCTCGAGGATGGTTTTCCCTCCTCATCTTCTTTCTTCTTCCCCTTCCCAAGAATACCCCTAACTTTATTGTTTTTTCACTTATACCCCTTTTCAAAAACACCCCTACAACTTTCTATATTACTTTTCCCCCTTTTCCCTTTTTCAATAATACCCTTTGAATTTTCTTATTTTTCCTCTTTCACCCCCTAAACCCCAAAGAGGATGCAGCACGGGCAAACTCTAGTGATGTCATATTTTTTAATTCATAAAAAAAATAATTATGAATCTTAATATCTGACTATTTGAAACCCCCATTCAATTTGAATCTTACTCTTTACTATTTTATGATTTGATTCTATTCTCTCAGGCATTGACTGTAGTGTAGTGATTCCAAATGATTATAAATAATTTTTTACTTGTAATAATTTTCTAGTTTGAGTAAGTAGAAACTAACTGCATATTTTGTAGGGAAGGAGCTGGTGATTGCAGTTCATGTGTGGCTGTTATGTTGGAGCTTGCTCGAGGGATTTCTCATTGGGGTCATGGATTTAAGAATGCTGTTATTTTTCTATTCAATACTGGGGAGGAGGAGGGTCTTAATGGAGCTCACAGCTTTATAACACAGGTTTGGAGCATTTAACACTGAACCATCTAATGCTGATTCATCTCTTTATATCATTCTTTTTCTTAGTTAGTGACTTCTACCAAACAAGTTTATCCTTTACAGTGAAAGGTTAGTCAATAGTTCAAAACATCGAGATGGAAGATGATGTTGTATTATTGTTTGGGGAAGGATCAATGATGGATTTTTCTGAAACAGATCCTTTTTACTTCTTGAAATAACAATTTTTCAAAGCATGTATCCAATTTCTCATATGGTGAACTCTGAAGAAAAGGATTACCGTCTAGAGTTTTAATAGAAATGTAGTGATAAGATGAGGTTTCTACCATTCAACATTTTACAATAGTTTCTATTTGTTTTTATGTTATAAATTGCTCAAAACTTCTGCTTATCCTGGGATCACATGGAACTCACTGTAAGCCCTACTCAAGATGAAAATAAAAGAAAGGGATTGTCTTTAGAATATCGAGCACCATTCAAGAAAAGCAGGATATGTTGAATGTAAAAGGAATTACCTGTGAATTTGTTGATGCAGCATCCATGGAGCAGTACCATTCGTTTGGCTATTGATGTGGAAGCAATGGGTATCGGGGGCAAGTCCAGCATATTTCAGGTCAGATTATTTCTGTTAATTGAAGAATTAGGTGGAAATCTTATATGCAATCAAGCAAAATCTAAATGAGTGAACTGCCTCTTGGATGGTAGAGAATAATAATATGTAAAGAGGCGGTTCATCAATTAGATGATCATGATAAACTAGCACATGTCTGATGGATGACAAATATTCGACTCTACCGTCTACTTAATGTTTAATATACTCCCACTGGGATTCATCCATTTCTAATATGATTTCCTTGCTATTTATTTTGTTACGCAATACGATTAGTAGTCATTTTTTCCCTTTTATTTCTTCAATTGATTGATTAATAGCATTTCACCTTTCTTTCATGTTGAGAAATCTGAGATTAAACCACTTTATTTGAAATAGGGTGGTCCTGATCCATGGGCTGTTGAAAATTTCGCCAAGGTAGCAAAGTATCCATCTGGCCAAATCATTGCACAGGTTAGTTATTGTTTTATGTTATTTCTTGACTTTCTTTCAACCACAAAAACCCAAAAAACATAATAACAATTCCCAGAAAATGCCAATGGAAAGGGGGAATCCATTTGGGTTTAACTTGCTATTAAGAAAAATCTTTTTATTTCTATTTTGCCAATTTGTCTTATTCGTCCATGGGAAAGAGCATCCATTTTTGCCTTGTCTAATTGCCGATGACTGTTATAAATATTGTAGTCCAAATGTAGATAAGTCCTATAATTGCTTAGATCTCCATCTCGATTTTAGCTTCGAAATTATCTATCAAATTTTTTTTAGCTTCGGAAGTTTCCAAGAAAATATAAAATTATTCAAGTAAAATGTTTCTGAAGGCCCATTGAATCCTCAAGCTCACTAATAATGGGAATCAGATAAGATCCTGACATGTGCTCAAACTAATTTCTCTAACCCCATCAATCCTTGTAAGTGGTAAGAAATAATTTTTTTTCCAAACATACATAGTCACCAAGTCAGAATACGGGCTTAAAACGGCAAGGGAAAACTTCAGAAAAAACGGAAAAGATGGAAAGAAACGAGAATAAAATGGAAAAAAAGTGCCACTTAGCTAAGTGGTAAGACTTGTGGAGGTTGTCCTAGGTCCTAGGTTCAAACCCCTTGAACCCATGCATCTTATGCTAACTATTAACAATTAACAATATTCCTGTACTAACCAAGCATTTACCTATAAAAAAAAAAATGGAAAAAATGATAAATATAAAAAATATTATATATAATATATTAGACAATTATTCTAAGTTTCCAATATATTTTTGACTAAAAATAATGTTATTGAATATCTATGCATGATAACATTCTTACACATATAAGTATACATTTTATGATGTTAAAAAAGTTTAACTATCAACTTATCTTTTGAGCAAAAAAGACGCTTGAAATTTTTTTAAAATCATAACATCAAGACATTATCAACAAATTCCACATTAAACAACATTTATAGACCAAATTACAAACAACCATAAGGCTACAAAAATTAACCATATGCTTATAAACAAATTGGTTTTTATTTTGTTTTTAAACATAAAAACACGTTTAAAACATGAAAAAAAATATGTTTTAAATGTAAAAAACACGTTTTATTTTATTTTATTGTTTTAATCGTTAGAGTTACAAAGCGCGTTTTAAACTAGACTTTTTAACATAGATTTTGTTACTATGCATACATTTATGAATGCACATAAATTTAATGGTATAGGAGAATTTCTTCACAATTTTCTTATTTCTATACATGCTCCTATATGTTTATTTCCTTTTTCTTTTATTTCATTCAGGGAGTCGGACTATAAAATTAATTTATTAACTTTAGTGCTGTAGGATCTCTTTCTTGGTGGGGTCATAAAATCTGCAACAGACTTCCAAGTGTACAAAGAAGTAGCTGGTCTTTCTGGGCTTGATTTTGCATATTCAGATATTAGTGCTGTATATCACACGAAGGTTTGTCTTTGCATTTTTCATTTGGCTCTTGACCAATCCTTTCAAGGAAGTCCCTTCCAATACGTTTCCCATATGATATAGGTTTTAGATAATGCAACATAATTGGTAACAAATGTGGAGTTTTGACTACTTTTCATGGTTTGAATGGTTATTATTATATTATATTGTTTTTCCACATTTTATATTACTATTTTAGTATCATATTTTTATTCATGATGTACTACATACTTTATGTTTGGAAAATTTAGGGGTGTCATGCAGAATTAATTATTCATTACAGTGTATCTAAAAAACAGTATTGACAATCATTATAATATGTGCATTCATAAATATTGAATGTCATGCATTATTGGTGTTTTAGCCGCCTTCACTAAAACCATCATACTTGGATCTTGGATATACTGAATTGACTTGACTGAGTCCCGGGTTTATTGGTTATTGTTGAATTAATGAACCTTGGTTTTGTGATTACAATTCTTTCTTGGTGGGTAAAGCCTTTTAGTGTTTCCAAACTAATGCTTTAGATTGTTTAACAGATACAAATGTACATTTGATGTATTATTTCTATTCTATTGTTAACATTAGTGTAATTCACCTAAAAATAGAAACTTCCCCTGTTGCTGTTGTTCTAGTATGACTATTAATCGAAGGTTACATTTTAAGTGCTTCCACAATGCAGAATGACAAATTGAAGCTTTTGAAGCATGGATCCCTTCAACACCTTGGAGAAAATATGCTTGCCTTTCTGCTCGAGACTGCTACTTCACCTCATCTTCCGAAAGGGAAGGCTGTTGAAACTGTTGAAGAAATAGGCCAAGAAGACCAGGCCATATTTTTTGACATTCTGGTATTATAAATCCTAAGTTTCTTTTCTTGGTGGAATATTATGTTACCTTATCAATAAGTTACCTCCCATCTTCTGATGCAATTTGTGCCTTATTGGAACCTCACAGGGGACATACATGGTTGTGTATCGTCGACGTCTTGCAAATATGCTTCACAATTCGGTAATATTGCAAGCACTTCTAATCTGGACAGCATCTCTAATTATGGGTGGTTTTCCAGCTGTAGTATCACTTGGATTATCATGTTTAAGTGTTGTTCTGATGTGGATATTTTCACTTGGCTTCACTCTTCTCGTTGCCTTTATTCTACCTCTCATTTGTTCCTCTCCGGTGCCCTTTATTGCTAACCCATGGTTAGTTGTTGGCTTATTTGTTGCACCTGCTCTTCTTGGGGCAGTAACGGGTCAACATGTGGGTTATCTCATCCTACTAAACTATTTGGGGCGTGTTTCTTCCAAGAGAGAGCACAAGGAATCATCTGTTATTCGCGCTGATGTAATCAAGTTGGAGGCTGAAAGGTGGCTTTTTAAAGCTGGTTTTGTTCAGTGGCTTGCTATCTTGATAGTAGGAAATTTTTATAAGGTTGGATCTTCGTATATAGCTCTTGCATGGTTAGTCTCACCCGCTTTTGCTTGTAAGCTCACTTCCCCAATTATCTTAGCCATTTTCAAGTTTCGATTAATATCTTTATATCTTATGATTTCCCCTAATTCTGTTACTTGGAATACCTAGATGGTTTGATTGAAGCAACATTATCTCCAGTGCGATCACCAAAGCCGCTCAAAATTGTAACCTTGCTATTGGGTTTGACTATTCCGACTATAATTTCTGCTGGTATATTTATTCGATTGGCGGGCACGTTAACTGGGATTATAGTTCGCCTTGATAGGTAAGTTTTTTGACATTCCTATAATTGGAAATGAAAGACGACTTCTAGAAATCCCACTGTCCTTGGTTTACTGTTATAATCTCATTTAGTTTTTTTTAGGGAAAATTAATTAAAGGACCCTGGCAGAGGAGGGACTTTTTTCTAAATAGTCCCTAAGTTTTGGGTGGTCTCTCAATAGTCCATTTAGTAAACTTTTCTTTTCTTAATAGTCTCTGGACCTCATCTCACCTGTATAATGTGTTTGAAATACCCAAACTACCCTTTTATCATCTTCTTCAAATAGTTAGTTTTTCCCACGGTGATTGTGATCATTTCCGATGAATGGAGAATGATATTCTCACTTTTGAACATTTAGACACATTTTTTGGATTTATTTCGATGTTTCATTAAGAAAAATGAAGATTGAGATTCGAATTTTTTTGATGATTAAACTGTAATTTTTTATTCACAACTATGATTTATGTTTTTTGGGTGTTTCGAGGAGATTTACCCACTATCGAACTCAAAAGAAATGAAAAAAAATGAAAAATCTGATTCACATTTACTACGTCGAATTCGCCACTTAATGTCTAGTTCTCCATTTAATTACTGTCGAGTTCAACGGTTTTTTTCTTATGAAAATATTGTCGAACTCACAGTAATTAAATGTTGAATTACACCATAAAAAGTGGTGAACTCGACACTAAGTGGTGAGTTCAATAATAAAAAGTGGTGAAACCCGACGCTGTAATGTGAATGCTTCTAAATGTTCAGAAGTAGGAGAATATCATTCCCCACTCGTCATTCATTATCAAAGATCGCCGGAAATGATCGCAATCTCCGTTGGAAAACCTAACTATGTGAAGAAGATGAGAAAATGGTAGTTTCGGTATTTCAAATACATTATACACTTGAGATGAGGTCCAGGGACTGTTAAGAAAAGTTTACTAAATGGACTATTAAGAGACCGCCCAAAACTAAGGGACCATTTAGAAATAAGTCCCTCCTCCAAGGTCCTTTTAAGTAATTTTCCCAAAAAATTAATTATGACTTCAGATATTTATAGGATAGTTTGAAAAGAATATCTGCAGTGAGACTTGATAGGCTTGTTCACAAAACTGTCAAATAGTGCATTTTCTTAGAGTTGCAACAATTACAACATAGTCAAGAAGTCGGTGAAGGTGCCAACTTAGCTAAGTTGATAAGGCGTATGGAGTGTTGATCCCACGACCGAGGCTCAAAACCTGTTGAACCCACTTTCACGCTTACCACTAACCCCATTGCTTGCCTAGCAAAAAGGAAAAAAAACAAGTCAAGAAGTCAAGTTCTGGTCTGTGCTCTGGCATTAGCATGGGTTTTGAGTAAACTGACTTGATTGATGTACGGAATGAAAGATACCAAAATTAAAAGGATCTTTGAGTGTCTTATCCTTTTTTGATTATGATCTGTATTATAAATTTATAATTCTTTCAGTTGTGGGGACTACCTATATATATCTGTTTATCACAGCAGTGATTATAGAATTGGGGAGTATCTAACACCTCATTGCAACACTGTAGGGCCAATGGCTTTTGTTGGCATGATTATTAGTTAATATTTGTATTATATACATAATAACATAGAAGATAGGCATATATTATTTTAAACAACATGTCTTAATATGAATGTCTTTTTATATATGATGTTATATGTGGACAGAAGGTGTCAAACTGTGCATCCCTATAAGAGTCGACACATTATATACAATTTGGTGATGATAACTGAACATATTTTATATAATAAATAGTCCCTAAAAATATAAGATGCAGAAAAATGTATCAAATATAAAAAGACAGTAACTCTCAACTATATGACTAATGTAATCATCTTTCAAATGCGTTATGCCAACTATTTGGAGTTGAGGAATCCTATTTTGCAGTTATGTTCTATCTAGAGCTGTTGTCTTTGGCTTTTATTTTTTCCCTACTCAAGCAATATTATTGATCAGTATTTAGTAGGTAAGGCAAGTTTTGAACCCAGGTCGTGGTATCAACACTCACAGACTTTATCCAAATAGGCAAGTTGGCATCTTTGAGCTATTATCATTGTTAAGACATGTTTCTTTCGATAGTTTCTTACTGACTCAATCCATGTCTTTTCTTTTAGAGCCTTCAATCTGTATCCAAAAGCTCCTCATTGGTCTCCGTTATATGTACCTGAATCATTTTAATTTACTTTCGTTTGGTTTATTTCTTACTGTTAAACTCATTATGCTCCATAAAGCGTAGTGTCTACTATCCTGACTAAAAGCATATAAAGAATTAAAAATTAATTGCAATTTTTGGTATTTTTCCTTTCTAATATGTAAAGGTGTGAAGGCACTGCATTTTTTCAATTATGGAGTGTCTATGTACTTGTATTATAAATGATTTCCCTATGCTACATTATATTACACTAAAGGGAGTGCACATACTATGAACTTGGTACTTGAGTAATAACAGTGCTTAGTAATTTTTTTTTGGCCAATGGTTTTATTAAGAATTTTTAAATAACTGTAATAGAAAATTTATAAGAAGGGTAAATGGTAGGTTGAATCATATGGTTCAAAGTTTTGTGCCATTTCGGAATGCTCTGGCCGTGGCCAGAACAAACAATTGGATGTTTAGGGAATCTTTTGGATTGTCTTAGAATGTATCGGTCTCCTGATTGAGACTTGTTTTGAGTCAAAGACTTTGAACCTTTGGTAGAATAATTATATTATTTTTCTATACATCATTGTTGACTGTAGAAAATGAAGTTTCGAAGAGTATTAAAACAAAATTATTACAAGAACTAACTGTTAAATAAAAATATTTAATGTGTATTGTTGTGAAGGTCTTGACTAGTGCTTTCTAACTGTACTATTTTGTAATTCCGAATAAGAGGGTCATTTTTGGAAAAAAGCAGGAAAAATGTTAAACATCAAAAAGTTACCCGTTTTCGTTATGTATAGTAGAGATTTAGTAGTATCCTTCCAATTTCTTGCTTTGTTTTGGATAGTTAGGAAAAGATATGGTTAAATAGTCTGGAGAAAAATACATGAATGATGATTAGGGTCATCAAAATGGTGTCCTTGCCTGGTAAATCTCCTTTATTTACCCCACTCTTACACGTGCACCATATGCATGCCTCTCTTCCATCGCTAGACTGTTGTATTTAAGATCTTCCTGACTGGACATGCTCTTCATTCTCCCTATAATTGATGACGTGTTTTCTTGTTGCTTCTTCCTATTCATTTGCATCATTAAAAGTTTCAATTGTTATCTAGATCACAAACAGTTAAAATAGAAGTCATGATTATCACTATGCATGTATATATTCCAGATGCATTTTTGCTTAGATGTTAAACCATTGTTTCAAAACTAAACAACTGCATATGACTTATGATGACTCGTGAAGATATAGCATTCTGTTCTGAAAATTGAACATTTTCTTTTCCTACAAGATATTCCGAGAATGAGTACTAATGCCAACTTGGGTTATACAGGAATCCCGGTCGCACACCTGAGTGGCTAGGCAATGTAATGGTTTCTGTATATGTTGCTGCTATCATTTGTCTTACGCTGGTGTATCTTCTTTCATATGTTCACATTTCAGGTCCTCATTTTGTCTCAATTGAATTTTTTTGTTATATTTGCCTGTTAAATTCCTTTATATTTCAATGCACACTGCTATATGTCTAGCTGCTTACTGTTAGAGGAAGGATCAAATGAAGCTCTAAGACCATTTCATTAATGATATAGTCTTCTATCAATCTTTCTGTAGGTACACATGACACCAATTGAGTTTCTCCATTAGTTGACCATCTTCTATCAATCTATCAATCTTTTCTGGTCTCTTGTCCTTGAAATCTTAAAACCTCGTTCATTTTTTCCTAAGCATCTTCAATGCATGATTGTTTAGATAGCAATTTGATTCAGATTAGATATTGATTGGTACTGTTAGTTGCAACTCAATCTGCTTGTTCAATTGGTGTATAGGTGCAAAGAAATCGATTATATTTGCCACTTGTTCTGTGTTTGGCCTCACACTCTCTGCAATATTGATGGGTATCGCCCCACCATTTACTGAAGATATTTCTCGAGCTGTGAATGTAAGTTTTTTTTGGCATTTCAGATTACTTCTTTACCCATTCATGATTCTATGGAAGCTTGAATTCTGTCCACAATGGAGACAATCATGTCGTTGACACGATACTCTATACGTAGCTAACCAATGCTAACTACAAACATCTAATGGTTCACAGGTTGTGCATGTTGTGGATACAACGGGAAGATATGGTGGAAACCAAAACCCTGTTTCATATATTTCCATATTTTCTAATACTCCTGGAAACCTAATGAAGGAAGCCGAATATGTTAAAGAAGAAGGATTTGTTTGTGGAAAAGATAAGGTGCTTGATTTTGTTACTTTTACTGTCAACTATGGTTGCTGGAGCTCTGATGATACTGGAAATGGTTGGAGTGAGTCAGACATTCCCACTCTTCACGTTGAAGGCGATATGAAGGGAGATGACAGGATTACACGAGTTTCAATCGATACAAAAGTGTCTACACGCTGGTCACTTGCAATCAATACTGAGGAAATTGCAGACTTCAAGTTTGAAGGTAATAAATATTCTAGTCAAGCTGCTTTTTCCCTTTTATCAGAGACATGGCATTTCCAAGATTGGGACCCTGACAAACTTTCATTAAGGTTAAGTGATAATTCTGAAAAGAGAATAGAGCATACTACCTAAGAGAATCTATATAATAAAACACAACGGTGGGTCCCACTCCAGCTACAGTGGAGTGGGGTCCATTCTATTGTCTTTCTGCCCCCCCCCCCCCCTCTTTCAATAATATCCCTCCAATTTTACTTTCATCTTTCATCTTTTACCCTCTTTTTCGATAATATTCCTTTAACTTTATCATGTTTCATATTTTACCCCCTTTAACTCCGAAGACACGGGCAAACTCTAGTCTATATGATAAAACACAATGGTGAGTCCTACTCTAGTTATAGTGGAGTATATTATTGTCTTTCCTCTTCACCCCACCTTCAATTTTATTGTCTTTACCCTCCTCCCCTTCCCCCCCTTTCACTATTATCCCTTCAATTTTACTATCTTTCCACTTTTACCCCCTTTTCAATAATACCCCTCTAACTTTGCTATCTTTCCTCTTTTACCCCTTTTAACCTCAAAGATGATGCCCCGTGCTGTAGGCACAAACAAACTCTAGTTGGTTACTACGACTGCATGGTGTGCCAGTTGGTGGACTATCTCTTGGTTGGCGTTTATCCCAAAATCCAGTTTGCCCGAAGGCATTTTAATGCCTGTTACCTGGACCTTATTCCTGTCAGTTAGCCTAATTTTTTCACCCAATCCAATTATAACTCCAAATATAGAAAATAAACTATATTAAAACTATTTGAATAATACGTACATAAATAAATAAATGGATGCATTGATACTTTATGTGAGTAACTCTTCCATCACATTCAATATAGCTTCTCATGAACTTAGATCTCCAAGTTGGTCGCACTTACTCCCGGACCGAGTCACCCAATTGTGTTGCCACATTTGATGTTATGTTGAGTAACCCAAGTGACTTAAGACTCCAGATTAGCATCTTTGAAAAACTGCTTAAATTGCAAAGAGAATAATTGTTAGCTTTCATTCACAAGGATTTGATTGATTTGTGTAAATTACATTAGTCAAATCAGTAGGCTCAGTTTTGAAGCCAAAAGAATTGCCCTTCGTGACTTGGGTCTGTTCCTTGTTTCATCCAGAAGCATTCTATTGGTAAAGCTTGGACTCGTACCAAATTTGCTAAGTCATAGCTTGGACACCAGCCCGTGGGTTGGTCGCTGATGAATCCATAATAAATTACCCGAAGATTTGAACATAAAGAAGGGTGTTGATGAGGGACAAAAATGTATTAGTGAAAGACATTTGTTTTTTCTTATTCGTTGTACTAGTGAAAGTCCTGATGTCCTATTTTTGTTTAATCTTTTCTAATGTCTACTTGTTTACAGCAAACTCGGACGAGTTAGTTTCAGTGGGCAACAAGAGTGGCGTTGATGGATGGCACATTATTCAGTTTTCTGGAGGAAAGAATGCGCCAACAAAGTTCGACTTAACTCTCTTCTGGATGAAAAATTCTGCCCAGTTGACTCCCAAGCTGGACGGACAAAGAGATGACCAGAAACCCCTCTTAAAATTAAGAACAGACGTCAATAGATTGACACCAAAAGCTGAAAGAGTTCTTCTGAAGCTTCCTTCTTGGTGTTCTCCCTTTGGAAAATCTACTTCTCCCCTCACCTTAGCTTTCTTAAATAGTCTTCCTGTCGATTTCTAATTGCAAAACTAAGTAATGAAATATTCTGAGTTGATAGAACATTAAATTACAAATAGATTTTTGTAATATCTCTCCCAGTTTTTCTTTTAACCTCTGTGTTGGCGTCTATTTATTTTGTAAAATACTATATAAGGATGATTGGTTCTTTTAATTTAATACAAAAAAGGGATGTCATACATGTAATGGTGCATCCAATAGGTGGACCAACACACCAGGCACAAACTATTATAGATTATAATCATAATTAAAAAAAAAAAAATTGTTATTCTTGTTTCTGTGGGGATTAATATTGGGCGATCAAGAAGAATCACGTTAATAAATTGAGTAACAGAGATGATAATGTTGAGATGGATGAGTGGAAAGGGTAGAAAAGAAAAATTTGTAACTAAAGAAAGAACGTCTCCAATGGGTGATGAAACTAAGAGAATGTTGGCTGACATGGTTTGGGCATGTTCAATGAAGGGTAATTAGGAGAAATATTCAAGTCGATCATCTTAAAATTGAGAGAAAGATAACAAAGGCATGTATGTGAATGTACCTTGGTAGCAAAAGACGACTTTGGACATGGTAGAATGGGGGAACAAGATTCATTTAGCCACTCATTGGGGTGAACATCAAGGATAAATTGCATCATTTGATTACAGAAACAAAGGTCTCATAGATACACATTAAGAAAAAAAACTGATTTTGAAAATCTCTTATTTCAGTTACATTAGAAAATCTTGTAATGGAGGATTAGATCAATTTAAGTCCACCAGTTAACAGGATGAATGAGCGAGAGAGAAGGACGTGGATTGAAGTAATGAGAGAAAATATAAGTATAATTAGATTAACAAAAGAAGTGGCTTTAAACATAATTGAATAGAATAAGAAGGATGTGGATCATGGTTTTAAAACTCGGTTTGCGTCTCGTCTTGTCCATGCCAGATACTAAGTTGTCTCAAACGAGTTTTCCGATATGTGGGAGACGTCTCATTCAAAAATGAGAAAAATGAACACGGGATTTTAAATCTCGTCCAAAAAATTGACATGTCCTTGTCCATCCGTCTCGTCCAAAAAATTGACTTGTCTGTCTATCTCGTCCATGCATGATACCGAGATGACTTGGGTGATACGATGACTTGGGCGATACGTCTCAGTCTCGTAAGAGTTTTGAAATCATGATGTGGATTGAGGTAATGGGAGCAAATATAAATATAATCATAATTATATTAATGGGAGAATAAGTTATTATGTATAATTAATAGGTGGTAGTAGTACAAATGTTTCTAAAGAGCCAAAAATTTTAAATTGACTAAAAATTATTTGCCCTTGAATTGAATGCAGTTTCACAATAAGGATATTAAATGTCCATTTTGATAAAATAAATAATTATAAAATAAGGTATATAATTAATTTCACAAATGTTATAAATAAATAAAAAAAACTATGATTGATTCAATAATTTTAACAAAATAGACGACAATTTTTTTTTCCTGAAATGCCCTTCTTAACACTATAATCTGCATTATCCTAAACGATGAATAATTTTTTGACTAAAATTTTTTCACTCGGTTTGTACTCATTTGACGTGACAAGGGTACAAAATCGTTGATCGTTTTTCTTGTGTATCTCAAAGAAAAAGATCTATGATCATGTGCCCTTGCCATGTCAGCTACGTACAAATCGAGTGAAAAATTTTGACTTAGAAATTTATACCATCAAATCAATGGATCCAAACCTATAACAACTTCATGATCAAAAATCAATCCGATCAAATGATTTGATCATCTCATCTAAAAAAAATTAAAGGATGGATGGTTTGTATCATATTTTAGTGTTGAATTTTGGAAACCTTCCCAATAATTTTTATTAATTAAAATTAAGATTAGTAGATAAATATTTTTGATTTAAAATGTCCATTTTGCCCTAGTACTTATATCGTGGGATATAGTCGAGATTTTAATTTCTCACGATATTCAAGTGAGGGAGAAACTCTGCTTAACTTAACCAGGGTTAAGTCCCTATGTTTGTAAAAGAAAGTAACTCTTTGTCGTCCTATTTTGACCAATGGTTCATCCGACAAATACAGATTTTGAAAACAATTACGAAATCACAGCCGTTGATTATTGACTTTTGCCATGTGTCACCACATGGTTCCACCTGAATGTCGCCAAGTAATGATTTGGACGCACGTGCGGGTCGGCAAGTCACTTCACCGAATCTGTGTCGTTAACATTGCAGTTTTCTACTCTGGACTTTTCCTTATGGCTTTTCTCAATTTGGATAAAATGTGTTACTAAGAAAATAATTTTCTAGAAACCAATTTATTAGAAAATAAATTTCCAAAAAATGTTTGCTTGTTGTACATAGGAAACCATCAAAAGAGAGTTGATTTTAGTTTTTGGCGTTTAGGGTAATTGTGATTTTTTTAATTTTGGGAGTAGAATATTTGTAAGGAAAAATAAATTTCAAAATTTGTTAAAACTATGAGAAAATCATTTGCACACGTGGTGTTGGTTCAATAGGTATTTTAGTTCCCTATTGGACAGATCCCAAACTCGACCACCATTACATTTTTCTTCCAAGTTGTGCTGGAGTGACCTAAAAATTGTACCTCATATCGCACATCCTGACATGAAAGTATGTAGGAATCATAGATGCTTTTTGACTCGTATATCGATGAAAGCATCTATGGTTCCTGCGTACTTTTCACATCAGGATGTGTGATATGAGGTACAATCTTGAGGTCACTTCAGCATTATTCTTTTATTTTTATAGAAAGCTCTGTCAAAGTCTTAATTTTTTGACTCTTTTAATATAATTTCTCTCAATGGAGGACTAACAGTATCATTTATTTTTAAACTATAAAAATGCCCTCATTTGCAACATTTAAATGAAAGAGTGGATTCTATCTATTTGATTAGTGTAAATAATTGAAATATTTTCATTTGCAATTAATTGAAATACAAGATCTCTATAATTGATTGATGTATTAAAAATGTTTAAAAAAGATCATGGTAATGCAACATTACCACACCATAAAATAGGAATAAAATCTCATAAGTTATTTATTATAAAAGCATACCATACGTGAATTAATGGTAATGTCATAATATCCCATTTACTTCTGGTGTGATTTTATGACAAAATGACTTATGAGATTTATTCATGAGTTGTGATAATCTGATGCTCTTTTTTCACATGCCTCCAATCACAAAATTGTAGATCCTTTGCTTCAGGATATACAAGGAAAAGATTCATGATTATGGAACTACCAGGTCAAGGAGCGTATCGGAGTGTCTTAAAAAAGAGCGTCAGATTATCATTAGTCTTTATTTGTACTTTTTTTTTTATTATAACCAAGTATCTCAGTAGATATCATACTGGGTCTGTATATGGGCTTTACCCATTACATAGACCATGGTCTTGTCCAAGGACTAGTACTAGGGCACGTACAATGCCCACACATCACATGTACCAGATAAAAAATCCTATTAAAAAAATACGAGGTTTTTGATTTATTAATACTTTTATAGTGTGGAAATATCATTATTCAAGAAAAATCCTAGATCAAATCAAGAAATTAAAAAAGAGAAGAAGAAGATAAAAGTGGTCTAGTAATCCTAAAACTTGAAACCCTAATTTTCCTAATCTAATTTCACTCTCTGTAACCCTAAAACAAGTTACATTAAATACTCTACTTTCCTTGTTATTGGTCCTTGTTCTTTGTTCTAAGTTGGGGTTAATAAGCAATTTAAAAATGATACATTAAAGATCAAGTAGGAATTACCCTATTTTAAAAACTGAAGTTTGAGTTTTGACTTTGGTTTGCTTCTCATTTAAGTAAAAGTTTGATGAGCATTCTTGGATCTTGGTACATGTGTAATGTGTTAGTGCACAGCTCAAAGCCTCAAATTCAACGCCATTCAAGGAGACAATCTTCTTGGCTCCAATTTATTTTAATAAAAACTCACCCTTTATGAGTGTGGACTTTAAGGTAAGAAGCCCTTTGAGTATCTTAAAAGCTGTCCTTAGTTCAAGGGAGAGTGGCCGTTGAGCATCTTAATTAGACTTTGATTCATGCATAGTTGAAAAAAAAATATCTATATGATCAAGAATTTTCTTGTGAAGCAATTTTATTTATTTATTTAAATTCATTATTTCATGTGTGATTTATGAGGGCTATGGGGATAAATTTGTTTTAACTTTTAATCATATAAGGGCCACATCGAATTGAGTAATATTTGATAGAACTCCAAAATAACTAGATTGAGATGATTGGATCCACCTAAACTTAATCCAACCCGTAGACCCTATTTGAAAAAGGCATAATGAGGTTCAGCCTCATTGGCCAACCCCCTATAGGTTTCACTATAGGTACGCCTCTCTTGGTCGTACCCCTCTCTATGTGCATTTAAGTATTCTAATATCTAATTATTTTAAGAGGTTTGGCCTTCTCGACCAACCCCTTTTTATGTAGACTGCAATGTGATTTGACATTGTAGCCAATCTATATGAACATTACCATTAAAAGGTTTGGCCCTTTAAGTCAAATCTTCTCTATCATAACCAATTATGGTAGACAAATTTACTCGGTAATAAAAAAAAAATGATATTGTACAAAGTTACCGAAGCAGTAAAGAAAAAATGAATACGATGCCCAAAAGAGTTGCAGTTGCATAACTCGACGGAGTCAACTCGAGAATTAAGTAATCACCAAGTTAGAGCAGTTACATATTTAAGGCCACTTCTTATGTAAGTTACAAGAACCATGAGGAGTGTGTTTTCATTATCGTTAAAGTATCATGAGATTTTATTACTATAAATACTAGACAACATGGGGGAGTAATTATAACTGAGTTAACAAACATTATTAAACAGTACACTCTAGAAGAGATCAGCCTTGAAAACATGCACAAATGGGAGCAACTTGAATTGGAGCTTGTAGACCGTAGTACCCTTGTCGGGAGGAGCAGCTCGCCATATAGTTAAGTTAATTCCTTATTCCGGGGAGGCCTACCATAGAGGTTACGTTGATGTTAGAAACCTGGGGTTGGCCACCCCTTTTCGCACCTGCAAGTAAAAGGAAGGGGGGCAGATATGGAAATCCTAACAAAACAAAACCACGACTTTAAACACAAGCTCCAGGAAAAAAGGATACTACGGGCAGGGAAATCTCTACTTATAGTAAATGAATGGGCTATTCCTCCCGGGCAAGCCAACTCACTTATCGTTATCGAGCTACCAGTCACCTTAAGGGATGCCACACAAAAATTCTTTGTTCTAATCCTTTTCTTTTTGCTCTGCAATTTTTATTTAATTCTAACTTGATTTATCGAAGACTCTTTGACTAACACCAAACTTGTATCTTTTCAGGTGAAAATTGACAGAGAAGACGATTAGAAAAGAAAGCTCATCGGAAAAGACAACTAGAGAATTCATTTTTTTTACAATACAAAGTTCGAGGATCAAGAAATCAAATACTACATAGATCTTGAGGAGTGGGAGATCCAAAAAATCTCCTACAGATGGGAAACTCAATAAATTAGAATAACTTTATAATATTCGAATCGTTTCCTTGATAAATTTTACTAAATATTTATCTAGCTTAAACATTGGAATATTATTGACAAATACACCATAAAATAAGAGTGCGAGGTGGAGAAGAAAACTGAAATTCTAGTACTTCGTGACTTGAATGGCTTGGAATTTTTTTATTATTTTCTTTAAGCTAGTTTCTCACAAATTGTAGAACTCAAATTAAAATGAGTAGAGTTTTATTGTGGATGATGGCAATATCTTACAATGGAAACGACCATACAAAAATAAGGCCTTTATGAAATTCTAACCACCCCTTTTACTCATCGGTGTTATTAATGAGAAGAATGATTCTGAGTTCTTCAAAGGGTCACGATCCAAAGCAATGTCCTGTTCTTATAACAACATACGATGTCTATGTGACATGTTTTGATTGGAGATTAAACATATTGGGCTAAGTTTAACGTACAAAATGGCTTGATTAGTTGTCTGACAAATTTTAATCTCCTACCATAAGGTGCCACGTAGACATCTTTCCTATTTTATAGGCAAATATTCAAATTGTAATTCAACTTTGGTAAGGTTTGATTGATGACATCCTCATCATATATTCAATCTAATCGAAATGTATCTCATAGAATGTTGAGGATCCAAAGGACACAAAGGGAGAGTTTTAAAAAATGTGGAGATGGTAAAGAAAAATGGAAAAATCAACTTCTCACAAGGAGATTTTTTGTCGAAATGCGCTTAAAAATGAGTAATGATTTTCAAACTAGAAAGTCTTCACTCGGTCAATACTCGGCTGACATGGCATAGAAAGGAATTATGGATATGTTTCCTCGGGATACACAATTGCACTTATAAGAGGATTTACAGTTATGTATCCGGAGGAAAGAGAAGATGTTAATGAATGATATTTTAAGGTTTCCAACAGTTTTAATTTCTCCGAAAAAGAGAAGATAGTTGTTGCACGTGTGAAGGGCGAGGACAAAGAGACGACATCTTCTCGTGTGAAAACACGGCGTGTTTTGGTGGTGCGGTAAAAGTGGATATAGTAAGGGCCCAGCCAACTATATGACGTGTTCGCACGTGACTATTGATTGCTTCTTTATGGGACCCACTCTCACGTGTGGGATGTGTTCTAACTTCCATGGCTTCAGGTTCTCTTTGCTGTCTCAAAATTTACCATAAAGACGTCTCTATAAACAAATATGGGCTTTGTTAACGTGTGCCTTAAAGTCCAATAAATACACTTTGGGAATAAGCATATGAGGGCATTTTGGTAAAAAAGATATATTTATATTTTTTTAAAGGCACTTTTAATGCAAAACATAATTTCCCAAGTGTATTTATAAAAATGTGTGTCCCCAATATTTTTAATATATATTTTTGAGTCGTGCTGGGGTGACACAAATGGAGACACAAAAATGACAAAATGACGTGGTGTCGTGCACATTACGTAGATGCTTTTTTGTGAGATACGAGTAAAAGACATCTACGGTCATGTGCATGCCACCACATCATTTTTGTCATCTTTGTGTCTTCGTTTGTGTCATTCCAGTATTTTTCTATATTTTTATTTTAAGAATTAAGTTTTTAACTTAATTTTATAATCCTGATAATTAATAATCCCCCACGCGTAAGGCACAAGAAAGGGTCTTAGAAAATTGGTATAAAAAATTTGCTGGTCTTACCTGTCACCTTCCTCCTAAACACTTCTACACCCTAAAATTCTACATTTTATTTCGTTAATTATTTAATTTTATTTTTAAATAAAATTATTGTACAGGTGGCATCCATATGATGTGGTGAGATCCCATGACTCATCCTCCATTATATTGAATTGACTCCACATATTCTATAGTTAGTGAATCACAAGATCTTTAACAATATTTGTTAGAAAATGGTAAAATCATCTTCTTAGTAATGATTAATACAAGATAAATCAGATCTGAATCGTTCCATATGTAAAGACCTAAATTTGATTTGAAAGAAGAAATCAGAATTTGATTTGGAATGAAGATCTGAACCGTTGAATGCTTTTACTGATTCTGTGAAGAAAATTTTGAGGTTAGGGTATCAGAAGAGGAGTGAGAAAGAAGAAATGATCTCGTTTAGCGGTGTTTATTTGTCGGGGAGGTAATACTAAATGCCAAATAGTTTTAAGTAATCAAATAACCCACATAATGTTTCAAATAACCCACATAATGCCATTGAATTTCTATTTAATTGGACAACTAATGTCATTTGTACGGATGTGAGTGGGTATATTTGTCTATGGATCCTGATCCATATATATATGGGTTCTAGCTAGCTTAGTTGTTAAAGACTTTGGGTGATGATACTAGGGCCTGGGTTAAAATATTGCAAGCACTGAGTTATTGAACTCATTAAAAATAGGCTTATCGATCAAAGAAAAAATATTGTCAAAATTTTTTTTGTGTGTGTGTGTGTGTTTGGACTTTCATCTCATCTCGTTCATATTTAAAAAAAATATATATATGTATTAATATATAATTTCTCCGAATTTTATGAAATAAGGAGATGGTTGATCGAGAATTAATCCGATAGGTTATCAGATCAATTTGTTCTGATTAGACCCAAAATCCTATCCATTGACAACCTAAATAAATATCCAAGAAATGTTATCTAACCACACCAAATTGTTTGTTTGCATCACCAAAAGCAACTAATTTGAAGTTACATGTCCTTATCACTTAACTAAATGCTACATGTCCTACCCTAACATCTTTTGTCGTCGCATCCAGAAGTCACAATATTTGTTGTCTTTTTGTACATTACAACACTCAACCGTTTCGAAGGTGAAATCATTCATCTCTCCTTGATAACGATTTTTTTTCTTCTTCCTTTTTTTTTTTTTTTGAGAATATCTTCTCTATGCACTCCCATCTCTCTCCTTTAAATTCCTTATAAATGTCTAAAGTTAATTTATATTTTTTAATTTGATTTCCAATCACGTCACCAAGTAGGGTTTGGGAATAAATTAACAAAGGGAAAATTTGACAAATATAAAAAATCGAGATAGGGTTAACTTTGTGTAATTATTCCTACTAATGGTATCCTCACATTATTTATATCATCAAATCTCTTATCAATTACAATAATAAATCATCAAACCAACACATCTATAACAAATAACCTATCACGCCCCCAAATCTATAACAAATCCCTAGGATTCATATGTTAGATCTCAAGACATGATTAAGTATCCCATCCCATTTTAACATATAATAATAAATGACAGACCACATTTCACAATTATAATGCAGCGAAAATATATAAATATCAATAATCTACCAAAGTGCGGAAGCTATTAACAACCATAACAGTAATCCAAAATCTTCAAGCCTTATGTCTTACTAATTGAAACAAAAGACATAATTAAATAATAGTACTGAGTATAAATCGTCACGCAATGCCCTGCCATAAATGTCTCAAATTGAATCATTAAAACAACTACTAAACTCTACGACCATTCAAGCTGATGGAGATAACTGCTCATCCACATACTCAGACTCTGGCACCTCTTCGTAAATCTTTTCCTCAAAGACTGATTCCTCAATAGTCGTATGATCTTAAATGTGAATAGTAGGATGAGTAACTAACATGAAGTCTAACTTCTAACAATTAGTCATAATATGCAATGTAAAAACATACTGAAATTTAAATTATGTAGATTTTAATATAGCATAACTTTTGAGTACAACTTAAATGAAAATAAAGATAATAAAACAGATATAATAAGCATCAGTCTATCAATTTTAATATGTAAAAACGTAATCATTATATCATGTTTTCAAAGTAAAAAAATATATATCTATTGACATACAATAAAGAGATACATAATACAAACACGATAATGTAATTGATAAAAGTGTTGAGAAATACATCGATATAACCGCATCGACACTAAAAAATTGGTATTTCAATACTTAACCTCCGATGTGGAATTCCACTGTTCTTATATGATTTTGTGACAATCTTGCATATCATAGTTGGATGATATGATTTTGTGACAATCTTTCATATCACAGTTGGATGATCATTTATCCAGTTTAGATTGATTATTGACCAAGAACCTAATATTGAATTTAATTAACGGTAAAGTCAATTGTTTGATGATTACAAATTCTTAGTGATCACTAACTAGCTCAAGATAGACTCTTCACGTTTAAGTCTATCAGATAATGTAATGTGGACCTCGACCATCTCTACACTATACAAAGACTGTCTTTATAAATAAATGTCCCCAAAAAAAAAAGAAGAAGATATTTTTAGAACTTATGGGCTATATTACTTCCTAAAGTATTGCATATTGTCGAAGAGAATAAAACATCAAGTGTTATCTTATATTGACTCACCGTAATAAATACATTTTGAAAATTGAATTTTGTACTAAAATACAGTTATATTTTTTTTATTTTCTTTCAAAATACCCTTAAACGCTTATTCTCAAAGTGTATTTATTACACTTTAACGTGTGCCCTAAGGGTGCACATTAACAAAACCCTTGTAAATAATCTTGATCATTAGTTAAACTTCGCAAAACCCACATGTAAAACCATTGTGGGTGCCTACAGTTTTCATTCTTTAAATAAGACAAAGCATATTAGGTGACTGGTCTGACCAAAAATGATTTATTGGTCCTTCTTGGTTCTAAGTTTCATTTAAGAAGCAATTTTTAAAAAATGATTAGTGAAAGATGAAGTTGCAACTATTATATTTGAAATGCTGAATTCAAGTTTTTGACTTTGGTTTGCTTCTTATTTTAGTACAAAGTTTGTTTGGCATTTTTGTATCTTAGTATCATGTGTGGGTTCACACACGTCACAGCTCAAATTCAACGCCATGTTAGGTCACATCTTGTCCCTCCCAATGTCCCCTATTATTTCAATAAATTCAACCCTTGTGAATGTAGACTTTTGGGTGAAAAACCCTCCTTGGAAATATCTCCTAAGAAGATGTCCTTAGTTCAAGGGACTAGTCATTAAGGTCCTTAGGTTAGACTTTAATGCATCAATGGTTTCAAGAAACTAAAAGCTTAACTTTTTCAACCCCAAAAAAAAGAAGAAGAAAAAAATCAAACTTTTCAAAAATACAAATTTCTTAATGAGTAGGATTGGCGTAACTATTAATGAGATGACATGCCCCCTTGATCTTGGTCTTCTCAAATAAACTTTTCAAAAATATGAACTTCACGTTTTGGTGAATATTTAAGATACTTGTATGTTTTCAAATTGATGATATGCCCCCTGGATCTGGATAAAATAGAATTTTTAGAGAAGTAGAAGGTGACGTGATTTTGAGTAGAAAAAAAAAAAGCTTTGGGCTGAGGGTTGAGACTTGATTCGAAAATAGAAATAATGGATTGAGAACTAGATTAAAATAATTTACTGTAAAGGTTGGAGATGAAGTTAACATAATTTTTTTGGTTAGGGCTTGTTCCTATAGATTAAAAATTAGGGCATTTGGGTCATTTAATATTATCTGCAAGAGAAGACCAAGGTCAAAGGGCATGACATTAGTTTGAAAATACAAGGCATTTCAAATATTCATCAAAATATGGAGGGGGTATGTCTAAATTACCAATTTTACGTGAGAAAGTCAAAAAGAGAGAATCTATGATGACGTTGGGTAGCTTATGCGTGACACAATACACCACTCCAAGTGACTTTAAATCTCTCTAACAAAAGTCATTAAATAATTGGTTAAAGTGCAATAAAGACACTTTGAGAATAAGCATTGGAGGGTATTTTGGTAAAAAAAAAAGTTTTTTTAAGGATATTTTTGGTATACAAAATACAATTTCCCAACTGTATTTATTAAAAGGGCACACGTTAAGAAAGACCCTTAAGTAATATAACAAAGACCCTTAAATATTACTTAATTAAAAATAAATTTATTAAAATAATATCTTAAAATTGGTGGGGAGAAACCTGTCAGTTTGTTTCACTTTGATTTATTTTATTTTTTTGGAACCTGGAAGAAAGAGAATGACAAGTAAAGGTTTTAATGATTTTGACCATTTTACTCTTCGATTACGAAAATGTTTTCTTTCTTCAATTTTTAGATTTCTTGATCATAATCTTAAAATTTGTAGACTTAGCTCGAAATTTGATTAAGTGTCTTTGAATCAATTGGATTTTAAGGTAACTTGGCCCCAAAACTCGATGGAACCAACTTTTTGTATCAATTCATCAAATTGGATTATTAATTTGATCCATTATCGGGCTTAACTTTGCCTGACCTATTTGAATAGACAGGTTTAGGATCTTGATCTTTTTTTCTATTTTTTTTTTATACAATGGTATTCCGTAGACAGTGGGCCCTAATATCATATTTGGGCTTGTGCCCAGTCCATAGACCATTGGGCCTTATCCGACAAACTAGTCCACTAGGCATTGGTCTGACCCACACGGCTCTTTTGCCAGGTAAGTCAGGAGGCTTTGGAGGTTCGAACACATGATTGCATTCAAAAAAATTTAGCCGACTTAATCTAGGTTAAGTTATGACCTAAAAGTGCCCTACTCAGCTTGTTACCATAGTATTATATATGTATGATTTGTGACATAAGTAAATAAAAAAATATCATAAAATAATAAGTTTACTCTCATATCTAACCGTTTATCAAATAGGATGGAGGTCCTACTTCTACTTTGTATGAATTTAATATTTTATAAAGTCCGAAATCAACGTAAACTAGACCAAAGTTTTGTTTGTGTTGAGTTAGCTGACTTAGGTCCAACTTGAACCCGCCCATTAACAACTCAATCATTAATGGGCGGGTTTGGATGACCCTTAACCGATCCCTAAAGAGGTGGGTTGTATCTTAAATCAGCATTAACTCCCCATCAAGCCTAAGTCGAGTAAGCTTAAGTTCGGTTGTGATGGGCTTAAGTTGGGTTTCACTTGATTTTCAGGTTTTTCTAACATGTTAATTTTAGCAACTTTTGGCCATTTGGAGTAATTTGATACTAGTTTTCATCAAAATATGGGCCAATCTCTATCCCAATTGAGAAATTGGTAGATATGAAAGTGAAATTGGTATTTATGATGTACTTTAAATATATTTTATTACAAAATCATAAATCTAACTAGGGTCATGTTCAAGGGCCAACGTGTTTTGTCTTACATGGTTTAGAAGTTTCGGAATGGGCTGATCTTTTTGTAAGGATGATCTTTGTGCTGTGGAGATCATCTTCACCAAAAATCAATCCAATCTAAAACTTCTAACACCATCAAAAGTAGTTTATAAAAAATGGACGGTCTACGATTCATCAACTTGTAAACATGTGATTAAAAGTTTTAGAATGGACTAAATTTCGACGAAGATAATTTCCCCACCACAGAGATCATCCTCACAAAAAATCAGTCTATTATGAAACTTCTAACCAATATATGACAAAACATGTTAACCCTTGAACATGATCCATCAAATTATATAAAACATTTATATATTCAATATAGTAAGAGACAAATAAACTCAAAATTAATGGTCACGTTATTTGCATTTCCACGTTGGCCCTAACCCAACCACCAAATTTTATGGGTTGAGAATTTTTTTTAGTCAAACTTGAAATCGAGGCACTAACCCTTTTATTTATTTATTGTTATTTCAATCGATAAGCTTATTTTCAATGAGTTCATAACTCGGTGTTGACGGGATTTGAACCCAAAGACTTCACCAACTAAGCAAGCAACTGAAAACCCTAACCTCGTTTTTTCAGGGGATGGGACGGATTAGTCGGCCAACAGTCCCAATTTACAGCCCTATGGAGAACACATCATACAAGAGTCAACCAGCAAAAGAAACACAACTAGGCCACAAGAGTACAGGATGGTAGACCGTATCTTGTATTAGTCAACCACAAGATTATTAATGTCATGGTAATCAATGGTGGATAGAGTTTTCGACAAATGGAGCTTGGTTTAGCTGCGATGTACCATAACTCAGTGTGGGTGACAGCGAGATACTTGGATCTCTTTATGTCCGCAAGTCACGTGATCCGTCAACATCGTCACACGTGTTCTAGAGTTCGTTAGAGTTGCGTAATGGGCACTAAGCGTGCCTAAGGATCTCTGCCTCTATTAATAAGACGAGATTTTAGTGAGTCAATGATAATTTTCAATATCTCCTCAAACGAGAAGAAAATTGCACGTGCGTGTCGGTAGGAGGAGACCGACACGTTCTCGGGTGAAAAGATGGCATGTTTTTAGTTGTGTGGTGAAAGTGGTGTGCGTAGTCAACCACGACAAGGGCCCACCCATCAAAAAGGCTCACCCATTATTTAACTTAACCACTCTCTCACGTGTGGAATGTGTTCCCATTAGAGTTGTCTATGGTACTTATTTAACTTAACCAAAACGGCAACTTAACCAAAACGGATTGGACAATTCTAAGTCCCTTTTTATTAGAATGGATTCTGGGTCTGAGTATTTAATTTGAAATCGAGTCGATTGAGAATCAAAATAGAATGAATAGAAATCAATAACCAAAATTGTTTGAAGAAAAAAAAATTAATCGTTCCAATTCTGATACGATTGATTTGAGAATTAGAATCGAAAATAAGTAAAAATAAAAATTAACAAGTCTAATTGTGTTTTCTATAAGAATTGAATAAACCTATTGACACCCCTACTTCCCAAGCTTCATTTGTTGTTGAAAAAACTCCAATAAAAATGTCTCATCTAGGAATTTAATATTTTATTTATAAGTTTTTATTCTCACACCAATTTTTATTTATGAAACACAAATTGATGAAATATGCAATTGCCAATGGATGGGGTTGACCTTTGTTTCTTTTTTTTTTTCTTCCATCACTCTTCTCTTCTTTCAAACAATCAGGTCTTGGAAATCTTGAAATGGAGGAGGAACCAATGGTTTCCATCCTTATTTTATCTTTCACCACCAAGAAGTGAAGATGTCAAGTTTTGGCATTTTTATTTTCACCATTTGATCGAGTTATTCTATTAGTAGAAATCAGACATGAAGAGGGGGGGGGGGGGGGATATTTTATATCGGAATAAATAAATGAAATTTCAATGAGGGAGCTAAGAAAATGATTTGTCCTCTAATGGGCATTGCATGTTGTAGAAAATAATTTTTCCTTCCCAATTGCTTCCCTCGCTACCAAACAAAACTTTTGCCAATAAATATTTTTCAACAATATTTTCTTTGCAATAAAACATGCTCTTCAAGTTTCTTCCTTTCTTTATTTTGTAAATAATTTTTCCTAGAATCAGGCATTACATTCTCTAGATTTTTTTTTTCTTTCTCAAATGCTTTGCTTGCCACTAAAAATAAATTTCCCTAGAAAATCATTTGTAAGGATAATTTCTTAACAATCAAACATGTTTGAGTTTCTTTTTGAAAAAAAATAAAATTAAGAAGAAAATCTTATGAGATGAGATAGTTGATGCTTAAGTCTCTGATTTTGGAGATGGGGTAAAATTTATTTTTTTGGAATCAAGGTATCCAAACCTCTTAGAACACCCAACTAATCCTCGAGGTAGTACAATCTGCTCCTCTTACACACACCAAATAATTTTTGGGATAAATCACTAAGGATAACTCCCAAAGTGGGATTTGAACTCAAGACCTCAACTTCTTAAGGTTGCGTTCAACACTTTGCTCACGTGGTGGTGTGCACACATCATAGATGTTTTTCACTCATATCTCGAGGAAAGCATATATGATTTCGTGCATACCACCTTGTTAACATAGTGTTGAATGCAATATTATAGGAAGTCAATTTAACATTTTTCTACAATTGAGATTTGTTATTAACGAAAAAATATATTTGTAAAGGGAAATAATTGTGTATTAGTCTAAGCCGTACACATGTCCAAAACAGTTGGGTGGTACCAGGCACGGACCAACATACGAGTTGCTGCCCTACAAGCAGGGTGGGCCAGAGCAAAGACCTCCCTATGCTGACTGGCAAGACAGCACAGCAATAAGCAAGGCCAGGTCTATCAAGCAGGGCAGGCCAGGTCATGTAAGATTGATATGTGCACATCAATCCTAAAGATCCCGGAAGAGATATCGATTAGGTAAATAACTCCGTAGAGACAGTAAATATTCCATGATTATAGCCTACAGAGGGAGATAATCCTATAGACAAGTAAGGAGGATAAATAACATAGGAAACATTATTGAGAGGGATCTTTTTGGGGAGATTGAAGTTTAATCAGTACTAAGGGATATTCCTTTGTTTCTCTTACTTTAGCGTCGAAATGATTTTGATAAGTACTACGTTACCGCAGGAAGAGAGGTGTTATGAATAATTTCAAATCAGTGAATTCAGATCGTACAATATTAAATTGATATACTACTGACAGGATGCCATATGTATTGAACAACATCACATGATTGGTTATGCAAGAGAGAATGCATCATTTATAAAAGAAGTTAACTATCTTTATTTAAGACCTGACTTCTTATCAAATACCCTTCTCAAGGTCCTGGGTCAACTATTCTTTTTTCACTTTTTAAATTAAATAAAAACTGCTTTACACGTGGCATTCTTTAACGGTGTTAGTCAGATCCCATAAAGATGTCCTTACATCATGATCTCTAACGGTATCCTTTCTTATCTCTTTGTGTTTGTTTTTCTTTATTGGTACGACAAAGAATCCTTACAAATCGAATCTCATAAACAAAACATGTTCTATGTTTTCTGGGTCCAACTCCGACATATACTCAAATCATGTCTTTGACCAGACTGAGTCCACTCAACCGAGTTTACTTTATATCAATGAGTCACTATATCTATAACTCTTTGTTGCATTAAAGATATTGTTCAAGATCTTTAACTATCTTTATTTATTTATTTTTCACTGTTATTATTATTTTTTTTTATAAACATTTTCTGTAATAAACTAGTTTCAATCCCATTTAGAAGAAACATACAAGTCAAAGATTCTCAAGGAGGGAAAAAGTTGAATGTGAATTAGTATAGTTAGAATGGCTAAGAACATGTTTAGTCCCACATGGGACACTCATTGCCTTGTCTCTCTCCTTATAAGCTTCAGAGTCTCTTCCCTCATTGTCAATTGATTCATATCTCCACGTGCTTTGGCTTAGTCTAGAATACATGTGCAGGGGCATATTAAGTTTAGTCCCACATCAGACACTCGTTACTCTGTCTCTATCACTCTCTCCTTATAAACTCTTGGGCCCCTCCACTCACTACGAATTGGTTTTGAGTTGGATCCCTAAATTTATCAGAAGACAATTAGAAACATTGTATGAATTGAAGCTTAATATAACAATATAATTTAAGCATAAGTGGCCATATTAACAATTCCTGTAGCATAGAAGGATTATAATTTTGTGCCCAACTTCTTATAATCTTAAATAAAACAAAGGAGCCTAAGAAATTCTTCAAAATATATAAAACAGTGTAAGATCTTTCAGTCGAAACCCAATTTTTTTTTAATATTAAGCAAGTATGTTTAGTGGGTCAGTCTCATTAGGAGAGTTTAGTTTGATTTCGTCATTCTACAACAGTATGATACATATTGCATAGAAGATTTTTGACTTGTAGTTCTAGAAATTCTCTGAAATAAAATGGAAAAAAGATGAACAAAGATTCAAATTCGAATCCACATTTCTTAAGGAAGGGGCAAATAATAGTTGCTTTAGGAGATAACGTCAGAGATAATTGAAAAAATGGATTAATGGGGATTTCTCCCACAATTCCCAAATAGAAGAAAGATCAACATTGAAACAAATAACTTGTTTTTCCAACTATACATTTAGCAATTGAGTTCTCTCTCTCTCTCTTTCTCTCTACCTTCCCATGTTGTTGCTGCCCGAATCCATTAGAATTGTCAGCCTTTTTGCTGTTTGCATGAACTTGCTGCAATAACACAAGGAAATTAACATTAAGCGTAAGGTTTGGAAAGACTGAACCCTTCTTTAAAATACAGATTTCAATATATTTAGAGGGGAAAAAAAATACCCGAATGGTTCATCTTCGATGTGTTTAACTGCACAAGTCGAATCCTGGTAGAGAATGTGGTTCAGCATCTCTGATTTATCTATGCCGAACATGTCAACCAGCTTTCTGTATAACTCTTCGTATGATCCAAGAACTGAGAGATCGAGTGTCCTACCGACATCCTCGGACTCTATGAACACTTTGCAGTGACCGGTCTTCTCCAAACCAAGCTTCTCCATTTGGTGATCCTTATACCATTGAAACCCTTCGTATGAAGAATTCTCGGGTGGCCCGTGTTGCTGATAGAGTGCGGATCCAGAACCGGATCCATCAGAGAAATTCACTGTCCTCTCCAAATTTCCATCTGATGAACTGTTTCCAGTAAGAACGTTCGAGATCGTATCACCAGAGCAACTAAGAGAGATTTGCTTCTCAGTCAGTATGGTTTGACCAAAGAGCTTAAATGAGGGTTTCTTAACATTATCGGATTCCATTAAATTCTGGATGTTTCCCAAGGTTAGCAGGCAAGATACGTTCTCATCGCTCTTGCACTTGCCCATGATGATGATGTCATTGGAGATTCTGTTGAGATGGAGATTTGATGAAGATATACCAAAATTTGCATGCCTGGCTCCCTGAATGCTTAGAGGAGCAGTGTCCGAACGAAAGGGGCTGCGTGGCCCGAGGTGGTTGGTCAAAAGAGACAACATTGGAAGTTGACCATCGAGGGGGAAATCGGGGTGTTGTGTGAGCCTTGACTTCTTTCTTGGTGGTGAGAAGGGTGAGAGATGGATAGAGGGTATGTTAGATACCAATTCGACCAGCCACGGGCTGACACACTTCACGTTTTGTAGTAAATCTGGTTCGTCCCATGTCACCTGTGATATGGGTTTTAGCGAAGAGATGGTGAGAGTTGAGAAGAGAGACCAAATAAGATTGTAAGGTAAAGTGGGATTAGATGCATGGTTTAAAATATCGGAATGTATTGGTTGATACGTATTGGTATTGGCCAAGACCGATTCGACAGATATGAGACATTAACCCTGAAACATTGAATGTTTCAGAGAGATGTATTGGTTTGTAAAGTGACAATCTCTTTAAAAAGTAGTTAACCTGTGACATCGTCAATTTTATAACTAGTGAGATTGTCACTTTTCAAATATATATCAGCGAGATCGTCACCTCGAAATACCTGCGATCTTGCTCTTCATGTATTGAGAATTAAAATTAACAGTGAGCCGGAATGAGAATTTCATCAAAAGTAGATCACATTTTTGGAAATTTCTCAAGAAAATATTCAACCCCATGTTTCAATAGAAAACACAAATTAGAAGAAACAGCAATCCTAGATAAAAATGGAGTAGGGGCACTGTCCCATCATCAACAATGTGCATGAGATTAAATTTTTTAGAAACATATACGAAGTAGAGAAGAGACGAGATGGTTACCTGAAGAACCCTCCATGGCGAACCAGGCCAGCGGATAGGGTCAGCAAACTGAACAGATGATATGGTTCCCATGAACCAACTTATCCTCGATAAATCCTCGGTCTCAAAGGGCATCTTGAACCTCATCCCTGAACACCACTGGATATGCATTGCCTCCCTCACAGTGGAGGCCTTAACACAGAACTCTGGAGTGCTCGCTTGAGGATAGTAAACAACCTCAAAGGGTTGCCCATTAACGGCAAGAGTTGCAGCCTCAATAACAGACTCAGGTCTCACTCTCACTCTTCCTCGTTCCCACGAACCCCCAACAGAGTTTGAATCTTCTTCCCTCAAGTAGGCAGAAAGCCCCCCATATGAGGAGACGAATTTTCCTGAGGTTGGGTTCCACCACGAGGACGGTATTTCTCCACCACCACCACCACCAAAACCAAATTCTTTCTTTGCCCGTCGGATTCCAATGCAAAGATCTCCATTTTCCGTCCTTAAAAAAACTATGGAATCCCCCGCAATGAGCTTTTTCTGATTCACAAAAGAACTCCAACCTGTCGTCAAGAGATGACGACGTGGGGTTCCTCTATAAATATGCCGAAATTTCCAAACCTTTCCATGAACATCCTTTGCAAGCACGGTTTGGACAGGTGGGTCCGCTGAATAATCCAAGGGAGGAAAGATTGTCTCCGCACAGAAGCGAGGCACAGAGAAACCTCCACCATTGTTGGCATCAGATTGTGTTAATGTTTTTGCGAAAGATGTGGGTTTCTCCGATACCTCGGATCCATTGTTTCCATGAACAACCCCATCATCATCGTAGTCAGCCTCGTTTTTCAGAGGAACCAATCTTATTTTGACGTAAACCTCATCTGTCTCGGGATCTGCCATGAATTTCAAAGCGGAAATACTGCAGAGGATGAGCGGTGGAATTCTTGGGGAATTTCTGAAATCTACGTTCCCAGTAGCGTGCTCTGCATGGCCTTGTGGGAAGTAGAATACCCTTGAATTCAATGGTGGCATCTGCACCATCCCTCCAGCACAAGCGTGCCAAAGTTGAGAATCCAAGATATTTTCTACCTCTCTCATCTGATGGTTCGTGGAATCCGTAAATGTTATCATTGCAATCAAGATGGTACCTGTAATAGAAAACAGATTCAAATCATATAAACTCTTCCTTGATGCTGATGCTTATATTTAAGTAAATTAAAATTCTATTGAGAACACAAAGGCTACACAAGATTCATCCATAAAAACTTAAGAAATAAAATTCAGAAGGCTCAAATTATATCTAGTCTAGAAAAAAAAAACGAGAATTAAAAGAGGGGTAGAGGACTAGAAATTTCTAACCTTTATCATATACCCTTTGCTGAAAACCCTAAAAATTGCAGGAAATCTCTGCAAAAAAAAGGGAGAAACACAACAAATCTATGCTTCAATCTTGTTCAGGAGAGCCGAAATCAAAACCCAAACTCAAGAAAATGAACAACAGTGCACATTGATTAAAGCTTCCTTCAACCTCACTTCAAGAAAAAACCCTAATTATAGTCTCGTAAACATCCATTCCCATCCCTTTAGAAGAATCTCTAAAATTTTACAGGCAACCGTTATTTTCACAAAAAGATCGTCTTTTGAGCTTCTTCTCCAATCTTTAATAGGACGAGTCGTACATTTACTCTCTTTAACGAATGTAACATAAACCCTAATTTCTTCTTCTTTGTTCAACTGAAATCCACACAGATTTCCACAGAGAACTCACAAAGAATTGGGGATTTTCAGTGTTTTAGCAGAATTACTCTGCTCCAAAGCTTATATCTTTCTCTTCCTCTAGTCACTGGGATTTGAAGTAGAAGCTTCCTTACAACTTAAACACACATAAGATCTACAAGAAACCAGAAAAAAAAAATCCAATTTTCTTCAATTTCAACAATCTCACTGACTACAAAGATGAATCCTCGTTGAAATCAAAATACCTCTAATTCAACCCCCAACCAAAGCCAGATCAACAGAAATCAGTAAAAATCACTGAAAATTTCAAGTTCAAGAACAAAAAACCACAATTTGTTCACACTCCCTTGGATTTCACACAAGCAACTAACAAGAACACTCATCCACCACCAAATTTATCAGAAATTACTGAAAAACTTCCACACACAAAACAAAAAAAAATCCAAATCGTTCAATTATTCGAACGAAATCTCACTTCTTTCCTACTTAGTTTCAAAATTTCAAATTTTCAAAACTTCAATCTGAAAATGTCTATCCTTTGCACGTCTCATGGCTGAAACTTCAATTACCGACCAGATTACAGCAGAGAACCAGAGATTCACAGAGAACGAACAAAGATTCCCTCTTTTTC
The DNA here is from genome assembly GCF_017979445.1 of Akebia trifoliata. Taxonomy (NCBI): domain Eukaryota; kingdom Viridiplantae; phylum Streptophyta; class Magnoliopsida; order Ranunculales; family Lardizabalaceae; genus Akebia; species Akebia trifoliata. Next base: position 25,055,813 of record NC_141389.1, read on the forward strand.
GAAGCTTTTCGATCTCAAATCCAAACTAAAATCTCTCTCTCTCTCTCGTAGAAAAAAATATCAGAAAAAACATGATTTTTATTTTGAAAGAAAATCATTTATAGAGAGAAAACTAATAATAACAGTTACCGCGATATTTTCAAAATATCGTGATGACGAAAAATACAACCTTAAGACGATTTATCGAACTAGGTTAGATAACCCTAAGACGAGATTAGATTAATCAAAGTCAAACTTGTTTGTTGGGTTTTTGCTGTTTAATTTTCCGATTTTTTGGTCGGGCGACGAGTTTTGGGCGCAGTGACGTTTTGGGTTTTTGGGACTCGGGAAAAGTCCTCAAAAATAAGACCAAAAAGTGGAAAAGATTGGTAGATGTTAAAACTTGCCTTTTTGGCATTTTTCAGAGTGGATAATTACGATTATAACCTTAACAATACTTAAGGCTTTCTTTTGACAAATTTTGATGTTGCAAGCCCTAATGGCCCCAACTATGATGGGCTGGGCTGGGCCGGGCCTAGCCGAATTTTGGAACCCAAATCAATCTAAGTGGCCTGGTCAGCTTCGCCATTGACAGTGCTCGATAAGGGCATTCTAACCTTGACAATATGCGTAGGTAGGGCTTAATATGGTACGGATTATATCCGAAATCCGAATCCAAATTTAGCGGGTTTGATTTTACCAAGTATATTCAAATTAAAATATAGTTCAGATATGGATTGATGTCCCTTGACACGAGTCGGATTCGAGTTGGATATGATTCCATCCCTATATCTGCTAAGATTCGAATGATATATTATTTTGCAAGATGTATTATTATATTTTTTTTATAAAAAAAAAAAACAATGGTTGGTTGTAGAGGTCAAGACCACTCTCTAAAATGAAGAGGTGTCTTGAGTTCAAGTCACCATTTAATCATATTTTAGCAATTTTCGGTTAGATAAAAAATTCGGATATAGATATAGAAACACTCATATTCAGGTCCATGTCCAACCCCCATTTCAAGCCCTATGCATAGGTTTGTTATCTTTAATATCTTTAGTATTGTACTCAAAGGGGCTTATTTGTACTTTAAACATTGGTTAATTAAAGGGTTTTTGTAGATTAGATAGTAAAAATGGATGTTTATTATCTTTAGTATTGTATGTGTAGGTTAGTTATCTTTAGTGTTATAGTTATCTTTAGTATTGTACTCAAGGGGCTTATTTGTACTTTAAACATTGATTAATTAAAGGATTTTTGTAAATTAGATAGTCAAAAATGAATGTTTTTTTTTTCTTTTCTTTTTTGTAATTTTGAAAAATAAGCAACTTAACGTCATGGTTACAAGTTTATGGGTTTTTGACTAAAATGTCCTTGATTGTATTAAATTTAAATATAAAAATGGGGGTATTTATGATCACTTGGTGTCGAAGTCAAACCACTTCTACTTGGCCTTCTCTCAAATAATAGTAGAGATGAGAGAAGGTAAAGTAGAAGTGGTTTGACATCAAAACTTAAGTGGTCATAAATGCTCCCACTTTTATATTTATATTTAATATAATCGATGTCATTCTAGTCAAAAACCCAAAAATTGCAACCCACAACCCAAGACTCACATTGTTAAGTTTTCAAAATAACAAAAATATCATTTTTTTTTACTATGTAATATTTCAAAATCCTTTAATCAATATTTTTAATTATAAATAAGCAAATTGCTTATGCGGAGAATAAGAAAACTCCCTAACATGTAAGAAGACGACCAGAAAAAATGATTAGTGTTTATATGTTTCTAACATTTTAAACAAACAAATAGTACGCCGAATCATTGTCGAACAAATCAAATGGCTCCCAAGTTTTTAAACCTATGCCCTAGCTTGTTCTTAGCAAAGCCTATTTATACTTTAGTGCATCCATTGTGGATACAAAAATCCCCAATCTAGATCTTAGATCTTGATTTGGATTAATATCCCACAAATAAATAAAATAAAAATAATATATAAATGGAGAAGAGAAACACGATATTTTATGTGGTTTGACAAAAATGCCTACATCCACGAGTCTAAGGAATCATTCTATTTTAATCAATCTCCTGTTACATAATTTTTCTCAGCTCTCTCTTCTTTGTCCCCCTTTTACAATAATTTTATCCCTTTTAAATAGAAAAATGAATCATAATTCCAAAAAGTAATCATAATCTTCCTTATCTGGATATAACAATTATCTATGAGGAAAGAATCTTTTCCTATTTGGATTTTTCTCGATGAGGTAGAATCAAGTCTTGATAATTAAAACCACGTGGCATCATTATCTCTCGTGATGTGCGTTGAGTGATACAATATGAACGACTCATATGTGTTAGGTAAGTCTCTAATAAAGTGATTTCACTTGTCTTAAGAAGAAAATTTTATTTAGATGGCAAGAGTTAGAAGTAAGATTCAACTCATTATTTCATTCCCCAATTGTTTGGGTCTTCCTCTCATTCTTTTAGAACTTTCAACTTGTACATTTTGGGCTATGATCAACATATGTTATATAGGACCAAATCATCTTAGTAAACTTACTCTTTTCTTAACTTTCAGTGAATTTAGTCATTTAAAATTCTATATTTCAGTCCACCCAAACAACAAATTGGCTAGATTATGCCACTTGACAAAGTCCCACTCAAATTTCCATGATCCAAACAAACCCTAATAGGGAAAAAACTTCAAACATGATAGTTGAGTGAGATGCATCATTGATCAAATACAAAAATTATCAATTCATATGAACATGGATTATTATAGTAAATTAAAATACTAAATGTACTTTTAGTTTATTGTCGTTCATTATTATTTGCCAAAGATGACAAAGAATGGAACGACAACCACAATTACTTTCACAATCTTGAATGCTTGAACCTCAGTGCACAGAGCTCTTATCAGTGCTTACTCAATAACTAGAAGAACTAAATAATAGGAGATTGTGAACGAGTTGTTATATTTTTTCCAAGGAAGGAAGTCTCATATTTATACTCGCATGGGATAGAGACCTAATTGTTTTTCTATTATTAGAAGATTGTAAAAAAGATTTTCTTAATTTTTTTGTTGGAAAATATTAAAGTGACTGTGCAAGACACTATTTTAGACACTGAGCTGACATGGAGATGTGCACAGAACCATATATATTATTTTTCTCGAGATAGGAGTGAAAAGCATATATGATTCTATGGACACCTCCACGCCATCCCAATGTCTAACGTAGTGTCCCACACAGTCATTCTAGGATGACTCCTTTTTGTTAGACAAAAGACCCTTACAGGCATGCATATAGAAAAAGTCATGCTGGGGTGACACAAGGGTGAGACCACTTGTACATTACCGTAGATGCTTTCCTTGAGATACGAGTAAAAAGCATCTACGGTTCTGTGCGTGCCACCACATCATTTGTGTCACCCTTTGTGTCTCCATTTGTGTCATTCCAACATTTTCCATATAGAAAATGCGGTTTCACATTAATGGGATCGGTTCTTTAATTCACTTCGTTTAATGAGGTAATCATGTCACATGCATATGATTAATGTGATTCAACATTAAGGGTGATTTAGACATGTCCCCCTATTATTTGGTGAATATTAGAGATACACACCCCCCCTCCCCCCCTCCTATGTTTTGAAATTGATTACATGCATCACTTGACCTCAGTCTTCTTAATAGACTAATGGAAAAGCACCCATATGCCCTCATCTTCTACCTCTAGCAAAAAATCCTTAATTTTTCTTCTCAAAATATCCATAATCTTTTTTAACCCTGATCATTTTTAACTTCAAGATTTTATCTACTTCAACCTTCAAATCTAAAGGCAATATAAGATTTTTGTTGAATTGTAAAAGAATCCGGTTAGAAATATCCAAGGTTTTTTATGATGGGTTGAGGTAAGGTAGAAAATGGTGGACTACATATGAGGTTGAATAGAGAATTAGTCATCTTAAAGAGGTTGAAGAGTTTGGAGATGCCTGGTCTGGGGAAGGAAATAAAATAGGTTTTTGGGGAAGAAAACAATGAGATTTTTGGTATAACACTCTAGGATCTTTTGCAAAGAGTTAATATTAGGTTGAAAACGTTAAATTGAAGGTAAGATTGAAAAGATTATGAAAATATGCTATAGAGATAAAACTACTTGAAAATAACTGATTTTGGGAAGCAAAATCAAAGGCTTTTTCGCTTTTGGTTAAAAGTTGGCGAAGAGGGCATTTAGGTCTTTTTCTTCTATCGGTCTATTAAGAATACTGAGGTCAAGGGAGGCATGTCATGAATTTCGAAACATAAGGGGGTATCTCTAACATTCACCAAAAAATATGTGTGTGGAGTGGGTGGGAGTCTGAAGCACCCAACATTAATATATAAAATCCCTGAAGTTTCCTTATTTGATGAGTAGAGACACATGTAGGCCTATAAATGATAGTCGAAAATCTGCATCCAATTCAAATTGGTATTTGAAATTTTGGATATCGGATTTGAATTCCAATTTTTTTTAATATTTTAGATATTGATTTTGATGTTGATATATCTAATGATTCGATTCATATTATAAATATAATAATATATTTATTATATACATGTATATTAAGTTGATTTTTTTAAATATTTAAATCTTCGTGAGCATCTTCCATCTCCACTCTCAACTTAGGGTTTGTGAGCAACACCTTCTTTGGTGAGTAATCTTCCCCGATGAAACCAAAACCCAGATAAGTCCTCTCTCTCTCTCTCTCTCTCATCTAGGACTGGCAATGGGTCAGATAATATCCACTTACCCGACTCATCTTATCTGAGATATTCAGGTAAGAGTGCAAAATTTTTATCTGATTAAGAATTCGGATAAATTTATCCACAATTTTTTTTTATTCAAACATTTTTAGGGTCGAATATAGATATACATCCTATCCAACCGAATATCAGTTTATCCGAATTTAGTACTATAAATTCACAAATATATATATATATATATATATATATATATATATATATATATATATATATATATATAACCTAAAATTAAGGTTTTTTCCATTATCTTCACAATGAGGTATATATATCCGACTTGGATATCCACTTGAACTTTGGGTAAAAGTCGGGTATTGGATATCCTTTTAAAAAGTAGATAAATAATCAGATGTGGATATCCTTAGAATAAGTGGGTAAAAATGGATAACCGGATATAGAGTAGGAGAAGGATATGGAAATAGCTTCATTCGACCTACACCCAATTTTTCTCCCAAAGAAGCCAGCATCTTTGATCATCTTCTCTACGGAACCCATGCATATCTCTCTCATATTCAACCTAAAGCCAAAAAGACTATTTTTTTCCTCGAGCTAATAAACCCTCGATTTTCTCCTAAAAACCCTTTTTATTTTTTATCACCAAAGTCCATCATCTTTAAGATCTTTAAGGGTTTGGAGTTTGATTGTGATCAATACATATTTTTCTACAAATTTAGATATCAATACATTTTTTTTTTCTAGGGCTTTTTTGGTAAAGACTTCCTTAGAGGTCAATTTTGGAGTTGAATACCATTTACTTAATGAATTGGGTACTATCAGATATCCGATAAGTTAATTGGATTCGAATTTGGATATTGATTAATGACTTTCATTGGATTTTACATTCAAATTTGAATACAAAAAAATATATTCGGATATTTCTAAACTCGATTCAATTAATGTCTATTGACAGTCCTGAAGCGGTGCACATTATATAAAGATATGATTATCAATTTGGCTCAATAACTTGGCCCATGGCAAAAAATAAAGTTTAGGACCTTGATCTTGAGCATCTTGTTAGTCAATGTTCTGAGAGCTCTCGGACTTAGTCCAGACGAATTGGGGTGTTTACAATTAGTATCTCGATAACACATATCTAATAGATACTTATCCCGAGGATAAATCCTAACCATTGAAATTTTTATTTAAATAATTGTGATCGTATATTTTTTCCATGAGTCACCAAAACTTGATTCATAATTAAAATTATGAAGAGAATATAAATTTGTTGGATATATGTGGACACAACAAAAGCCAAAAAAGATTTAAATAAAATTACTATAGATATGGTGTGTGAAAGAGGCACCCATTTGTTTAGATTAGCTAGAGAACTACAATTAGAAAACACAAACTGGTTTCCAAACGAACATTAATTTGAATGCCAATGGAATAGGTTCGTGGATCGAATTAAATGTAAATATTTAATTCTAACTTTTTCAAAATAATAATAATAATAATGGCTAAATCCCACACGTGGGACTTTGCCCATGCCCAACCCTGCTGGGGAGGAAGCGAGCACGTGAGTGTGGCTTGATGGGCATTTCCTAGAAGAAATCTTTACCAAAGACGGTTACTTACTTCATGTCTTGTATTTCATCAATATGGGACTAAAAGATCTACACAAAGGTTATAAGAAACCAAAATAGAAATATAGCAAGTAGGGGAGTTTTGGAATGATGTTTTCATTCATCCTTAAAGATGTGAGGACAAATAAAAATATGATAATTGTAGGAGTCCTTTTCTCCATATCATGATCCTAGAGATTGAAGGGACAAAGATCATCAAGATCTGCATGCATAAAGCAAGAGAGCATGATCAAACTCAATGCACCCAAGAGTAGCCAAACTTACTACACTTTTGTGTGGGAAGTTAGGCTATATATCTATATAATAAAACACAACTGAATTGTTACATTTTTGTATTTTTTGAGTTAGAGATAAATGTCACATCATCTACAATTTTATGATTGGACAAATGTCTCATCAACTTACACTACACTGTTACTCTTTTTTTTTAATAATCTCTCTCCAATTTTATTTTTTCCCGCTCTTACCCCCTTAACCCCCAAAGAGGATTCACGTGCATATGGCACAGGGAACTCTAGTAATTATATATGGCCAATATCATCTCTCCCCTTGTCTCTTGAGTTGAGTTTAATCAATCACACTCTCTTTTGAGCATAACTTAAGCAATTATACTCCTCCATTGAGTGTCACTTGACCAATCAAATCAAAGCCTCTATCATTCGTCGAGAGTTTGACTTTCTTCAATAAAGATGCCAACCATTTGGTAATAGGCAAGACTGAACCGATCCGACCAAATTGCAAGGACAAAAATTGACCGAGTCAACTTGGAAAAACACGATACCAAGTTCAACCATTACCTATATAAAAACACATTTCAAGTAGTAGTGACAAGTAAAGGTTAGTGATCATTAGTACAATTAAGAGATCATCTGTTACAATCTTACATGGATTTGTGGGTGAACAATTACCAATTAGGCTATAATGATCTCGTTCATAATTACCACCCAAGTCTATAAAAGAAGGCACACCATGCCATCCAAAGGAGGAGGTCTTGAGCCCAAGCCCATTGTTGACAGCCTTTGTGCCAAATCTCTTTGTGGAAATTTGATTTGTAAAGGACTAGAAATTAACTTCTATTGCACGCGCTCGATGGGCATTTTAGATTTTACCTATAGAGGGGAAAAGAATCATATTGTTTGAGGGGGATTTGATTAGTATGAACCATAGTAACAAAAATCAGCAATTTTTTGAAAAAGTCATTTTTAAAACAGTAAAAAAATGCCACTTTTTCCCATTTTTTTTCACAGGGACAAAATTTTAAACATTTTCTCTCTTTTTAAATGTGGGATTTGATGCGTAATAGAATTTGATATTTCATAAATGTAAAAATATGGGATTTGATGATAATAACTTGATTTTATGAATTTTCATTAGATATATATTTTTTCATAATTTTTAATATATTTTTTTATCTTTTATTTTCATCATTTTTTCCCGTTTTTCTGAAGTTTTCCCTTGCCAATTTAAATCCGTAATCCGACTTTGTGACTATGGTATGAACTGAACTGATTTTTTTGGCTAACCGAGTGCCTGGGCCAGCTTGCGTGCATCACAACTAATCTCGGGGAAGACTACCATAGCAACCCACCGCCATGGTCCCCTAGTTAAATCATGAGAAAAACTCAAGAAGGGAATCGCCCTTACCACTTAGGCAACCCATGGGTGGGTCTGAACTGATTTTCAGTATGGGCTTTGATGATCCAGGTTCAATGGTAACTCTAATCCCAAACCCTTGAGACTTGTCAGCCCATTGACACCCTTAATGAGAGAATCGTGATAATACGACCCTACCCTCTGACAAACACCTCCCTACACCCCCATCACAGAACCGTAGATCAAATGCCTTGGGATGCACAAGAAAAAGATTTATGGTTCTGCATATCCCAAGGCAAATGATCTACGGCTCTATGATGGGGGAGTAGGGGGCATTTGTTACATGGAAACTCATGATTCCTTTTCCATGATACTTATGTTCATTGTTTGTCCAACGTGCCCAGCTGAGATATCTAGCAAAAAAGAATAATACAAACAAATGATCATGTCGTTTTGGTTAGGTCCATTGAATGGGTTGGTTTGGACTATGGACCATTGGAGTGACTCGCGACTATTATTCTTTGGATGGAAAATTTTGCCCATTTATAACGCCGGGTCCATATTCTTATTGGTCTAATGGACCACGCTTGAGCCTATCATGACATGGTCCTGGTCAGGTCCACCGATGAGAGTAGATGAGAAGACAAATAGGGTGGGAAAAGTGGCACCAAAAAAAAAAAAAAAAATTCAACTTAGGAAACCGAAAAATGGGATCCGAAAACTCAGTGGCGCCCTTTCCCTTGCCATCCAATCCATGTGATTGTGGGTGCGCATGCGTGCGTGTGGTCAAAAAAATCATGTCTTGTTGCAGTCCCAAGAAATATGAGCTTAACTTCCTGCATCATTATCGCCTAAATGCTTTTGATGTATTAGTTAGATTCTTCACATGTTTTCCTCCAAACACGGCGAATTATTAGAAACGAACAAAATTCAGCATGTTAGCTTGTCATTATCGCGTCATTAGGTCCAACCCATTGACGGAGGAGTGGGAGGTAAAATCAACCATAGCCCATAGCAATCTCATTGACATGAAATGTAAGTCTACTCTGGAATCAGCCCAAGTAAGACACAACACATATAAATGTCCGTGAGATCTAATTAAGAATTGTGAAAAAAAAAAAGATAAAAAAGAAATAGCAAAGATAACACTATCGCAACAAAACACAATATGCCTACGTTCACGGATCATAACTAGAACAATCACTAGTTTCTCATAAGTTTTATAGCCCTAGTGATTTCTATTTATATAACTGAGAGTTATCAAGACATGTAAAACTCTCCAAAACAAGAACTCCCAGATATTAGGAAACTCTTAAGAAAACATTACATGATTGCCTTTTTTTATCCCTTGCACTCCCGCAGCTTAAATTGTCTAAAAGCTCATACTTGAATAGAAGCTTTATTATGGGTTTGCAAACATGGTAAAAAAATTCTCCAAATTTTTCCAAAAAATTGTAAAATTCTCCGAATAGGGGAGTAGCTGATTAATTTCGTGAATTAATGAATTAATTGAAAACTTATCAATTGATCATGAAATATGGCTACAGTTTTACTCTCTTCACCCTCGAAATTTTATTTTCTTCAACACTCAATTCTTATAAGCAAGATAGGCTTTTTGTTTTTGGGAGGATTGAAGATGATGGATTTTGGTAAGAAACCCAAAAACATCATTTTGTACGTTTCCGAAATTTAACTGATTTTTTAAAAGAAACTTTCCTGAAATTAACCAAATTGAAATCCTGTCAAATAATTACCGAATCCGAACTTTGTTACTATGATTGTGAGTTCTTGGGCTCTTAGCTTTAGAGGGCCTTTTAGAATCTAAGTAGGCGTTTGGATAGGACTCCTTGGCTACTTCTGACTCTTGCGGGGAGTTAGAAGTCGTTTGGATGTGTTTGTATGAACTACTCCCTCGAAGAGTTACTCCGCGCAAGAGTAAGAAATTACTCTTTATGAAGAAGTCAAGAAAACCTATTCTCAAAACTCTTCTTGCGGGGAGTCAAAATCTAACGGTTCGTTTTACCAAAATACCCCTAACTTTATTAATTTTCTATGAAAATATTTCTAATTCATTTGCCCTTAAATCAAACAAAAGAAATATTTATTAATATTAAATTATTTTTTTTTAATTTTGAGTATAATGGATTTAAACACATTATATAATATTTAATATTTAAAATATTATATTTATTATATTAATATTTATTATATTATATTAATATTTATTATATTATATTATATTAATATTTATAGTTAAACACATTATATTAATATTTAATATTTAAAATATTATATTAATATTTATTATATTTATTATATTAATATTTATAGTTAAAATGTCAAAAATAATATAGTTTGAAGGCATATTATGACACTAAAAGACAGTCTGTCAATTTTTTTAAAAAATTTTGAGTATAATGGATTTAAACACATTATATTAATATTTAATATTTAAAATATTATATTATATTATAATAATATTTATTATATTATATTATATTAATATTTATAGTTAAAATGTAAAAAACAATATAGTTTGAAGGCATATTATGACACTAAAAGACAGTCTGTCAATTTTTTTTTTTAAATATTATGTCAAAAACAGTCAGTATGGTTCCCAAACAGACTTCCAGCACAAAAGTACTTCTGCCAGTACTTCATAGAGTTGATTGCCAAACGCCATTTCTGCACAGAATTACTTTTCCAGCTCCTCCATAGAGTACTTCAGCTTCTGTTCTTTGGAAGAGTAGTTCTGCTCCTGGTATCCAAACAGGCCCTAAGTAAATTAATTTGAGGGTGTGCTCCCCTATTTTCATTCAATGGATTAAAGGGTCTGTTTTGATTGATTGGGTTACAAAATTGAACCAATTCTGTTCCTTTGAAATGATTCTATTTTAAAACTTAATTTAGAAAAACTGAACCATTTTTGGACAAAAATTGTATAATGGGCCCAACTAAGGAGCCAAACAAGGTTTAAAAAGTTGAGATCTTGACACCAGAGTAGAAAACACACTAAAAATGCATCAAAACTCAAACCCATATTAGATTTCCTAACAAATTGACACTGCAAAAAGAATTACTAAAAAAAAACAAGAACACAAATTTTAATCCCTACAAGGACCTTAGCATCCTCAAACCTAAATTATGATCCTACCCTTCTTAAGTTTTTCTCTCTTTGTTTCCTTATCTCTACCAAACTAAAATATGGTCTTCTACTACTTCTATCCTTCCCTTCCCCAACCTATTTACAAACAACTAAAGAACAAAGATATATAATTAAACAAAGACTCAACAAATTAAGAAACATTTGTGTTTCTCTTCCTCTCCCTCATATGTAATCAGGCAAATAACTACTCCTTGGAATCAGTTCCGGCAGATTTGCTGTCGTCGTCATCGTTGATACATTCTCAGCTGCTGACATCTTCTGCCCACCATCCTTGATTCTCATCTCGAGAACTTTCTTGTGAGAGCACGAGTGCAACGAAGCGACGAATGTTGGGCTAGCTGCAGGTCGGTATTCGGGGAATAGCCTACCAGATTTGTGACGGACTCCGCAAGCATTGCAAAGGGTCTTCGGACCCATTGGACCTGTTCTCCATTGCGGGGTCTTCGTTATCTCGCAATGTAAACATTTCCTAACTGTGATGGGTTGTTGTAGCAAATCAGATTGAATTGTTCCACTTTGCCGAGGCAACTTCTTTTCCTTCTTTTTCTTCTTATTCTCTTCCGTCACCTCAGGTTTCATTATCTTCTTTGAGGGATGGGATTCGGCAAAATTCTCAAATTCCGAGGTGGTAGAGATTGGCGGGATAGAGTCGGTTATAGAGGAAGGTGAGGAGATGAGTGGGTGCACGGACCGTGGGTTGAAGGTTGCGGGACGTGGGCGCTTGCTCCGAGCACGCCCGGGAATGACGGTCTGGGGGCTGAGTGGTTTCTTGGTCTCAGTCTTTCCCTCGGAACAGGAGCTACTGCTTTCGACTGGGCTTGAAGTCCGGAACTGATGGGTGTCTTTGTTGTTGTTGCTGTTGTTGTTGTTGTTGTTGTTGTTATTGTTTTCATGTAAGTCTTCATCGAGGATGATGCTTCCAGCGGAGAATGAGTCCTCGACAAAGTTCGACAGCCACTCTAGATGTGCAATGTCTTCATTCTGCTAAAAAAGAAAATTTGATCAATCATGCAATCTTGGATCCTAATCCAAGAGCTAGCACTATTTAGTGTTGTCTTGTATGCGTAGTTGCGGGGGTGCAGCCAAATTTGTTAGGGTCACTAAAAATGGAAATAAGCAATATTTTCTTAAAGGGTTTTGTCTATTTTGGGTTTTCTATTTTTTGGGAGATAGATGCTATTAAAAACTCCCGGTTTTATAAATAGAGATCTTTAGGGTTGAAAAATCCAAAGTAAGAAAATAATGATTGTTCTTGTTCTGATCCATGGATGTAGGCACACTGCCAACCACGTAAATCCTTGTTTTGTGTGTGATTTCTGTTTTTTTGTTTTTTTGTTCCTCTTTACTGCTTCGTTGTTTCACAATAAATATATATAACGATGGCTTCTGACTGTCACTATAGGGTTGATACTTTCCCGCATTTTATTGGTGGGAAAAATAATCCCTATAGTGACGGCCAATGGTCGTCACTATAAGCTGATAAACCATCATGGAAGGGTGTTTTGCCACCAATTATAGCGGCCACTTTTGTCGCTATAGGCCTCTCTCTCTTTTTTTTTTTTTGGTAGTGAGCAGTCTCTCAATTTTAATTCGATTTAGTTTGGCAAATTGGAAACTAAATATCTAATATAACTCACCGAAACAGAGAGATCTGTGGGAAGTTCTGAACTGTTATTGGTACTGTTGTTGGAGAACACGGAGGCAGAACCAACCAAAGCATCGGGTGGGTCAGACCAAATGCCTTGGAAACCATTGAAATCTTCTCCAACAACTCCTCCTTCGACATCTTCATTAGGGAAATTGAGTAAATCATCAATATGATCGAAGAAATCCCCAGAGATATCGATGTCCATTTCATTGATGTAGTTTGGCTCAATCATCTTGTCCTGAACAAGATTATATGAAAAAGAAAAAAAAAAGTTATGGAATGTTCTCTCTTTCAATCACATAATAATGAAGATGAGTAGTACTTTTAAGGCTAACTTTCATAATTCAAGAACAACAAATGATCCAACATGCAACATGGTCGAAAGGTGACACCATGGTGTCCCCCGTTTTCTTAGCCAATGTTCTCCACATGTCTAGCACGAATTCCTGTCGGTTCATGCTAGCAATTATGGTTTCTAGATGATAAAATTTTAGATAAATGTCAAAATCGTCCGTAGCCAATTAGAGAAAAAAAAAATCAAATAAAGGTTAATTCTATTCAAAGTCTCTGAGCATTGATACCATGACCCGAGTTCAAAACACGCCTTCACCAACAACTTATAAGCACTAACCCAAACACTTGTAAAAAAATTAACTTTGAAGATTGACTCATGCAGAGAGATTCTTTGGAAATATTGGTTTTTGGAATCTCCAATCAACTAATAATAAAAATCATATATATATATATATATATATATATATATGGACCGAGGGGCCATCTGTCTCCATGGACCACATGTCAACGTCTCGCCCAAATACACCATCGGGTGCCACATGTATACAGAGCATGAAATTTTATGAACTCCAAAAAAAAAAAAAAAAACACAATCGAAAAAAAGAAAAAATTTCACTGTTGTATTTAAATTTTAAATCTAAGAGTTCAATGGCCATTCATTTTAAAACTTAAGATCTAAATCCAAAAATTACTTTTTTTGGGGGGAGGGGGGATTTTTTTTCAAACTCAATCAAGATCACAAACAAGAGGGCTGAGTTGTGATATGGACCAACCGGGTCGTCCACATGGCCCAAATATAGACTTCGTCCCATACTCTACATGATCCCTCGGTCCATGCAACCTTTTTTCTATATATATATATATATATGGAGCTCAACATTAGTGCCTATGGCTCCTATTTTGGGACTACATTTCAATCGTGGGTTCGCCAAGTACATGGTTTAAAATATTGGAATGTACCGATAAGAAACATTAACCTCGAAACATTGAATGTTTCAGGAATGTATTGGGTACGTATTGAAATGTATCAATTTGTATTAAATGTATTGGCCAATACCGAATAAGAATTTTCATTAATCGAAACATTCAATCGATTTATGACATTTTAAACCTTGGCCAAGTATAGAAAACAGATTGGGATAGGGATGTAAACAGGTCATACATGGGGATGATACCAATGTAGCCAAAATCAGAACCTATTATATATATTTTTGGGTCCAATTCTAAAACTAAAATAGACAAATTTCTGTTAAACCCATTTATGGTATAAAAAATATATATATAAAAAAAAATATTAATATAGTATATAATACATTATTAATAAAGTTGATTTCCTTAGCACTTGATTTATTTTTGGGTCCTAGTGGTTCTGGTTCATGTCCAATTACCAAATCCCAATAGATGCCAATAATGACAAAAGGGTATTATGTCATACCCAGGCGCATGTTAGCAATGCTGGTAAATAAGCATGTAGGGTTAGTTTGGTAAATTGACACAAATTTGTGACATCATGTAAGGAAAAAAATGAATTTTGAGAAGGAAATAAAAAACACATTTTTTACATTGATATTCATTGAGAAAAAATGCTAGAAAATGTAAATTACGGGGGAAAAAAAAAAAAAAAGCAAACCTTAGAAATCGAAAATGGCTATTTGCAGGAGTATCACTTCTCTTCTCTTAATGGTAACTAAAACAAACTTTATCTTTCAAAGTTGCAGAAACAGAACAGAGAGAAACAGAGAGGGATGAAAGAAATAAAATGCAGAGCAAAATATCCCACAAAAACCAGAAATTTTCCTGAAATCCTGCAAAACAAGAAATGAGAAAGTGAGTAAGATCAAACACCCAATTATCTAACTTATATTTCAAGAGAAATGCATGCAAGTTCCTCAAATTTTAAGGAAAAAAGGGCTTTTTTATTAACTCTCACAAAATCTCAAAAAAAAAAAAAAGGACGAACCTTTTTTCTTAAATATCGACCCAAAAAAGAAAACCCTTTGAGCTTCTGTGCTCTAAGCCTCCACAAAACCTCACAAAATTTGAATGTGAACCTAACCAGATAGGAAAACAAGGAACAAAGGTTAGAACCCTTTGTTACCCAAACGAAAACAGAGACTCTGAAAGGGGATTTTGGGTTTGGTAGTGTTGGAGAAGAGGATTTAGAAGAACCATAAAAAAGGTGGGGGAGGGGAAGAAAAGGTGAGGAGGATGAGAAGAAGGTTAGGGAGTCTCTCTACTTCTAATGGTAGGTGAAGCTCTTTCTTCACTGCAAGCTGTCTTTTTTTTACTATGCCCACACCTCACTGTCGTGATGTTGAAGCACCAGCAGCATCTCTCTTATGACTCAATCCCAGATTGGGTCCCACATCTCTCTCTCTCTCTCTCTGATTTTTCTTCCTCTTCGATCAAGCAAGTTTAAATCTTTTTCTTTCTTTTTTTTTTTATATAGAAGAGTTACAGAGGAGAGGAGAGAGAACGGAAGAAAACAAAACGGGGTTCTTTCCACTTGGTTTCCGTTTTTTTTAAAGATTCAACTTTTTAGGTAACGCAGCTCTTAGGAAGTAACGCTCATCCAGTACTTCAAGACTTGAGTAACCTTACCTATCTTCATGCCTTATTTCTTGCCACGTGGTTTACATTATTTTCAATTCTTAAATGCTTTTAACGTTACCAAATTATTGTACTTTTATCAAAAATTCCCTTGGAATTTTGAAAACTCTAAAAGAACCTTAATTTATAAAGTTTGTTACCCAACAAACCCCACTTTATCAAGTTTGGTTAATGAACAAATCCTGGAGTGGGATCCACATCATAAATTTCAAATTTATGCAATTAATTTGTAGCTTAACATACCTTAGAGTGGATTCTAACCGCATCAACTTTTGGCATCCAAAAACATGATCTGATGCACATAATTATAAAGGATAAAATTCTAAGAACTTTAAACAAATAATTTTTTAAAAATATATAATTTTCACCATTAAATTTTAGTTTTAAATTTGGGAATTTGATAGACATTCATTTTCAATATCTACAATCAAACTCAAAAATAACTTTTTTTTTAAATATTTTATTTTGAATATGATTTTTCCCATGAAATATAGAAGTCTGTGATGTTGGATTCCTAATCTGATAATCTATGTGGACCAACGATTCTTAGTAAGATTTGAAATTTTATCAAGTCAATCATGATAGTCAAATTCATTATAAAGTAAGGTTTGTATTGGTAACAAACATATAAAGTAAGGAAGTCTTTGTAATAAAATTGCAACAGATTGATCTGTTGGGTAAATTTATTTTTAATAAAACATTTTTTTTTCAGAGAGAGAGCACCACCGTATAATAAAAAATCTATTACAACACCAACTTTTACTAAGAGCACCCCAATATGCGTGCTAATTCTTTGTAAATATCATATGCATTGAGATGCTCTTAGTAAAAGTTGGTGTGGCAATAGAATATCTCAAAAAATAATAATACCTCAACCCTTTAGGGTTGTTGTCTTAGATTAGATTTTCTGGAGAAAAAAAAAAAAATTGACCTGATCAAAGACTTTGAGAATGAATGATCACTAATCTTCCAAATTTAAAATGAGCGATTTTACCATATTGTTAGCGTAACGCTCTCTCAATTATTGAAAAATGGTACATAATGCTACAAAGAATTTTCAATATATATTGTTTATAATCCAATTTTAGAATCTAATGCAACATTTGGTTGGAATGATAAATATAAATGAAATACAATTTGTTTGTTACATTTTTAAGATATGGTTCTTTCCCTTTAGCCTATAGTGATGTTTGTACTTAGGTATATAATATTTATTTGACAGCTATGATTTTCTGATCGACTAAACGAGATTTTAATTCTATATTTTGAAATCAATTCAATGAACTAATAAAGCCAAATCAGATTTTGGATTTTGGAAATCAATTTTTGTAATTTGATTCAAACAATCCAAAATCATGTTAGAATATGAAATCAAAATTTGAGATTCCACACCAAAACCACTCCAAAAGTCAACACAATCAAATTGTTAGTCATGATCATTGTAATCATCAAAATATTATTTTTATTCATAAAAAATAATTTTCTTTTATCTCATATTAAGGTTATTCTAAAAGGGTCGAAGTCATGGAAAAAACACATTGAAGTCTTCATCACTATTACTAAGTTTCTATGGGATTGTGTAACATGTTTTTTTTATAGACTAATAGAAATCAAGTGTAAAGTCTTCTTTTTCTTGTTTTTTACTCTCAAAATTCCTCCATAAATATCTAAGTAAGAAGACAATGTAATACTTGACCTTCCTACCTAAAGCCAAATTAATTATATATATGTACAACTTGATTGCTTATATCTTTAGTCATAACTTTTTCCTAATTAATATAATATAATAAGGTATTTTCAAACCCGAAAAATGTTACAATCATGAACAATTTATTAGGTACCATGGAACAAATTTGATTCCCTCCTTTCAATTTTATCTTAACTTAAATCGTCTTTTAACTCAAATGTCTTCATAATTGCTTTTATTACCTCAATTCATATTTTTTGGTCTTTATTTGTTCTTTCAAATCTTCAATTTTTGGAAAAGGAAAAAAAAAAAAACATAATAGTAAAGATAACATAATTGTACAAAATGTAAGGATTTACATGATTCGACAGCGTGCTTACATCCACGAAACAGAGCACGAACAATCACTATTTTTTCAGAAGTTGTATAGCCGTAGAAAATCTCTATTTATATAACCGAGAATTAGCAAAATATGTAAAACTCCCCCTCAAATAGAAAATCCTTAAGAAAATATTACACGTATCCCTTAAAAACTTCGGTCTAGGGGCACCTCCCCCCACACCTCTGGGAGGGTACGTTGCCCCTTCACCCCCACCTGTCCCCCGCAGCTTTACTTAGCGCAACAGAACACAAGACATGTACACAACACAACTTCCATAATTTTTTAATTGAAATTTCTATTAATTTTAATTCCAAATAACAGTACCATCCCAATCAAATTTTCATATTTTAGCACCTATTGAAACTACTTTAAAGTTTAAACTGACAAAATTGAAATTGTAATACCACACAAAGCATAAAATATAGTTTTGAATCCAGTTTTTTTTATCCATATTATCAATCTTTAGGCTTTCTTATTACATATAATATATTGTAACAAATATGAATCCTTAACTTCATCACAAGAGGATAGCAAGAATCAAGCCAATCTTTTCTCCCTGACAAAGTCGAATTTTACCAATCAACCATACCCACATTTTATTCATTTTTCGATACATAAATATATGTCCCTACATATATTATATATCACGTCAGTATCATATTTGCGGTGGCACATACTATGCTTCCAATGATTCTAGTTATTATTCTTTTTTATTGATTAGTAAAACATGATATTTTCCTCTAATTTTAGAGATGATTGAAATCTTCTTTATATAACTTGATGTATCAAGGAATAATATTTTAAGTTACAATGAATACTTCTTTACATTGGTTTACTTAATATTGAATTGACCCATTTTTTATTTAAAATTATTTAAAATTTCCTGAAAAATTACTTGGTGCCCCCAACATGGACATGGTTTTTAAATTTCAAAACTTCAAAGTTAAAAAAAAAAAAAAAAAAGTGGGTTAAATTCAATTAACTTTGGAAGGGCAAAATATAATAAAAGAAATTTGAAAAAAAAAAAAAAGCAATAAATAAAAAAGAAAATTTTTAAAAGGAAAATAAAGTAACCTCACACGGAAAGGTTGCTTTGGTTTGAACCAAAAATGATGGGGTTGGAATTCTTTTTTAACTAACTTGAGGTGTACTCTTTGTATCAATCCCTTCTATGAGACTCTCTCTCTCATGTAAATTTGAAAGTTTTTTATTCTACTTTTAAATTATAAAGGCTTATACTTCATGCTTTCTTTCACTTTTAACTATCTTGGACTACACTCCTACTCTCTTTCTCTCATTATCATCACCATCTTCATCTTCCAACTATATATTTTTATAATTATGTCCCGATTCCTCCTATCTTTCGTGATTGGAACATATTTATATATATTTTTACTATCTCAATTTACGTTCTTTCTTTCTTATATAATCGTTAACTTGCATATCCCCTGTATTTGGGTCGTAGTCAATCTTCATTGAATGTGAACAAATCGAATCAATCAACTTTGCCTTTTATTTGTTGTATTTTAAAACTATCCCTACATTTCTTGATCTTCTCTCTTTAAAGTAGAATAGTAAATCTTGTTTTTCTTATTTTTATAACTGTGAGATGCAATGATGACTCATGAGGCCAAGGTCCAACTACCTTGACTTGATGGAATTTTGAGATGATTCAATTTATAATTTACAAACTTCGAAGATTGGATTTACTAAATTCTCGAAAACTCATCCAATGGAAAAGAAATAGTGATTCATAGCTAAATGTAAACTTTTTTTTCGAGTTATCATTTTATCTACATGAGATATTAGTGTATAAATATACATATTATTATTATGCATCACATGTGTAATCCCTAATCTCTATTATGTGCACAAATTATTTTTTTAAAATAATATATAAATGATTTTGTTTATTAATAATTTTAATATATATTTTATTGACTCAATTAAGTTGAGATGATTTGTATTTACTTATTTGCCCTTAATTACAATGAGAAATGATTAAAAGAAAGAAACCGACAAGAAATTAATCAGCCAAACATCATCAATGTCATCATTGTGGACTTTTTACCTTTTTTGGTTTTTGTTTTTTTATCTTCCTCATAAGGAATGATGATTGGAGTCTGAGATTGCGTAATTGCCCTGACGAATGCATTCTAACGATCAAGTCAGTCTCAAATTTGATATAGTATAGGAGTTTATCAATCAAGATTGTATACATTTGTCTTCTTTCTTTACTTTTTTTTTTTTTTAAAGATTTTCATGTCCCCGACTTAATCACACAGCATCCTGATTATACTGTTACGGAAAAGATCTTTTCAACCGATCAAGATTGATAAACTATAAAGATCAAAATAGAGAAATAAAGAACATAAAGAGATTTACATTGTTCGACAGAATTACCTACGTTCACGGGTAGCGTTGATAATTCTTTATTAATTAAACTGAGAAATTACAATACAATTTTTAGGGTTTCTAACCTTGGAATATATATATATATATGGCATCCTAGGGCAAACACATGCATTTTTTATTACTCGGGGGGCCTGTCGGCCCCTACACCCAAGTTAAAACCATAAACTGATACATAGCACTCTCGAGATTCTGACATGTAACGACCTACGAATTTTATTTATTGTCAATTCTACATAAATGTTACATGTCAGTTTGATGTTACAATTAGCTTGTAGGTTATGTCAATCTCTACTTAGAATTAGATCGTATGCAAACACAAAAGATGTGCTCATGATGACTCTTTTTACTTGGAGAATATACACAACGTCAATTCACACTTAGGATCCAATTTATATTTGTGGTCCTAAATTGTTGCATCCAGTAATCGATCACCAATCATACAAATAAGTCGATTACGATTCTAGTTTGATCAAGATTCAGTTAGTCAACATGGGTCCCACATTTGATATGATTTTTTTCTCTCTCCTCAATATATATAGTTCTTGTCTCAATGATAAGTTTTATACACTTTTAAATATTACCTATAACTTGATATCTTCTAAAAGTTGATTAGGATTTCATTTCGTCCCTTAGAAGAGAAGAAAACAATGGTTGTGGTTTATCATTCTCCAAACTGAAACCTATCCTTTAGAATATTTTATTTATTATATTATTATTATAAAACATGGGTTTTATTAACATGTGCCTTAAGGGCATGCGTTAAAGTGCAATAAATACACCTAAAATTAAAAATTTTAAATAAAAATACCCTTAAAAAATCATTTTTTTATCTAAATATCCCTGTATACTTATTCTCAAAGTGTATTTATTGCACTTTAACATGTGCCCTAAGGGCACATGTTAACAAGACCCAAAACATAGATTGAGTTGGACGTGTTGGGACAAAAAAAAAAAAAAATTCTACCGACACATAATATTATCATCCATGCCATGGGCAACCCCAAATGGGCACGTGGCATATATTTTTTTTTAATCTAAGTCCCACGTGGCACTTTGTTGTTCGTTCACTTTAAGTATCAAAATTGAACTTAATGATACTGTTAGCCTCAAGTATATGTCTTCCCTAGGAAACTAGTATCCAGGTCTGGATTCGGGTAATTATTTGAGGGATCAATTCGTTTATTTTGGATAAATTCAAATATATTTTATAAAATAATGTAATTTATTTTTTAGTAAATTACATTTTTACCCCTAATAATTTGGCATAATTTTATGTCGACCCCTAACATTTTGACTTTTGACAATTGCATTTACCTCCCCTATAATTATCTAATAGATTCATTTACGCCTTTCTGTTTACTTGCCCTCAACCAAATAATTAAAAAAATAATTTTTTTTATTTTTAAAAGACTTTTTTAATTTTTTTAAAATATTATTCTTTTTTATAAATAAAAGAGTTTACTTGTGAATGCTTAGATGGGAATATTTTTATAATTTTAAAATTTAATACTGTAAAATAACATCTACGCCATCAATGAAAGCGAAGGTAATTGCAATTGTCAAAATGTGAGGGTCCTCATGGAATTATGCAAAACCACAAAAGGTCAAATGTCAAGGTGTTTTGATTTTCTTAATTGCCAGAATCAATTATTTTCAATCTTCCTAAAATCACTATCTTATTTTTTGAGACTCGGGTGCCGAAGAAAATCAAAATTTGAATTAATTTATAAATAATTTATTAATCTAAATTTTATTTTATTTTATTTTTTGGTGTTGTAGGGATATCACACCTTTGTAAGATGGGACTAATCTTACGATCGCACGTCACAACCCTAACATGGTTTCTCAACTGCAAAAAAGGACGTCAAGACGTCATCTAATTTCGAACATTCGATCAGAGGGAACAAACCCATGTGTTATTTTCATAGAACATGAAATTTAATAAATTCCCAAAAATTTTGTTGACTAAATTACCCTCATAAAATTTCATTCATTTTAAAATACATATGAGTATTCTAGTAAATTCCAAATATAGCAATGAAATTCGCAAAAACCATAATTGCCGTCGGCAGTTTTCAGGAGATGATCCTCAAGATTTAGAACACAAATCTCGAAACCATACAACGGTCCAGATCTTTGAAATACAACACTACAGTGTATTTAGTTGTACCGTAATATTTTACAGCGACATATGATGAGGCGTAAAAAGCGGTGATTACGTGCGAGTATGTACGTGTGGGTCCCACACACATGTTGTAGAGTCGGTAGATGGTAGGCGACACGTAGCAAAATAGTCCATACTCCACCGGCAAAAAAAGGAGACAGCTGGCAGCACATGGGCACGTGACTTTCGGTTCTGTATTTCAACTCGAAACAGCGAATATTTTGTATGTTTAGATATTCCACTCTCTATCACTGACCCATGGATTCAAGAATCTTTAGATCTCTAAAGTAGAAGTAAACCATGAGGACCACTGACTTAATGTGTATTTGTGGACCCCAACTATGTATATTTAGAAACCACTTGTTACAAAATTATTATTTTACACACAAGTATTTGTATAATATAATACCTTAAAGGTACATGATGTGATCTTTGACCATTTATTATGAGAGCTAATATTGCCACACCAATTCTTATATAAATCACAAAAAAAAAAAAATTGTTTAGTAAAAATTGGTGTGGCAATAACAACTCTCTTTATTAAATATGGGAAGTAAATCAATGTTTTAAGTAAGAATTAGATCATAAAGAATTGGATACCTTGACTTTCATTTTCACCCTTATCACGAGCATTTGTATGGTATAGTATTACATTGTATTTTTTGACAATGGTTGCTCTTAGAAGTATATTCAACCCTGAGGGGTTGGCTCAATGGCGATTTCGGATCGATAAGCTATTAATGCTTGTAGGTTGTGAGTTCGATGCTGAATATGAGCATTAATTTCTCAGGGGCCACCTGTTACCTGTTGTATGTGATGTGTGGGCGTTGCATGTGTCCCAGGACTGGTTTTTGGACAAGACCATGGTCTATAGATAGGGCAAAAGTTTAGATACAGTCCCGATTCGCTATCTAAAGGGATACTTGGTTATAAAAAAAATTAAAATAATAAGTCTTAGTAGTTACTCATTTTCTCTATATTTATGATACATGTCTTGATTGTTAGGTGATTGGATAGTTATGTTTAATCTTGTTAGATAGACCATTTAATGGATTCAATATGCTCACTGTGCTAAAATTGATATTAAACCATCTGATAGAGATTCATCATATATCTGTTCGTGCAACCAAAACATGGAGTTAAGATACTTCCTATCTGGAGGATTCTGACTCAAAATTTCCATCCTCGTTCTTTAAATTTCAATTTTTTTAACAATAACGTCCAACCATAATTTTTGTATATCATGGCTGTGCTTATGGATACACGATGGTTTTTATTCACTTTATATCTTTACAAATCCACCTAGTATTAATAAGAACTAGATTTTAATTTAATTGTAATTCGTTTATGTTATAAAATTCATCGATCTTATGCAATGTAGTTTAAATAGTTAATTAAAAGAACTTTAATTACTAAATTACCCTAGTTAAGTACCTTATGCATCAACATTTACATATGAACATCTAAATTATTCTCGCACAAATTACAAATGACAAACCTAAAATTCACGTACGAAATTTTTCATCTGAAAATGCTGAACTAATTGTCCTGGACACTGCACTCGCGCTTGAAATTCTGCAAACATCGAAGTGTCTCTAGAACAATAGATTTTTTTTCTTTCTTTGTATCTCGAGGAAAATCTATGGTTCTGAAGACCTTACGATGTCAGAGCAATGTTAAGTGCAATCAGCTTAGGACGACTCTTTCCTTCAATCCTAGATCTTGTGATCCTTTATCCCATTTTCGAAATAAGTTTTTTTTTTTTTTTTCCGATACTGAGGCCTCGCTCGAGGCTTGGGGTTGACATTCTTTCATGTGATATATAGATTATTTTAGTGTGAATCTCGAGGTGAATTGTATATAGTTCAAATATATTTCCACTCTTTACCCCCACAATTGGCTTATTTGAGCAATTATTGTACGAAATTGGTATTCCTCATTTCCATTGTAACATATAGTGAGTGTACCAAGAAGTTCCATATAAATGAGGGTACAAGATTAGGCCTTGCACCCATAAAATGTCGGAGAGGCCTACATCCCATCCCGTACAATTAAATCTCAAGGCCTAAAATGGCCCATAAATCATGACAGTATCGAGTACATGTATCTGTAGTGGGCCACATCACTAGATGTAGTTAAGTGGCCCAAAAGGCGTATCAAACACATTAATATTTTGCTCTAATTTATAAGATAAGTGGGCCCAGGGATATGTGAGCATCTGATGTTGTCCATTCTTATAATATGGACTATAGTCCCAGGCCCGCCCACCATCTATGATTAGTAACTTACATTACTGCCATAGTTATCAATAAAGAAAAGCTAATATACTCTCGTAACCTATAATAGTAAACAACATACAACGTTCTCATTCACTGATCAAAGAGAGAAATCTACCCTAACATCAAGCACCAATAAATCTAAGGTCTTACTTTTAAGAGCACTCAAAATTGGTATATCGCGAAGTAACGAATCATGATTAAGAATCCTAATCATTCTTTCTCTAACGGTAAGTTTGATCACAAAAGAACGAAAACGAAAGCACGGAAAGCATATCTGGCGTGTCGGTGTCGGCACCGACACGTTTACTCAGTGCAACTGGATGCTAAACTCTTACACAACTACTTAGTTATTCTATCACACTTTCTGCCACGTGGCTGTCGGCTGTCCTTGAGAGTACCCAATCAAATCGACCGACTACGTCTAACGGTTTCCTTTGCTCTCCAAATTATCGACCGTTGCGAATATAAAAATATATACTTTTTTAAAATTTAAAATGGACTAAAAATATTATTTTATCTCAATTTCTTTTAATAAAGAAAATGGATTATTGGTTTTATTATGTAGACCATACCACCATGTGACCTGTTGTGCCATGCACTTAATTACCACATGTGGTGTTCATGTGTAAACATTGGGTGCCGGGTCAATTTTGAGTTGGTTCATGTGTACCTAGAATCAAAATCATTATAACTTTCAGTTTTTTTTTTTTTTTTTTTTTTTTAAATTTAATTAAATTAATTTTTTATTTTATTTCGATTCTAAAATAAATGGAATTGAAATCGAAATCACAAAAATTGTGAAGGGTTCATATCATAGGATTCAGATGATGACACATGTTGCATATGGATTTGTATATGTTCTAAATCAAGACGAGTTGGTTGAACCACCAGAAAGAGTAACACAGGGAGACACGGTTGGAGAGTCGGTACTTGCATTATCAGGAAAATTGCCCTAAATAATGCAATGATCAAAGGAAAAGGTAAGTGACTCGAACTCTCAAAAGGCCTAGGAATTCTTTTGTGTATCTTACTTGGATGTTCGATCATCATCAACAAAAAGTTATAATCTCGAGATAGATCTGAAAGATTGAATCTCTAAACACTATTGCTTTAATTAACCAGAAGAATGATGATCGAAATTCATTTCCACCACAAAATATGAGAAGAACACCATTTTATGAATCATTGCTAAGAATTTCTTTTCCAAGAATATAACACATTATCTACAGAAGCATTAACATAATTACAATATAGAGTCGTGATAATCTAACACCCCCTCTGACATATGCCCCCATACGCCCCCATCACAGAATCGTAGAACATTTTTTGTATCTCGAGGCAAATTGATCTACGGTTCTATGAGGGGAGGGGAGGGGAGGGGGGGGGGGGGGGGCATATGTCAGAGGGTACGAGTTATTTATTTATTTTTATCAAAAATTAAAATTATTCTTCTTTACAAGTAATCAACTTAATTTAAACTTGGATATATAGTTATGTGGAAACTTGATGATCCATATTGTAGTGTTTGTGAACATTAAAGGGTACTAAGTCTTTAATCATCTATAATATACAAATAAATAACAAAAACAAATCAATTCTAGATATCCATATCACCTCATAGAACGAATCGATTTTAATTCCTATTGGTTTGGATTCTTTTTAATCCAACTCTAATCAAGTACAAATCAAATTTGATTCTAGATTAAATTGGTACTCACCTGTCACTAAACATTAAATTTTATATTTTTCGGCTATGTGACCTCCCTCACCATTATACGCTCCGTGAATGGAGACATGAAAACGAAAGTTGATAAGCATGTCGACATAGTGATTGTGATCAATCAATGTGACCAACGAGTTTGACACGTCACATTTGATGTTGATTATCAATTATGTTCAACTAAATTAATGTCAAAGATCTTGACTTGTACTAGATCACCGAAGCATTCGTTTATAACAAGTTGCTTCGACAACAACAAACAGCTTTACAAATAACATTTCCAAACATACCCTTAGTCAGAAAATCATGCCAAACAATTACAGAAGAAAACAAGCACAGATCACAATCATAGATGAATAAGAAAAATTAAATTTTTTTTTTTTTAAATGCAACCTAAAATGATAACATGCCCTAAGTTTTGTTACATTTGAATTTCAAAAATGTGTAAAATTCCATTTTCACCATTAGATGGTTGTGTCTTTCATTTTTTTTTTTTTAGACAAAAAAAAGTAAAAATCACTTTGATATTAATATAGAATTAGTTCTGATACCAATTGTTGAAATAAATTTGATACTAATTATAAAAACTATTTAAATAACAATTGTTGAGGTATGCTTCGGTACTGTGTATCTTAGTATAAAAGGAGTAATGGGTTCCATTAATAGAATTTACAAATCAATTACCCAACAAACTGACTCTTAAGAATTGGTTTTACTTCACCAACTTAAGAGTCGATCCCCCCTCAATGCCGACTCTTTACTCATGGGCATCAAATCGTCTTTCAAAACTTTGGAAATAATAACCCTCGTAACATTTCACCGTCTCGTGTGATCAACAATATATATCTTATAAGTCTGGTAGGATACAAGTTATGCATCCATGGGTCGTAATACGAGCTCCCATATCTTGATTTCAACTTTTGATTCTTTCATACTTTCATTTTCCATCCGACCAATACATTAAAACTCGACCGAGACCCAAGAAGACTTGTCCAACAACCTTTACGAAAACTGAGCCACATCAATTTTGATGTTTTTTCTTATGAAATAATCAATTTTGAATAATTTAAATATTTATAATTTATATAAAATAAAATTATATGATCAAATTTCTATTAAAAATCCAGTTTTTATCTGAAATATATTAATTATCTTAAATTAAATATGTATATTTACATTACATTATTCAAACCAAATTTAACAAGATTATATATATATATGGGAAATGTTCAGCACCCTAAGTTTTACCACACACTTTAACAAACGTTTTTTGTCCTACATGGGTTAGAAGTTTTGGAATGGGCTGATTTTTGGTGAGGATGATCTCTATGATTAGAAGATCATCTTCCCCAAAAATCGGCCCATTCCGAAATGTTAGCCCCATGTTTACAAGTTGAAAAATCGTGGACCGTCCATTTTTTGTAAATCATTTTTGATGGGGTTAGAAGTTTTGGAATGAGCTGATTTGTTAAAGTGTGTGGTAAAACTTAAGGTGCCGAACGGGACCCTATATATATAACATTAACAATATGAAAACCACCGATACTACAATAATGTAGATTTAACAAATAAAATACAATAATATTAAAGAATGAGCATAAACTAAGGATATATTATTTTTCTCACTAAGAATCACAATAAGTACAATATTACATTTGCTTCCAACATTTGCATTTTGATCAAATGAAAGAATTTCAAATGCAGGTTAGTTTTACTATTGTCGTTTGCTTCCCATCCGATTTGATGGTTTGGGTGCAAATCATGGTGATATTAAAACTGATTTGGAGATATCGAGATGATTAATCCGACATGTCCCGAGAAGAAACTCTGGGAGTTCCTCTTGTGTGTTAGCCTGCACAGAGCCGGTAGGGTTTATATATGAGCAAGTTCACAACGAATAACCGTCACAATGAAAAATCAAGCAAGAACTTACAAGCAACTCCAATGGGGGTGCCCATCTCCATTAATGAGTAACCATGTGCTCATGGATAGCCACTTTGGATATTTAGAGGGTATGCACTCCAACCGTGCTACCCAAAATAGTTATCCATAAATATTTTTATTTTTTTAATTCAACCCAAATTTCAAACTATCTAAAATTTTAATATTTTTTTAGCCAACTGTCTGAAATTTTTTCCCTCCAAAAAATGAAAACGATTTGTCTTTGCTACCCAAATGGGTTTTGAAAATCCCACGACCCAAAATGGACAGTGGGATGGGTAGTGCATTGAAGACCCCTATTTTGGATTTCACAACCCAAACTGGCAGTTGAGAGGAGATGGAGAGTGGGATAGGTCGTGCATTGGAGTTACTCTAATGTTAACAGTGTTGAAAATGAAGTTGAGGTACCTGTATTAGAAATGCCAATTCTATAACCAGATTGTTGAGGTAACCAAGAACAAGATTGACCACACCCCTTGCAAATGCCGTTGCTCCGACGTCTATCACGATCTGAAATTTAATTAAATGTATGATGTTAGAAAATAATAACATATCAGTGAACAATTTTGACACCCCAATGTTTGTTTCTATAACAAATGGCTCCATCAATCTTCTCCAATCAATATTGCCAAAAGTCGCAGATGCAACTCTATGAATGTGATTAAGGTTTTTAAGGCCTATTTGTAATTTAAAATATTCATTAAAGGGTCTTTAATGATTATAGCATAAATGGATAATTTTGTAATTTTGAAAATTAATCAACGTGATTATAGGGACGTAGGATTGCATTTTCTTCCTTTTTTGACCAAAATTATGTACAAGCAGGAGGCGTTCATGGAATTATGGTATCGAACCACTTCTATTCCGCCTTCTCTCATTATAATAGTAAAGATTTTGTGATTTTACCTCCAAGTAGTTCTTCCCGCGAAAATAACATATGTTGACGATTTGCCCCACCAAGCATGCTTTCTTTCTGACACTCTGTTTTACTATCCATGATCCCTAAGAGAAACATCAAACAACACATGCATGCCTAGTTTATATATTGTCATGCAGTTTCTCTCTTTACAAGATGGTTCAAAGGATTGGTGGTGTAAATAATATAGGGACTGATTAGTTGCAAACCACCTACTACTGGTTGCACACCATCACTTTTAAATAAAAACACTCCACTATTACGATTACACTCTAACAAAAGGATATTTTTATAATTTAAAAAACTAACCAATGTGGTTCTCTAAGGTGGGTTTGTGAATATAACAAGGTAAAAAAAAAAGATATTTTTACAATTTTGAAAATTGACCAACTTGATTCTCTAGGGTTGTGCGTTGCAAAATGACCTTGATTATATTAAGTTTAAAAATAAGAGGGGGGGGGGGGGGTATTTATGACCACTCAAATTTTGGTGTAAACCCGCTTCAACTTTGCTACTCTCATTATAATAGTAAAGATATGTACTAACCTTAGAAATGCATGGTATGAGCTTAAACCTTGAATTCCTATACGCATCATCTCCGTTAATAAAGTCATTCAGTAATTTATTGTCTTGCACAGGGGTAGTCATCATATAATACAACACAAGATTGTATGCAGTTGAACCCGGAAACTGATTCACGACAATTTCCATGGTAAATATTCTGATAGTTGATGAACCAATGAGAATAATAAAATAGGAAAAAAAAAATAAAAAATTAACCTGAAAGTTTACGACGAAGAAGAATTCGGGACAACCCTGTGCAGCATATTTCTGCACAACTTTGATATATCACTTGTAAGAGTAGATTCTTCTAAATAGACAAAGGAACATAAGCGTGGGGAAGAAACTTGTGATAAAGCAATGAGTGAACCTGAACAATGCTTCCTGGTCGGCCACTGATATCCTCTTCTCGCTTGTTAGATCTTAGCCAATCCACAGCGACCAGTTGCATCAAGGTACCTTCTGCCTCGATCTGGTGAAATCAATCACACAAAAAAAAATGAAATAGCAATCGAAAAAATATATCTATGTAAAAATATAATAATATTGAGTGTATATTTTCCTCCATTCTCGGTGTGTCATACCCCATTAAGTCCCGTAACCCTCCAATCGGTCTTTTGGAGTAGTTGGTTGGTTAACATGGTATCAAAGCGCTAGGTTCGTATAGGTCACGGGTTCGATTCTTTCCACCCTTAAGGGTGACGGGGAGTGTTGAGTGTATATTTTTCTCCACACCAGTGACCCTCTTATCTTCATATTCTCCCCGTCTCCAACAAATTGGTCTTTTGGAGTAGTTGGTTGGTTAAAAAATAAAATATAATGGTGGACTCCACTCCCTTTGTCCCCACGCATAAAGAGGTAAAGATTTAATCTCCCTATGCATCTCAAGTTGTAGGACAACTTTTGACTTTATTGTCATTCCTCTTATCTTCCTTTCGAAGAATTCCCTTCTAACTTTATTGCATTTCCTCTTCTATCTCTTTCCAGTAATACCCTCCACCTTTATTGTTTTTTCTCTTCTCTCCCTTTTTCCCGATAATATACCCCTCCAACTTTATTGTATTTCCTTAACCCCAAAGAGGACGGCAGTGCCGTAGGCACGGCGGGAAAACTCTACTTTCTCTAAGAGAGAAGATACTGATTAAAATAAATTTAGAATTTTCCTATATTTTGAATGACCGACCCTTTCAGTTTTCGAGTTTTCCTTGACACTACCAATAGCACAAAACAGGTACCTTCTGACGGTTTTTTAGATAATGATCTCCACGGATAAGAAATGTCGAAGGGTCTCCTGTTGTCCAACTGCAATCCAAATTACAACTTGGGTCTTCAGGAAGAGTGGTTCCATAGGTGCACGTGATACTGTCTTCCCTTGCCTGTGCTTGTAAGTCCACATAACCCCTTTTTTGAACTGTCACATAGAAGTCTCAAGTAATTTGACAAGATCTAAGATGTACAATTAAACATAGGCCCCCATTCATTCATTATTATAAACGAAGGTTTGTTAGCCTAATAGAATGATTCACCTGCGAGATCATGCAATTTTTTCACAAGATTTGATGCTGTTGAAAGCCTCGGATGGTGTGTGTCCTGCACCAATCAATGTCAAAAGGGTCATCATGTGAGAAGATGAAAGTCAAAATACAAGCAAAGCATACAATATCTTCTAAATGGTAAGAGTAAAATTACCATTTTGTTTAGAGAGCTGTTATTGGCTCCCCAACTTTTACTTATTACACCCTAAATTTAAGATTAAAAACACACTCTTCAAACATTACAAAGGTTTGCCTCAAATTAAAGTCTCCACGTCACAAAACATTATAACACTCATCAAACAATTTCAGTAGTTGTTTACAATTATGATCACGATCATATAAAATCCTAAACCCCAAAAAATAGAAATCTAGCAACAACAAAAAAACACAAGAGAGCTTCTATTGGCACCCCCAACTTTTACTTATTCTCAACCATTCACTTATTTTCTTTATTTTTAATTGGGGTGTAATAAGTAAAAGTTGGGGTGGCAATAGCAGCTCTCTTACTAAAAACCATAATATAATTTTTCTTCCATGGTTGGATTATTGTGAAGACACATGACATGGGAAAACAATGAGACTTTAAATGAAGAAACCATCATCCCAAAGACCAACAGTAGCATTAAAAATATCACCGATTGAAATAGTGTAGAAATGACCCGATACCGATCCTACATTTTTTTTTTTTCTAAGAGAAGCAACGTGGTTTTTAAAAGGAAAAAAACTTGTATACAAACCCAAGACAGCATTGGAGTTTATGACAAGTACCTGAGAGTGCATTTCTGGATTCATATCATACCACTCTGATTGGTTGTAATCTGACGGTTCAGGAACATCAAAGAACTCATCAGCGACATCATTCAGTTCTCCAAGAATTGCAGTTCTAAATGACTTCTCCATCCCTTCTTCCACTGAATCTTCCTCCTCACTGTCTGTATTCTCTGCTTGGTTTTTAACTTCAGCCTTGATGTCCTCCTTTTCATTCTGAGGTGACCCAATATCTCTTGTCAACTCTCCTGAAGAGAAATCAGAGAAGGGGGGGTTCTTTACTAGTTTGGCTCTATAAAACTCTCTTAGCGCTGCAAACAAAAATAAAAATATTTCTCATGTTTAGATCAAAGATTAATATTCGGAAAAAAAGAAAGAAAAGAAACTATGCTTCATCAGTAGGAGAGCACCTGCGACCCTTCCAAGCATTCGGATGGTTATAGCTCTTGATGATGATTTTCGTAGATAAGACTTCCAAAACTTCCAATCAATGGAAAGCATGTGCTTTACAACTGATTGTTTCCCTTGGTTCACTGGAGAAATTACATATCCTCCACCTAAAGGAGAGCAAAAGTAATATTTAATTTAATACCATGTGTAAAGCAAAGGCAGGGAAGGTCACTTCATCCCATCTTCTAGTTCGTACGTGTATATTTCTATAACATCAATGGAAAACATGTTTATTCACACATGGGAGGAGTATTTGCACATGGTTTTCCGTGCACCTTGTTTATTTATTTATTTGTTTTTACATTGGTCTATGGACCCAAATGGAGATGACTTGAAGTCTAACTCTTAGTGATGATCCTTGTTGGGTGTACATTTTCCTCCACTCTCGGGTGTGTCATACCCCAGTTAAGCCCCGTGACCTATTTTCATAGTTCTCACCCCCTCTCCAATAGATCAGTCTTTTGGAGTAGTTGGTTTAACATGGTATCAGAACGCTAGGTTCATAGGTCACGGGTTCAATTCTTTCCACCCTTATGGGTGAAGGGGAAGTGTTGAGTGAATATTTTCCTCCACTCTCGGATGTGTCATACTCAAGTTCAGCCCCGTAACCCTCTTATATTCATAGTTCTTCCCCTCTCCAGCAGATCGGTCTTTTGGAGCAGTTGGTAGGTTAACATGGTATCAAAGCACTAGCTTCATATAAGTCAAGGTCAAAATTCTGTCCACCATTGTGGGTGAGGGGGAGTGTTGAGTGTATATTTTCATCCACTCTTGGTGTGTGCCATTCCCCAGTTAAGCCCCATGACCCTCTTATATCCATAGTATCGGTCTTTTGGAGTAGTTGGTTGGTTAACAATCCTCACCATGAATCTTCACAGAAAGCAGCCCTTGACTCATCTCCATGTAGGTTCCATAGACCCGTGTACAAATAACCCATCCATGTATGCGACACATAATTCTGTGCGAATTGCCCGCTTAAGATTCCAGTACAAACTCTCCAATACGAATCGTATCAGAAGGAATTTTGATCCAAGATAACCTTATAAAATGTAACATTACAAAGTTCTAACATTTCTATTTTTCAAATTCAAAGCATACATTACTTTTAAGGCAGGCACGAATATAGCCTTTTTGGGGTTGACACCTTTTATGAATCACGGAATGGTAGAGAATTACTGTAGCATAGCAAACACATTGGAGTTAGTTTCTAAGAAGGATGATTGAAGTTAACGGTTCAAATGTTCTTTTAAATGCATAGCTACCATATGTTCCATCATCCTCCCTTCTCCAATAACGCATTAGTAGTAAATCTCTTCGTTTCATACCCCTGTAAACCAACTACGATCTATTAATAAGTTAATAAATTGATTTTCTTCATGAACAGAATTTAAATCTTCCCTACAAAATAACAAGACGTTCGGGATTTGACCATGGCAACCATTCGCGGTTCAGCTGTTTGTGAACAATGTCTGTATGACCATCAAGGTGCTCAACCACACTGCTTCGGGAAACACAGAAGTCCCATCTGCAAGAAATTTTGTTCTAAGTTTTAATTTGTAACAAGGTCCATCGATTATCTAAAAAAAATGCATATTGATAAATTTAGAGAGGTGCTATTGGCACCCCAACTTTTACTTATTACACCCCAATATCTTAAATTATTTATCACACCCCAATTAAAGATTAAAACACACCCTTCAAACATTACAAATGTTTGGCTCAAATAATAATCTCAAAATTACGAAATATTATAAAATTCGTTCAAACAATTTCAGTAATTGTTTACAATTATGATCAGGCTCATATAAAATCTTAAACCTAAAAAAGAGAAATCTAGCCCCAAAAAAAATGAAAAAAGAGAGAGCTTCTATTCTAAACCATTCACTTATTTTCTTTATTCTTATTTGGGGTGTAATAAGTAAAAGTTGGGGTGCCAATAGCAGCCCTCTAAATTTACTAGGAATAAAACCTTAATTTTTATTTTACTTACTGTTTGCTTGTCTCCAATTTTTACAGACGATGTATTCACCCCCAATCACCCAATCTAAATGCCATTTTTTTCTTTAAATTATGCTTTTAAGAATTACCCTTATATAGAAATATATACTTGACCATCATATTCCATAATAGAGTTTCTAGTCAGTTCTTTCAACACGTTCCTATATGCAATCCTCACGACACTGACACATGCCCACATCTCAGTAACATCCCATGACACTACCCCCTCTATAGTGGTGTGCATGCTAATCAATCCA
This sequence comes from Akebia trifoliata, assembly GCF_017979445.1. Classification (NCBI taxonomy): domain Eukaryota; kingdom Viridiplantae; phylum Streptophyta; class Magnoliopsida; order Ranunculales; family Lardizabalaceae; genus Akebia; species Akebia trifoliata. Next base: position 25,090,558 of record NC_141389.1, read on the forward strand.
CCCATTCAATCAATATGTTGTATGTGGCCACAAATCAAGTCAATCAGACAACCTTAACCATTTATTTTTATGAATAGGAGAGTGTGACCATTTACCATAACTTTGTTGACAATAAACATGTAGGTCGTTGGATAGAATAGTTAGGGAATCTCTCTAATGAGACTATAAAAGATTAATGAGTTGTGATGAATGCACGTGGTTCGTACATGAATGATGCGGCAAGAGCAGATAACCATATATCTTTTTCTTCGGGATACACAGGAAAAAGATGCATGGTTCTGTGCCCTTGCCATGTCAGCCGCGTACCAAAACCACATGCATTCATCATTATTCAAGATTAATATGTATGTGCAGCATTGATTGGAAGAGAAAAGCAGTCACCAAAACATAACGATACCAGTACTACGATATACTTTATCATAAACTTCAACGTCAGGAAACAGATGAAGTGATCAACCAATCTTACTCTGATCTTCTTGGACCAAGAGACATAAGTGTCCGGAAAATGTCTTCTGATGTTCCATCTACCACACCAACTGCCATTATTGCTGGATGATCATCCCAATTCTGAGGATGGGAGCTTATTTCAGCAACAAAAGCATATTTATAAATCAATATCAATGAATCAAAAAAGGTACCTACCTTATCTTCGAAGTCCCTATCTTTTGCCTCTTTAAATAGCCGTAAACCTATACAAATTTGTAATGTTAATATGATTGTTAAGATATTTTAAAGACAAAAAAAAAAAAAAAGCATATTAACAATTACCATTTTGGCAGCCAAAAATTGTCCATGGAGAAGGAGCAGTAACATCAGATGTCCCTTGATCCGTATACATGGACGAAAGAAGGGCCCAGTCCATGGAGTTCCCTTTGGAACGACTTAATCTGTCATAAATAAATGCTAATAAGTAATCAAGCACTAATAAGTAATAACTAAAAAGTTAAAAAAAATCTTCTTTCAAGTAGACATGCTGAGCAAAACACAATTACCTAAAAGGGTGCCATTTGCTCTTGGAACGAGCCAGAATATTCTCTATTGGGCTTGAACACTCCTACAAATATGCAAAACACCAGTGTTGACTTGAGCAAAACCAATCACTAATATGGTCATGGTGAAAAAGTTGGGGTTTGACAATAATTTGGCAAGCTTCGGAAAAAATTGGCAAGTCGATAAAGTTAGGAAAACATCAGCCAAATTAAAAAGTAAAAAAAATATTTTTTTGAAGTAAGAAAAATATGTATTTCATATATTAAATGATAAAATAATACTTAAAAAGTTTCATAAAAAAAAAAAAATTCATTTGCCATTTTTTCATAAAATCATTGATTAAATCACGACGAATCATGAATTTTTGAAAAATCAAAGATTTGTTCAAAACTTCGTGATTTTTTTCACTATTACGCGGTTGGCAAAAGTTAGTAGTGTGGAACCTTTGATGCAGCCTTTTGGAAAGAATGGATCCATCTCGCTGCTTCTTCTGAACTACTTGCCCCCAACTGTAAACTTGAAGTGTCAAAATTTAGGAAACTTCGGGGTTCTTGAGTGAACATAAACTTCAAAAAAAAAAAAAAAAAAGTTTTCCATCTTACAAGAAATTACCACACCTTAAGCTGATAGTTATGATTAGAGGTATTATAAAGGGTGAAAATGAAGAATACCTGCATATTGCAAAAAAATAAAAATAAAAATGGTCAATATTAAACTGTAATAAGAAAGGTATATCACTGACCCAATGAGAAAAGTGGTATTGTGGTTCTTACTTTCCCATGAATGTTCTCTCTCCCATCATCTGTGACCCGGACACAGGAATTTATGATTGCACTTCTTACAGGATCCTGAATAAAGAACTAAGTTTTCTTAAACCCGAATAAAAAAAGGGGAGAAAAATATTTGATTCAGGAGCTGTGCCCATCAATATAAGGCTGAAACAAAATTTTCCATGTTTTTATGGACCTCAAAATCAAGCAAAAAATCCATATAAAATCTGAAGAATCTTTTAGCTCAGGTCAGCCCATAGCCTGTGCAGTGGTCCAACACTATGTTGCCTGGTTCGCTCGGTTTGTGGTAGGCCAATCTTGAACGAACCCGGTTCGTAGAGGTAGTTTGTGGTAAATATTTAAGTCAAACATGTTAATCTCATAGAAAATGACTCAGTTCCAGGGGGCATATCATTAGTTTAAAAACAAAGGGGTATCTTTAACATTGACCAAATCTTGGGATTTCTAAAATAAGGGCCATCTCTAGAATTGATCAAACCATGGGGGCATCTCTAAAATTCACAAAAATAGGGGGGGCTCATTGGGTTCACTGTTTTTTACTAACCCACTACGAACCGAACCTTGAACTGGTTCGGTCTGTACCAATTCGTGATTCGCTACTATATTAGCAAATCCAACAAGGCCCTAACCTTTTAAGATGAATTTTGAGATATTCAATCCAAAATTTCATAGTTTACAATTCTAAGTAACTTATATGTCTTCTATTTTTAATAATTTCTGACTTTCCCCTATAGTAAAAGTGAGTTTCTCTCCATTTCTCTTATCTGGACTTTGGATTGTTAAGTGAGGAGAGAAAAGAAAAATAATGGAGAGAAAAATTACTCTCTTTTTTACTCTTCAAATCTGAGAGAAATGTTCATGACTAATAAGAGCATTAAAAATTACAACTTTACCCTTTTTTTTCTCTCCAAACTTAAGTTTTTCTACTGTTAAACAAACAAGATGGAAAGAAACTGGATTTTTTCTCTCTTTGTTTTGTTTTCTTTTCTTTTAATGAGTTTCTGTTCTCTTCATTTCGCTCAATCCAAACAAAGCGTAAATCACAAAGTTACTATTAGATTCTCATCTTCTAATATAATTACTCCTGATGTCTTCTAGTGATTTTGTGGATTCACATTCTTATGCCCAACCTAATGAGCAATTCAAGATAAGGAACAGAAGAGGCTCAAAACTGAGAGGATCTAGCGATAACGAAAGCTCAGTAAACAGAGCTACAAACATTGAAATAAATACAAAAGGGTGGAGGAAAAACCCAATATTGGAATTAAAACAGTTCAAAGAACTCCATAATTCATCAATCCCAAACAGAAATCCAACAATCCAATACAGACACCAAAAGAGAAAATCAAGAGAACTGCTTGAAACTACTTACTAATCTAAATTCAAAAAATAAAAATAAAAATAAAACAAATTCAAAGAGAAGAACTATGGGGAAGACTACAAACCTCTTTTTACAATATGGGTTGGCAACAATTTAGATCACAAGGTCAAATTTAAGAAGAATAACTCAAACATTCTAGAAAAAAAAAATTATATTTTTCTCTTGAAGTTGAAGCACAGGGGAGACATAAATACCTCTTTCTACACCTATACATATTCATTATCAAAATATAATCAAACTTTAACAAAAAATAGAGAAAAAAAAACCCTAACAACCATTGATTTTCATCATTATAGCGGTAAATAAAGGGGGAGAAAAAAAAACAGAGAATCCAAAATGCGTCCAAGAAATGGGTTTTGTCCATTTTGTTCGAAATTCAAACCAAATAGCTCAAAATTACTGTTTTTTTACGATTAAAGCATGTAAATTGGAAAAAAAAAATGAAAAATGTACCTCTTTCTTCGATATGGGTATCGATTTGAAGCTTTTGAGGTAGTGATCTTCGAGAATAAAATACCTCTTTTGGGAGTATTGTAATCCAATTCGATTGGAACGAATTATATACACCCATCCTTCCATTTTTACATCCTTTTGTGAGACACCCATTTGAGAAATCTCGCAAACCAATCCCAACTGTTTTGAATTAGAAGCTCAAATGCATGAAAGTTTGAATTTTTTTTTTGTGGTAAGTTTCATCAACAGAGCAAGAAACAATATAAGATTTTGTTTTTCTATATGCAGAGAAGTGCAGTTAGAATGAATTAAAGAAGAGATGGGATGTCCTCTGATCTCACCAAAGGGAGACAGAGTCATTTATAATGGAAAACTTTCTCTCTCTCTCTCTCTGATCTCTCTGAAGTAACTGAATTTGTTCGTATATGAGACAAAGATGGGAGAGTAAAATAATGTAAGATAAAATGACGAATTTGCCCTTTTGTGTTCTCATTGGAAGTTGGAACTAGCCAACTTAAAAGTTTTAAATAAAAATAAAAAAACTATTATTATTTAGACAATTTGTCCAAATTTTTATTTTAAATAATAATAATAATGATAATAATGATTATTATTATTATGAAAAATACTAATGATAATCTGGTTCTAAAAGACTCACTCGATCTATACGCGACTAACATGACAAGGATTTTTTTCCTTGTGTCTCCGGAAGAAAAAGAATTCTTTGAACTTTGATAAACACTTTTTTACTATTTGTTGGGCCTTATGGAAGGAGTGAAATAATCATATATTTGTTGGGAAAGAATATGTTTTTCAAGAGATTATTATTAGTATTTTTAGGCTTATTTGTTTTTATCTTTTTGGCTAATAATTAAAGAATCTAAAAGAGTATTTTTTGAATATTTTATTTTTAATTGGGACTTGGGCACTGGTCTAATTTAAAGATCGTAGCATTGAAGTCGAGATTTTGTGTGTGTGTGTGTGCGTGTGTGTTTTTTTTTTTTTTTAACTTCTGCTTTTCTCTTTGTAGAAGGTAATAAAGTCTTCTTAACCTCTTTTCATCTACTTTGATAGTATAGTGTATCTTATAATCACGAGAAAGAAAAAAAATGAGAAAAAAGGAAAAGAAAAGAGACATGACTTTGGATAAAACTAAATTATTTCAATTACTAAACACAACAATTTTAAGATGAGATTTTGACAATGAACATGATGACCATAATCCTAAAAATTTGAACTATAATTTAAATAAAATTATGTTGTCCGATGTCAAAGTCCTCACAATTCAATCAGAACCATCTATTGGTTCATTGATAGAGTTTTCTTTAGTTTGTCTTCCTCTAGATAAATTAAATAGCCCCTCATCAAAATAATAGAAAAAGAATCGTGATAATATGACACTCTTTTTTATACGCACTCTGATTTGGCAATTCATAGAATCATAAATCTTTGTCCTTGCGTATCCTGAAGCAAAGGATTGATAATTTTATGATGGGAGCATAGAAAAAGAGAGTTAGATTATCACGACTCTAATAGAAAATCATGATACTTCGTAAGGAATTAGAGCTTACAATATCTCCTTTTAAAAATTTTCTTAAATAATAATGTTGAAGTGACCTCAAGCTGGAACATCATGACATGAAAGTGGATAACAGCCATAGATGCTTTTCATCGAAGTTGCTATCCACTTTCACGTCATGAAGTGCGATATGAGGTTCTAGCTGGAGGTCACTCCAACACAGCTCTTTCTTGAATTGTGGCTTACGTGGCATGTATTGAGGTATGGGAGGCTGAGATCATATGACTCTTAAACATAATTATGTCAATCTTTATTTATATTATATAAAACACTATAAATGTGGGTAAGTGAAGATTAAAAAGATTTAAAAGCTTAAAACAAGGGGATAGATATTTGGGTATATAGTTTATGGGAAATGTTCAACACCCTACACTTTACCTTACGTTTTACCAAACATGTTTTGTCCTACATGGGTTAGAAGTTTAGGAATGGGCTAATTTTTAGTGAGGATGATCTCTATGATGAGGAGATCATCCTCACCAAAAATCAGCCCATTCCAAAATCCCATAAAAAATGATTTACAAAATGGACTGATTTTTGGTGAGGATGATCTCCTCACCATAGAGATCATCCTCACCAAAAACCAGCCAATTCTAAAACTTCTAACTCATGTAGAACAAAACACATTTCGTAAAGCGTAGGGTGGCGAACAGACCCATAGTTTATATGTGCTTTTTTTTATTACTTTTAGTAGATTAAATCAAGGAACAATATTAATATGTTAGTATTATAATAAAAATATAAATATAATAGGAAAAATTACTTAAAGGACCCTAGTGGAGGGGTTTATTTATAATTAATCATTGAGGTTTTGACGGTTGATTGATAGTTGATTTAGTAAATTTTTTATTTCTTAATGGTCCCTCAACTTCATCTCATCTCAAGTTATAATATTTTTGAAATACCTAAATTATCCATTTTTCATCTTCTTCACATGCTTACTTTTTTCAACGGTGATTTCAATCATTTTCAATAATTTTTTTTTTATCGTGAACAACGAACGAAAATTGGTGAGTTTACTGTTGACCTCACCAAATTTTATTATTGAGTTTTATAATTCTTTTAAAAATGTCGAACTCAACAATAAAAAGTGGTGAGCTCGACATTGGTAAAACTCACTCATTTTCTTTTTTCAAGTTTTTTCGACTATAATACATGAAAAAGATCAACTAAAAACTTGATATAACAACCTATGTAAGTGATTTTAAATCAAAAGAACCACCCTTTATTGATTTTCATCTAAAAATAAAAAATATATATATATTTAAAAAAAAAAAATCCTAACTTTTTTACATACATTTTTAAAATGTTTGAAAAAATCTTTGAATATAAATTTTTTTTTCCTTCTCAAATCCTTTCCATCTGAATGGAGTCTATGAAATTCAATTGGGATATCGAAAATCTAATTTTTTTTTGGATAAAAATGATTAGTTCAAATATTTATGATAATTTTGACATTTTAATTGTGAGAGATATGTGGAGTGGGATTCAGTGATTGATTAGAAATACTAAATGAACTATAAAGAGAAACCTAAAATTTAGGGGCTAATTAAAAAAAAATCCTTTCACCAAGGTATTTTAAGTAATTTTTTTAATATATTTTGTTTGTAGGTATTATTAATTGGGCATTGTAGGGAAAGAAGACTGAGCCAGGTGTTAAGTAAGCAGAGGAGGTGGTGATGATGAGATGATCTTAGGGGTACAGTTGGAAAATTTTCTTTTCCCCAAAATCAGACTTTCGGCTCCAAGGCATTCAATGGGGGCAGTGACCGTTGACCAATCATTTTCAAAGGATACTGAAATCTAAGACCTGTCACTCTTATCCGTAAGACCTTAGAATCTACCTGGTTGGAGATAATAGATATTTTTTTTTCAAGAAAAAAAGTGAATTTGTCATGAAATGATCATGAGAAATTGAATTTTGTATTTGATTGAAATTAAGAAAATTTTAAAAAAGAGATTTAGGTAATTGTGAGAGAATAGCATGGAGAGATGGGAAAATATTTTTGAGTTATATGATTATAAGGAATTTGTTTTTGAGAGAATTTGAATTCTTGGAAAAAGTGGCAATTGAAAAATGAATTTTATGAAAAAAAAAATTATGTTGATTGATTGCACATAGGGAAATGTCGATAAGAGATTTGGCTTTCAAATTTAGGGTGAGGAGTAATCATGACAAAATAAAATTAGGAAGTAGGAATATCATTTTCCTAGGGGTGGGGTGGGAAAATATTTTCCCTTCTAGAGTGGAAAATTGTTTTGAATGAACTTAAGGAAAAATACAAGACCATGCATCTATAAATTGTGTTTTATAGAGAAATCATTTTCCCACTTTATTCCATGCACAATCATATGGATATTCATTGGAGGAAATCATTTTTGATTAACAAATTTTTCCAAGGAAATGCATTATCATACACTTAAAACCAATTTCTAATAGGTTTGGAATTGAATTTGATGTAACGATTAGTGTAATTGAGCAAAAAAAAAAAAAGATAGTAGGAAAATAATTTTTCCAGGAAAGTGCACGATCATATACTTAAAAACCGTATTTTTAAGAGGGAATCATTTGCCTACCCTCTTTTCTCATGATACCTTTTCTATATTTATTATAAATTAAATGGTGAAATAAGTTCATGACACCAACCCAACATTAGTAATTAGGAAAGACGTGTAGATCTTGATAACAAGGTTGATGATGATGTTAATGTAGTTGAAAATTTAGTTCAAGTCCAACAAATTCTATTTTATTTTTCTCTTATTGGAGAATAATTATTTGCTTTCCTCCTCTTCTCTACAAATTTATTGTCTTTACGCTTCTCTCCCTCCCCTTCTTATTTCAATAATACCCCTTTAATTTTACTATCTTATCTCTTTTATCCCCTTCAACTCTAATTTTTTTTAATGATACCCCTCTAATTTTATTATTATTTTTCTTTTTTTACCCCCTTAATCCCAGAGAGAATGGCACGGGTGAACTCTAAAAATATTTATAGTTAGTATTTCAAGTGCTATTGACATTGTCACTCACAATTTTTATATGATAAAGGATAAAGGAATTAGATTAAATCTCTAAGTATCGATTGAGTTAAAAAGTTATCAACAACTCTGTTTGTTTTACTATCTCCGTGAAAAAAATTTAAAACTCATTTTGCAAATCACTTTGTTTTTATTTATTTATTTATTAATATAATTTGTGAAAAAAATTAGATAGTGAAATAAGATAATGTTTCCAAACCCAACAACACTAACTATAAGGTTTCAAACATTATAATAATGATGAAAATTCAATTACAATCCAACAATAATATTCAGTGTGATTTTCCTTCTTTTAAAACTCATGATAAATTGTTTTTTTTTTTTCTTTTCTTTTTTTGACTCTCTGGATAGATATTTTATGTTATTTCAACCTATTTTCATGTAAAATAAATATCAAAATATTTTCATTTCTACAAAGTCCATAATATACCAAAATTTTCCTAAATATCCTATGTGATTTTTTATTATCATTTTAATGAAAATTGTATTAATTTTCAAATTGAGCAAAATATTTCCATTTTAAGGTTGATGAAATCGAGACTAAAATTGAAATCTAATACATTATGTAAAGTTAACTGGTGAACATGGTTTTAAAACTTTGTTTCGCGTTTTGTCTTGTCTTATCCATGCCAGATATCAAGTTTTCTCAGATGAGTTTTCCATTCAAAAATGAGAAAAGTAAATGTAGGGTTTTAAATCTCGTCCAATACATTGACTTGTCCGCACTTCTCATCCATGCCTGATATCGAGACGACTGAGGCAATGCATTTGGTCTCGGATGAGTTTTAAAACCATGTTGGTGAAATATAATTATGTTTTCGATCCCAATTAGGGGCGGAGCCAGGATTTTCTTGTAGTGGGAGAAGATTGTGATTAGTTGTATAGTTGAAGAACTTGAAAGGAGGGAGGTAAGGGTGTGGGGGCAAAAGTTGGAGGGAGGTGAGGGTGTAGGGGCAAATGGGGAGAGAGGTGAGGGAGTGGGGACAAATGAGACATGTAATAAGTTAAAAATATAGGGGTGTCTCAAAATTTTGTGGGGGGCGATTGCCCCCACCAGCTCCTTACTACCTCCGCCCCTGATCCCACTATTTATAAATGGGATAAGGTGAAGATGACAACAACAATAATGATGTGGTCGCATGCACAGCCACATTACCGATACGTTGATCATTTTTGCCTCTCCAAATCTTTCTCGACTGTCAAATGATTTTACTTATTTTTGTCTTATTGCACCTCATCTCTACATTACGATGTCTAGGTAATTATTTTGATTTTTTTTATTTAAAAAAATTTATAATTTTTTTTTTTTAATTTTCACAATAAACTTTTCTTTTGTTGATAAATTAGATTTGAACCCAAGGCTTTACAGAGTTGAATTAGTCCAAGGCCTTTTAGTCGGTGCTTGCTAGCATTTGTGGTACATATCTCCATGCATGAATCATTGTTAACTCTTGATAGTAAATGGTGGATTTATATATACTCCTATAAAATAAACAAACTTTTTTTTTTTTTTTTTTAAACTTTCTAGAACTAAACCTTTAGATTTTTCTATAAAAAAATTCCATTGACTTCTACTTCCCCAAAACTCGTATTTTAGCTTCATTCACAAAAATCAATTATCTTCAAATTCTTAAACCTCGATAGTAAAGCAACTTTAATCTATTCGATTATCTTTTGTTCATGGTTTTTTTTTGTTTTTTATTTTGATAATCGAGTATTCTTATAAAAAGTGGATGGGATCTGGGCTTTGGCCACTCTATAGACCATGGTCTTGTCCAATGACTAGTCTCGGGACACGTGTAATGCCTATACATGACATGCAACAGGTAAGTGAGAGTGTGCTCTTGCGAGTGGCCCTTGAGGATTTAACGCTCAGATTGGGTATTAAACTCACGACCTACGCGCATTGATTTACTACATTGCCTTAACTCATTGCAGAAAACCCCAAATTTTTTAGTCCAAATTTCATCATTTTACACTTAAACCATAATCTTATCTTATCTTCGAGGTTTGAAAGTTGAATTAAGATTCAAATCTTAAGGTTGAAGATTAGGGTTAAATTTTTTTTACCCAAACAAGTTAAAGATGATTGATTTTGAGGAAAAAAAAACCTGGTTAGAGGTTGAAGACAAGGGCATTTGAGTCTTTTCCATTTGTTTACTAAGGAAGGCACGTCATCAATTTTAAATATAGGTATCGATTTCTAAATTATCCCAAGTAGGGGGGGGGGGGTTATATATTTTAATTAGTGTGTCGAATCAAATTTAAACATAAATATAATTTCATACATCATCGTCATCCCACTATCTACCAACTACTTTTCTAATATACAATAAATATTTATTCCAATAACCTTTAATTTATTATTTTTTTACTGCTTGTTGCAGTTTTGTTTTGTTATAAATGAAATTTGAATATTATTTAAAATTAAATAATAATTTTAGCATATAATTTTAATTTTTTTTTTTTTTCAAATATTAATTTCTTGAAATAAGTGGGATCCTCGCTATTAATAAAATTAAGAATCGTGATAATTTGACTATCCCATGTGGCACATTCAATCAACTCTCCTGATGTGACATGTTGGGAATTGTAGATATGTATATTTGAGATATAAAACTGTACTTCCCTATAAAAATGTGTAATCCGAGGCATATAAAATCTATGGTTCCGAAGTTGTCACGTCATGAGAGTTGATTGAGTGTGTCACATGAGGCAGTCAGGTTATCACAAATCTAAAATTAAAGGACATAAATGTCCCCTGCTTTTATATTATCAATCATTGCAAATGCCAATTAAAATATGCCTTTTAACCCATCAAAATCATTAATATATGTTTGACAATATAAAGCAATACATGGCAATATGACATCCCCTCAACAAAGCATACTTGAGATATCTTGTTAGGTGAATATAAACTTTAATGAGAAATTTAATTATTATTTCTTAGAATTCAAACTTTCATTCCAATGCAGTTAACCATCCTAATCCCATTAATTGATTGATAAACTTGACCCTACTTGGTGACCCATTTGAAAATTTTATGTCTTGTGAAATCATCTAAGTGGAACACCTACTCTAACCTCTTACCTACCAATTACTACAAACAATTATTTATTATTATTATTATTTTTTTGGGTTTTGTAAAACTAATTTTGACCTGGAGATAAAGAATTAAATTAGAGCTGATAATGGGTCGGATAATAGCCGCTTACCCAAGTCATCCTACCTGATTTATTTGAATATGAATATAAATTTTTTATTCGATTAGGAATTTGGGTAAATTAATCCACAATTATTTTTATCCGAATATTTTTAGGGTCAAATATGGATATGTGTTAGATCCAACCCAAATATCTATTTATTCGAATTTAATATGCTAAATTCAAAATAAAATATATGTATAATAAAAAAATTTAGGTTTTTCCATCATCTTTACAATTAGGTATATATATCAAACTTGGATATCTGCTTGAAATTTGAGTACAAGTCGGATACGGATATCCTTAGTATAGTGGGTAAAAAATCGGATATAGATAACCGAATATAGGGTTGGATAAGGATATGGAAATAGCTTCATCAGACCCACACCCGACCCATTTCTGGCCCTACATAAAATGTACCAGCCTTGCCTAATAGTAGCTCCACCATAGGTAATATAAAAAAATAATCTGAAAGAACATATATTCAGGAAAAAAAAATTGATGATTTTAAATTTTAAGCTTTCGTATAAAAATAATAACAAATAATAGTTATGATTTTCAAAATAATGATATATAATAGTCTTTATTAAATTGAAATTTATTTTTACAATAATAGGAAAGCATTATTTAAAAAAAAATAAAAAAATAGAAATATTCTTGTGTGAATGTATGTTATTTTCATGTGTCACACTTTTGGTGCTTAACACGAGGGCTTAAACGGCATGGGTTTGAGTCGGATATGAGTCGACCCATATCCATATATGGATTTTTAATTCAAGTTCGAATCCGGATCCGACTCGGATCATATTAGCTCATACTATATTCGTTTTTTTACTTTCATTAAACCCATATTCGGATCCGATCCGACCGAATAAATGTGATTTGAATTCAAGACCTCTCCCCTTTTGGAAAAAAAAAAAAAAAACTTTGACCACTACACCTAATACTCATTTGATGATGAATGACAGACTAAAAAAATATAAAAATATAACATATAATATATAAAATAATATATCATTCACAGATATAGGGATGGATCCATATCTGACTCGTATCTGAATCAGGTCAAGACACATCAATCCATATCCGACCCATATTTTAATTCAAATATGCTTGAAAAAACCAAATCTGCTAAAAATTCAAATTTGACTCACTCGAATTTCGGATAAAATCCAACCCATTTGGATCATGACATGTAGAGCTATTTGGACAAACATAACCAAATAATAATAATATTAGTTTAAGGGATTGGGTTCAAGAGACATACGCCCTCATCATAGAACCGTAGATCATTTACCTCGAGATACAAAGAACCATAAATCTTTTTCTTGTGTATCCCGAGGTAAATGATCTACGTTTCTATGATGGGGGTGTATTTCAGAGGGGGGCGTCAAATTATCACGACTCTATTAATTAATATCAACAATATCTACTCCCTCTTTTAGGAGAAATAAAGTATGGTCTATAAATGACATAAATATTAAGGTATTTAATGGCAATTTTATAATTTAAAAATTATTTAGTATGTATTTCAGTCCACAATGCTCACTTTTTATCTCATTATACTTGTAAAAATAATGTAAGAATATTCATATTGATATGGTTGGCATTTTATACTATGAGAATGATATTCAGTCCTAGTGATTATGGTAGATCATGAACCCATAATATGAGTCTAAAGCTGATTCAATGCTTTATCGATCAGATTCTTATTGGATCTCAACATTTCTATCCAAATCTAACCAAATATAATTGGATCAAACCTGAATAAAATCACATACGGTTTGATAAGTGATATCTATATATATATATATATATATGGGTCGGGTTCCATAAACACATAAAGCTGCTCATAAAGCTACAACGTTTTTGTCTTATATGGGCAAAAAGGTTCGGAATTGGCTGATTTTTTGTGAGGATGATCTTTGTGGTGAGGGAATCATGCTTGCAAAAAATCATTCCATTCCAAAACTTCTAACCCCATCAAAATTGATTTACAAAAATTGGACGGTCTAAAATTTTTCAACTTGTAAACATGGGGCTAGAAGTTTCATAATGGGCTGATTTTTGGCAAGGATGATCTCCTCACCATAAATATCATCCTCACAAAAAAAATCAGCCCATTCCAAACACTTTTGCCCATATAAGACAAAACACGTTGTAGCTTTATGAGTAGCTTTGTGTATACGGATCCTAATCCTATATATATATATATATATGGGAGCGGTTCAACGACCCTAAAGTTTGCCAAACATTTTTCAAAACATGGGTTAGAAGCTTTGGAATGAGTTGATTTTTTGTGAGGATGATCTCTATGGTGAAGAGATCATCCTCTCCAAAAATCAACACATTTTGAAATTTCTAACCCTAATTTACAAATTGAAGAATCGTGGACCGTCCAATTTTTGTAAATCACTTTTGATGGGGTTAGAAGTTTTGGAATATGCTGATTTTTGGTGAGGATGATCTCCTCATCATAGAGATCATCCTCATAAAAAATCAGCTCATTCCAAAACTTTTAACCCACGTTTTGAAAAATGTTTGGCAAACTTTAGGGTTGCTGAAGTGCTCCCTATATATGTTAGGATCCTTTGACTCTTAAGAATGACTCATGAAAAAAACACATGATCCCAACCCTTTAGATGAAAAATCCAATGATTGAGATTTATCCTCGAGATAAGTATCTCTAAGATTTGTATTATCAAGATACTCATAAATCTCAACCATTGGATTTTGTGTTTAAAGGGTTAGGATGTGTATTTTTTTTCATGAGTCATTCTTAGGAGTCAACGGATCCCAATCCTGATATATATATATATATACTCATGAAAAGTGAACTCATATGTTCACACACAATCCTGACCGTGTATGTTTGAGATCCAACGATGATCAAATATGTATCCTTATAATATCTTGTGGATCTCTAAGATAAACCTCAACCATTGGATCTCACATATTCACGGTCAAGATTATGTGTGAACATATGAATTCACCTTCATGAGTCTACAGATCCTAACCCATATATATATATATACATATAAAAATAGGGTAGCATTTGATAGACGAAATTGGGAGCCAAAGTTTTGTCCTGTATGGTTAAAAGTTTCGGTATGGGCTGATTTTTCATGAGGATGACCGTTATAGTGTGGAGATCATCTTCAAAAAAATCAGCTAATTCTGAAACTTCTAACCCCATGAAAAGTGGCTTACAAATTAATGATAAAATTGACGATCTATAATTTTTTAACTTGTAAATTAGAGTTAAAAAGTTTTAAATATATCATATAGGACAAAACACTTTGACTATGTTATTGGCACTTGAACCTGACCCATAGAAATATATTTAAAGAAAAATAATTATATGATAATAGTTTTATGTACTTGAACTGGATCGTGAGAGGCATAAACAAATCCTTGATCAAGACCATAAGTTATCAGATTGAATTAGATTAGAGAGTGAGTATCATCTGATCCTTACAAAGTTACTAATTACTAATCAAAATTTTCTTCTTTTTTTATTTTTGTTTTCTTCGATTGTCCTTTTTATATGTTTTTTTTTTCCATTAACGAAATAAAGATAAAATGACATTATAATGTATGGCTAAGGGAGGAGATACATTCCTTATTATAAGTAAATAAATATGATATTGTATATATTTACATTAATAAAGAATAATGATTTTCTGACACCCCCCCTTGGCATACGCCTCTATCACAGAACTGTAGATCATTTGCCTCGAGATATGCAGAATCTTTTATAATTTCTTATGCATCGCAAGGAACATGATCTACAATTCTCTGATGGGGGCGTAGGGGGTGTACTTGGAAATGGGGGCGTTAGGTTATCAAGACTCAGTAATAAATTGATAGACCATAAACCTAACTAGTACTTCAAATGTAACCCATTTATGAATATATTCTGGTGTTCGGTGCACATTAGTTGCTTGACAGTTTGACTGGATTGGAGTGTACTCTTAATGTATAAAAAAATAGGTAGATCTTTAATGTGTGGTGGCAAATTCTTTAATAGTTATTTAAGAAAGGAAAATAAATTGAGTAGTTGTGATCATAAATACTAAAAACAAACTAAGAAGAAAGGCAGATATTTCAAATGTTTAAGTCTTCATAGAGTTTGACAAATCAACTATATAATATAGATTAAATCATATTGTATTAAATAAGAATTACTTAGTCTATGTTTATTTCCTGTAGTTATGGTTGAGAGTATAAGACATTAAATCTCTTCTACTTGGGTTTTCCAGTCTCCATCATTCAAAGGATTTAGGATGTGACGGGGCACGATGAAAATGATTTTAACAAAATCTTATTTTTTTAATAAATAGTAACTCAACATCTGTTCTTCTCACTTAAAGGTAAAGGATAAGGAGGTCTGATTGTGAGACAAGAAAAATACTAGACACCATATCTCACTTACCAAATTGATGGTTACTATAGATTGATCAAATGTAAAATTAAAATTAATTTTTTTAGAATTTTAGAAACTTAGAAAGATAGTAAATGTTTATAAATCGAAAGAAGTATAATTTGACCCTATGTTATCTTGTTTGTTGGTTCAAATTCAAGTTTAGAGTTCGTGGTTCGCCAATATAAAATGAACCCTGTTCATAAGAATAGGTAGAGAAAATCCATTTTTGGGTTCTCTTTGGTTTCCAAGATCGGTCTGCTAGCTTGGTTTGCTTGTGCACGTATATAATTCAAGTATACAAGTTATAATTACAATCGGTAGTTATCATTTTCACATGAAGGAGTTTGTCATCATCATTCCAGTGTACCTAACCTACCTGTGTTGGACATCTTCCATGCTGTTAGAGCATGCAAGTTGTTAGGAGTTTGTCCAACATTTTGGGTTGCATATGGGGCATATATGGACCACGGATGTCCCATTCAAAAACCATTTAGGCCAAGAATCCATAAATTTTTTTTTTGAAATTTAAATTTATGGAAAAAAAAAAATAAATGAAAGTTGTGATCTTTAATGCTTTACAAACATTAATTTTCAACTTGAACAGTTGGAAGAGTGCCAGATCGACGCAAAATTAGATCTTACCACTTAAAATCTAGGGAGATCGGTAGCCATTCATTTTTAAAGCGTTGGATCTCAATCAAAAGACATGTTTTTAGAATTTTTTTAAAAAATCAGACCTAAGTAATGGTTAAATGAGGTTGAGATGTCAATTTAAAAGAAAAAATACATCTCTTCCAACGTTCGAAGTGTACTACAAGGTTGCTATAGAGGATTCACTTCCCCCTACGCCCTCATCACAGAATCACAAATCATTTGCCTCGAGATAAACAAGAAAAAGACTTATGATTCTACGTATCCAGAGATTAATGATCTACGATTCTGTGATGGGGATGTAAGTCAAATGAGGGCGTCAAATTATCACTACTCATTCAACAATTATAAAATAATGGTTATCCAAGGTCCCAAAATACATAACTATTTTGCATTTTCACTTGAAGTAGTCATGCCCATAATGTGGTTGGATAAGGATAATTTTTTTTATTAGATTCATTCAAGTTAGCCAAAGTTTTGACTCACCTCTGAAAATCCAATTTTAAAAGTCTTCAGACATCGCAAGTGATTGGATTTAGCATTTAATTAGGGTGGACTACTTTGAACATTGGCTAACTCCCATCCGAAGTGGTCCACCCTAATTTAATGCCCTAGTAATACCATAACTTGATGATACATGGGTTTTCTTTTGGAAAAAAAATGATGAAAATGACAAGTCTACACAAAGACTTGATTCTCGTTAGATACGTGGCTATATTCTAATGCAATAAGTTATCAGGGTTGGCTCAAACATAAGGCCACGTAAACACCATTCCTATTCTACAAGAATGGGACACCATACTTGATCCTAATTCTTATGATAAAAATTAGGGATGTAACTTGATTCGGTTCAAACCGAGAACCAAACCAAATCAATAACATTGGGGTGGTTTGGTTCGGTTTGGAACAAGTTGTGATTTGGTTCTGGGTATGAAAATAGAGAATTGATCAAATTTGATTTAGTTCTCGGATCAAGTTTGTATGGAACTAAACCCTTATGCAATAAATAAATAAATATATATGTATATGATAATTACTATGAATTATTTTAAGAATTAGGGCATGGATTTATAGAAAAACTTATGGAAAGATTAATGATTTATTGTATGAAAGATTATTTTTTATTTTTTCATTAAAAAATATTTCTTACAATTTATAGGATATTGGCAACCCACAGAACTGAGCCAAACTAAATTGATTTTAGTTCGTTTTGGGTTGGTTTGGTTCCATTGGAATTTGGTTCGGTTCTAATTCTTCTTTAATGGAGCCGACCTATGTCGGTTCGATTCCAATTTGACCTCAAACCCAACCAAGTTGCACCCCTAATAAAAACCCTCCAAGAATGAAAATTTCTTCTAAAAATTAATTTTCTTTTTACTAAAATCTTATACTTAACAATAAAAACATAGATGTTATGATCTCTCATAAATTCTCAAGTGCTAGTTTAAAAAAAAACGAAAAACCCACAAACTCTTGAATTCCTCATCCACTCCCACCCTTCATTAAAACTTCTAGGATTAAAAAAGAGTATGGCTAGCCTTACTAACTAAGTAAGATTTCAACTCTTACTAAGGGTTGTTAATCTCTTCTTGTAGCATAACAAACATGATTCAATCTGACAAAGTTGTAGAGGAAAAAATTCTATAAACTTTAAATATAATATATATATATATATATACACGATTTCGCTATTTCAAACTCTCAGCTCAGCCTCTTCGCTAAGCAGCTGCTAAGCTACTCTCCGCCCCAGATGCTCCGCTCCGTGTTCGATCGATGAGCCAGCCCTCCACTATGGATTGTTGGTCCGCAGCCCCGCCCTATAGAATGAATAAGGAGAGGCCTATCGATGACCGAGCCACTCGGATACTACTCCTTACCTCACCCAACGAGCGAAGTCGCCGAAGCGAGTCTAAAGGCCAAAGAGTGATTTTTGAACGCTACTACGCATCCTTACTCATAGTAGAGTGTAAGGTAGGTTTGGGTATAGCAGGACTTGAACCTGCGACCATTAGGTTAAAAGCCCAATATATATATATATATGGTCCCGTTCAGCACCAAACATTTTGGCCAACATTTTAGCCAATCATTTTTGTCGTACATGGGTTAGAAGTTTTGGAATGGGCTGATTTTTGGTGAGGATGATCTCTACGGTGAGGAGATCATTCTCACCAAAAATCAGCCCATTCCAAAACTTCTAGCCCCATGTTTACATGTTGAAAAATCGTGGATCGTCCATTTTTTGTAAACCATTTTTTATGGGGTTATAAGTTTTGGAATGAGCTGATTTTTGGTGATGATGATCTCCTCACCGTAGAGATCATCCTCACCAAAAATCAGCCCATTCCGAAATATTTAGCCCCATGTTTACAAGTTGAAAATTTGTGGACCGTCCATTTTTTGTAAACCATTTTTTATGGGGTTAGAAGTTTTGGAATGGGCTGATCTTTGGTGAGGAGGCCAAAGATCAGCCCATTCCAAAACTTCTAACCCATGTAGGACAAAACACATTTGTTAAAGTGTAGGGTAAAGCTTAGGGTGGCGAACGGGACACTATATATATATATATATATATATAGTAAGCCCATCTCAAGATGAGTGCTCTCCTATTCCGACTTTCCCAGAGCCTCCAATAGTACAGTCGAGACAACGACAGGTTCTCTGCCCCCATTGAGAAATAGAATTGACTAATCCCATTTTATTTTTGGATCTGAATTTTGCCGTGAAACCTAGAGTGTTGTGGTATTGGATTTACAATGTGATAATCCATTTGAGCAAAATGACCCTTAGTAATGATAAGGAAATCAATATAATTGAAGGGCCACATCACATGAAGATCAAAATATTACAGGAACACATACCAAAGATATCAAGGATAAAGATGAAGTCTGTCAAAAATAGAAAGTTTTTGAAATAATGGCAAAGATGGTGGAATATACTGATACATTGACGATAATACAGTGTATCTCATGCACTTTAATACAATGCATCTTATTCTCTAACAAGTAAGACTAAAAATCTTACTAAGTTAGCTTGGAAAATGTTATAAAAGTAAATCTAATATTTGAATTAATTAAAACTAATTTTAATTGATAATTCTTTCTTCATAATCGTTTTTGTAATGCCTAAGATTAATTTGTGTGGCAATACTATTTATAAGACATACTCTGATTAGGGTTTTATAAGATAATAGGTCATAAACAATTTTTAGTGGTCTTATTTATGAAAATAAAATAATAATTTTAACAAAAAAGAAAAGAAAATAAAAAAATTTATTGTATTTTGAATTTTGAAAACAGACTTTTTATTTAATTAATTATTATTATTATTTTTTAAATTAGGTTACTTTTGAATATTAAAACAGTTGAATAATGTTGCCTACCATGACATAAATTAATAATTTTGTACCTAAAAGGTAGAATTTTTTTAAAAAAATGTTTTTTATTATCTAAATAGGCACTCACTATTATTTATAATATTAATAGAATCATGATAATCTGACTACCCCACATGGCAAACTCAATCGACAACCCTAACGTGACACGTTCGGAAACATAGATCTACACTCCTCGGGATACACGACTGCACTTCCCCATAAAAAGTGTATCTTGAGGGAACCATGTATCCCAAGGAGCACAGATCTATGGTTCCCAAACTTGTCACGTCAGATAGTCGATTGTGTATGCCATGTTGGGTAGTCAGATTATCACAACTCTTATTAATATATTACATATCTAGGTCTTGTTTAAAGGTTTCACCTTAGGCCTCAACTTGTATTTAGTCGGCTTTGTAAGTTATTACTTAACAATATTAATGTTCCCTTTAATTTAAAAAATAAGTCTTTTTCAAAAAAAAATAAAAAATTCAAAGTTCGTCAAAAAATTTTCTCTGCATCCCTATGGTATCGAATCATGTTTTTGGATGCCTCAAGGTGAAATCTTACTAGGTCAACGATGAACCTAACATATGCATAGAAGAAAATCGAGTTTATTGGTTGACCAGCGTAAGCAATTAGCCCCCACTGACAAAAATTCTTGGCTCCGCTCCTGATCAAAAAGACTTAGCTCTATAGGAGCTAATGAGATGAAAGAGAGATAAGCGGGAAGTGGGAAGTGGTCGAGGAGATGAAAGTTAAACGTAAATCGAGGAAATGAAATGAAATTAAAGCAAGCACTTGAAGAGAAGCTAACACAAAAATGAATCTTGGTCATACATTTCATTCTATTAATGCTAGGACGTAGATATGAACTCACTTTCTTTACAAGAAGACTTAGCTATGGACATGGTGGTTTCAAACATGATGAAGAGAAGTCCTATGAAGGACCTAGGGTTGTCAATGGGTTGGGCTCTCATACGGCCCAGTTTTTCATGGATGGGCTTGAATAATATAGGCCTGAATTGATTTTGAATTGGGCTTGTCTAGCCCATTTCAGTAGGATGGCCAGACTTGGGTTTTGTGATCAGGATCATCAAGTTGCCCAACACCCCAACCAGCTTCTCTAGAACAAATGGAGTCAGACCCATTATCATGGCCCAGTTGATAATGGACCAGGCTTAGACTAGGTTTTTGGATCCAACAAAAGCCTGGCCCGTTGAAACACTACTGGGACAGTTTTCACTATCTCACATGTATGCTACATCCACACCCAATTTACAAAAATTCCTATTTTTGAGCCTCACCAAGGAATGCAAAGTTGTAATTTTTCATTATGGTTTTTTTTTTTAGACTTTCATGGAACGACTACAAATCCGGTATCTATTTTTATCGTCTCCATGCAATTTTTTTTTTTTGTTAATGGGAGTATCTGAACTTACGTCTGACTAGTAAGACCGGGTGAGCCAAGGCCCGGGCCAAGGCATATGGGTCCCTCTTCTGGGCATGTGCAACGCCTGCCCATCACACGCACTGAGTAAGTGAGGGTACGCCCTCGAGAGTGGCCTCAAGGAGTCACTGCTCATATTGGGTATCAAACACACAGCCTACAGACTCTCATTGCTTATTGGATTCAAAATTTCCATGGAGCCAACCCCTTGGGGTTCTCTACATCTTTTTCGTGCGAGGGGCATTTTGAGTTGATTCAAAACCCCTCTTTTTTCACTCTTTTTTAAATCTTGAACTTGAATATTTTTCCAAGTGGGATGTTACTGGATCTTCGTTACACGTGCCTAAATCATCTATCGACTTTCTTTTAGTTTATTGAAATTACTCTTACATTTTTACAAATACATTCATTTTTAATTTTATTAGATTTTTCATGATTTCTCATTTATTAGAACTTTATCGAATTATTTCTCATTTATCTTTCAGTCAACTTTCTTTTACAAATGTAAGTTTATATATGTCTCTTTCATGAGTCCACGGACCCTAAACAGAATTGAGACTATTGTACACATCGGAAAACATAGAATGTGGAAAATCTATATAATAAAACACAACGGTTGTTTTTCACTATCAATCTTACACGTATTTCCGGCAAAAAAATTAATTTTTTTCCTTTTCTCTTCTCTTTTTTCAAGAATATCCCTTTAATTTTATTGCATTTTCTCTTCTACCCCATTTTCAATAAAAGCTCTTCCAACTTTATTCTCTTTCCTCTTATCCTCATTTTTCAATGATACCCCTCAAACTTTATTGCCTTTATGGTAGGGCCCATTTTCTAACCTTACATCTAAAACTTTATTCTCTTCCTCTTTTACCCCCTTAACTCCAAGAGGATGACCATCCCTTACTATTAGAAGATAAGGGATAGCTCATACATAATTTGTTGTAACATATTCATGGTTTTAAAATTCATTTTGACGTCTCATATCGTTCGTGAACGAGACCGAGATGTCTCGGACAAGTTTTCCGATACATTTGAGATGTCTAATTTAATGATGAGAAAAATGAACGTGGGTTTTAAATCTTATCCGATACATTGACTTGTTCGTCTGTCTCGTTGCTAAGCGATACCGAGATGACTCAGGCGATATGTCTCGGTCTCAGACGAGTTTTGAGACCTTGATCATTTTACACCTTATTATAGTTCATCATACATGATACTCTAACAAAAAGTACAAAAAAAATGGTGAGGTTGAAGCAAGAATCTAACTCTATAAATGGTAAAAAAAAACTACAAAGAATGGCAAAATTGACTCACAAATCTAAAAAACAGAAAAGAAAGGTACAAAAACTAATTCTGGTTTCTCATTGTTAGTGAGGGAAACAGAGATGAAGAGAGTAAAGGGAGAGACATACAGGAAAGTGGACATAATATTTCAAATTCTCATTAACAGAGCCACTTTTGGCTACATTGATGAGGAACCCCCATCACAAAGGGCTCATCCTTAGTCCCAACCAAGAAACCTTATTCCCCTTTTTAACCATCACTATTTCTTCCCTCAATCCAATTTTTCATCATTTTTCAAAACAATCTATAACCAATCCCCAACACCCCACAAAAAAAAAAAAAAAAAAAACAACAACAACAACAACAAATTGTACTGATAAAAATCAGAACTTCACGCAACGACTAGGAAGACCCGTCTCATGATCAACCATGACGATCTCTGTTAAATTATTGCATCGAAGCACATCTTGTCCAAGCTTCGCTCCTGCCACCTTCAATCCCTTCAAAGAGATTGCCTTATTGAAGAGGTTTAACGATGGCAATCTCGAGGCCGGTGGCAACTTCCCACTAGGCAACAACCCTCGAAAGTCCACCTTCAACAATGGCACTTCGAAATCTTTCTTGTCATGTTTAACAATGTTATCCTTCGCGCTAATATGAGCCCCGGGCTCCATATGATTGGTTGAGAAGCTTGCCTGATTCGGGAAGTTTGGATAGAGACTAACGTATCCTCTAAGGTACATCATGTCGATCATAAATTTCTTCCACGAAGCTTGCCACCCATTTGTTCTAGACTTCGGAATTTGAACGGGATTTTGCTTAGCATCCTGGGTGAACCTCATGTTCATATACACATAGAATTCTTTCCATTGTTTGGGGAAGAAAACTGAACCCCAACTACATGGTAATTGGTGGAGATACGGCATGTTTGGATGAATATTTTTGAAGAACTCAGTTGCATTCCACTTGGGTCTCTCTTTCACCACCTCGACCAATCGTGGGCTATAGAGAGCAATTGAGGAGAGTTCGGGGAGCGATACTTGTGGGTCGTAGTGGTAGGCCAAGAGGGTGTATTTGATCCATAGGTAGTAGTATGGGGAGACTTCTATGTCATCTTCAAGAAGTAGACCGAAGTCGTCATTGGATGTTGGGTACCAACTCTCACTAACAGCTCGAATGAGTCCTCCTTGGATGATTCTCCTTCGTAGGGTTTTTGGGCCATGAGGCCATTTAAATGAGTTTACGACCCTTATAGTCTCCTCGTCCACTTTACTATCCATGTTGAAGGTGAGAGGTATCTCATCCCCGAGATAGTAAGCATCACTAAGAGATTTGAGAAGCCTCGTGAGAGAAGTACCACGGTTTTGGGTGATTATGTTTATAGAGAGATGCATTCGGTTCCAATCTGTATGTAATAACACCGAGTTGGATAATTTCACGAAAGAGAAACATACGAAAATTTATGAGAGAGTTCTAAAACTTGCCATCAAAGGTTGAAACTTGGCATAGTTAAGACTCGAGTCTAGTGAAATGTCCTTAAAAACATTCTTCCATAAATGTCCTTAAAAAGTAATTATATTTTATCTTTTAATGATAAAAAAGTAAGGGTTTTATTATCATTACACAACGTTATTTTGTAAACTTTGCATAATGACAATAAAACCCTTACTTTTTTCTTATTAAAAAATAAAATAAAATTATTTTTTATGGATATTTATGACAAAAACATGGTTTTAAAGGTTACCAACATCCAATACTTGTCTTGGACATTAGCATCTCCCCTTGAAAAATTCAACGGAAAAATCAATTAAACACTGAAGAACTCATCTGTGTTTTTGAGTTGATCCCCAATTATTATATCCGTAGATTTTTTTTTCTTCGGAATTTTCATTTTTCATAACTATTCCAAACAAAAGATAATATAGACAAAAGAAATGAATCTTACTTGGCAATGCTGTTGATCGTAGATCGGCCATCCAAAGAACCTTGGACACGGAGGGCCTCGGCAGAAGAATCAGAGTCGAACGGTTCGAACTACTCTCTGACACCATTTTCAAAGCTTTCTTCACATTTGAATCAATATCAGATACCGCAATTAACACACTTGGGTTATGAATTTTAATCAACCCTTTCATGCTTGAGTACACACCTTGTAAAACAGGTACCTCTGAATTAGATATCCCCGAAATAGACCCAATCCCCAAATCGAAAATCTTGAATCTTCTTTCTCTACAAACCGATTTGGGCCACTTTAGAACAGCCGAAGCTTCTTCACAAGCACAGAAATTGCTTCCTGAAATGGCGATGTAAGCCTTCTTTCCAACAGTAGTCCTGAATTTTTCAAGAAGGGGTGCGAGAGCTTTCACTTCTTCGAGCGAATGTGCATAGAAAAGTGCGTCTATTTTTTGAGGATACATTGCAGCCCATTGAGTCACATAACCCGTGGACATCGCTTGCCACCATTGATCATCTCGTACTTGAACAATATCTTTGAAGATTACTGTGGTCTCGGACACATATGCTAGCCTATGTTCGCTGTCTCCCCAAGTTTCCTTGTCTTTCGGGTCTATAGGAAGAACATAAGAACCCGCATTTCTATACTTCTGAAGTTGATAACTGCATAACAATAACAAATATTGGAGTACAAATGGAAGATTTCATGATAACTATTGATTCCTTTAAATTGTCGTCATCATCGTCAAAGTTGTATCACAAAAACTTGACCAGAACATATACATGCAAGAAGGGTTGATTTCGTAAAAATGTTTATGATTTAAGTAATCCATCAAGAAGAAAGAGAGTTCAAAATTCAAATTAAAACCCAAAATTCTTTCCAACTGGATTGAATTGAAGTCTAGGACAATTTTAGTAAATATAGCTCAATAAATTCAATGTATCAGTCAAAGATATCAAATGTCTAGAAGTAAAACAATGAAGATTAGATAACGTTTTGGACCCAAAAAAAAATAAAAAATAAAAATTCCACAATTGATAATTGATAATTATGGTTTAAAGATTCGTATAATCGACAATCCTCTATTAATACTTAATTTGAATTTAAGGGTTACTTCATTCTATTTGTGTTTCATCAACTTCTTGAAAGTTTCTATTTTATATCCAATACTTAAAAAAAAAAAAAAAAAAAATTATGATTCCAATTGAATGTGTGTACCTGAGGTGCAGATCTTCACCAGTCATGAATGTGATGGGTTTCTCTATGAAGAGAGTTTTAACAAGCTCTGAAGATAAAAACCATGAACTGGAAAGAAAATCGACTTGAACAATCCTGCCAATAGTTATATCATAGGCAGGATCGGGCAAATAAAGTCCCGCTTCTTTTGATCGAAACTTTCTATAGCTCGGGAACGTATAATCCTTTTGTCTAAAAGGCAAGATCCTCCCTATACTTCCCAACACCGAATTCTTATACTTCTCAGTCCCCGCCACGTGAGATAATATCTCTAACATCTTCTTGCCCGGGATCATGTCATCATCAAGGATGTACACAAGATCGGATTCCATCTGTAGGGCCATTTGGAATCTCCCGTAATACTTGAAATCGTAGCTCGAACTAATAAAGCTGATCCTCGAATCGTTGTAGCTATCCACAATTTTCTTTAGTAAGAGCTCGTTTGGGCTCCCGAATGAGAGCACCCAAACACTATGGAAGGGAAGGGTTTGATGAAGTAGGGAATCAAGTTGGGAACAAAGAGTTTTCCTCTTGAAATGGTTTAGAATTATAGTTACTTTTGGGATATTCGGGCCTCGTAATTTCCATTTTGAGGTCAGTGCCATTAGTTCAGAAAGTGTTTCTGTCCCAAGGGACTTGCTTTGGAAATCCAATACTTCGTCGTAAAGCTCCCTCTTCAACTTGATCATTTGAGCATCGTTCGATTTCTTTTGTTGGAAATCAATCTTCTCGTGTTCACAAACCTCTGAAGGTGTGATCGGGGGAATTTTGTTTGTAAGGAGGGAAGAAGTTTCTTGGTAGCGACCAAGAACATTGGGTTGGATTATGAATTGTTTCCAATGTTGAGCAATCCTAGTAGCCCATGTAAAGTCAGGTTTGTTACGTAAATCAACAGCGGGGCTCATATAGTATAGAAGGAGTGTAGCATAGATTGCAAATGTGAATTGAAGACAAGTAAAAGCTGCGACAAGGCGTGAAGAAGCACTCTTGTGAGCTCTCGTCTTCGCTTTTCCACCCATGTAGTCATTGATCATGCCTTCCAAGTACTCCCCACTTCTCGTCGTGGGACTTCGAAGCAGACCCATTTAACAAATTCAAAACAAGAGCAAGATGAACTACTAAACAATTGAATTAGAACACCAAACTAAGAACCCGAATTCGAAACATGAGAAATCTACAAATGAGAAACAGTAGTTTAAATTAAGAAGATAGAGATAAGGATGAAAGAGAGTTGTTGAAGGGAAGGTGTGAAGAGCAATGGATTGTGTGACAAAGGTTTATATAAAGTAGAGTGAACACTATGAGAAACACATCAAAGGGTCACATGGGGTTGCCATGAATTTAAAGAATAATAAAACGTTACCTTCAAAACGTTCTCATACATTTTCCCTTCAAGACACCATTAAAAAGCCGGTTTTAATGGCCAAAAAGAGGGCAAGCTTGCATGTTTGGTACAGCTCTATATCCTGTTATTCTCTCTCTCTCTACATAATCAGCTTTTTAGTGAAATTGAAGAAAACCCATCACAGAAAACTCTGGGATTTACATAAAAATGCAGAAATTTCGCAAAAACTCAATTAGGAATTTGGATATTTCTAGAATTGGATCAATACCCATTATTTAAAGGTAAATTTATCAAAACATGCATGACATATCAATTATTTATCAAAATGGAGCACGGTACATCTTATTTTTGATAATTTACCATTTTGATAAATATTTTATTTTTCTATTTGGTAAAAATAATAATTTTCATATTTTTACTATCAAAAATATATTTTTAGTTGAAAAGATCTTTTTGATATGAGATCATAATATATTTTATAGAATGTCAGAAAGAGCCTTGTAATATGATATTAAAATATATTTAATTCAAATGTCAGAAGGATCCTCTAGAAAATTTTTGATGGTAAAATTTTGAAAATTATTATTTTTATCATTTGGGTAATTAAGATATATAGAACTCCTTTTTGGTAAATACATTTGAAAAGTTGACCGTTTCATAAATTTCTCTTAGAAGCAGTTTTTATGAAAAATGCTGAAATGACATAAAGAATTTACTGTAATTCTCACAAGTCTGACATGTGATGTACACATAATCATAGATGTATTTCTTTGCGATACGAGTAAAAATCATCTACGGTTATGTATGCATATCCACATCAGTATTATGAGAATCACAGTAAATCCTGTGTCACCCCAGCACGACTCAATTTTTATTTGAAATGTCACCGTTTATTTTTTTTTATGACGATGAAGATTTAAATTCGAAAAAGAAAAAAAAAACGCAATCAAGGCTTAAAATACTTGCGAATTTGGATCAAAACCTACAAATAAAACACTAAAGAAATCCATTATTTTATCGATCCGAAAACAGAGAGAAAGCAATCCATTATTTTTATTTCCAAAAACACAAATTCAAAGTCCACTACAACTCAAATCCCCAGAAACCCAAAAACAATAATAAATCCGTCAAACCCAAATCCCAAGCGCAGTAATTTATGCCCGAAGAAACTCAAAACCCAAGAAGAAAGAAGCAACAAAGACAACAGAGAAACTGTACCTTGAAAATAAATAAATAAATAATGAAAATCCACGCGACAAGTGCCCTTTTCGCGCGTCTCCAGCAAAGAAAGCTAAAACCTTAACCTCACCGCCATTAATGGATCTCTGGAGGCCGCGTGGAATTGCAGATAAGGAATTTTTTTTTTTTGAAAAAGATGGAATCTTTATTCTTTGGGGTATTGAAATAGAATTAAAATTGTGTAGTTTACTTTATTTATGAAGAAAACCTCAGCAATCTCTGTAATGGCTTTTTAACGAACTTAGGCATTAGTGGAATTTACTTGAACAAAGGAGAATTCAAATGGGTTTGATTGCTTTTCGAAGGAAAAACAGTTTATCTCCTTTTTTTTTACTAGTCAAGAATTTTACAGGGGATTCTGGATTCGCCATTAGAGTTGCAGAACTTTTGCCTATCTTTTTAAGTTTTTTTTTTTCCTTTTTCTTTTTTGTGAATAAATTTAGAGGAGATTTATCCATTAAAGAATCAGATGAAGAAAAAATCCCAACTTAAAAGAAAAGAACACGTAGCAGATAATTAACCAGGAAAATAAAAGGATTTTCTTTGAGATATTCTATTGCCACACTAACTTTTACTAAGAGTACTCCAATCATGTGATATCAAAGAAGAATTTAATACCATCTTGCGGTGCTCTTAGTGTGTGTTTGGTAACACTTTTGAAGTCTAAATGGAGGTGATCCACCTTTAAAATTCAGACTTTAGAAGTTTTATTTCTGTTTGTTTTGGGTTATATTTCAAATTTTAGAATCAAAATCTAGAAGTTTTGAATTAGTGTTGGAAGGATGCTGAATGAAACTTCTGAAATCTGATTTTTTTTTTAATATTCTTAAAATACCCTCATCAAAATCTTAATTTCTATCATTTATCCTTTCTTTATACGAATCTTAAAACTTTTAGTTTTAATTTTTCTACATCTCCTTCCTTTTCTACCTCTCTTTTCTCTACAACTGTGTTGTCAAGATCTCTCTCATTTCTCTCGTTTAATGTTCGAAAATCCTATATTTTTATACGAGCCTTAAAATCTTATATTTTTCAACTTGTGAATGATTATTTATTTTTTGAGTATTACCTTGTTGAAATAAAAATTTTCTAGTATGAATTCAAATTGAATACTTTTAGGATTTTTGATTTATTAAAAATCGAAATTAAATGTGTGGATAGTTTCAGTATGCATAACGTATTATGTTTTTCGGTTAACAATTTATTAGAATTATAAAAGGGTAATATTGTCAAAATGACCATTATGTTTTAAAATTCTATTTATAACCAGAAATTTTTAAAAATGATAAACAAACAACTTTTTCAGATTAAGATTTCAGATTTTAGAAAACAAATTTCAGACTTCCAACTTTAGATTTCAATAAAAAAAAAATGGCAATAGAATTTTTTTTTTTATTATAAATTTATAGGAGACCATGGAGGAATTTGGATTTAAAGGTAATTAGAATATTGATTCTGTACTCCAAAAATTAAGTTAGTTAAACAACTCCTCATTTCCTTTTTTCCATGCATGTGGAACAATATTGGATACCGATGGCTTATAATGCTTTAGTGGTCTACTCTTTTGTATATCCAATTATCAAATTTTCTGTTTGATTTTTATGCCTAGCCATTAATTTAATCCTTTTTCATGGACACAATAATCAGATCATTGGTGGTATTCCTTATTCGGAGCTCATGTAGAATCCAATGGATATTATTGATCCATCAGACTGATATTTCGTATATAGATTAGACAAGTAAGATAAAAGAATAATGATTTTCTGACTCCCTCTGACATACTCCCCCATACTCTTTTGACGTGGCATGTGGTATAATCATAGATTTTTTTTTGTTCGGGATACACAACTATACATATTTATGGAGATGTACAATTGTATCCTAAGCACATGTCACGTCAGGGGAGTATATAAAAGTGGGGGGGGGGGGGGGGTGTCAGAAAATCATGACTCAACGTTAAAACATTCATTGGTTAGTGGAAGAGTTGTGATTTTCTAACCTCCCTCCTTTGATACACACCCTGATGTGGCATCCCTCGAGATACATAATTATACATCCTAAAAATACGTGCAGATGCGTATCCCGATGAAAAGAAATTATGATTCTATCTCATGCCACATCAGGGGCCTGTGTCAGACAATCATTATTAGTGGAAACGAAAGATGTTCCATGTGGTCCACAAAGAAGACCATTAGTTAGTTAACTCACGAGAGTACATGATATTGATCCTTTTAAGAAATTAGGGAGAGAGTAGGGGGTGGAATGGATAGGTGGGCTTGAAGACATTACTGAAATATCCTTATTTATTCTTTTTAATGACGAATGACTTAGGGCTGTTAACAGATGCTTATTGGTTCGGATACAACAATATCCGAATCCGAATTTGAAATTTTTATCTGATATCCGAATTCAAATTCAAATCTAAATATCCTATCGGATATTGGATAATGTCCGATTAGAATTCGAATAATTTGTATGTTAAAAAAAACATAATTTTTCCTTATACAAAAACTAATTATATATTATATTATGTATATAATAAATAAATCAAATAAAATAATATATATTATATATGATTTTGAATGGGATATTATTGGATTCAAAATATTAATATCCGAATTCGTATCCAATAAGAATTCGAATATATAAAGCTATCCGAATTCGAATCTGATATCCAAAAAATTTGAATAATATTTGATTTTTCAAATTCAAATTCAAATTCGAATCGATTTTGAATTTTCGACTATCCATTGACACCTCTAGTGGAATGGATAGGTAGGCTCGAAGACATTACTGAAATATACTTATCTATTCTGTTTAATGACGAATGACTTATAAGTGAAGATGGTTAGGAACGGTACTGGAATCCTCCCACCAATAAGGGTAGTTTAGTAATCTCACTCCCTTTTGAAAAAGGCGCGCTTTTACAAATAGAGGCGAAATAATAAACAGTTATAGAAACTAAGGAGCTGTTTGGATGTAGGAATATAGCTATGAAGGACAAGAACAATAGGGTGTAAATGAAAATGCTAGACAAACATGTTTACGTAAAGCTCAAACAAATGTTTTCTCCATGGTTTTATAATAAAGTTTAACACACAAGGCATAAGTAGCTTAAAATTTTTCTTTTTGTATCTCATTTTAAAAGAAAAATATTTTTATTTTGTAATAGATGGTCAACTTATATAGATTGAGTAGGTTTAAATTTACATCATCTAACACCTACATTTCATTATATATGTAGATCTCAAAAACCTTGAAATCACGATCATTAATACACGAAATTTAACTGTGTTAGGTAAAACATGTATCGTAAAATTTTATAACTTTTTTCAAGATCATTTATATTTTTTACAAGCCACCAAACCTTGACCCATGTACGTATGGTGCAAGCTATCAGTCAAAGGCTTAGAGCGACTCCAACCGACGTCTTTATTTTTTGGCTATATATTAGCATCTCATATAATTAAAAAAGAAAAATAAAAAATAATAGAGTTGGCAATCCAACTTCACTTGTTACGCCCCAATTTAAATATTTAAAAAAGGGACTAATTAATTGCACGCCACTCATTATCAATTGCACTCTATTTGGATGATTACACTCCAAAAATAAAAATATATATTGCACTCATTTTCTTCTTCTTCTCCAATCATGTTCACATAAATTGTTGTTGGTTCAGTCACGTTTGTATAGTCTAACTGCAAACATCACAAATCCCTTATAATCTTATGTATTCAATTTGGTTTGAAAGGCTGATTTTGACAATTTTAAAGTCATTGTGAGGTTTAAGAAATTCGTTGGAATCCATGTCGATAGATTGGAAAACCAATACTTTTTATTAGTGTCAAAGAGAACATGAGCAAAATCAATCTCAAGAAAAATAGAGGACAAACATAGAAGAAGCCATGGGAAGATGAATAAGCTCCTACATCGTAAGATTGTCATAATGAAGTTGAATTGGTAGGTTAAACTTGAGGTTTTATGAAAAACATTCAATGTTCATATAATTAAAAAATAATTAAGTTGTTATTGGCTGCCCAACTTTAATTGTTACACCCCCCAATTAAAATATAAAAAATAGTCAAAAATTAGGTATTTATGTAAAGAATTTAATGAAAAGAATTAAAAAAATACTGAATAAACATAATTGAAAATAAACAGGGGACAAAAATTATATTAAAAAAAATATTTTATTAAAAGATGGAAGTCAAGAATGTCATTCATGAAAAAAATGGGTATTTTTCTTTTGAGGTACCCTTTATGAACAAGTTGGGAAGGGGTTGCAAGTCAATCTAGATATTTTTTATTAAAGTAATTTTATACTATTATAATATTAGTATTTATGAAAAAAATAATTAATTTGAAAAAAAAGAAGAAGAAGAAGAAGAAAAGAGAGATCTATTAGGCTCAAAAAATATTATTTAAAAGCAATTTTACACTTTACAATAACAAGTAATTTTGGGAAAAAATATACATTTTTTTTTTTTGCTATTGAACTTTCTTATTATAATAATTATAAAGATGAATTAAAAAAAAAAAAGGAATGCTTTGAGTCAAGATGCTTTTCTTAACATAAACATTTTTTAAATTGATTATGTCTAAATATTTCAATAATTATTAATTTGGAAAATTAAGAGAATTTGAGACATGCTAGGCTCAACATGTTTGTGCTAATAAAATATTATTCTTAGAAGTTAATTCAACAACAACAAAGCAAGCTTGACTTGCTATCTCGTCTAATCCACTTGAAAAAACATGATTTAGGGCCTTGATTAATAGCTTGAAAAAGTAGAGCTGGTTCAAATCAAGGTTGAGCTTAGGCATGTCAATGGGTCGTTTTGAAATTGGTTCCTAAGAAAATTAGAATCATAACCACTATATTTTTTCAGTTCTGATTCTTGTCAATTTCAGTTCTAATCTAAAATAAATGGAAACGGAATCGGAACCACCAAAAATCATCAATACCCATTGATTTTGATCCTCAAAAATCGAATGGGAAAAAAATATTTCAAAATCATTATAATTTTATTTTTCCTTCTAAAAAATAAGATATTATCAACTTAATTATAATTTGTTTCAATAAAAATATGATTTAATGATTAAAAAAAAATTAAATTCATCTTCTTTACAAGTAATAAACTTTAAGAAGAGATGGCCCATTTTAAGCTCTAACATTTAACTTATATGAAAAATTAAAGAGCTTTATATAATATAAATTAATTTTAAAATATAGAAAAATCTTAAATCATATGTAATATAGAAATAAATGAAAAAATAAATCGATTTTGAGTATCCGTGAGTACTCATCAGATAGAGTCTTATGGTTTCGGTACCTATAGGTTTGATTCCATATTAAATCCTAATTGGTTCTAAAAAGGAAACCAAAACTAGGGTTTTCATTTTCGGTTCCATGTAAATGGATACCCATTGACAATTCTTTAAAATAAAATTAACCTTTTAATTATATATCAAATATCTTAAATATATGGGTATTTAAGTTATAAAGTAAAAAGCATTCTCTTTTAAAAAAAATAAAAAACTTTTTAAGTTTCCTTGTCATCCCACAAGCATTTTGTAATAAGTTGGTCTAGTCTAGACAATTGCTTTTGGTTCATTTATAATTTTGGGTTTGAAAAAATAGGAAAAAATCAAATCATGTCAAACTAAAATTTAAAATTCTAAAACATTGACGTGAGAATCACAAGAATCGATCCTAAGCATGGATTTTATTTTTATTTTTTTCATTTTTCATTTTTCCTTTATTTCTATATCATCAACATGGCTAAATGAAAAGTGGTCTACAACCAAAGAAAAGAGAAATTTATTGAGCAGAGCTCAACATGTGCAAATGACCTTTGCATTAATTGTACATTTACGCCTATAAACTTAAGTACATATAATCAATGTGAAGGATCTGATCTTATATTAATTCTCTTTGGGTATGAGACATTCGAGACATTGCACATGGTTTAGAGTTTGACACTTTTAAGGAGTGATCAAGTGGTCTTCAAAAAATATGATTATTTTGTAAGATCCCCCTTAAAACCCAATGCCCTAAACCCTAGACTCAAACATTGCAAATGGTTTGGAGTCTCTTTCACAAAGAGGGATCAAAGGTCTTTAAAAGAAGAGTCGTGATAATCTGACACCTCCCTCTGACATATGCCCCATCACAGAATCGTAGATCATTTGCCTCAGGATACACAAGAATTTTTTTTATGATTATGCATATCCCGAGACAAATGATCTACAATTCTGTGATGGGGGTGTATTTCAGAGGGGGGAGTCAAAAAATCACTATTTTCAAAAGAACCCCTACTAGTTTAGAATACTTGATGATCTTTGAGATTTGTGTCTTGTGATCTAAAGATTATTAGTAATATAATCAATAAAAAAAAAGATCATTAGTAGTTTGGACTTAAAGGATGGTGAAAGGGATAGATGATACCCTTAGGACTTTCAAGTTTTACACATTACGGATTTTATGTGAATGGTGTAAATGATACAAATTCCTAATTAATGATGTTTGTTATCAAAAACAATTTGAAAATAGGTGTAGTAGTCGAAGGGATCATCAAAATTTTATACTAAACAAAGAAAATTTTATTAGATAGAAATAAGATCAATTATGCTTTATAGAACTAAATGTTGGGTGGTAAAAAATTATCGCATTAAAAAATTAAGTTTATCAAAGATGACGACGCTAATATGATGAATGGAAAGATTGAGAAAAAAAAATTGAAAAAAAAAAAAAAACATATTTGAAAAAACGTCAAAGTGATTCCTACGACGATAAATTAAGAGAAAGTTGATTGAAACAATTTGATGTTCAACGTAAGTTGATTACAACCCTAGTTAGGAGAGATATTCAAATTAAAGATCTTAAAAGAACAAGAATAGAGTCAAAAGAACGTAGATGAAGATAATAAAAGAAAACATAAAGTCACTTTCACTAATAAAAGACTTGACTCTAAATATGGTAATCATCATGATTGGTGTGGGAAGAGATGAATCATATTTGATTGACTTTTGTGTGTAAATCTTTATGTATTAAATGGGGGATTCTATGTGAATGAGAAATAACGGTAACTTTAATGAAGAGTCATAGGTAAAAAAATTCCTGTACTTCCAGAAGTTAGATTACAACCCAACTTTGAGTTCTCAATTGCCAGTCACATGGTACACTAACACTAAAAACCAGCATGATTGGTGATTTATAGTTGTTGGATTTGAGTATTTTCTCATCATGGGTGTCTCCAATGGCTGAAAATCACCAATCAAGCTGATTTTTTTTTCAGAGTGAGCAACACATCATAGGCTAGTGGGCCAACAAAAGTGCAAAGCTAGCATAGAAATGGACCCCAGGGCCAAGAGTCAGGTGTACATTGCAAACCCAACTCCCAGAAGTACAAGATCGTACCCTAGAAAAACATGCCACATGGAGATACTATTTTGAGCCCATTGTATCATAGATCTTTGGCCCATCCCTTGATGGATCTACTTATCCAAATTCAACATCAAAAGGATTCTCAGCCATTGGATTCATGGAAAATGAAAAAGCCTATGATATAAAATTATTTAAATTTGTTGGTTAATCATTCATAAATAAGCCTGAATTTTGGCACAAATAGCACAAAAACATGCCATGTGAAGCACTTTTTTAGATCGTTTAATGTTGGGCTTCGATCTTAAATCACTGAAGACATCTTTACTAATGCATGGATAAAGATCCAAATCCAAATCCAACTAGGACTATCAATGGATCTGGGTCGACCTGGGACCAATCCAATAAAGATCAGTTCAGACTAAGAATTGATCCAATAAGAATTTAATTGGATCCATGTTGAATCCATTTTTTTTTTATCTGTCTCAGTATTATGATCAAAATGCAAATCCAAATACAATTAGATCCAAATTAGATCAAATCTGATTTAAATTAAGAATGATGATTTTCTGACACTCCCCTCTGACACACATCCCCTGATTTTTCCTAGGGATACACAACTGCACATCTTCATAAATATGTGCAGTTTTGCATCCCGAGGAAAAAATCTATGGTTCTAGCACATGCCACGTCATGGGGTTTGTGTCAGAGGGGTCTGTCAGAAAATCATTATTCGTAAATTAATTAAGAAAAAGTCGATTGAGATAGCTTGATCATAAGTGACAAATACAGATTGACCATAGAAATTGAAGGTTTTAAAGAACAAGAAGAATGACAAGAGATATAGACATAATTGAGAGATGAGATGCGATATTCTGGCTCGAAAATTTTCACTTGGTCAATGTGGCAAGTGGATTGAATGATAGATCTTTTTCTTCGGGATACACAAGGAAAAAAATCTATGGTTCTATGCACTTGCCAGGTTGACGAGTACAGACCGAGAGAATTTTAGAGTCAAATTATCATTACAGCTATTGTTATACTACCACCACTATTAAACGATTACTATTACTACTACTACTACTACACTCCCACCATACCACTACTATTATTATTCTACTACTACTACTATTATTACTATTATTACTATTATACAACATCTACTACTATTTATTTTTTGCTAACTGAGTGTTCTTGCGCGCACCACGACTAATCTCAGTGAAGACTACCACAACAACCCACCACTGCAATCCCCCAAGTAATCATGAGAAAACCTAAGAGAGGAATCGAACCCGTGACGCGCGCCTAAGCCACACTTCATGTGCTCCCCCTTACTACTAAGGCAACCCATGGGTGGGTATCTACTACTACTACTACTACTTCTATTATACTACTACCAGTACTACTACTATTGGTGCTACTATTACTATAAAATTATTACCACCACCACAACTACCACTATTACAACAACTACTACTATTAAACTACTACTACTTATACAAATTTAAAATTTTGTCGACTAAAATTGTATAAGAAAGTTGAGGTACATAATGACTCCCATAGCTTTCCCAGGCTATAAAGAAACCATTGGTTTTATATTAGGGGAACCCCTCAAGCAAGTTTACTAGAAAGGTGTAAGAATCTTCAATAGTTCTCTTGTCCCGTTCTCATTGTAAAAGAGGACAGAGGTAGTAGTAGTGTAAAAATAATGGGTTACTTTGCAAAAATATTTGTTCTTGTCGAAAACTTGAAAATTTTTACGATTTATTGAAACGGTCATATCTCCTTGCTCGTTCATTTGATCGATTTATATTGTATATCAACTCGTCCGTATAGATGATAACTACGTTTCCATGTTCCTGGATTTTCATTCTAAGAGCTATAGCCTACATAATTTTTTTGATTTTTATGAAATACCACTTTTTTAAATAGGATGATGATGCATTCAAATGGTCATATCTCATCATTCATCTTTGAGATTTACTTCTAACACTCATTTGCATCGAACATACTTACGTTTATCAAGAAGAGAGGTTTTTTTTATCTGAATTGATTATCATTCTTGAAAATACCAAAGAATGGAGTACTCCGCTTGAGTACTCGTTCTCTTTGAAAACTTGAAAATTTTTATGATAAACTATCGTATCTCCTTGCTCGTTCATTCGATTGACTCATACCATATATTCACTTGCCTGTATAGACAATAACCACTCTTTCATGTTCCCGAATTTTTATTTCAAGATATAGCCTACCAAAAAATAGTAATTTTTGTGAAGGACTCTATTTTTTGGGGTAGGATGATAATACATTCAAATGGTCATATCCTATCACTTATTTGTGAGATTTACTTGTAACTTAAACTCACTTTCCACATTGAACATAGCTACTATAGATATGTGGCCTTCAAAATCTTTAGGGAGATTTAAGTTCATCTACACGGGTTTAGGAGTCACTACTATTTAATTAAAGTGTGAATGAATATTATAAAAGATTTTTTAAAATTTAATTTTTTGGCTTATAGTGACTCATATATCTAAAAGATAAGAGGAAAATGTTTACCTAGAACTCTAAAGTAAGGAGGTTCAGTAAAAGGACAAGAAAGGTGTTAAGCACCTTACTCCTCTTATCCTAAGATGGTTACCAATAGATGATCATAAGTAAATATTAGAGAACTTTTTTTTTGAAATTTTTGAAGACAAAGAAAGCTATAAAAAACTAAGGAAAATTATCTATAATTTTGTTTTGAAAAATGAACAAATCAATATGATGAGCAAACTCGTGCTAAAAGTAGGTGTTTGCTGAAATTTTTTGTGAGCATGAGACTTTATTAGAAACCCACAAGGATCTCATCATTTAGAGTTCCAAAGCTTCAAAACAAGTTTATGTGCTCCTTAAGGAGGCTTTATTTATTGGTTTGATTCTTTGGTGAGGTTTATGATTTGAACCACCTCATGTAGGAATCAAGACTACATGCATGAGATTTTGTCCATTTTTAGATTGTTTTTGTTGGCTCTAAAGATTGAACATAGGTCCATAGGAACTTATACTTTTGTTTGTAGCCATTTTAGAAAAAGTGTGTGCAAAGTGTATACATGTGATGAACTTATCAAGAGAAAATTACCTCGAATGAGAAGTTTACTCTCTAGCTTTATTGCCACAAAGAACAGTATTAAACCGTTCCAAAATGTGACTTAATGACCAGGAAAGGTTTTTAACCGTTCCAAAATAAGACTTAATGATTAGTAACGATTTTGAACTGTTCCCAAATGAGACTTAATGCTTAAGAACAATTTTGAACTATTTCAAATGAGTCTCTTAATTATTAGGAACGGTTTTGTAGAAGCAAGTTGAGGTACAAAATGACCCCCATACATCTCTCTGGCTAAAGAAATCCCTGGCTTTATATTATGAGAACCTCTCAAGCCAATTTACCAGAAAGGTGTAAGAATCTTCAGCAATTCTCTTATCGTCACTCTCATTGTAAAAAGAAGGGGCGGTAATATTATAAAGAATGTGGTACTCTGCATGAGTATCCGTTTTCATCGAAAATTTGAAAATTTTATGGTTCATTGTAACAGTCGTATCTCCTTACTCATTCATCCGATAGATTCATATTGTATATCTACTCATCTGTATGGACGATAGTTACATTTCCATGTTCCCGAATTTTCATTTTGAGAAATCCCATTGACTTCAACCTCCATAAAGCCTATCTTGCTCTTGGTATTTGAAGGTTGAAGGCAATAGAATGATGAATGTGAAGGAGGGAAGGGGAGGGCAATTAATTTGTATAACAAAGATTAATTTCTTGATTGGCCAATTTAATAGGTATGTCCCCATTCATAGAATTTTTTCCCGAATTTTCAGAAAAAATCATGGAACTTTTTGATAAAAATATTGCCATTTTTAAAATAATATATACTTAAAACATGTTGTAATTAAAACTTAAAGACAACCAAACTTCCAATAAAAAGGGAATGTGAAGCTTCATGTATTGAGACCATTTCTTGTATTTACAAAAGAAATTTCCCCACCAAGGTGGAAATATTTGGTCATCTAAGTTTTCCTCTCACAATTGCCAAAATGGCATACATCTCCACTATTTCTCTTTTTTCTCTGCACACAGACCCCTATTTTCCTACTTAAATAGATGATATATCACAATTTTTTTGGAGAGTAACCAAGCTGTTCCATGTCCCAATTCAACTTCGACGCAACTCTTTCATGGCGTGGGAAGTATTCCTTCAATAAAAGAACAAAAACTCCATTAATATTACATTCTCACTTTGATAAATAGTACATTGTAAATGATTGGGCACATGAACAATGATTGGAATGTGTGTGTGTGTGTGTGTCACAGCCCCATGAGTGGGTCTCATAGATTGACTTGAGCAAATGCAAGGCAAAGTAGGCTTTTGAGTTTCAAAATTTTGAAAGAGAAAGAAATAGGGCAAGAAAACAGATATATATGCAAAGAATATGATAATTCGGCACTTGTAACTTACCTCTAGTTTTTTTACCAACTCCTTTGGTGTAGGGGCAGATACAATAATATGGCGAGCGCTCGGGCTAATGAAGCCTTCCTCTACAGCTTTATCAATGAAAGATAGCAAGGAATTGTAGTACCCATCAACATTCAACAATCCCACCTACACAATTCGAAACAAAATGGAAGAAACAAACTTTTGTTACTTACAAGTTGTAAACATTTACTTAAGAAGGTTGTTACATTGGTGCTAAACATACACATAAGAAGTTAATCGACTTGTCATCAACCACCTAAAACCCTATCCATCAATTTAAGTGAGTAGTTGTTACGTGAAGTATCGGTTGAGATGGTTTGGGCATGTTCAACAAAGGTCAATTAAAGCTCCAAGTTAACGATCCAAAATGATCAGGAGGCGGCCCCAATGAACTTGGATGGAGACACTGGAAGCAAATATGAACTCATTCGCAATAACATAAGACTTGGCTTTGGACGGAGTAAAATGGGGGAGTAGGATTTGTTTAGCCACCCACAAATCTATCGGATAAGGCTTTGTTATTGTTGTTGAACTTTGTAGGATTTTTTAAGGGTTAGTGCAATTACGTAAGAAGCAAAGATTAGAAATTTTGAAAGAAAACTACGGGCATTACCGGTTTATCATGTATGCCTAGTTGAGCCCAAGTTATCACTTCAAGTAGCTCTTCTAGTGTCCCATATCCACCTGCATATATAGAATAAAAACCGTTAACTATGGGGAATAAATCTAGGGAAAATTACAAAAAAAAAA
Organism: Akebia trifoliata; assembly: GCF_017979445.1. NCBI lineage: Eukaryota > Viridiplantae > Streptophyta > Magnoliopsida > Ranunculales > Lardizabalaceae > Akebia > Akebia trifoliata. The sequence continues at coordinate 25,131,610 of NC_141389.1, forward strand.
AAAAAAAAGGGCCAAAGTCTTTAACTTTTTTATTTGGGGGTAAAATTGTCTAATACCCCTCATGCAGTTAACTTAATGAGGTTACAACTTGGATTAAATATAGAGTCGTGATAATATGACTCATCAGGTGGCATACTCAAATTACTATATGATGTGGACAAGTTTGGGAACCGTAGATCTGTACGCCTCGGGATACACGATTGCACTTTCCCATAAAAAAGTGTATCCCGAGGCGTACAGATCTACAGTTCCCAAAATTGTCCATGTCATGGAGTCATTTGAGTATGCCACCTGGCGAGTCATATTATCAGGACTCTTAAATATAATAGATTCGTAGTAGTCCCCTTGCCTCCATGTAATGAACAGGATAAGGTGACCCCATCAAATGTAAAATGACAAGTTTGCCCTGCAATTTCTTATCTACTCAACAAAAATTTTAAGAACTCAAGAAGACTATCAGTCTTCAAAGGAGGCTCAACATTACCTTCTGCCATCTCACCAGGTGATAGTTGCCATACCAACTTTTGCTAACGCCACCCCTTGGTCATGATTTACATATGAATTGGAGTGGCATTAGCAAAAGTTGGTGTGACAATAGAATCTCTCATGTATTAATGGTTTTTATTCCCTAATTTGGTAAAGAAGATCATGGCACAATAAACCCAAATTGTAAGACTATCCCATCCATAAAAATAGAAAAAACATATTAACCACAGAAGTATAGAGCTCTTTAGAAACCCTAATTTTCAGTGTCAGATGTTGATAGGCCAGCCAGGCCACATTAGGGTTTGAAAGGTTGCTCTCTAATCATGGGTCTTGGGGTCTGTGTGAGAGCAAATTCAAACAGTAGTTATCATTTAGTTTCAGAACTAAGTTGCTTTCTATATATAGTAATAAACAGTAAAATACAAGAGTCAATCAAGCAAAACTAATATATTATATTTTGTTTCTTTTCTTGATTTTTTTGCAACTTTTTTAAATCAAACCTTGCTTTTAATATTTCACAAATAATCAAAACATGGGTTATATTTAATCTTTCATAAATTTAGAAAAAAAATCAAGCATTTGTGGGGTTTAGGGATTTTTTTAGGGATTTTTTCACACTAACCAGGTAAGGCAATAAAGGCATCTGACTGCCTAGCCATCTCTGCTTTCCTTTGGTGCATATCTGCTACTGCCTTCACTTCCCCTACTGTTTCACCAGTTATCTGCAAAAGGGTACCAACAAAAATGAAAAAAATAATAATTACACCAAAACAAACACAAACACAATAAAAATTAAAAAATCAAATAAGAATAAGGTTGGCTAGAGAGAGAAAAAGAGTTCCCCAAGGTGAGCAAAAAATTTCCAAGAAGACTTTTTTATTGGGTTTTGTGCAGAGAAGAAGCAATGAGTGTTGTAAGGTGTGGTGGGCTTAATCCAAAATATGAAATATAAATTTATAAAAGACCAGAGAGAGAGAGAGAGAGAGACACTTAGAGCCAGAAGTGTGAGTAATCAAGGAAATAGTAAAATACCCAAAATCTACAACAGTGAGAAAAAAAGGTGGAAGGTTTGAGGGGAAAAAAATGGAGAAACCCCAGCAACCCAAGTGGTGTAATGAGGATAAGTTGATGATTTTTTATTGGAAAAAACTAGAAATTTTAAGAACCAACCAAAAATTCCTTTGTTTTGTATTGTTGTTATTAAACAAAAGTACAATTCCAAAAAGAAACAAGTGTTTAAGACCCATAACCCAAGAACAAAAGAAGAGTTTTTGAGTTTTGAGTAATAAAGCTTAAGGACTTTTTGGTTAGAACAAACAAACGTACCTCTCTAGGCATGAGTGTCTTGGGAATAACTCTGCAGAGAGACACAAGAACATGACAAAAATTAGTTGTGATTAAGAACAAAAACACTAAAAACCCAATCTGTTTTATTAATCTGATTTGAGAATTTGAGGACAGAAAGACCACCCAATAACATGACGACCACCATCATGAACAGCTTGTGAAACCAAACCCATTAAACCTATACTCCCTCCTCCATAAACCAAATCAATGTTCTTTGACACCTATGACAATGAAAATTAGAACCAAATTAGCCCAAAAAATAAAGGAAATATAATGTGGAAATGGACTACAAAGTGCAAATAAATTTTAATTGAAGAACCCATTTGTCATAAACAAAGAAGAAAGATTTACATCAAAGTACATTTACTATCAGTCTAAGGTAGATGTGAAAAAGGATTATTCAAAGACCACTCATTTAATATTTAATATAGAAAAGCACTATTAAGTACATTTACTTCAGGCCTCCTTGTCTACACACACGCGCGCGCGCGCGCGCGCACACACACACACATGTTTAAATATAAAGATTAATGGCGAGAAGAGGAAAATGGGGAGATTCTATGAATATAAGCAGAAAGTAAGAATCCAGCTTTAGTTTCTAGAAGCCTTAACCATGAACATTGAAGATTTTGTTTGGATAAGTCTAGAAAACACAGAAGTAGAATAACAGAACAGATCACATTTCAAGAAAGTTATGCTACAAACAAGTCCAAAAGTGATAAAGAACAAACAAAGAAAAAGATAAAAGAAAAGAAACTCTACAAATAAACCAATTATTTAACAAAAATACCCATAATAAATTCAGAAAAAAAAAACTAAGAAAATGAAAGATAATTACACAAATCAATCTTAAAAGCAAAACCCATGATCCAATTCATTAACAAACAAAAGACGAATAACTTATTTTGGATTTCAACTAAAACCCATCTCAAATCCATAAGTAAAACATAACATAAACACAATTCTAGTAAAACCCATTTGAGAAAAACCAATATCTATCAAAGCCCAAGACTATAACAGAAATTTACTTGTTTTTTATTTAAACTAAAACCCACCTCAAATCCATAATAAAACACAACATAAACAAAGTTTAAGCAAAACCCATTTGAGAAAAACCAATATCTATCAAAATCCAAGAGTAAAACAAAAATTTGAAAAAAAAATAAATGGAAACAGAGCAAAAAGAGCATTACAAGCTCATTTCCAAGCTCAATAGCTGCATCTTGGTAGCTACTCTTCTTTCCTTGGCTACTCCCACAAAACACACAAATCCTCTTGAATTTGGATTCCCTCATTTCCTTTTCTCTCTCCATCCCTCTCTCTCTCTCTCTCTACACTTTTATCCTAATTGAAATGCCTCACTAGAAGAAGAAAAACTCCCCCTACTGTCCTCTCCCTGTTTAAGTGTGACACCACAATACAAAAATAATAAATAATTCCGATACTTCCTCTTGAGACAACTATTTAGTGCCCCTTCAAATGGGTATATATAACCGGAAAGGCACGTGCCTACATGTAGCACGCGTACACCCCACACGCACATTTAATAAAATGGGCTAAGAAAATATTTTATTGTTATAAAAGTTCAAATTTTTTTTTATTTTTTCTTAAGTGTTTTATAAATACATAAAAAAAATATTAAATTGATATTTTGTGTTTCAGATAAATAAAATATGAAAATTAGATTTGATTATTAACATGATGTGTTATTGCATTTTTCTACATTTGTATATATAAATTAAGATTACAAAAAATTCGAAAAAAATAGAGAGTAAAAAGTGCTTACATGATCATGGTTGAGAAACAATGATTCAGGTGGCTCAAGTTCTATCCTTGTTCAACTTTGGAGCTCCAATATGATTGTGATCCTTGTTGATTTATGACAATTTTCGAAACTTATAAAAAATTGTTCTTTTAGATTCATTATGTGTTGGTTAAAGTTTGTGGGTGTTGATAACCACTAATCTATATGTTTATCCGAAAAAATTAAAATTAAAAATAAAAAAATGACCCCATTTCAATTCTCATGTAATAGAAGCTCTTGATCATTGGGGCTTAAACAAACTCATGGTTTACTTGATCGACACATTGTGATATATATTTTTAAATTGAATTAAGATCTAGTAAGGTGTCATGTTCCAATAGAATACGAACGTTGTGTACGTGGTACGTCGTGGTTGGAGTCAACCCTATATGTTTAATCTCCAACGAAGATGTGTCATGCCTACATCATATGTTCTTATAGGAACGAGGGTACGAGACATTGTTCTGGATCACGACTCTTTGAAGTTATGGGTTCAAGTCCAACTTACAGATGATCCACTGTTTAACTCGGCTTATAATTATTTATTCCTATATATTTATTTAAAAATAATTATAATTTTTATAAACTAAAGTATATTAAAGGTTCTTTAGTCACAAAATCATATTTTATTTAAATAATATGAATTTAAATTATAATTAATTAATTATTTTAATTATAATATATATAATCTCAATTGACTCGTCCGAGTCATCTCGTTTATCTCGCGAGATTCTGCACTATTGAGACATCGTGCCTATCTATCTCATTCATAGATGATACCGAGATGGCTCAATCTCAAATGAGATTTGAAACCATGCTTATAAGAAAGAAACTCGTAATAATTATTACAAGGGTATTTATTATTCATAATTAAGAACAAATTGTTATCTAATTCAGATAATTTGAGTTTTTGATCTATTAACTTAGATTGTTTGGTTACAATCGAAATACCTTAAATAATTTTTACCTATAAAAAAAATTTACCTAAGCATTGAATTAGAAGGAATCTACTTGTCTTGCTAATAAAAACATATTAAGAGATCTAATTATAAAAATGAAAATATTCTTTAATCTAAAGGTAAGTTACCGACTTACGAGTAGGTATCAATTTATGTCTAATTGCCCTAAATATAGTTCCTCGAATTGTATTTTCTAAACAAATCAAAGTCAATTCGAATAGATCTAGTAACAAATCTGTTCTAAAACGATGAAAAAGATCTGAAGGTCTCAACTAACTTAACTGATAAAGTCTATGGAAAATACTAAAATGACAAAAAGAATTTAATGCGATTCTCACAAGTCTGATATGGCATGTGCACATAATCATAGATGTATTTCTTCGTGATACGAGTAAAAATTATCTATGGTTATGTATGTATGTCCACGTTAGAATTGTGAGAATCACAATAAATCCTGTGTCACCTAAGCATGATTCAAAGTCTATAAATGATGATATCATTAACCTTGGTTCATTTCTCGATGATAACAAGTTACCGACGTTTTTAAAATTGAATTTATCGATAAAAACAAAAATAGAAAATGAAAAAGTCAAATTCCCAAATTCAGATGTACAATTAGCTAATACCACACCAATAATACAATATCCGTACAGAGCATTTAGTAAAGAGTTGTGCTAAAGTAACATAATAATGTACATCAAATTCTCACATTCCTGTTGTGGAGGTGCAGACATAATCATAAATTCTTTTCACTCGTATCTCGATAAAAAATATCTATGATTTCGTACAAACATCCGCCATCAGCGATGTGAGAACCGATGTACATTTTAAAGTTACTTCAGAAATTTCCTTTAGTGATGGAAACACAATAATTCGTTGTACTGATCTCAAGTTTGCAGATTTTCCTTTTTCCTTGTACACGTGTCATTGATAGATATGGCCTTTAGTAGTGAACCGCGTAAACTATTTGTCCTTTGTTAATATTTCTTTTGTTCCTAATGGTTACTATTGATTGTGATCGATTATTGTACATATAAGTCCCCCACCGTTGGATACAATATTCAATCAATGGATCAGCTGCAGATCCGATCGGGTCGATCCGGGATCAATCCGATAAGGGCCATATCAAGTTTATTTATTATTATCGGATCTCAAATTTTACTATTTTACAAAAGTGGATAATTTTTTTTAACTCTTCAGTAAAATTAAAGCCAAGAGAAAAATATATACTGTTTTATAAAGTAAGATTTTTTTTTTCCTGTTTTAAATAAAATATTTTAATGAGTGTTGATAATCTGACTTAGGCATTTGGCAACTCGATCGACTTATCTGACGTGATAGGCTTGAGAACCGTAGATGTGCTCTCCTTGAATTACAAAAATATGATTTCCCATAAAAAAAATGCAGTTTTATATCCCAAGGAAAGCACGTCTATGATTTCTGAAACTGCCACGTCAGGTAAGTCGATTGAGTATGCCATGTGCCTAAGTCAGATTATCAAGACTCTATTTTAATTCAAAAATAGTTATTTTACTGTAATCGAAATTAAAATGAATAGTGAACTAAAATGGAAATTTTACATTTTTTTTTGTTAACTTTTTTAGAGATCAACCGCTTGTAGATCACAAATTATTGGTTGCACCCAACCTTAGAAAAAAAAATATTTTTTATTTTTATTTTTAAGTTCTATGATCAGTTGCACTTCAATTCATTTCAATAACTCTCTCTTGAAGACGAAAATTTGAGTTTATAAAGGAATACAACTTTTTTTTTTATAATATATAATATAAATTACATAATTTCTCACATTTTATCATATTGGGACCATACCAGATTGAGAACCAATCCAATAGGTTAATAAACATTTCCTTATTGAAACCAAAATCCTTAATCCAAATCCAAATTATCGAAACAAATAAGATTTTTGGTGTGATCCTTTCATTGACATCCTACTTATTATAACACAATACCTAGTAAATAATGAAATTAGGTTATTATAGAAATCCCATTTTGCACTCGCCGTATTTAACAATTTGTCACCCAAAATCCCTAATTCCAATCCCAAAACAGATCCGTTCATTGGTTATGGCACTTTTAGTGGCAATTCCACTAGAGAACGAACCCAGAATCAAGCTCGCCACTGAAAGCGTCTGGACCTACAAATGGAACTACTTTGAGATTGGAATTAAGGATTTTGAGTGATAAATTACTAAATCAGGAGAATGTAAAATGGGGTGTCTATATATAGCTACCACTAAAGAATTGATCAACATAACATCATCCAAAAAAACATCAAATGATAACAAAATTCAAGTTAGTAGGTGCCATTGTCTTTTCCGTCTTGAATGCATTGTGCGAAACTTGCAAATGATGACTAGAAATTTAAGGCTTGCGATAATTCCTCCATTGTCGAATTCTGCAAGACGGTAATAGTACTTCAAACCAAACATCCCGTCATCATCATCAAATCACAATCAATCGATTTCGATATATTCTCTCACATAGGCCTTTCTATGTACTTATCACCCATCTTCATTCATTCATTCCCCCCTATATATCCCTACAAATTGTGTGTGTGAGAGAGAGAACATGATCATATAGCATTGATGATGAAATAAACATAGTTGGGTTCAACCCATCTTCTTGTACCCTCCCCCACCCTCCCTCACTCGACATACTTGTTCTAAGCTTAGGAAACATTTTATTTTTATTTCACACGCTCCCTCCATTCCCCATGCTCTCATCTTTGCTTGACCAAACATATGCTGTCCACTCCATTCCTCTCCCCTACTAATTACACACTCCTCTCTTAAACCCACATTTTTAAATTTTCTTTTATTTTAACACCCCATGTTCCAATTATTTATTATTTATTTACTTTATTTTATTATAATTTCCATTGCCTGGATTGCTGGAACTGAACCCATGCTCGTAAACTAATGTTTATTATATTGTTTTCTGATACCCCAATCCCCAAAAACAACCTTTCTGAGTTTTCTGTCTTTCTCATCTTTTATGTCTCTTCCTACTTTCATCCAATTTACAAGTTTTTTAGATTAATTAATATTTCTTAATGTGGTGTTTAGTTATAATATAAAAGCATTATGTTTGTGCATGCTTGTATTTATCCGTACGAGCATGTTTTATGTATATATGTTTTTATACATATGCATTTGCTTCGAGTTTATGTGGGAAAGGATCAAGTATTAATCACTCTTCTTTAGGAAAAATAAAAATTAGGTATATTTGCTACACCGGTCATTTTCGTAAACAAAAGATGTTTTGGATAGAATTGCATGGAGGAGTACAATTAAGGTTATGTTTGGTGATACTTTTGAAGTCTGTAGTCGAGAAACTAGAAATTAGACTTCAGAAGTTCATCCAATGTCCCCCCAACGTTGGTTCAAAATTTTTTGAATTTTGGTCTTAAAGTTTAAAATCTAAAACGAAATAAATAGAAATAAAACTTTTAAAGTCTGAATTTTAAAGGTGGACCTATTAGAACTCTATGTCGTATGACCCAATTGACCTCATGATTTTTATTATTTAATTGCACAAGTATATTATATACATTACATATATATATATATATATCAATATTAAAGAATTTCAATATCGCTAGAATTATAAATATTCTTTAAAGGTTGTAAGAGACTTTGATGGATAAGAAACTTATTAAAAGAATAATTCTAGGCCTTCAACCTTCATCAATAAAAGAGGATTGACGATCCCATATTGACAAATAAGAAAAGAGAAACAGAACGAATAGAAATGTGAAAAACGCACATAATGGAGAGTTCTAATAAGAATGATATTCATCAATCACTAATACCTAGTCGATCTATATAGAGAGAAGGGAGAAGGTGAGTTTAGAAGAAATGATCATTTTGATTGGGTTTTCTAAAGTTTCGAGGAATACGTGATAGAAAGCCACACCTCCAACGTTTTGAATCAATGACTTCATAATGACACAAGCTAAGTATCATTAACTCAATTTACATGGAATGAATAGTATATTTGAGATATGTGATAGATTAGATTCTATTAAGAAAAATCAAGGTATATTAAAATTATGTTTTAAGATTTTGAATGTGTAAAATTTAACAGGACCACCTCAAATATTTGCTGTAAGGTTTCCCCACAACACTATTTCCTAGTCAATCAAAAGAAAATAATAATCAAGTTGGGATTAGTAGACTCATAAAAAATAACTCATGAATATTAAAATAGTAAAATAAAATAAATAAATAAATAAAACCCTATTTCGGGATCATGCTCGCAACATCTATCACTACTTCAAAAATTGAAAAAAATTAATGAAAGAGGACAAAAGAATCAGATATGCACATTATTTTATATACTATTAGGATGTATTAAAGAACAAAGATTATAGGAAAATCTTACTTGACAAGAAATAAAATAAAAGTTAAAACATTTAGGTTAGTATTTCATGACTTATGTTATCCAATAGCATACAAATAGCTTTACCAACTGTCATGGCCGCATTCTTCCGAAGCGAGGTCGTACGGCGCAAGGGGGTCAAATCCATTTGCAAGCCTATAAAATGATCGTACACCACACACCTGTAATTAGCAAATAAGTAAATGAAACAAAACGAGGAAAAGTCCGAAGACAACTTTATTGATATAATATTAATTTCACGGGATAACACGTTATAAAAGCAATAAGGTGTATTACAAAGCAATAAATAATCCTATGACACGCGGACTTCCACGGAGCTAGGCTTGAGGGCTTCAGTCAGCGTGGGTGTAGGCCGAGGATTCAAACATTTTTATTTACGATGCAATGCTTAATTTACACAATAATTTATATAATTTTCTTAAAAGGATATTGCATTTTTCTGTATCAAAATGAGACCCTCGATCTTATATTGTAAAATAATATGATTTATTGATTCTTCAAAGAAATTGAATAAATCCTAATACAGTACAAAAATAACCGGATAAAAAAAATCCTAACAAGAGATAAATTATAACTCTTACTTTTTTTTTTTTTTTTATAAGTGTAAAAGTTTTATTAATCTAAAGAAATGTCGAGGAGGTTGAGATAACCTCCCCATGCAGAGATAGAAGAAAGAAAGAAAAATATGTATAAAAGAAAACACATAGAGCATCCAATCTAAAAACAAAATCCTGAAAAGAGACCCCCACAAAATCTCTACTTAACTTTAATTAAAAGCATAGCAAACCCAAAATCTCCAAAAACATGGTTTGGGTGGTACTTTCCTTGCCCTGAAACACCCTCTTAATCTAATATCAATCTTGTAATCTTATGCGAAGAAGATTTGGTGTCTTTACACCCTGTTACAATGCATCTATAATCTGACTTATTAATGTACGCTTTATTACAATACTTTACATCCTAAGACCTCAAAAATCATTTGATAATTTTTCATAATGTCCAAAATCAAGTGTCATACCATGTTAGCATCGTCGAATCCGTATAATAAAAATTTCAAAAGTAGAAGCGCCAAAATAGTACTATATTTCTTAGTTGACTCGATGAATCAAAGCTTTTTCGAATTTGTACATTGTGTCACCTTGAAATTTCATCAAATCAGGTCGGCTTGACCGAGTTTCTAATTTAAGATCCAATGTTCATTAGAAGACTAAACCTCTATACAACCTAATTGAAATGTTATATTTAGCAAATATTAAAGTTTTTTGCACAAAAAAAGATAGTGCATGCAAAGACATTATAAAACAAAATGTGAGCAAAATCCAGCTAAGAAAATAGTTGTAAGAATTTCTAAATCACATTCGTTTTCTATTATATTTATGTTCATATACGTGTGTGTTGGTATTGAGAAAGGTGGTGGGATCTGAGTCTATCTTTTTTGTGCAGTTTTGTCTCTGCAAGCTTCCAATCCAAAGGTAAGGTGGGGGAGAAGATTATACTCTAGTCCTACCAACACCCGACCTCAGCCTTTATTACCTCCCTTTCCCAATGCCCATCAAACCCTTGGGACCCATAACTTGCTAGACTCACAATATCAACCCTAAATGAAATTAAATTGTCAAAAAATAAAATATAAATTAATAGAACTTAAAAGAAAGAATATCTCTTGAGCTTCTGCTCAGTAGAGAAATTGATACTGTTAGGAGGCATTTTAGGATATCAATCTCATCGGGTGGTCTAAACTATTCGATCGTGCAATGGGTTGGCATTACCATTTATTTAGACGTACCCTACGATCAATGTGAACCAAATTTATAATCCTAACCCATATTGTTTTGATTGTCTTGGGAGAAAAAAAGGATAGTCAAGAAATGGGCTAAGAGGTTTTCAATGCAAAATTTTAGTCAGGAGAAAAAATCAAAATGGTCTCAACCAAAATATTTTGGAACATTCAGTGTTTTGGGATCAACGTTTAATTACGATTTTGATCAAAACCAGAATGATCGATTGAAACATTTCGAAATCATGACTTTGATAAACCATCCAGTGTGTATATATGGATCTTTTTGTAATTTGATTATTAAATATTTCTATGAGCCATTTGAATATAGATGTCCATACTTACTCCCTATTTTGTTTTCATGTTTGTAGGATACACATGTTGAATAATCCAACTGTACAATAAGATCTCCATGGTATCTGATCATTCTCAATATATTGTAGATAATTTAATTACAACATTCCTAATATCATTAAGACCAGTCAACTTTTAATTTAAAAATTCTGAATTATTAAATTAAATAATTAATTCAGATGAACTTTTTAGTTATGGTCGATTGTTGAGTGGTTTCTGTTGATTGTTTTACATATTTCAGTAATGGAATTAGAGCCATTTATCCTGGAATTTGAAGGCGTACATTTCGGATAAAACCTAGAACTGATCCAATAAGAATTGCTTCAGATTTTTTCCAATAGTTTTTTATTTATTTATCAAATGTCAATAATATTAAGATTCAAACCATCCAATAACAACTGGATCGGATTGAATCCGATTTGATGTACAAAATACAGATAAACTTTATATATCTAAACAATATAATAAAATTTACATACTTTCTCACATTTTATTGGATAGGGAAATGGTTGATCCTGACCAATCGAAGGTACAAACCGAAATCCTCGATCCAGAACGAAAGTTTTCAAAACGGATTGGATTTAGGGCCTGATCCAACCCATTGAGCTCCCAAGTCCAAAAGATTCCACTTTGTTAGTGTGATCTAGTCAGGTGGGTGGAAAGTCAAGTCAATAAAGCACTCCTAACCACATGATCAACATACTTTCCTTTTGGATGTCCAATTAAGCAATTTTCTGATCCCCCCACTTCCACTATAAAAAAAAAACATCTATATCTATCAACCCTAACCCTAATAAGGACCACGTATTGTCCCCTACAGGACCATCTACCTAGGATTATTATTACTTCTATCTTTGTTCAACCCATATCTGACCCACAACTGACCCACATTCTGATTCAGGTCAAACCTAGTGGTCGGGACATGATGGAGTTTCTCAGTTCCTTCTAAACTTCCCATTAAACCATAATTATGTGACCCAACAATACTATATATATATTCTTGATTTGTACAATCTTAGTGTACATCAACATGCCTACAAACCACAATTAAATGGTCCATAACCTAACAATCCATGGATTGGTTTGTGCCGTACATTAGATTTTGAATTACAAATCTTGAGATTAACCGATCGTGATAATATTTGATAATGGAGAGTGATCATTTGTGCATTTTCATGCTCAAGTCAATTCTTAAACATGTTAGGATGGTTCAGGATCTGATTTGATCGAATTGCTCTGGAGGCTCAAAGATGGGAAAACCTACCAAAAAATGATAGCGAAGTCAAGTTTTGGTGAATTGTTTTTTATTATCCTAATTAGTGAATGATTAGTGATGACTAATGATTAGAATTAGAATATGGAGAGCTCTTTTTGACCCCACTAGTGATATTAATTTGCTTTATTGGTTGTTTAAACTTTCCAACTCTTAGTACATTTCAGTCTTTGTTAACTATTAATTTAGTGATTGACAACTACAAAAACCAATTAAAATTTTCCAAACTTGTTTAAATTCAAGTACAAAACTAAAACAATCAAGATCTAACACATAAAAATGTGATTGGGTGGTTTTTTCTTTCACAATTGGAGTAAATATACTAATAAGAACACCCCCTCCCCCCAATAGTGTCCTTCCTTATATCAATATTCGACATAAATGATGACGATAAGTGTCATGGAAAAATTAGTCAAAATATCTCGGGTTTTGTGTTACATAATCTTATTCATATCGGTGTGGTACATGTCAATTGCACCCTAACAATGTCAAATCAGGAATTTTGATCAGAGTTATCTCGATCTTATAAGTCGACTGCATTGCAAGATGAAATGTAGCACTTTATGGTAAAAAGGTAATTTCTTTACCCCTCGAATGATGATGACGATTATTACTTCTGTCCCCATAGACATAGACATATAATCATTTATTTCAATCCCAAAATTTAACACGTTGTTATTGAATACTAACATGTAAATTACTTTGAACACAAAAAAAAAAAACAACAACAACAACAACAAAAAAAACCCGTACCTCCCATGGAGACTTGTAGGAGCGGTGGCCCGAGGTCAACATTGTTGAATATTCATAGACATTATTGTGGTATGAATCTCAAGGATTATTAGCAGTGTTGACCGCTTTCTACTTTGTCGGAGAAAATACGAACATTTTTCTGAAAAAAAGAGTGCAATTTTCGCTTGGGACGATCAAGTAACATCTTCAGACACTAATCAATACTTTGGAGACTTGGTTATTTTATGTGGCTTTTTAGGTTCTGGCACTTGTCAATCAATCGAAATTTGATTGTAGGGCTCATGTGAACATGGGGGTTGGGGTAGGGAGAAGAAAGAGTGTAACTTAGGGCATGCCCATTTATAGTATAGTTTTGAGTGACAAGGATATATACTAGAAACGTAGTGCTTGTCAAGCTTGACATGTTACCATCCAACCTACCACCAAAGTGACAACCTCACTATAAATCTATGAACCATCGATATACATGTGGGGGAATCTTATTTATTCCTTTGTGTATCCAACGATGTGTGACATTATCGATGTTTTGTACTTTGTTTTGTTTTTGTGGGGTGCATAGACTTTTGTGCCACACAAATGAAAAAGGGTGTTGGTGCCATTTTAAGCCAATTCTAACCATATTTTCTTCCTACTTATTTGATGAAACACTAGACCACCTCATAAAAATATTCGCATTCAATCTTGGGTTATGGTTATCATGCGTTTGCCACTTGTTCTCACTTCCTTGCACGATGTAATCAGTTGCTCGATTTTCTCTAGAATAATGAAATTTTGAATTTTTGACGCCCCCCCCCCCCCCCCCCCTCCCTAACCCCCATCATAGAACCGTAAATCATTTGCCTTGGGATATGCAAAATCATAAATCTTTTTCTTATGTATCCTAATGTGAACGATCTACAATTCTGTGATGGGGGCAATACGTCAGAGGCAGCATCAGATTATCACTGACTCTTGTCTCTATTGTTTTATCTTCTAAATTAGTACTTTTACATCAAATGACTTTTCTAAATTATGTAGATGATGGATTTTAAATGAAAAAATAATAATTTTTAAAGAAAAATTAAAAAGTCAAAGGGTTTTTTTTTCTAGAAGTTGAAAATGGGGTATTTTGGTCCTTTTTTATTCTCTTAAAGAAGATCTTGGTAACAAATAGGTTATTCACACTTCGATTTTTGTGTTACGATTTATTCTACTAGTTTTTTGCAACTTACGCTCGACCTCTGCATCAAGGAGGTGACCTCTTATTTCTAGTTTTCTTGGGATGTCGACTCTTCCTTTTGTGGCACCTATATATTAAGTCCCCTTAATTTTTTAAATCACCTCCCAATTTAATTTACAACTGATTCCCAGGGATTTTTTATGACTCCTTCCTTTGCCAAGACTCGGGAATACCATTTTTAATTGAAAATAGTGTATTTTTCAAACTCCTTTTGAGGAAATCATGTGGATTTCTTCCAATTTCACACTCAAGTGAGGTTTATTCCAAAATGTCAATTCAAGAATTCGGTTTATACCTATCCCAACCTTATAGTCAATGGCTCGAATTATGTACATCTCAAGATGATGTGTGATAATTATAATATAAAATATCCATAAAACAATGATGACTATTATTACTTTCTTTCCCCCATAGACCTATCACCATTTATCAAAATCCTAAAATTTAGTACTCTATTATTAAATATTAACATGTAAATTGCAACCCTTAGGGGGTTGGACTCTTGACTTACCTTATTATACGTTGGAAAACTTTTGTGTGATTAGATTGTGTGATCATAGGAACTAGTTCCATACCAAAAAGGTGTGGGAAAACCCTAACTTAACAAGAAAAAAAATCTTGAGGAACAAGATTTCTTTACTATTGTTGTCCAGAACTCAAGGATTATTAGTAGTTTTGACTTCCCTTCCACCCTATGGGACGTATACTATCGCTCTTCAAACAAAAGTGCACCTTTTACTTGGGACGAACAACCTTTTTTTTATATTTATGTTAGGGTTTTCCCACACCCTTTTGGGATGGGACTAGTACCTATGGTCGTACAACCTAACCTCACGAAAGTTTTCCAACATGTATCAGGTAAGTCAAGAGGCCACTGATGACGAACAAGTAATCCTTACGGACATTCTACCTAAATTTATGGGAATTGATTATTTCACGTGCCTTCTACGTTCCACCACATATCAATAAATCGTAATTTGATTAATAATTATAATTTGGCCTCAAAAGGAAAAAGGAGGTTAGAAGAAGAATGCAACTTCAACCTATAGGGCATGCCCAATTTTGGTATTGCTTTAGCTATAATATAAGAATTATAGTGCTTGCATGTCAAGTTCGACACATTACCATCCACTCTACTACAAAGTGACAACCCGCCTATGAATCTATATGTATCACCTCCCATGTACCACAAAAGTGACAACCTCCCTATCAATCTATGGTCCACCTATATGTCTCCTAGGTACATGTGGCACAATCTCATTGATCACTTTCTTTTTTAATCCAACACTGCTGGACATTATAAATGTTTTCTTCTTTGTTATTGTGGGGGGCATAGACTGTAGTGCCTCACACACAAAACACACAAAATAGTGTTGGTGCCAATTTTAGAGAATTCTGTCCTTTTTTTTTTTTTTTAAACTTATTTAATTTGATGAAACTGTGGACCATCCTCCAAGATGCAACCACAGTCTAATTGATTTTCTCAACTGTTCCCTTTGACTATGTTCTTATGCGAAAGACTAATAAAATGACCAAAATATCCCCCCCCCCCCCCCCCCATCATTTTGGAGTATTAAATTTTCATCAGTGTTTATATTACTCAAGTCCAATTTCTCTCATTCGCTTTGTCCATACTTGTGCAATTGTCCCTACTGATGCAATTTTATATCCCATAGTTTCGACAAATCGTTTAATCCCGTTCAACTTCTGTGCAAGAGAACTTGATCAATGAGATATTACGCCCTGTTTCAAGGGAGACTACTTCTAGAAAAACCTCCTAGCTGTCTTTGCACCCTTACCTCCTAAATCATGAATTAGTTGATTTTATCTCTACCATTCCGTCTTCTAAATCAGTGAGAAGAAAATAAATAATTTTTTACCCAATTTGTCTTTTTTAATTGATAGTTATAGATGATGCACTTTTAGGGGAAAAACAAGAGATTTAAAAAATAAAAAATAAAAAAAATTCAAGGGTAGCCGTAGCTCAGCTATTTATCAAAAGAGTCGTGATTTCTAACTCCCCCACTGACAAACTCTCCTGGCATGGCATGTGCATAAAACCATAGATTTCCTTGAGATATACAATTGCACATCCCGAGGAAAAATCTATGGTTCTAAGCATATGCTATACCAAGAGAGTTAGAAAATCATTATTCTTATCAAAACTCATAGCGGTATATATGCCAAAATTACCCATGATTTTTATTTTACAAAAATAATTAATTATGTATAATAATTTTCTAATGCCCCCCTATAGCACACGTGCCCTTATACTTCTATCACAGAACCGTAGATCATTTACCTCGGGATATGCATAATCATAAGTCTTTTTATTGTGTATCCTGAGACAAATGATCTACAATTCTGTGACGGAGGCGTAAGGGTGCTTGTGTCAAAAAGGGGGTGTCATGGCGTCATATTATCACAACTCATGAATTATATATCCTTTGCCCTATAAAAAAAAATTGAGTCAAGTTATAGGAATCTAGGGTGTAATTTTTGTTGAACCGAAGTGGACATGTTTGGACAGGGTCGGGTTCCACAGTTGGGTTGTGGGTCCGGATTATAACGGTTTGTCCAAATAATTAATACAGTTGAGTTGATAAAGAAATAAAGTGGAAAGAAGAATCGCGATTATTTCGGGAGTAGACAGATGGACCGTTGGGAGATTGAGATGAGAGTTGAGACCAAATTGGTTGCTTTGTCGCCCCATTTTCATTTTTTCATTCTAATTTCAAACCCCTTTTCCCTTCACTACTTGATGCTCACATCTCTCTCACTCTTTCTCTCTCTTAAGTAAAGATGCTTTACTTTACACCATGGTTAACCTTAAAGGTTTATATGTTTCACCAATTAATTAAGAGAGCTGCTATTGGCATTCCAACTTTTACTTTTTACACCCCAATTAAAAATAAAGAAAATAAGTGAAGGGTTGAAAATAAGTAAAGGGTTGGTTGCTAATAGCAGCTCAAGATTGTATCTCATATTGCTCATCTTGACATAAAAGTGTGTACAAACCATAATTGATTTGGTAAAAAACATCTATGATTCCTACACACTTTCACGTCAAGATGTGCGATGTGTGTTAAAATCTTGAGGTCACTCCAACACGACTCTAATCATAAGTGTAAACAACTATTGAAATTGTTTGAACGAATGTTATAATGTTTGTTAATTTTGAGATTATAATTTGAGCGATTGAAGTGTGTTTTAATCTTTAATTATGGTGTGGTAAGTAATTTAAGAAATTGTGGTGTAACAAGTAAATGAGTCATTGATAAATAAAAATAACAAAAATAAAAGATAGGTAAAAAAAAAGTGGAAAGGTAAGAATCGGCATCTCAGGTTTGAATGGTGTAACTAGACTTGTTTTAGTATTGGTTCAGACTATGCTCGATCAAACTTGGGAGCTAGGCAAATCAAGTAGTTTGGCCTATAACTATTGTGGGCCGACCTGTAAATAGGGAACAATACATGCGTACTAGGCCAAACTTGGACCAAGACATTTTGTTATGTGATATTAATGAAAAAGTGATCAACTTTTGACGAATTTACAATTGTGGTTTAATGTTCATTTTAATTATCAAAACATGAACGATAACTAATTCAAAGGTTTTAAATTGATAATTTTGCAAGTTTAAAGTGACTACGAATAGTCACTTTAAAATCAATGAATTCACTATCGTTCTGAAAAAAATTTTAATGAAAACATGACCATTCACATTTTAGTAATTAAAATGAACAATTAGTCAAAATCATAAATAACTCATCTTCAACTCATGAAATGGTATTTCACCCTTTGTTATTAGGCCCGATAATTAGACAGGTCAAATTAAGGTTTAGATTTTGAAATCCAAATAGGATCAAACTATTTATGACTCGACCCGGCCCATTTACAGCAGTAATGATGTGGGTTGTTGGGCTTTGGTGTTTGATATCACATGGTGGAATGAACAAAGTGTGGGGCTTGGGGTTATCATGCATGGGTGGTGGAGGGAGCCTTTTTTTTGGGGTTTTGAGTTTTGTTTGGTTGTGGTAAAAATGGTGTTCTTGATGATATATATGCAGAGTCTAGTCATGATTTCACAACATTGTTGTTGAAAGACGGCCATGACCCAAATCATCTCTTTTTTTTTTCTTTTTTATTTTTTTCCGATTATCTCACAAACAAGTAGTTGTTGGCATCATAATCTTAGAAACTCGAGTGTGTTTTGACCCAACACGTTGGTCCCAATGCAAATGTTTGAATGACTGATCCAGGTGTCACCCTTTCATAGTCAGCCGCAATTGCTTTATGGATCCAACCAACGATTCAGAATAAACATGCATGAAGAGAGAGAGAGAGAGAGAGAGAGAGAAAGAGAGAGAACAAGGAAGACAACACGATAATTTTAAATGGACTTGTTTGGGGAAGCTATGTTTCGATAAAAGTGTTTTATAAAATCGATTTTTGTAAAAATCATTATTGTATGATCGTATGTTTGGTGACAATGTTATGGAAGTTCTTTTTGAGGTCTAAAAGAACTTTTGGAAGTTATGGGGCAAATTGTCGCTAATTTGAATATTTAATCAATAAATAAACTTTTGGACATTTAGGGCATGACAAAATAAAATGGGCCGTGATAAATTGACTTGGCAAAACATATGTGGCATGTACGCAGCTGACGTGGTAAGGGCAAAGAATCATAGATCTTTTCTTCGGGATACATAAGCAAAAAAAATCAACGGTTTTGTGCCTTTATCATGTCACCTGCGTACAAACTACGTATATTTTGTTGCGTCAATTTCTCATTAGTCAAGTAAAATCTTAATACCATTTAAAGGCATCTTGGTTACAAAAAAATGTTTGTTTGATCAATGGTTTTGTGCCTTTGTCACATCACTTGCGTACAAACTACGTATATTTTGTTGCGTCAATTTCTCGTTATTCAAGTAAAATCTTAATACCATTTCAAGGCATCTTGGTTACAAAAAAATGTTTGTTTAATCAATGGTTTTGTGCCATTGTCACGTCACCTGCGTACAAACTATGTATATTTTGTTGCGTCAATTTCTCGTTAGTCAAGTAAAATCTTAATACCATTTCAAGGCATCTCGGTTACAAAAAAATGTTTGTTTGATCAATGGTTTTGTGCCTTTGTCACGTCACCTGCGTACAAATTATGTATATTTTGTTGCGTCAATTTCTCATTAGTCAAGTAAAATCCTAATACCATTTCTAGGCATCTTGGTTACAAAAAAAATGTTTGTTTGTTTGTTTCTATTCATTTTTTAAATTCCGTCAAGTATCTTCTTGATCACGAAAAAATTATTGGTTTGTTCAATTTTCAATTCAGTCAAGATTTTCATAAAAGCCAAGATCCACACCCATGAATTGTATCCTCAACAAGGGCATGTGTATGTATGTATCACTACGTGAAAATTGGAAAATTCGACAGGTCAAGATCAACGAATTTTAGAAATCAAATTTCAACGGTTTAGGACCGTTGAAATTGTTTATGTTCCCTAGAGCCGACAACTTAAAGTTGTTGGATTTCTTCCATCCTTTATTAATTTGATGATTTCAGTCTGTCGAAAAAAAAATCGATAACATAAAATTTGACGGCCTTAGACCGTTGAATATGAGCTTTCTCACATTGTGTTATATGTTGATGCTTACTTCAATCAAGGGTATTTTATCCTAATCAAATACTGTAAAACACTATTTAACCCATTTTTCCGCGCGATCGAGCTGACTTATATTAAAGCTCAAACTTAGAGGCCCACTCTATTTACGATGGTTTAGATTAAGTTTGTCGTATTAGTTTTTAAAAAAAAAAAAAAAAGCTATAAGTCTGTTTAACACAATAATAATCAAAATGTGTGGCACAAAAGACATGTAGCATTATTATAATAGTTGGTCCGCTGTGCAAACAAGGAACACGTCTTATGATAAGTTGGTAAAGTTTGTGAGTAGTGTTGCCACCATATAAAACTATCTTAAATGAGTTAATTAATCAAGTAAAGATGGATTATGACCTATGGTCGGTGGCATCAACATCACAAACTTTATCAACTTTTCGAGTTCGCGCCTTCGAAATAATTGACATTTCAATCTTATGGTAAACCTTTGTTTTTTTTACGAGATTAATAACTCAAAAGTTAAAGATGAATTTTGAATCCAAGTTAATGGTGATCGAAACACGCGCTAACTTTATAAACTTATCAAATTGATTTGAAAGATAGACCACTTTGTCCATTTTGGTTATCCAATTATGTTGAACCGTTTTGGTGTGAAAATTTAAATATGTCCCCACTAGGTTTAGGAGTTTAGGGAAGCTTTTTGTAGTTTAGAAGAAAATTAATTCAACAACTCACTTGCCTTTTTTACTTGTTTGGTAAACCAATGGTCAAGGACATAATTTAGATTCCTTTGGGATTTGATCCATGGAATGTGGTCAAATTCACTCTCTTTACATGATTCACACAAGAGCATCTTGTTGACATTAAGGAAAAAAAAAAAAGCATGAAACATATAGTTAGAAAAATTATTTTCTAATTTGGCTTTTTGGTCTGCTAAAGGGCCTTAGACCCATTAAAACATTTTACAAAAGATATAGAGTGGTGGTTTTCTGACTCGAATATTTTGCTCGTTCTGACATGATAAGAGCACAGAACCGTTCATCAATTTCTTCGGGATGCACAAGAAACCGATCAATGGTTCTGTGCCCTTGCCACGTTTGAGCGAGTGAAAATACTCGAGTCAAAGTTGTGCTTTCAGTTACAATTAATTTATACATTTTTATGGGTTTTTTACTATAACATTTATGGCTAAACATAGTCATCCAACAGTCAAAGTGGGTCCATTTTTACTGAATAATCCATCAAACAAAAAGTTATATGGCTTCTAATAGAGACATTAGGGCCCACATTGGGCCCATATAAGAGGTTTGATGACATAGAAGAACATGGGAGATGGCTGAGGTAGGGTTGGGCCCATTCTTGTTTCCTTTTTATTGGTGTTGTCTCTCTTTAAGATGCTACTTCTTGTTTTACCACATCAACTTGTCTACCACTCTCTTTCATCTCAACCCAACTTCCTATGATTGTCTGGGACAGTCGGTTGGAAAATTTATTTTCTTTGAAAAATGTTATTTTTTGATGTAAGATTACATATTTTCATGGGAAAATCATGTTTCTGAGAAAATAATTTTTCCAAATATGTATTTTGATGATATATTAATCTGATCTGATATTTGGATCTAGATCAAGAATGTGGGTTTCGATAATTGTCTGATCCATTATCTTATCGTATTGGTTTTGGATCAACCATATTTTGATCCATTCGGGCCCAATCGGATAAAAGAAAATAACCGATCTGATCCAAACCCAATCCATTAGCAGCCCTAATACTTTAGACTTTTGGTGTTATTGTATTTTTATCCAAAGGTATGTGTAGTTCACAGAAAGGTTCAGAAATCAATCTACTTTTCTTTTAAAGTCATGTTAAAAGTCAAAAAAAAAAACTTCTAGTGATAATTGAAGGGCACTTTTGGTCAAAAAAAAAATTCAAAAGCTTATTAACTATTATACCGAAAATTGCTTTTTTAAAGGAACATAATTTCATGAAATATTACAAATGTGAATTGGATAATTCACTCAAAAATCACCAAAGCGGTTCGATCGGTGAACGGTCCATCCACCCTGATCCGACCCACTACAACGTATAAGAAGAAGGGGCAGTTTGCATTAGGGTTGCAACCTAGGCGGGTTGGAGGGTCAACCCAGGCTCAACCCAAGTTGTAAAACCCGAACTCAACTCAACTCAATCATCGGGTTAAAGCTCATTAACCCAAGCTCAATCTGAGATTGAGCTTGGGTTAGCCTAAGTTAAAGAGTTTTGGGTGGGTTGGACGGGTTGGGCTCAGTGAGCAAGTCTAATTTTATTTTGATCAACATGTAAATTTTATTTTATATCTAAAAAAATAAATATAATATAAAAAAATAAAATCACTAGTAAATAAATTTGTACACAACCTCCAAATTTATTAATTTTTTATATTATAATCGTTTTTCTTTATTTTATGAATATATAGAGGAAGAAAAAATTAATATTTTAAAAAAATAAATAAATAAAAATATTTATATGTAAATATATAGCATCGGTTGAGGTTGAGTCGGGTTACCCGGAGCCTCAACCCAAATTCAATTCCAGTTGAAATTTCCTAGCTCACGCTCAACTCATTATCCATATAACCTAACCCAAGCTTGCCCATCAATCGTTAGCCCGCCCAAGTTGCAGCCTTAGTTAGAATGAAACAGATATAAAAAATTTACATGTAAAAAAATACAGTTTTTTTCTTCTGGAAAAGGGAAGATCCAAACAGGACCCAAGGGCATGTATTTTCTAAAAACTGGAGTTTTAGAAACTGAATTTTTTTTTAAAAGGGTGTTGTACAAAAATGGGCATGTAGTTTGCAAAAATTACCGAATCAGTCATTTTTTTATATTTACGAAAATGGGCACATACCCAATTTTATAATTATTTAATTTTACCAAAATGGTACTATCACATTTGCTATTTACTTGTTTACTTGTTTACCCTTACTGAAACTTACATTCAACTCAAGTTGTCTGACTCAATTGGGTAAAAAAGAAATACCATATAAGGTATATAGTCATTTTCATAATATTATAAAATAAAAAAATGACTGATACAGTAATTTCCACAGAGCACAGCTGTTTTAGTAATTTTCTTCATAAAAAAAGAGTAACTCAATGATTATATTATGAGTCCAACTAGCCTTACTAAGATAGTGAGGGGAAAAGGCCTTACGAAGCCTCATACACCATCAAGAGGACCTCGATATTCATAAACTAAATCCTCGAGATTTGTTCCTTGGCTTGTTGAGGTCAATATAACACATCTTTCCTTTGGCTTTAAGACAAAGATTAGGACTTAAAAAGTTTACTTAGAATAATTGAGCTCACTTACCTCTTTTTGTCTTTTGTTTCATTCAAACTACTTTTCAAAAGTTTGAAACTCCATTAATAAATTAAAACCCTAACCAAGATTAGGGCTAGAACATAATATTTATAAAATCAAATTCTATGGATAAAGACAATTATTGTAATAGCCAATATCATTTATAATGGATTAGTGAATATAAAAAAATGCATGTAAAATGATGACACTATGTTTGAAAAACATTATATCATGGAACTCATGCTCAAATTATGTTTATTTTATTTTACTTTATTTTTCTACTTTTGTTTCTCTATGGTTAAAAAAATGAAAGTGTGCTTCTAAAGTGTTATATGACCAACATATCTCAATCAAAATAAGAGTAAAAGTTTTATAAGATGATGGTAAGATTGACCATATTTGATATAGTTGAATGTTAGACAAGTAAGAAAACATGTGTTGTGTAAATGTTTTGTATTCTGTTGCGCTATGTAGAGTTGTGGGAGTGTAAAGGATGGAGTCCCTGACCCAAATTTTTTAAGAGGTATGAAAAGGGCAATCGTGTAATATTTTCTTAAGGGTTTTTTATTTTTGAGAGAGATTTACTTTATTTTAGTAACTCTCGGTTTGATAAATAAAAATATCTAGGACTGTAAAACGTACGCAGGTACACTGCCGAACAATGTAAATATTTGTGTTTTGTGCAATTGTGTTAACTCTGCTATTTCAATTTTTTTACGACATGTACATAAATTGAACACAAGAGAGATGGGTAAGTGAGCTCAATAACACATCTCTCTATTAACATGACCGTTAGGTTTAGAGGAAAAACACAGAGTTCCTCGAGATTAGTTCCACTATTCTCGGGATTAAAACCCTTTTTTCCTAGGGATGATGTATTTTTCTCGGGAATCCCTAATATCCCAACGGTCATGTTGATGGAGAATCTCAACCCGTTGGTGAGTCTAACATTTTCCTTATTTCTATTATGTATATCAAATCAAATTTTATCCAATCGATCAACCGATTGTCATTTGATCCAATTTGAATCCATTAAAAAACCCATCAGAGTAAAAGATCCGATCCATGACAGCTTGGGATCTCAATGCCATTATCATCATAAGCTTTTGAGCTTTAACATGCTTTACAAAAGGTTAGCACTTACCAACTTAAGAGTTTCTTAATTAGGACATAATCACGGATCATATGGATAACAAATGGGTAAGTCTAATATATGGACTTTTATACTCGGCCCATTATGAAGCAGTGTTTCCTAGGATTGGTCTTAAGGCCTTTAACTTACTTGGGCCCATCTTGGGCCTAAATTTTATCAAAAAAAGCTCAGAACCCTTCAAATATAATGGAACAACATGTTCTACCTAGTACTGGGCCGTGGTAAACATTTCCAAAGCTACTTTAAAACAATTATTTTTAGTACCTAAGAAAAAAATTTATATTTCACAACAATTTGGACATAAAAACACCCCAAATCCATCATTGAAAATTTCTTACAAATTTTTTTTTTTGAAAAAAATAAAAATAAAATGATATTGTGATGTAGTTGTTTTTTAAACATATGTTGGAACAATAAAACCTCATCAAAGTTTACCTCAACTAAAATCTACAAATATATACACAACCCAAACATACACATTCTTCCTTCAAACAACTAAAAGTCGGGCTCCATCGGTTTCTTTAATGAGCTAGAATCTGACTCATTCGTCCTAATGCTCGCTGCAAATCGTGCCACATACACATCCATTGTTTCCAATGTTGGCTCGGGCAACATACTCATCGGGCTCTCCTTAGCCTTGCACTCATCCACATTCTTCCGTTTTTTATACCGACGCCATGCCGCTTGTACGAAGCATGCGGCCCATGTGCGCCATTGGTGTGAGTAGAAACGAAATTTTTGCCTAAGTTGCTTGCTATGGAGTCTACGGAATTGTGATGCAACGAACTTCAAGTCCTCTGCGATGAGAGCGAATGCTTCCACTTCAGAGATGGCCCTGACGGTACGTGTCGATGAAGGAAGAATGACATTTGGACGTGGGTCGAGGGCCCATGTCAGCAACTCCTCTCCACAAAAGTCACCTGGGCCAATTTGACATGAGTTGAAGAACCCGGTTCGACCACCATTGGTAGTGTTGGAATCTAGATTGCCTCGGATGATGAAGAGCATTTCATTTACGGGGTCACCCTCGCGCACTAGGCACGTGCCTTGGGTGCATAGGGCAGGCTTGAGCCTCTCGCATATAGCATCTAGCGTTCTCTCATCCATCTCATCAAATAATGGGACCTATTTTTTTTTTTCCAAATATAAAAAGACAATCCATCAGGACCGAACATAACGTTTACTAGGGCTGTCAAGCGATCAGATCAAACCCAAAATCCAAGCTATTTTGAAACAAATAACTTAGAACCTTGATCAAGGTCTTGGGTTCTGATAAAGACCCATTAACCAGATGGGTTGGACCTGGCCTTAGCATCACAGTTACGATCATTATGGAAGAAATTAGGCTTACCCGGCGAACTAGGTCAAGACATAAGTGGCGTTTGATGTCTCTTCGGAGATCCATGGGAAGGCCTTTAAGTAGAGATTCTTCATCAACACCACGGGTTGCCACCCATTTGTATTGATCGTACCTTCGTACACATTGCCTCAATTCTTGAGGTAGCTGCCTATGATGCATCCATTGCTCTGTATCTCTTCTATTGACCCTCCACTCTTCCAAGCGAATCATCGTTGATTGAAGGTATGTCTGTTAATGATACGTATATATAAGAATTTATACCTTTTAAGATGGAAAATAAACAGATTATAGTTCAAACCTTCAAAAACTACTGAGTCCCCAGTATAAAATGAGAAATATATTCGAATTGATAGACTTACTTGCATATTGCCAATGAGAAGTGCGAAAAGCACCAACCCAAGAATCGCGATGATGATAGCAAAGCTAATTTCTCCAACGTTAGTGCTTGTTGAGAGATTTTGTCCTAAAGAGCTGCACAAGTTGATTGAAGCATCGTTCGTGATAAAATATTGGAGTGTACATAATCTCTGTTCATAGTGATAAAACGACTTAAAAGTTTACTAACCTAAGATTCCTAAGTCCCCACCAAAGAGAGTAGAAGTACTTTTCTAGGAATGTCGAGGATGTAACATGGGAAGTCAATGCATCGACATATATACCAAATTGAAAGAATTTATTAGTTGGATTGCATAAGTCAGTGAGGTTGCTTGATTTGAACCAAGCATCCCTACTAGAGGTATACTTGTTGTGGCAGTCGAAAAAGCTGTTCTTACAATACGCACTCTCAAGATTGCAAACCTTTCTCCAACACACTACTTGTTGTTCGATCGATAATAGGTACCAACAAGCTCCTACTACCTTATAAAAACAAAAACAAAAACAAAAAAAAATCAATAGACTAGAAATTTGACAAAACTATGACTAATAAAAAAAATGACAAAACAATATATACGATATATAGAAATAGGTTCAATAACATAAGTTTCAAGTATGAATTAAGATTAAAAATTAAAAAAAACGATAATGCTTACATGGCTTGCCAACATGTAGAGAATCAAGTTATAACCAGCCCCAGCCCACGCTGTTTCGGTACCAACACCAGTGGCCTCGACAATTTGCGAGGAGAGTGGAAAGATAAGAAAAAGCCTTGGAAAGTATTGGACAATGATGCTGAAGCGAATGACGTTTTTGGTGTTCTTCATATTTTCACCATCTAGATTTGGGATTACAGCCCAAATTAGAACCTGAAATTTGTAGAAAGAATTTGAACTTGAGTATTGAGATATACTAACTCACTAAAAGTGACTCTATGCTAGTCCCTAGTCCAAAGGGAAAATCAAGTGTTCATATAACCAATGAGAACTCGAAAACCAAATAGTGAACTTGAATAAGTTTATAGCCCGAATCATATTCGGACGTCTAGTCCCAGTGGGGTTTCGTGTTGTGAATCCATGAACAACAACGAAGCCTAATGTCAAAGATTTGGGTCGGCTAAATGAATCATGTTCCTTACTACTCTGCCTAAAGCCAAGTCTTTTGTTATTGAGAGTGAATTCATATCTACTTTCACTATGTCCATCCACGTTCTTTTGAGTCTTCTTCTCTCTTTTAGGCTGTATTTGGATTGAAAGAAGTGGAGAGAAGAGAAACTTAATTTCTCTCCACCATGTTTGGATTGACAGGAGAGAACTTGGGACGACTTTGGAATTTTAAAATATCTTAAAAAAGATCTAGGGGGCAGAGTTGACAGTATAAAATAATTACTCTTCTCTACCCACTTAACAATCCAAACAAGAGAAATGGAGAGAAACTCATTTGTCTTCTCTTCTCTTCTCTTCTCTTCTCTCCATTTCTCTCAATCCAAACACAGCATTAGGACCTTTAACTTGAATATTGCTTCTTATTGGAATTGTACTTGGCCTTTGTTGCATATGCCGAGACCATCCGAGTCTATTCTCTTATTTTATTGCCTATTGAAGGCTACTCTACATTTTCCCGAATGTCTTTGTTTCTAATGTTATCTTTCATACACTTTCCGCTCATCCATCTCTACTACGCTCAATTTATAAACATGATGCTTCTTGACGGCTCAACATTCAGCTCCATAAAGTATAACTAGTCTTACTAGGTCTTATAAAATTTTCCTTTTAATGTGATTATATGTGTGACGAGCTTTATAAAATTGAAACAGAGATACTCAAATAAAAGGGAAATGGTAGTTAGTCACGTACCTGTGGAAGGGGTAGTGCCGCGACAAGGTCAACCCAAAAGTCTTGTCTTAAGTATCTCGAGGCAATCTTTGAAGGGTCTATGACAAGCTCTCCTCTCCCAAATACACGAGAGGAAGGCGAAACATAAGCCGTGTGAAACCGGATGAAAATATGAATTATATAAAAGGTATCAGCTAGGGATCGTATGACCGTGAGGGTATCTTGAAGTGGTATTCCTATAGCTATGCACATCCCCTTCCGAACTTCCAACAAGTAAAAAAACAGAGGGTCTACAAACAGAGAAATCAAACATGCAAATAAGAAAATTTTGTTCCATCTGTGTATGAATGGTCCTCGAGGATCCAATATCAGCTTCTTTACTCCTTGATAGTCCTCAGAGAAGACTCTAGATAGAACTCTAGCTTTGAAGGAGTTGACTAACTTCTTGGGTGCCTCGTTCTCCATCTTCTTAGATCTTGGTTCAGGTATCTGTGTCTCGAGCATATTATGAACAAGCGTAATCATATTCTCTCTTCTACTTCTTTTGAATTTTTCAACTTCAAGATCACCTTGAAATCTGTAAAGTCAAGAAAATAAATACCCATTTCAAATCAATTTGCTTCAAGTGGAAAAATCAACGTAACCCATAATTAAACAGAATATCGATCGAAATTAATAAACAAAACAGAGGAAACAGACTACTAACCTTATAGATTTTGAATTACTGTAAGCCATTGAACTCCAATGAAGTTCTCACTGTAGATTCAGTTAGTACCTTCAATCTGATATAAAAGAAGGCCACGGTTTGATAAATATCAAGACATGGATTGGTAGAAAGTAATGGAATTTGAGAACTTAAACACAAGAACTAAAAGACTTTTCATAACTCCCTTCATCAAGGACCATGTGAACTCTTATTAATCTTTTGATCTCAGTTGAAGCAGAAACATTTAAACTTTTTATATCTGAATTCGAACCTCATAAATAACTCCTTACATCAAGGATCATGTGAACTAAAGTATAGGTCAAACATATGATCAATCTTTGCTTATTACTTCAAACAGACCCATCTGATGAAATTTTTTTCTTGAATTTCTGACTTTTCTTAATTTTCAATCTTAGTTGAAATAGAAACTCTTTAACCATATTTTATATGTGAATTCAAACCTCTTAGTTTCTGTTTATAGGGAACATCATAAACATAAAAACAAGACCAAAAATCTGAAATCATAGTGACTTCTACAAGAATCAATAAAATCATGAAATGGTTCAGTCTCTTACCATTAAGAATCACTAATCTGCAGTTGTAAGTTTGATGAAGAAAAGGGTCACTTAGAATGAATCCTATTAAGCAGAAAATTAAGAAAATAAATAAATAATTAGACATTGGAATAAGCTGTTCCTATTGAATAAGAACTGAGTAATTGGATGCTAATGGGTCTAATTAATTTTTTTTTTTTTTAAGAAAGATAAAGTTTTAATGTAAACTAGAACATTAGAAAAACAGATATCATGAAAGATAAGAAAGATTAAACCTGACAATGGGTCTAATTCAAATTTTAATGTAATTTTTTTTTTTTTTTTTGAAAGATAAAAATTTGAATTAAACTTGAACATTAGAAAAACAGATAACAGGTATGATAGAAAGATTAAAACCTGATAACATTGTCACTAAAACTAAGAACAAATGCATTAGTAATAAATAGTTCAAACACAGGAGATAGAAGAACTTACAAGTAATTTGTGGACTCTCTCTCTCTCTCTCTCTCTCTCTCTCTCTCTACAAAGACTGAGTATTTAAAGAAGTTATATTTTCAAAAGCTATCTTTTCCTATAAACAAGGGATGGACTGGAGTGTAGAGGTCTTAAGAGGGCAGACTTGTTATTTTTACTTACCACCCTGGACAATGAAATATATTTGAAATACCTCCCTAATTTAAAGAAGGTTCCATTGATAACTTGACCCTGTCAATGAAGAAGTCCAAATCCTGTATGTCTGTGACTTTATTAACTTACTTGCTTCCCATTCTTTAGTAAGCCACGTGGCACACTCTTCTAGTTAGCTAATTGAGTGTCATCCCATGATTTGGACTTCTGTGGATCCACAGAGGTGTGGGCCAAATGTTCAGGGTTAGTGGGCTAACAAAGAGTGCCACGTATCACTTTGTTAATATCAAGTGGGGGTTATTTTGGGGGCCCATTAATATTTGGTTTTTTTTTTATCACGTGTTGGAGGACAAACCAATGATGAAAAAGTAATCAAATCAAACGACTTCAAATGACCAATCAGTTTAAAGGATTGGGAGTGAAGTACTTATCCAACACTTTGATGTACAGGATTATAAATCTTTGATTGACTAGTTCAAAGTCAAGGCTTGAATTTTTATTTATTTTCACGTTCACTTGAACATACATCATTCCACGAATTCAAAAACCCTTTATTTTACTGTATTAAAATGAAGATTTGACTTACATTATATCATGTCTAATCAAATTACGACACGTGTCCTGAGATTTCTAACTTGCGTAATTCCCTTCCATTGTTTTCTAATTGTTTACTGTGATGTTTGAGACCATGGACGTAGTCAAATTATGAAAGACCGTTACAAAATCTCATCTAAGAGCACAAATTACTTTGATCATCAAATGCGGGCCCACAAATGGATGGTGAATAATGCATGGAGCACTATGTTTCAACAAAAACAGAAATTCATTTTGACTGTAAACTGTAAACTGTAAAGAGCAGTCCTTCATTCGTGGACCGAGTCTTTAAACTTTGACTCACGTTCTTTTACTGAGTTGAGTCTGTGGTTCAGCGAGTGATGGTCTGCTAGTTTTATTGGTATTGCAGAGACCTCCTTGGATGGTGGGCTGGGATTGTCATGGCCCATTAATGGCGGTATGGACGCATTCAACTTAAACAAATCTCTTGGTAGACCGAGTCAACAAAGAGTGTAACACAAGGCTACTGAGTTATGACGCGTGAATTTTACTTAAATTTCAAGGGTTGATGACTATAGAGGTTGAAGATGGGGGCATTTAGTTGAGTTTCTGTTAGTCTCTCTTTGGAGACCGAGGTGAAGGAGTATGTCATCAGTATAAAAACATGGAGTATCTCAAATATTCACCAAAACCATCCAAAAAAAAAATAAAAAAAAAACAACTAAGAACAACAAAGTTCTGCAACATGAAGATTATAAACTCTGAATGACAAATTGTTTGCTCGGATCATCAAATTTTAGTATTCAAAACATGCATCGGACAACTAAAACACGGCTAACAGTATTTCTTGATAAACTCGGGGAGAGCATCCAATATAGCAGATCGATGAGAAGACGAAGAACTTAGAGCGGTGGGAGCACTACGTTTGAAACAATGGCCTGCAGCCATTGTTGAGCTCGCACCAAACCTATTTGAAAAGTCACTAAAGTTTAAGAAAAATACAATACCAACGCAAAACAACCAAAACAGAGCTACTAATTCAAAAACCAAATCAGGATCTTTTAGAGAAAAACTAAGACATCTAAATTAGCTAAATTTACCATGCCAGACCTCTATTATACAAGATCAGTATTTCAATGTCTAGGGGTGGGTCCAAGTTTACAGAGATGAGGATGTTGAGATTGATGAGTGGAAAGATTAGGAAAAATACCATTAGAAACGAACCAATTCAGGAAAATGTAGTAGTAGTAGCTCCAATAGACAATAAACTAAGAGAAAGTTAATTGAGATGGTTTGGGCATGTTCAATGACGAACAATTGCAACTCCAAATAAAAGAAATATTAAAGTTGAAGGTCCTAAAGGAGCAAGAGGAATGTGGATGGAGATGGTGAAAGCAGATATGAATTTACTTTCAATAACAAAAAACTTGGCTTTGGACAAAGTGAAATGAAGAGTAGAATTCATTTTGCTAGGGCTTAAAATGAATCGGGTTCAAGCCATATCTGAGTATATCCATATCCAAATTTTTTATTCAGATATAGACCCGTATCCGAATCCGACTCAGATCTTGTTAGCTAAAACCATATCCGAACCATTTTGATTTCAGAAAATTCACATCCATATCTGACCCGACCGAATTGCTTGATTCAGGTCGGATAATTTCGATCCATTCAACAGTTTTTGCTATATTTTTCTTTTTTTCTAATTGCTATACTATTCTATTTTACTATCACAATTCTTTTATTATATAAAAATTCATGTTATATTAAATTAGTAGAAAAAAGATATTTGGGAAAAAAAAAACATAAAAATATAATTTTCAAAGCAATATATCATTCGGATCTAGCTAGATAGAGGGATGGATCTATATCCAACCCGGATCAAGGGACATCAACCCATATTCGACCTTTTTTTTTTACTCAGGTCCACTCCCACCACTAAATTTGGATTCTGATTTTGGATAAAATCCGAACCATTTTATGCCCTATTTAGCTGACCCAACTCTTTGGGGTAAGGCTTAGTTGTTGTTGCTGCTGTTGTGGGGTATCCTAGTTTAGACATCGCCAGACATCTCATTTGAAGGCTGGGATCCCTAACTATAACTGATATAGAGACTCATTCCATTTAGTCTAAAAAATATATGTAACACATAATTAAACCACTTCCTAATCATACCATAATGATCTTGATTGAAGTCAATTGGAAAAATCCGACAATCAAAATTGGCGTCTTGGCTTGGATTCTGCCATGTTTACTCGGATTGACCTGCCTTTCAACTCCTACACCGTCAACAAAATTACAAATATGGATTAATAAGGAAACAAAATAGCTGGGTGAAAAATAAATTTTAAAAAAAATGCATAAATACCATGATAATGAAAAAGAAATTGAATGATGCAGTTCAGAATTAGTCCTATTTCATGTTTTTTTTTTTTATTATCAATTTTAGGGTAATTTTGAGTCCCTATTTGTTGAGGAAGGTTGTATTTAAGTCTTTTAAGGTTAGTGGAGGAGTTTTAGTCGAATTAGGTTTTTTACTATTTTGAGAAATTTTATATTCTGGGGAAGTAAATTAGGAATAAAGGCCGAGAGTTTAGGAAAGAAAGAAATAGCTACATTTTTTAAGGAAAGGAGCGCACTATCCAAGAAATCATCTTCAATATGTTCTACTTGTGCAAACAATTCATTCGGTTTGAGGGTTTTCTTTTTAGGTGGAGGTTGATCTGTAATGGGTGATTTTGTTAGGATTTGTTGTTGTTGCTTGGGGTTGTTTTTCCTCTTTGTTTTGTTCTCTCTTTGTGGACTTCTTGGCCCCTTTTCAATAAAATTTTAGTTATAAAAATAACAATAATAATAATAAAAGTAGAGTCAAAGTAGAAGTATTAAAATTTATTTAGATAAACTTGAAGGAGATGTAAAATTATTATTATTTTTCTTTGAATAAACTTTTGTTTTTTTAAAGAATTATTTTTCTTGCTTTACCTTGTGGATTCATGGTTCTTTATTGAAATTAGTGATTATTTCTCCATCTCTTCTGCAGCCTAGTTTTCTTCTTAAATCTCAACACTTTTTTCTCTATTTTGTCCATAACAAACTGCAGTTTCAATTAAATGCCATAACATATACAAAAATGATGGTGAAACTAAGAGGAAGGAGCTTGTTTTGAATGGTATTCTTGGTTGGGGAACAAGCTCAAAAATAGCAGTAATGGAACAACGTTAAAGCAACAATGGGCCTGGGCCCACCACAGATACAATTAAAACAATTTTTTTTTTAAATGTTCAAAACGAATTTTTAATTTTATATTTCAAATTCAAAATTTAAATCTTGAAGTTAGCAGACAGAAAATACTAGTAACAGAACAGTGTTACAGCACTGATAGGCCCCACCACAGATAATATTTATTTTTTTTAAACATTTATAGCAAGGTATGTATCTCAAATTCAATTAAATGGTTAGCATGAAACAATAAGAAAAAAAGGTTCTCATATACTTACAGAACCATCTAAGGATGAAATTGCATTGTTGGCATCTTCAACCGAGCTGTAAGTGACAAACCCAAAACCCCTTGACCTACCACTCTCTCTGTCATAAACCACTCTGGCCTCCGTAACGTTCCCTTGCTCACTGAAAAGGGTCTCAAGTGCTACATCATCAACACCCCATGAAAGGTTACCCACATAGACCCGGTTAGGAGCATCGAAACTTGCCCCACCTTGAGACCCCCTTGAAGAAAAATCTTCCTTGGGAGGTGGAGGTCCAGAACTCACCCTCAATGGCCTTCCATCGAGTTCCTGCCACAATATCAAGATTTCTTACTTCAAGACCAAGTAGAATCAATGAACAACACAATCAAGTTCTTGAGCTCAAAAAGGTTAATCTGGAATAAGATTTTTCAAAATTTGAACCAGTCAATTGAGATTGTTAAGTATTTATAAAGACTGATCTACCATTTTAACTTGATTTAATTATGTATTAGGTTGATTGAACTTGAGTTTTTGCAGCACCTATTCAAGTGTTTTACATTCTGGATTAGATGTACATCATCAAATCCTTATCACAAAGATTTGGGGTCGGCTAAATGAATCATGTTCCTCTGTTCCACACTTGACACGTGTGTGTGTGTGGGGGGGGTGGGGGGGGAGAGGAGAGAGAGAGATTCTGGACTCCACTTTTTCCCTTTTTTGTTTTTTAATATATAAAGATGAAAGAAAATATATAAGCGTGGCAAACATTACAAATAATGTACGAGCATAAGAAAATGGAATTCTTAACTAAGTTTGACAATGATGAAGCTTTTCCAATCACCACAAGGAAACACATTATAAACTAACAAAGAATGAGAAAAACCTACATAGCCATTGAACTGCTGTACGGCTGCTTCAACTTCCTTGACTGTTGACATGGTCACAAACCCAAACCCTCGGCTTCTTCCAGTTAGCCTGTCATATATTACCTGGCCATAGAAACCCCTTCAGTTACCTAAGGCTTCATGGGTGTGCATATCATAAGCAAAACAAGGAACTAAACTGTGTAAATTGGTGAACAAATAAACCAAGAAGCCTAGGTCCATACTAAGTCAAGTTTATCATATGTGAAAGTGTAAAGTAAATGATGCTGGTTATGAGAAATTACACATAAAAAACACTGCCACATGACATGAATGTGCAAGGATGAGTAATTCTGAATGATCATACATGCATGTCAATTGTTGATTCACTTATGTGCATGTGCATGTGTTTATATTAATCACGTAGTCATACATTGTTAAACCTCTACATAAGCCTTTTAAATGAAAATTTTCTTTATCATTCTTTCTTAAGTTGATATAGACGAGAGGCCTTTCTGGTGCCACACATCAATGTCAGACAAACACACGGTAGGATGTTGTAGATGGCACAAAACGAATCAATCCACGTGCGTGCCAGGTGAATAGATCAACATGAGCTTTGGTTTACAGGTCAACCAAGAGATTGACAAACATTTATCCATCAGTGGGCTCAAAGGAATCTGTTATGCATCATGTCAAGGAGATTAGGACTCTATTACCAAGGCACCCATTCATGTTATATCTTTCAAAATCAAATATTAATGAGGTTCGCTGATGGTTTTGGTTTTGAAGCCAAGAGACCATTCAACCCGAATTATCGTTCATTCTGCACCAATTATTGAAGAAATACATTACACTACATGTCGGTGAATGAGAAAGGGGCATTTCAATCATTCCATGCGTTAATAGCTTATTTTGTGTGTGTGTGCGCGCATGTGTACATATAATCCACAAAGAGAACATTTGGGAAAAATTCAAAACATTTTACTTCAAAACCCATATAACCTTATCTCTACATTGAAACCATGGTTTTAAATCTCTTCGGATACCGGCTTGCATTCATCAATAATTTACACTGTGTCTCAACAATCACATCATCTCACAAGATGTCTGGGACCATATTTTGAAAATGTCGGACGAGTCAGTAAAACTCAGCCGAGTCAACCAGGATTTTGTAGATTTTGGTTAAAATAATTAATTTTTTTTAGAATTTAAATATTTATTATGTAAATAAAACATAATTTTATCGCTAAATATTTTCTGATCTATCTTATTTTATTAAAAAAATTATAATTATTTTAATTTTAATATATATAAATCAATCAATGTAAACCGAGGTAAAAGGATTGTCTCGTACAAGACGAGTTGAATCGTCCGAGACAACTCGGTCTCGTCCATGGATGAGACGAGACTACAAACCGAGTTTTAAAACAGAGGATAAAAATCCCAAAAAATTAATAAAATAGTTGAATATTTCTATATAAAAAAAATAAAAACAAATCCAAATAAAACAATCTAATATTATAATTCTTAAACCCTAAACCCCCGAAATGAAAATGAAAGAGAAAACCACCTCGACCATCTCGACATTTCCGACTCGTTCGAACAATCCAGCCAGCTCAGCACTGTCGACACTGAAGGGAAGATTTCCAACAAAGAGCTTCAAGTCTGGGGAGAGACTCACTTCACCTTCTTCACTCGAGACCTCCTCTTCTTGATCCAATTCAGATGAAAACGTTACGTTTCGGAAAAAACGAGACGACAAACCATCGTACCTTCTCGTTGAGAGAAAAGCTGAAGAGGAGATTGAAATAGGCTTGTTTGGGGGTTTGAGTGAAAAGGAAAGAGAGAGGGAAAGATCTGTGGTTCTGGAAAAAATTAGGGTTTTTGGAGATAGAGAAGAGAGGACGAGAGAAGAAGAATACGCAGCCATGGCTGCAGCAGAGGAACAAAGCGATGATAACGTTTGAAAGAACCGAGTGGGAGAGTGAAGCACACAAGTGTTTTTGTGTAAGAATATATAGTTTGGGTGGTTTAGATATGCCCCTCTATGTTTTATCAATATTAGAGATACCCCTGAGTTTTCAAACTTATGATATGCTCCTTTGACCTAGGTTTTCTTAAAAAGACTAATATAAATGACCTATATGCGTATATATTCGGCTCAAAGTAATACCTTATTTCAGTTTAGGATTGGCACGACATCAATAGTGTAGCGATTGCTATGATACAGTAGAGATCGTTACTAGGGCTTAAAATGGGTCAAATTTTATCAAAAATCTGAGTGATCTAAGTCCGATTTAGCAAGTTTAGTTCCTTCAAGTATATGGATTAAAATATGGGTTGATGTCCATTGACCCAAGTTGGATACGAATTCATCCTTATATCTGACTAATATATTCCTTTGTATGTTATATTTTTTAAATTATTTTTATCAACCAACAAGTGTTGGGCATAATTGTCAACGTCTCTTTTCAAAAAGGAAGAGAGGTCTTGAGTTCAAGTCATATTTTGCAATTTTTCTCAAAATAGTTTAAAATTATCGGTCCCAAGCGACCCAAATCAATTAATTCATTCGAATCCGAATATGGGTATAATGAAAACAAAAAAGGTTCAGATATGATTTGGGTTGATGGGATCCGACTTGGATTCTTATACAAACATGGCTATATTCATATCTAACCCGAACCCGACCCATTTTAAACCCTAATCATTACGATAGGTAAAAACGTTATAGGTTGCCCTACTGATAGTGATCTAATATTATGATACTCTAGCGATTGTTGTACTCAAAATGTGCTCATCTTCCACCTCTAATTAAAAATCATTGGGTTTTCTTATCAAAATTCGTCATCTTCAAACTCTAAAAAAATATATATGTAAAAAGAAATTACTTTCATCTTCAACCTTAAGATTTTATTTATTTTGTCCTTCAAACCTTGAGGTCAAATAGGATTTTTATTTTAAGTAGAAAAATATAGAATTTTGAATAAGAGATCTAGGGTTTTCTATAAACGATTAAAACGAGATTGAAAATGTCTGGTTGAAGATAAGATTGAGTAAATTGAAATAAATCTATCACAAAGATTGAAGAACTTGAAAATAATAACTCATTTTATGAAGAAAATCAAGAAAAGATTTTAGTCAATAATAATAATGTAATTTTGAGGTAGA
The DNA here is from genome assembly GCF_017979445.1 of Akebia trifoliata. Classification (NCBI taxonomy): domain Eukaryota; kingdom Viridiplantae; phylum Streptophyta; class Magnoliopsida; order Ranunculales; family Lardizabalaceae; genus Akebia; species Akebia trifoliata. Next base: position 25,169,639 of record NC_141389.1, read on the forward strand.
AATATATAGGATTTTATTTAAAGGGATAAGACCATGATGAAAGGGATGGATTGAAGATAAAGTTGAATTCATTAAATATAATCTACCATAAAGATCGAAGAACTTGAAAATAATTGGTTTTAAGGAAGAAAAATCAAAGTTTTCTAGTTATAGTATGAAGATTTGGGTCAGTCTATTAGAGAGGAATGAGCTCAAGAGAAGTACTTGGATTTGGAGTTTGCTACTCGTAAATGATTTAGGGGATTTTGTACTTCAAAGTGTACCATGGCCCATAGTCTCATACAGTCGATCAAATGATTTATAAACGGCCAATAATGAATGCTTGTCCCCTTTTGTGGACCCTCAACTCAACACTCTAATTGACTTTTTTTTAGGAAAATTACTTAAAGGACCTTGACGGAAGGACTTTTTTCTAAGTAGTCCCTAAGTTTTGGGCAGTCTCTTAATAGTCTATTTAGTAAATTTTTCTTTTTTTTTAATAGTCCTTGAACCCCTATTTCTCACGATTGAATGTCCTAATCTTTCAAATTCACCATTTTCATCCAAAAAAATTGGACTTTTAACATCTCAATCAAGTTTTTGAGATTTCATTCCATCAAAAAAGATTTAAGAAGGAAGAAGAAGTCATTTTCAAAGATTTTTCCCAAACATTTTTAAAATGTATGTAAAAAACTATGAGGGTTTTTACTTTTTTTACTTCGTTTTTAGATAAAAATCGATCAAGAATAGTTTTTTTGTTTAAAAGTATTTAAACAAGTCGTTATGACAAGTTTTAGTCAACCTTTCTATTTATTTTAGTCGAAAAAACTCAAAAATTGAAAATTGGTGGATTTTAGCAATGTAGAGTTCACCACTTTTTATTGTTGAGTTTAACAATAGTGAGTTCAACAATAAAAATTGTAAACTTGACAATAAATAAAAAGTGGTGAGTTCATTGATAATAAAGGACCATTAAAAAATAAAAAGTTTACTAAATAGACTCTCAATCCAAAACTTAGCAATTATTTACCCTTCACTAGGATCCCTTAAGTAATTCTTTCTTTTGTGAGAGATTTTTGGATCTCCCACCCCTTGAGATACGAGTTATAAAGATAATAAGTATTTTCTTGAAATCTATGTTATAGTGATTGATTGAGTTTTTCTCGAGATGCAAGTTACAGTTGATGATCAACCAAGGTCATCTTTTTTTATGTAACTTCTGAGTTGTGGCGCCTCGAAATTTTGGCATGGTCCCCTCTGTTTATTTTAGCATTCCAAGGCGTTCAACCTGCACTTGATAAACGACATACAATCTTGCATGTATACATACAAAATATTACAATAGTAGAAGCCTACATACATCTAATAACGTATAATAGATAAGAATGTAGAAGGATAACAAAATACAGAATTATACAACTATTTCTCATTCTAACAAAAGTCCTAACGCTCGATAAAAAAAAATTCATAATACTCATAGACGAATCTGACACCATTAGGGGTATAGCCCTAATACTCACCAAGTAACGGACTCTGACTGTCTATCTGACCCATCATATGATTCTCACTCGTTTTCTACACCTGTCTCGTCAAGTTTCGGATCTGAAACTAAAAAATAGAGAAGAAAATGGTGAGTAACAATGGTTACCCAGTAAGGAAGAAAACAATTTCTACCAATAACCTCTACTAACATAAACGAATAAATATATTGAATCATTTTAAAATAAGTAAAGTTTTACAGAAGAAACTACGATAAACTGGTACATATAGTCAGGGATGAGCAACTAAACATTTTAAAACTCACATTACATCGATCAGCAGTACTCACTATAACATTTTCTTTTTATACAAATCTAATTTACCAAATGGAAATATTAAACATACATTTCATTTTATATATCAAAATAAGGCAACAGATACATAATACATAATGGTGGAGTAGTGGAATTAGAGAGTTTGGATTCACGACTAGATTTCTCAAAACTCCACTATTTATTTTTCTCAAGATACGAATTGAAAACTCGATTTTACATGAGTTCTAGTTGTATCTTCTGATGATGTATCAGAATCTCCTATCACAGTTTAATATCGCTTTAATCTAAAAGGACACCGATGGGGTGTCGGCCAAGGAGCCTCCAACAATCAAGTTAGACCTTAAATAAATTGCAAAACAAGTAAAATATAATAAGTGTCAGAGAGTTTTTTTGTGTGACTTGTGTCTTGAGTTTGAATGAGAAATGTTTCTTTATTTATAGAGTAGTTTCTTAAAAGGTGGTTAATAACCTAGTTGTAACCCTTCACTCATGTTGTTTAGTATTTATGACAATAAATAACCTTAATGACATGGAATACCCATTCCTCTTGATTCTTGTAACTTTCATGGGGAGTGGTCTTAATGTACAATTGATCAAACTCGATAACTTTTCAATTTTCGAGCTAACTCGGTCGTGTTATGTATCCATTATTTCTTTGATCATCATTAATTCTCTTGCTTCTTACCTTGTCGGTTGCTAGAGTGTTTTGACTTAAAGAGGTCAATCTTCTTTATAACTTGTAATATTGGAAGTTAAATTGAATATCTGCATCTCTTTGGGTCTTACCATGGAGAGTAATGGGATTTAGGAGTAGCTGAAACTTCTTAATGTGTGAGAGTGAGGGGCCGAACCCTCTAGGTGTCTAAATGATGGAGGGCCAAACCCTCTAGATGTTTAAGTGAAGGAAAACCGAACCCTATAGGTGTCCAAGAGAAAAGGGAAGAAAAGGAGTAGAACCCTCTATAATGTTAAAGGGTGGAGGAAGAAGCAAAAGAGTCGAGCCCTCTCTTTGAGTGGGACGATTTTAGTTTCGGAAGGAGAGGAAGTCGAATCCTCTAAAATGTTAGAGAGAAGAGGAAGAAGAAAAGGAATCGAGCCCTCTCTAAGTGAGATGGTTTGGCCCCACCTCACTTTAATGTTTTATTCGGGTTAGATATTTCAGGTTGGACCTTGGTTTGTTTGCATTCAATCTACCTATATTAGTAATTTTACTAATCCCAATGAGAGAATATTTATGATTCCTACATTTTTCTTATATGAAATGTTATTGTCCAAAAATATTTAGGCTTTTCAAGGAGTGTTTGATTGGAATTATTGATTTTGATTTCCGATTATTAAAATCATAGAAACTAATTTCCAAAAAATCTTAAAGTTCATATAATTATACTATTTGTTTTTAAAAGCTATTTTAGAATATAGCATTAAAATATGATTTGCTGACCACGTTTCTACAAATGCGACCATTATGGAATGTTTCTAGAATCTCATTGTTTAAAATATATTTATTTGACTGGATCGAATCAGGTTGACTTGACTCATGGAGTTGAAAATAGAGATACACTTATACCAATAGTCACGATTTGCGGTTGAATTTCCTAGAAACAATTTTTCCACTAAGGGTATGTTTGATTGCATGGAAAGTGACTTTCCATGAAATTTGAAATCCATGGAAAATTAGTTGTGGAAAATAGGTAGGGTTGGAAAATCAAATTCCATTGTTTGATTTCACTTGGATAAAATCATGAAAAAAATATGAGAAAAAATAAGAAGAGGAGAAGGAGGATGTGGCGACGACGAGGGCGACGGTGGCGGCGACAACGGCGGCGGTGGCGATGGCGGTGGTTGCTACGACGACGATGGTGGAGGCGGTGGCGGCAACGACGACGACGGTGGCGACGGCGACAACGACGACGGTGGCGGCGACGACGACGACGACTGTGGCGGCGACGACGACGACGACTGTGGCGGCGACGATGAAGGTAAGTGAGGAAAATGGGGGGAGAACTTGGTGGTGGTGGTGGCGGAGGAGGTGAGGGATGGAGAAGAAGAAAAATAAGAAGAGAAAGAGAGAAGGTGGTCGGAGACGGAGTCGACGGCGACGGCGATGGCGATGGTGACGACGGCGATAACGACGACGGCAAGATTAGTGTAATGGTGGTGGTGGTGGTAGTGGTGGTGGTAGGGAATAATTTAGATGGAAAACATGGGTGGATTTCATTTTCCCACCCATATGGGTGGGAAAGTGAAATCCATGATTTAGTGGACTTTTTGAATGGGGTGGAAAATGAATTCCATTTCCATGTGCAATCAAACACTTGAAAAATGTCATTTTCCATGGAAATTGATTTTCCACCTTATTTTCCATGTGCAATCAAACATACCCTAATAGTGATTTCACCTTCCAATAAGAAAATATTTTTTACCCTACCCATGATCTTTCTATGATTGGGCCGTCACTGGAAATTATTTTTCTAACCAAAACGATGTTTTCTTTTGGTGGGAAAATATTCTTTTATCCCCTCTCTCACAAGCACGGTTTTCAATCTTGTCCAAGATCGAGACGGATAGACAAGTCAAACTTATTTGACGAGAATTAAAACCATAGTTCATTTGTCCCATTCTTGAACGAGACAACTCAAATGTAGCGGATAATTCGTCTAAGATGACTCGGTCTTGTTCATGGACGAGATGTCAAAACAAATTTTAAAATCATGCTCACAAATGACCCCATCCCAAAGTGAAAATACTTAATAACTCGACCCCCTGAAAATGATTGTATCGTTAAGGCAAGGACAATCCTAATTTCATTTTTTTTTTTTTTGGAGTGGGGGGTGAATTACTTAAAGGATCTTGATGAAGGGACTTTTTTCTAATTAGTCCCTAAGTTTTGGGCACTATCTTAATAGTCCGTTTAATAAATTTTTCATAACAATCCTTGGACATCATCTCTCACATTTCTCACAATCGAATGCCCTAACCATTTGAACTCATCATTTTCATCCCAAAAAATTGGAGTTTTGACATCTCAATCGAGTTTTAGAGATTCAGTTCTGTCGAAAATGATTTAAGAAGGAAGAATAAGCGATTTTCAAGGGATTTTTTCACTTTTTTTTTCTTAATTTTTGGATGAAAATCGATTAAGAATGATTCTTTTGAGTTGAAATCATCTAAACAAGTCGTAATCTCAAGTTTTCAGTTAATCTTTTCATGTATCTTAGTCGAAAAAACTCAAAAATTGAAAATGGGTGGGTTTTACCAATGTTGAGTTGACCACTTTTTATTTTAAAAGTGGTGAACTCAACAGTAAATAGTGGTGAGTTCCATAGTAAAAATTGTGAACTCGACATTAAATAAAAAAAGCAGTGAGTTCGTCAATGATGAAGGACCATTAAGAAATCAAAAAGTTTAATAAATTCTTATCAAGATATAGTACAAAACTTAGGTACTATTTAGAAATAAATCCCTCGAAAAGGTCCTTTAAGTAATTTTTCCTTTTTTTATATATATCAAGATTACCCCAACTTGATTAACAAAAAATTAAATAAATAAATAGTAAGATATAACCCCCAACCTAAAGCTAACATTTACTCTTATAAAATTCTCAATCCATCTAAGATCACTCTTTAACACTCTTTAAGACACCTTTAGTAATTCTCACTCCAAAAATCAAGACCCAAATTAAACATAAATTTAAGAAAACTTTTTGTAATATTTTAGGGAACAAATGAATTATAAAACCAAAAATTTTGTTTACTTGTTAAGTTGGACATAAACGACAACCTTAAAAAAAAAAAAAACCCTACAACCATGAACATCAGAACAATCTTGAGAGAAGAACTTCTCTGTTGACTGTATATTTTCCTTCATTATTGGGTGTGTCATATCATAATGAAGCCCCATGACCTTATATTATAGTTCTCCTCCTCCAAAAGATCGGTCTTTTGGAATAGTTGGTTGGTTCACATGGTATCAGAGTGCTAAGTTCGTATAAATCACGAATTTGATTCTTTCCACCCTTATGTGTGAGTCCCATGTTGAGTGTGTATTTTCCTCCATTGTTAGGTGTTTCATACCCCCAGTAAAACCCTGACCCCTTATATTCATAATGTTATTACTTGAGTACTGATTTCTTATGGACAGAGAGAGAAGTTTGAAAAAAATCCTGATTTTCAAATTAAATGTAATAGGAAAAAATATTATCTAATTAAAATGGTTGAAGCATGCATAAAGCACTGTCCTAAAACGAAATTCACCCTTGCTACATTACCATAGTTTGTAGGCGTTCGTTCTGCAGGATACAACAACCTATGGATCCAAATGGTACTTTAAAAAATCAGAGATCAAGTGTTTTAAATCGACTAAACATTGGATATAATTAAAGAGAAAGTGACTGTTTAGAACAGTCACAAACCTAATTCAGAATATAAATAAAGAAATGCGTGCACCCATATAAGGTATAAATCCTAGATTTTGCACCCCCTTGCGCGCAAGTGCGTAGACGCACTAAGGTTTCCGGACTGGTAGATCCAAATCCTTATTGGAACCTTGGATTTTTCTCTTGGGCCCCTGTGTGCACGCGTAAGCCCGCCCACTACTTCTATCCACTTTAAAGCTATTAGAAGTACAACTATTTAAAAATTGCAAATCAATTATTCTTCTAGACGATGCGGAACTAAAATTACTCAAGACAAAAAATAAAACTATCAACTAAAGCTTAAAGCAATAAAGTATAAATCATAAAGCATAAAACATAAAACCAATTTAGGATTTACCCTATGATTTAATAATTATTTTACCAAATGGTTAAAACCTATTGAATATTAAAGGGTTTTCAAATTAAACCCTTTAAATTCCAACACATAATTCTCGCCCTCTCCAATAGATCGGTCTTTTCAAGTAGTTGGCTACTGAACACTCTAAAGGGCATTTCAGAAAATCCACACTATTTTAAACTCCACAATAAGGTAAAACAAAGGTATTTAAGACTACCATCTTATTGGTATCAAAGTTCAAATTATTTAAAAATAAAATAAAATAAATCAAATATCAAAAGAAAGAACAGATATTAAAAGAAATACATTTAGGTGGGGTTTCTGGCTCAAACAGAGGTGGACTACAGCTTGTAAATAAACCACAGCAGCAGAAGCACCACAACCTGCCCAACATTTAAACCCAAAAAAGAAAAGAAAAGAATGAGAGATCCTAGCATTGTTTCAGTAGGCCCAAAAGAAAGAAAAGAACAAGAGAAGTGACATCTCACAATGAACTAAGAAATCCAACATTGGGTGGCAGTGGCGGTGCCGGTGAGAGCAGCGGTGCTTTGGTAGGTGGAGGTGTATCCATCACTAGTCGGAGAAGATGGTGAGGAAACTTCACAATTGGTGGTTAAGGTCTTTTAATAGATTTGGTCTGGTGCAACTTCCTTTCAAACCTCCCAACCACCATTCAATGTTGCCAAGAATTATAGCTTAAAATAGATCCAACTAACATTCAAAAAATGAAGTCTACTTTCAAATGACATTCCTCATGAGGCGATGAGATGTGTTGCAACGTTCGATGATCTTTGGAAAATCGAAGATCAAAATAAAGAAAAAACTTGTATAACAACATGTATGTTTATGCATCAAAGTGAAGAACAAACCCATTAAGAAAATTAATTGAAACACGAGAAAAGGTTTAATAAAGCCTTCCTAAATCATTTTCTCTTCTCTTCCAAACCAGTTCCCTTACCTCTCCCCATTTTATTCACTTAGAAGACAGAAAATTGACGATTTTACTCCCACGCCAAACAGGGAAAAAATGTACAATGCAAAAAAAAAAAAAAAGGAAAACTGAAGGAAAGCCTAATAACTATCATAGTTGAGTTGGGCTGGAAATGACTGAGTCAACCGGACAGGTCGTGGTGGCTTTGTCGATGGAACACCAAAGAGTCTCGATTGGGATTGTGTAAGCATGTCAACCATGAACGGTGTCTGGTAAGCATGTATGAGGCTTGATCTATGAGTTGAATCACCACGGGCTGTGGCCCTCTGCCACGAATGTGAGCTCAGTCCTGACAAAACATAAGCTCTACCGGACACCTCATACAAACGTCGGCTTGCCATCCTCTCTTGCATCTCCTTGAGCTCTGCATCCAATGCAACACAAAGTTGATCACCCGAACGAGCAGAAACGGTTTCTGACAACGCCCTCCGACAGATCTCGAGGACCAACACTGCACCGGCAAGATCACCTCGTTCAGCTGCATTTCGTGCCTCTGACATTGCCTCGGCTGCTTGTTGTCGGTTTCTCTGCCTATCCACCTCTATAGACGTAATGAAATCTCCGGAAGTTTCAGGCCTCATGATCGTTACTTCTTTGCCTTCCAAGCCTATGGTTTCTTTTGAAACAGGATCTCTATACACACATCGCACCTTTAACAACGATGTCTCATCACTGGAACTATGTTCCACCGGAACATTTACAGTTACGAGAAAATCCCTCTCTTCATCTGCGTACAAATCCCCAACGTCAATAACACCTGTCCTGGCATCATTCATCACACGGGTCGCATAACTTCCCGCTTTTAATGGTCCGAGATGTATGTCCGAGTGCACACAATCAAACCCCACTTGTAAGTCTTGCACGACCACACTTAGTAGTCCACCGATGCACTGAGCAAAAGCATCTTGAATCTCATCCTGAGCCTCAATGAAGGAGAAGGTCCCCCCTGAAGCTTCTGAAATTGTGTGCATCAATGCAGCATCGTGATCTGCACCAAATCCAAATGTGTGAACCGGAATACAAAATTCTGAGTTCGGAAGGAGAGACTGGAAATTCGGCTGCTGGTGGGCCCCACGGAGACTACCGACAGTGAAAGTGTCGTGCCCATCAGACAACAATATGATACTGTCAACGGGATTCTTCTCCGTGCGGTCTTCCATCACCTTGGCACATTTCCTTAGTGCTTCGGCAATGTTGGTCCCACCATTTGAGATTTGGGAGTTAACGGCCATCAGAGCTTCAAGCCGCCCAGAATCCGTCATCCGACGGAGAGGAAAGAGGCGATGGGCGGTGGACGAGAAGGCTATAACTGACAACCGATCGGATGGACCGAGGTTTTGTATCACGAACCCCATCGCTTGCTTTAGTAACGCAAGTTTTGTACCTGCCATGCTTCCACTGACATCGAGCACCGTGACAAGATCAATTGGAGCACGAGAAGTTTGAGAGCATCGTGGCAATTCAGCTTGATTATGTCTTGAAATTGTAAAAGGAGCTTTGAGATGGATCACTATGGTAAAGTTCTCTAGAGAAGTTGACCGCTGAACAGCTGAGACTTCGGGGTATGTTTTTATCTCTATAGATTCAATATCTTCAGTGGAAGAGCATTCATTAGGCAAATCAGGTTGGCGATCTAAGGGTTCGTCATCGTTGAAGACACATGGTTCGGGTGTTTGGGAAATAGTTGCATTGTTTTGATTGGAGCCTACACGAGTGGGACGGGACCTACGTGATATGGTCATCAATGAATCATCTTGGGACCAATCTATAGGATACAATCTCGCATTTCCGTGGGGGAGATCCAAAGTAGGACCCTGAAAAGGGATTTCGTTCCATTTGGCTCGGCAAATTGGGCACACTCGGTTGCCATGTTTTACATTCAAAGTGATGCAATGGAAATGGAAGACGTGTGAACATTCTGCGGTGAAGAGGGCATGGCTGTGGCCTGATTCCATAGTGCCTATACATATAGCACAAGTCCTCTGCAATATAAAGAAACGTGGGTTAAAAAGGTAGAAATGACAGATAAGATAAAATTGAAGAACGAAGATTTGATACATTCAAGACTACGAACAGCTTTGATTAAATGCAGGGATTGTTACATTAGAATAACTCGGTCTTTATACTTCGATTGAATATTTACAATTCTCCAAACACACAAGGGTCTCCATGAAGAAAATTGAGGAAAATAGTATAACAAATTCAGAGAACTCATACTACTTATAAGTTTGATTAAAGGTTAAAAAACTACAAAACCAAATAGCTTATTCAAAGTGATTCTGCATGATTCATTAACAATGGATGTGGTTAGTATTAAAAAGCAACATTTTCCAAGTTAATTACTAAATTCTATAATTTCTTTAGCTGATTTTGACATTTTGTTGAAATTTTCCATTACTGCAGTTTGGTATAAAATAAGCATTGCCGCAATGCACGCAAAACTTAAATAAAAATTTATAAACATATAACTTCACCTGAATATGGTGAAGTTCAGAACCAACTACAGAGTAACTGCTCTAATAAACTGGATAAAGTGACTTTGAGATTACTAAAGTTTTCAAAACTAATCAAAGAAGAAGTTAACTCAGTCATATAACTTAGCTTTGTGAATCACGCCGAAGAAGCAATAGGACGACTATCAGTCTATCACATCAGCTCAAGAAACTGTTTATATCTTTTAACCTTAAGAAACTGTCTATATTATCCTGAGGAAGATATCCTCCATATGATCAAAACCCTTCGATGATCATTGGAATTTGCATCAATTTAAACAGAGCAACCACCTCGAATGCAGAAAAGAGAATAAAATCTCACACAAAACACAAGGATTTACATGGTTTGGCAAAATTGCCTACATTCCACGGGTGGCGATGAAAGTTTCTTATTGATGAAGTCAATACTCATGAAAAAAATACGATAATATGGTTTTCAAGAGAAGAACTTATATAAAGTGTCCTAGGGCTTCCATCGTAATTTCTAGTATTGAAAATACCCCCAAAAGTTGTACAGACACCAAAAACGTCATGAGGCTTCACCTCTCAGGGGCCGACAGGCCCCCAAACCCCTAGCACCCTATGACGAACCCGAGTCCTGCATAACTCCATAGAAGTAACTTGAAATTAGGGTCATGAATAACAAGGACAACATAGTACATCTTATTTATTCACCAATTTACTGATTGTAAGCTCTAAGAGAGTCACCATAACCCAAGATTCATACACACAAGCACAAACCCATTAAAGTTTTGTATGGGTTACAAATAATTTGGCTTAAAATGGGGGAATCACTCTCATGAAAAAGGAGAAAAGAAAATCAAGGACCCAATGAAAGGTGCAAATTTTTCTGACTAAGGTAAATTCAAGACTCCTGCATTAAAGATGAAGACCTTTCAAGTCAATCAAGAAACAGTACCACAACATACCCAGTAAAAAAGCTAGAGTGAATCAAGAATTACTGTTAGATTTTTACACTTTTCCCTTGATGAAGCATATTTGCTCAAAAGCTAACAGGTATAAGTAGACAGGCTTTTGTCAAAAGCAGAACAATGCATATGGAAGAGTGTGGCAGCTACCCAATGAAAGCTAATTTACCCCTCATGAGAAGGAGAGAAAGGAAAAGTGCCCTCTAATTTTCTCCTTTTTATAAACCAAATGGCAACGGTCCTTAAAGGGAAACTACTCTACTTTGTCCCCACAACCACAAAAGCCACAAAAAAAAGTAAACAATTTGACCGAAAAAATTAAGAAAAAAGCCACAAAAAAGGGGGAACCCATCATTTTATTTGTAATTTTATAATATAAATAAAGTGTAAGAAATTAAAATTCCAGAAAATCAAATAGAAATTTACCCACAAAGATTATAAGATTAGTATGCAAGAGTTTAGCATGGATACACAAAATGGAAGCAAGAAATGCATATAATTTCAGCATAAATAATTTTAAAAAACCAGAAAAAAGGGGTACCCATCATTTTATTTGCAATTTTTTAGTATTAATAAAGGGTAAGAAACTAAAATTCCAGAAAATCAAATACAAATTTACCCACAAAGATTTCCAGACTAGTCAAGAAATGTAGCATTGAAAGGCAAAATGGAAGCAAGAAATACATATAATTTCAGCAGAAATGGTTTTAAAAAGCCAGAAAAAAGGGGGACCCATAATTTATTTAATACAAAAAAGGATAAGAAATTAAAATTCCAGAAAGTAAAATACAAATTTACCCACAAAGATTGCCAGACTAGTCAAGAAATGTTGCATTAAAAGACAAAACGGAAGAAAGAAATACTTATAATTTCAACAGAAATAGTTTAAAATTTTATTTGCAATTTTATATTATTAATAGAGGATAAAAACTAAAATTCCAGAAAATCAAATACAAATTTACCCACAAAGATCATTGAAACACAAATTAAGACAGAATAAAAAAAAGGATCTCATTGCAATATCTAATATGCGAACATTAGAGATACTTTTAGTTCATTAAAAACTTGTAAACTATTAGAAAGATCTACCAAGAAATTCTGAAAAAAAAAATCGAAAATCGAACGGAATCATAAACAAAGAAACAGAACCCAAAGTTTAAAACGTAAGGGAAAGAAAAAAAAAAAAAAACCTTTGAGGATCGAGGAAGTGGAGTAGAGTGAGAAGCGACATCAACAGATGGAGACGACACCTCTGAAGTCTTAGAACCACTGAGATTAAAACTGAGAGCGACCTTCGGTTTCCACCATTTGCTTCCCATTTCTCTGTAAAAAAAAAAACTCTTCAATTGGTTCTGAATTGGGATTCAAAACTAGAGGAGCTCAAATAGATGAATGGAAATCAAAGAAACTGAGGAGATCTTTTTGGGGATTTTGAGAGTTTGAAACAAGAGAAGGAGAAATAGAGGAGGTTTGAATGGAAGGATTCAAAGCAGGAAAAGTCGTTCTCTAAGAAATCAAATCTAAACTAAACTAAGTCGAGAAAACGACTTCGTGTGCGTGGCGAAGAAAAATGTGTAATTTTTTTTTATCTGTCGCCATTAAAACTCGTTTGTTTTGACTTCCATTAAGTACTCAATAGTGGCGGCAGAATGGTTTTAATTCTAAGGGCACACGTTAAAGTGCATTAATTACACCTGGGAAATTGAATTTTGTAACGGAAATGCCTTAAAAAAAACTTATCTTTTAACCAAAATATTTATAATATATAAGTAGTTGCTATTGCCACACCAACTTTTACTAATGCCACATCAATTCTTATGTAAATCACCAAAGATTTGCACGTTATTGGTGTGGCAATAGTAACTCTCTAATAAAAATCTATGTCTAATTGTATATACAAACAAGATATACAATTCCTACATGACGAATTAGATCTCAAAAACTCCTTGAAAGCGGGGGAAGTTAATTCAGTAATGGATTTTGTCTCTCTTTTGTATACCTTTGCTAGCGTAGCCTGTACTCGAGGCTCTTTCAAGTTCAAGCCTATAGTTGAATACAGAACGCGATAACAGTTCAAGTGCTGAAGATAAAGCGTACTTATAAAATTGTGCGAGACTCTGAACCAATTGAAGGTGAAAAAATTCAGTGTTATTCATTAAATCAAAATACCCTAAAATGCTTTATTCCCCAAGTGTAATTTAAATGGAGTCGAGCTACATTGACTTAGCTCGACACTGAATTAAATAATGCATTGATGTGACAATGCACAGGGAGTCATAGATTTTTTTTTTCCTTAAGATATAAGAAAAGAAAATTATGATTATCTGTGCACTATCACGTCAACTCAATATTTTTCTTTGAATACTGATGAATGCATGTGATTTTAATACGCAGTTGATGTGGTAAGGGCACAGAGCTACACATCTTTTTCCTATGTATCTCATTGAAAAAGATTTTTGGTTCTATGTCCTTGTCGCGTACCAAAACCGTGTGCATTCATCCTACTCTTTTTTCCTTTTAAAACAGTAGAGAGCCTGACTCACATAGTCAACTTGCAACCTTACAAAGACTTTTCTCATGACACGTGGAAGAAAGAAAAAAAAGGGTTACATACAATTATGTATAAATAAATATTTTAAAATTAAGATATATTTTTTAAATATATAGAATAGACTCAAAGATGCACAATATCTTATTTTTCATAAAGAGTTGTGTTGGTGTAACATTGAAATTGACATTATTTCACACATTGGTGTGGAGATACTTCGCACTCATATCTCGATGAAAAGCATTTATGGTTCTGTAAACACTTCCACATCAACCATGCGTGAAATGATGTCAATTTCAATATCACTTCAGCATTTTCCTTTCATAAATAATAAAAGTTTATATGACATGATTTAATAATAAAATCACATATTGGTGTATTTTCATAATATGATGCCATGATAATATCACACTTTACCAAGTAAATTGAGCTCATATTATAATAAGAGAAACCTAATTGAGTCAGCCTCGGGATAAGCCTTCATGAAACATGTAAAATGCAAAATCTTTATAATTATAATAAGAAAATGCGAAGTAGAAGTAGTTTAATACCAAATTTTGGATTTTAGAAAGCAAATATTGACCTAACTTTGTTAGATACTGTGTTGATGTGATAGTGTACAGAGAACCATACATTATTTTCCTCATGATACAAGAAAGAAAATCTACGATTCTCTATGCACTCTCATGTCGACGCAATGGTAAGCACAATGTCTAACAAAGTCATTTTTGAAAAAGTAGTTATAGACTTACATTTAAACTTAATATAACAAGGTCATTTTGATCAAAAATCAAGTAAATTGCACTCCCAAGGCCATATAATCATGGTTAGTTTTTAAAATTACAAAAATATCATTTTTATTATATATTCTTCATAAATTAATATTTAAAATTACAACTAAACCCTTCTGATACACGTCCATCTACGCATCCCACTTTCTAATATATAATAGGAAAATACTGAAATGACACAAAGTATTTATTGCGATTCTCACAAGTCTAACGTGGGATGTACACATAACCATAGATGTGTTTCCTCGTGATACGAGTAAAAATCATCTACGGTTATGTATGCATGTCCACGTCAGAATTGTGAGAATCATAGTAAATCTTGTGTCACCCTTGCACGACTCTATATAATAATAGTGAATCGGACATTCAAATCAAAAGTTACATCTAAATCTTCAAAATTATAAGTATGACATTTTTCATTTGTTATTCAGAATATATGGAAATTCATATTTAAATCTTCATTGTTGTTTGAGTATGACTAGCCTTACGTAAGGATTTCACCCTTACTAAGGGTCCTTGGGCTCACCTTGTGACATCCAAAAACAGGATCCGATGCTTCAAGGTTGTAGACGAGAAAATTCTATGAACTTTCAAAAGAAAATCCAAAAAATGTTGTTTTTCACCGTTGAATTTTTATTTTAAGATTGGAAGATTGTTAGCCATCTATTTTCAAAACCTTGGATCAAGCTCAAACGAAATTGTTTTTTGAAAAATAACAAAATTGATCCGAGTTTTTCGATGAAATTTATAGGGTTGTGATGTTGAATTGATGATGTGGCAATCCACTTCTACAAAACTACCCTTAGTAAGACTTAAAATCTTAGACTCTATGTAGATACCAGAGCCAAAAGTACTCTGGCAAAGAGTTGGAGGCCTCTCCAAAGGAAATGAAGAAATACTTTGGAGCAAGATATGCGTTTGAGAACCAAACACTATGAAGTACTGTCAAAAGTACTTTTGTGCTAGAATTGTGTTTAGAAACAATCTTGACTTCTTCTGGCTCATGAAAAGACTCAAACATCTTTATATTCAACATGTTTCGCTTGTTACTTTCTTTGTTCGTTATTGGTCATTCACCGTCATAAATTGCCAGAATGGATCACAATCTTATTTTTCATCTTTAACTCCATATTTCTCTTCCTTATAACTGGTTTGATTTTGACTTTCATATTAATACTCAATAGTAGGGCATAATGGTTTTAAAAGAGTAGAGAGTGTCTGACACGTGACATGTGGAGTGAAAGTGGGATATATAATCAATTAACTATGATTAAGTTATTTTAAAATCATTATTAATATATATTAAGATTAAAATGATTATTTTTATAAGGTAGACCATAGACTAGGTCACAATGTCGTAAAATGAAACTGATTATTGAACCAATAATATGTTAAATTGGTCGGACCTGGTTTTATTTAGTTCCGACAAATTTATGTGTATTAAAAAATTCAAATATACATAGATTTATCCCAAATTACCTAAATTTTATTTATATATTCATATAAAAGTGATACTAAAAAACACCAATGGCTTGTACGGCAAACCGATTTCATTACAAGATCCGATGGGACCATCACTTCTAGAAGATGCAAAATATCTTTAAAATCATGGTTTTAAAAATCATATTGATGTCTTGTCTCATCCATGAACAAGACCGAGTCGTCTTGGACGAGTTTTCTAATTTATTTGAGTGGTCTCACTTAAGAATAACACAATCGACTGACTTTTAAAAGACACGTAAGAATTGAGATGACTTGTCAATCTGGCTCGCTGGTGGACGATACCAAGATGAATCAGACGAGTTGTCTCAGTCTCAGACGAATTTTAAAATCATGCTTGTAGATTGCAAGTCATTGGCTGCATTTTGATCTTAAAAAAAGGTACGACAATGATATTATCACACCATTGTATCATGAATTTATACCGTAATTGATTGATTTTATTGCAATAAGAAAACTTCAAATTAGATGTGATTTTATAATAATATCACTAATGGTGTATTTCCATTTTCCATGTTACAATAGGATGATAATATCACACATTGAAGAGTTGAGCTCAACTTCTTTATAGTTTTAAAGCATCGAATTCGTCATTGGATAAATCTTCATAAAACACTCGAAATACATATATAATAATAATGATACAACACTTAAATGAAAAGCTACCTTTAAATCTTCAAAATTATGAGTGATTCATCCTTCGTTCGTCATTTGTTGTCATGAATCATTGGAATAGATGAAACATTATGTTTAAACCTTTTAAATCATGAATATATCATTTTTCATTACAGATTTTCGGAATTAATCACAATTGCCATTGAAAAGCTCAAATAAATTAAAATATTTGAGGAAACCAACAGGTGTTGGGTGTAGTGGGCCAGACCTCCCTAAAAAAAAAAAGAGAAGTCTTGAGTTGAAACCTTTTCATTGGCCACCCATAAGGATTTTTCCTAACTTATCTAGTATGTGGGGGTTCATGAGTCGCCACCATTCAAGGCTTATGGTGTGAATGGGCACCAAAAGTGATTTTAAGAAATCTGTTTTTTTTGGCTCATATTGACTTACATAATGGAAAAAATGATGGTCTACTTAAGAAACTAGATAGGGAGGTTCGATTGAGGGACAAAAAATGTGTGAAGCACCTTGTCCCACCTATCAAGTGATAATTACCAAAAGATGATCATAAATAAAGTAGATTTTTTTTTGTATTTTTGTATTTTTGTATTTTTGAGGTTAGAAGAAATGATAAAGAGGTCAAGAATAAAATGAATTATATAGCTCGGCTTAAAAATTGAGAAATAAAGGTAATGAGCAAGCTAAACTTGAAAAGTTGTGTTTGCTAAAATTTTTTGTGAGCCTAGGACTTGAGTGCATATTCACTTGAATTTTACTCTTTTGGGTTCTTAAGCACTTTTACATGCTTATGTACTCACTTGGGAGTAATTTTCTATGGGTTTGGTCATTGGGCCATGTTCATGAGTATTACACAATTTTAATAGATGTAAAACCTCTATGCATGAAAATATATCCTTATGATAATGTTTTTGTTAGTTTAGAGAGTTAGGTGTAGGTCTAGGAAGACCTCACCTTTGACTATTAACCCTTTTCAAACAATAAGTAAAGCGGTGGGTGCTAAAAGTGTATGCATGAATGGACTCATGAAGAAGAAGATTACTTCAATGAATGGGGATTACCATCTTCCTCCTTAGTCTTTAAAGTATAAAAAACTGAACTAAAAATTGAAAATAAAATGCTAGAAACACAAAAGAAACTTGAAATAACTTGCATTAGCATTGAATAATATTAGAACTTATTAAGGACTTAAAAGGGGAAGATAGCTTCTCAAGGAGAAGACTCTCTCTCTTCAACCCTATGCCTTAAAGAAAAGTAGAAAGACTATATTGTAAAGAGCTTGAACTTAAATGAAATATAAGAAATGGATTAGGTGAGAAAGAGATGAGCAAATAGAAAAAAATCAACACTTAGATATCCTGCACCACTTTAATCTTTTCTTTCTTTCCAAACTTTTTTCTTCTTTTAGATCTAGGATTCCAAAAAGGGTGAGTAGAGATTTGGGCAGAATTTTAGGGTTAGAGAGATCCTGGAGAGGATATTCGGACAAAATTTTCTTGCTCTCTAATTCGTCACCCCATTTGTCTTGATAAGCTATCTATTTATAGAGTCTTGAGAGGCCCTTTAGGGGTAAAAGAGTTCTAATCCTCTCAATTGCACAATATTCTCAATAAAACCTCTATGTGTGGCCTTCCTTTCCTCATATGTCATGTCCTCTATTGTCTTTTTCAATAGTTTTGAATCTTACCAACAAAGATTTCTCAAGGTCAAAGTGGTAAAAGTGCAAGATGTTCTAGAGCCTTCTCCTATTGTGACTAAGGTCAAAGGTAATGGAATATGCAAAATGACTAGAAGACCAAGATATGAGGTGATGGAAGAGTGTTAAGTAGGGGATTTGTGGTAAAGTTACATGTGATCCTCAAACTGAATTAGAAGCACTGACGGGGAATGGGGGCATAACTCCCAAAGGAAATCAATCAACCCTCATCCAGTTATTAACTTAGGTGACATCCAATTAAGATTAGCCGTGTGGTGACATCTATCCTAAAGTTAACTATAAAATCTCCTCTCAAAGATTGAGGAAGGGTTCAAAAAAAAAAAAAAAAAAACTAATCAAGATATCTCTAAGAGTAAAAAACCTCTCTACAACATCACTATTCATCTTTTTCTCTATTCTTCAACTCCTATTTTCTCTGATTTCCATTGTTTACTAATTAAATATTTAGAGGATCAATGACAGACACCACAACGGGATCTCATCCTTTATTTCTTCTTGTTTTCTTCCACCCAAAGCAAAATAATTGAAGAAAGGCTTCAAGTCGAAGATCAAAGCCGACATCAAGGTACAAGAAGCATCTCAAGGAGTGGAAGCCCTAAAAAGCCTCTACAATAATCATTCTACAACATTCTAGTATAAAATTAGTGAAATTAGTACCTTTAAAGGTTATATAACCATGCCATTTAAGGTTGGGCAATTTTCAAGGATCCTTTTAGAGATTTTGTGGGTTTACAAACTGATGGCATACCCTTGACTTTGGTTTTTTATGAGAGACTAACATAAAATGATTGAAATACCCTTGTCTTTAATCACTTCCAAAACCCTTAATTTTTTTCCAAAAAAAAAAAAAAAAAACCATTGTGTTCAACTTCTAAGGTAAAATTATCATCAATTTGAAAACATTGTAATATATCTCAAACATTCAAGTTAATGTAATTCTTTGAGGGAGTAAAAAAAGTTTGTAATGCATGGCTAAAAATCAACCACCCAAGAAATTAAAAATGAAGAGATTTCAATTTCTTTTGTCTTCTCTCATTTTGTCTAAAAAATTGGGCTGTGGGTTAGTTTTCATTAATTTTATTTATGAATAATGCTGAAGTGACCTCAAGATTGGACCTCATATCGCACATCTCAATGTGAAAGTGGGTAGGAATCATAGATACAAGTGAAAAAGCATCTATGATTCCTATCCACTTTCACGTCAAGATGTGCAATATGAGGTCCAAACTTGAGGTCACTCCAGCACAACTCTTTATTTATATCATGTAGTGTGAGTTTTGTAGTAAACTCATCCTAGAATGTTTTGAAACATACACACCCAAAAACAAAATAATAATAATAATAGAAGAACTCATATTGGCACCCCAACTTTTACTTATTACACTCTAATTTCTTAAATTATTTACCATATCCCAATTGAAGATTAAAACACACTCTTCAAACATTACAAAGGTTTGGCTCAAATTATAATCTCAACATTATAAAACTTTATAACATTCATTCAAACAATTTCAATAGTTGCTTACGATTATAATTAGACTCATATAAAATCTAAAACCCAAAAACTAGAACTCTAGCAAAAGTACAAAATAAAAAAAATGAGAGAGCTTTTATTGGCACCCAACTTCAACTTATTCTCAAACCATTCACTTATTGTCTTTATTTTTTAATTGGGGTGTAATAAGTAAAAGTTGGGGTGCCAATAGCAGTTATAAAAAAAAAAAGACAGATTGATGATTTTCGAGTGAATTTGTAATTCTAGATAGGCCTGAGGATGATTCCGATCGCACCAAAAAAAAAAATTGAATTAAAGGGATTAAAAACCTCTATGAAGCTGAATTTCGACATTTGATAGAGGCTTTGTGAATCAGATTAAGATCACAAATATCAATTAATCTGTACCAAATAAAGTTCATACAGGCCAAGCTTTTACGATTTGAGCACACTAAAATGTAAAATCATGAGAGGTTAGTCCACTAGATCCATTTTAAAAACTTCAAAAATTATCGGGCACATTTAACATACGGAATATAAATGAATGATTTATAATTAAACAACATTTCATAACAAGACTTATTATGTTTGATTCACTAGTTTCGCCAGTGCATTATATTAGTCGAAATGAACGGGTATTTATTTGTATGAGAGAGAATTGGAAAACAGGGGATGTACAATGTACCATTTATTCTCGAATTGTCTTCCACCGAATCTCAACATGTATCATTCCGTTCTTCGAATTGATGAGATTATATTTCTCATTGATGCGCCATTGTTCACTACATCAGTAAGGTTGATATCCACATGTCCCAATGATTCCTAGATGATACACAAATATAAAATTTTACAATTAATAGAATCGTAAATGTATGATGGGAAACTCAAGAAATAAACGTAAATGGAGAGTGATTCAACCTTTGATAGGAAACCAAAGCATGCCCGCTTGCTCATAACCTCGATATGGATCTTGTCATCTACCGGGGCTTCTTCTAGCATATATTGGAATTCTTCGTTCCAAAATGGATCCCGTGTTTTCTTGATCATCTAGTGAAAAACAGGATTACAACATTAATTTTAAGATAACAAACAAGAAAAAAAATTAATAAATCTTGTTCTCAATAAATATAGAAAACCTAGAGAGCTTCTATTGCCACACCAACTAATACTAATGCCATGTGTGTTAATTCTCTAGCAATTTACATATGAAATGGGGTGGCATTAGCAAACGTTGGTGTGGCAATAGAATCCCTCAAAACCTATTAACATAGAATAAAAACTTCACTCAAACCAACATTTAAAAACAGCTTCAATGGAGTCGGAACATGGCCGACGCATGTTAGCTTGCCACGGCCCAATTTCAAGATCACTTTCTACATATCAGTTGAGTCAGTGATTGAACTCCACCAACTCAGCCAAGTTATAGTCGAAAATGAAAAACATAAAGACAGTTTCTGTTGAAAAAAAGTTCAAACTTTGCAACAACAATTCACCTTGGTTTTATTCTGTTCTCCTCTAAAAAGAACTATGACATAGGGGTTATTGTGCTTCCTCCCCTCAACATTCTCAGCACCTTGGATGGAAACTAAAAGTAAACCCACCCCACTTAAGGCCACATCTTCAGATACCCTTCCAACACCAATTTCTTTCCTACTACAACCATCTAAAGGTCCACTAAATCTTTCATTGTCTTCTTTGAAAGGATTGAATGTCAGCTCAACCACAATTTTCCCTCTGTGTTTCTTGTTCATAGAATTACTAGGATTCACGGTCTTAAGCAAATCAAGCGTAAATGATTTTCTCTCATGAGGGACGAGCAATCGTAGTGGAACAACTTGCATCCCCAGCTTGTCATGTGACCCCACCTGTGAAAAATCAATAAGTGAAAAATACGAACTTGCATATTAAATTGAAAACTAAGCCAAATCAATCCATTTGGTCTTTGTTAACCAACCAACTACTCCAAAAGACCGATCCATTGGAAAAGGGGAAAACTATGAATATAAGAGGGACACAAGGCCTAATTGGGGTATGAGACACCCGAGAGTGGAAGAAAATATACACTATTAACACTCCTCCTCACCCATAAGGGTGGAAAGATTTGAACCCATGACCTATATGAACCTAGCGCTCTGATACCATGTTAACCAACCAACTACTCCAAAAGACCAATCTGTTGGAGAGGGGGAGAACTATGAATATAAGAGGGTCACAAGGCATAACTAGGGTATGAGACACCCGAGAGTGGAGGAAAATATACACTCAACACTCCCCCTCACCCGTAAGGGTCGAAAGGTTTGAACCTGTGACCTATACAAACGTATTGCTTTGATACCATGTTAACCAACCAACTACTCCAAAATACCCGTGACCTATACGAACTTAGCGCTCTGATACCATGTTAACCAACCAACTACTCCAAAAGACCGATCTGTTGGATAGGGGAGAACCATGAATATAAGAGGGTCACGGGGGTTAACTAAGGTTTGACACACCTGAGAGTGAAGGAAAATATACACTCAACTGTCTTATAGATGAGAAGGATACAAGGAGTTAAACCTTTTCCCAGTCGTATACATGTAACTGAAGGATTTGAGTCTCGGGATCTTTCACAATAAGCTTGAACTCTTCGTTCCACTCAGGATTCAGGTTCTTCATCTTGACTGTGGTTTTCTTCCGTGGAAGTCTCTCGCCACTTAAGCTGAGTTTAACATAAGGATCTGAAGCTCCCAACAAGTCCATCTTCAAGAGTTTGAGTGCTCGTATAATCTTCACATGTAATATGCCAACGGGCTTCTTCGTGGCCCCTCTATAAAAAAAAAAGAAAAAGGGGAGAAGGCAAAGTTTTAGTAACATAATCTTGTAGAAATAAAAATGCATTATGTTAGGTTGTATCAAATATATACTCTTATTGTGCCACCATTGAAAAACTTGGATTTAGATCAAAATTTATATTTTTTTACATTTTGAGTTTGTAATGGCCAAGTCAAGGAAATTGAGAATTCTCATGCTTTTGAAGTATTAGATAATGCATGAGAAAACCCATAATAACCTTGAAGTTTGAAAATTAGATGCTACTTACAAGAAAACGTAATATAATAAGAAAATATAAAACTAAAATAAAGTAATAAATATTTACGATTCACAGAAAGCTTTATTATTTCATTATCGAAGGCTTACACTGAACCATCAAGAATGGGTATTTCAAATATATGGGGCCAGAGGTAAAGCCTCGCAACTTGTTTCTTTATAGTTTCCTGTAAATAACAAAAACGCATGAAATAAGGTCTAGAAACTACAAATATGTAGATTTAGATACAATTATTTTAAATCATATAGCAGAATGTACATAAAGCTATGGACTAGAAATTAAGAACGAAGTTATCAAGAAATTTAAATGTAAGTATTGCACAAAACAGAGTCGAATTTAAAATAATTGAACAACTGAAAATTACACACACAAAAAAAAAAATGTACATAAATCCCAGGCACAACCATGTCAAATTAAGACTATCTAATAAAAATCCAGAGCAGATACCCCACAAAAATTACCGGTGTAGCACCTGAACAAATCGATAAAAGCCAGGGATGGCCATGATATCTCCTCCTAGAAATTTCATTCCGAAATCCACATGCGGCTGCAAATAAATCATAAGAGGTCGGATAATTTCCACAAACACTAATTTTAAATTGGAGCACGAGAGCTCATTTGAAATATTGGCAAGTTTCACATTGATTAGTCCAATTCGAACCAAGATCAAAGGAGGGAGTTTCATGTTGAATGTTAGTTATTAAATATCAATATACGTCTCCACTTACTTTCTCCATCAAAGAGACAACTATGCTTGCAAAGCATGGAAAGGCAGGCACAAGAGGCTTCAAAGTCACGCGAGGAGCAGCAAATATTTGCAAGTCCACTAACTAATTACAAGCAAATCAATCTCTTAGAAGAAACATCCTTGTACTAGAACAGAAACCGTATATTATTTGATGAGGTATTACATTTTGAAAGTTCTAACCTGCACCGTGATTCGTAGGAACAACAATTTCAGCACCAAAGTTATGTTGGGATTGCCAGCCCATCTAATTGCCGGCTCAATTACTAGTTCCTTCTCATTCGTTTCATAGACTTTAATACCTGCCAGGTTGAATAAGCACCCAATGTGACATATGTCACCCAATATGACACCAGAGACTGGAGGAAAACATACACTCAAAACTACCCCTCACCCATAAGGGTGGAAAGAATCAAACCCGTGACCTATACGAACCTAGCGCTATGATACCATGTTAACCAACCAACTACTCCAATAGACCGATCTTTTGGAGAGGGGGAGGGCTATGATTATAAAGGGTCACGGGACTTAACTTGGGTATGACACACCCGAGAGTGGAGGAAAATAAACACTCAACAAATTACTCTTTTATTACCTATATAGGATAAAGAAACTCATGTATATTTCAAACTAGGTATCTTAAATTATCCTTTTTTGAGTTCAATGTTGCCTTTTTGCTTAGAAGAAATTCCAAGTGAGAGATAGAACATGAATAGGAGTAGAATTTCAACATAAGGGAAAAATCCCAAGGCTTGAAGATGAAGAATTCACTAAGGATCCAAAGAAAGAAATTCAAAAGAAAAAGGGAGCTGATGTATTTAGAAATAAGGAACACACCCCCTATAAAATAATGTTACATTTAATAGGTGATCGACCAGGCTTAGACCCATAGCTCAGTTGGTTTGACACATTGCAAAGTAACTTAGAGGTTGTGGGTTCAAGTCCATTTTTACCCATCAAAATATAATATTGATCAATTAATCTGATTAAGAGGCAAACTCACCGTGAATGTTAGGTGGAAGAGTTCCAAGAGTTATACTCTCAAACTCAATCGATTGTATTTGAAACTTCCCAATGTACTCAGAAATTATCGGCTTTGTAGTGCTTATTATCGTATCACATATTGCCTATAAAAGAAAATAAAATTTGAACATCAGAAAGACAGAGAACGGTATCCATTATAATGCCTCACTTCCATGTGATATGGGCATTTAACATAGCCCAGCTTAGCCTTTTATTTTTTTGAAACCAAAATGAGATTTTTGAACTTAAAAAAGTACCTTATCTAGGTAAGGCCACATATAAAAAATGAACCTGTTCAACCAGTCAACCTGCACAAAGTAACGCAATTAAAAATATATAGCTTAAAAAGTAGAAGTCGGGTATATGAGCTAACAATCGAGAGAACTACCTAAGATAAGAACTTCAATACTCACTCGATCATAGTCAGGATTCTTTATCCATAGTGGGATCTCAGGTAAAATATCGAGCAAAGCATATGAATCGATCTCATGAAGCGGCTTGACAATTGGATTCTGCCAAGACATTTATTGAAAAATTTTGAGCTCTAAAATTTACACGTTGAGTTACAAAAGAAATATTAGAGTGGGAAATATTTTAGAAGAATTTCTATTTGTCTAAACTTACAAACACAAATAGAAAACACTGTTGGTGCTTCAAATTAAAAATGAATGGAAGACCCCTCTAATGCGTTTAAAGAAAAAAAAAGTTGCATAATCTGATCATAAGCTATCAAATAAGGATATTATCCATGAAGGGTTTCTAGATCAAATTTATACACTCAGAAGACTTAAGATGTTAGAGAAAAATTGAGACCAAGTAACCAAGAAACTACTCACTAAAACCATGTGAAACCAGCACAAATATTTAAAGGAAAATGAATGCAAACCATATATAGGCGTAGCAAATAAAAAAACTTGATGATTTGATTGGGTCGTCCATTTGGGCCCTATCATTCCTACTGGAAGTGAGGGTCCTAGAAACATAGGGAGTAGTTGTTAAATTAGAAATGTGCAGCAACCAATTCAACCTCTACAAAAAGGAAGTTGAGGCCGTATAAGAGGGAAAGAAATACTCAAGTCTCTCTCTCTCTCTCTTTTCCTTAAGCTTGTTGGGTACTCACTGTTTTTCTATCTAGTACCCTAAGGATCTAAGGCGTGGATATCATCATGATCGCTCTAATAGCATAAAAAAAAATAGGTTTAAAGTATTTCTAATCTCTAGCAACCCGTGATGGCGTGACACCATTTCGGTTCTCCACTGCATGTGACTAGTACACCTACTAACCCAATTCTCAAACATACTATTCGAATCAAAACTATCAATCACAAAAACCGTACAAACTTCACCCAAGGACTACTATAATTATTCATCACTATATTGTATAGATCCATGAAACACATTTCTAATGTAAAAGAAAATTTTGCCTCTACAATTGAATTGGAGACTCACCCATTTCTCAGATGAAGGCTTAAAACAAAAATCTCTATAATACGAACACCAAGTAACCCCTATTAAAGAGCCCAACTGAAGAAATATAAGATAGCAAAATCTCAAAAACCCAAGTAATGAACTATGGATGATCACATAAGAACCACTTAGTATGTCAAGTTGTCAACTTAAGATCAAAAACCCAGATTTGAAAAACTACTAATCATCAAATATATGATTTTACTAAATATGTCAACTTAAGATCAAAAACCCAGATTTAAAAAACTGCTAATCATCAAATACATGATTTGATATTCACAAAAGATGATCAAACAAAACTGGGTTTTAAAGAAAGAGATTAAAACAGATGTGTTACCTTGATATCTTTGGGTTCAGAGTAGACGAAGAGGAAAAAACCCAACAAAAGCCCTATTGGTATTCCGAATCCAAAACCAATAATTCCCAACAAAATACTGAGAAATCCCATGTTCTTGAATTATCAAAAAAGTACAAATTAAGAACAAATTAAAACTGGAAATCTAAGACGGAGAAGAATACAAAGACGTTGGCAAAGACAAAAATTTACTTGAAACGTAACGAAATCAAGTCTCAACTTCCAATAAAACCGCCAAAACAGAGTCTCGTTGTTTGATATAGAGTTTTTAATTTTTTTTTTGGGTCCTTTTCAATGTGGAGTCACGACCATACCCTCTTTAAGCAAAAATGGATTTTATTGCCAAAAACAGAAGAAAAAGATTTCGGATTTACCCCTATTAATAGAATTGTCTTCTACTCTTTAAACGGTCACTCCAAAACATGGTTTTTAAACTCGGTATGGCATCTCGTCCAGTTCAGCTCCAATATCGAGTTATCTCGGATGAATTTTTTGATACATTTGAGACGTCTTATGAGACAACTCAAAAAATTGAACATGAGACGTAAAATTCGATCAAAAAATGACTTTGTGAGTTGGTTTCGTTCAGTTTTGATATCGAGTTAACTCAGACAATACGTCTTTGCGTCGAACGAATTTAAAAACCATGCTCCAAAAGTTATTATCTTAAGGATATATTATGTATCCTTGAGATATGTGTTTTATCTCGACAATTGGAATTCATATTTTAATGGTTGGGATTTTGTACTTTTTCTTGAATCATTTGATCGTTACTCATTACCATATAAGAGGTGTAAATATCACAGATGTCCCCCAAAATATCCTCTTTTTTAGGGTAAAATACACTTTGACTCCGTAGTTTGGCATAATTTCATTTTAACCCTTTGACATTTTGATAATTATAATTGCCTCCCTTATTATTATCTAAGGTGTTCACTTACCCTCTTCTTACAAATTGCAATGAACTTAACAATTAAATTCCTCTTATAAAGACCATTTTGCCTTTTTTTTTTAAATATTATTGAAAAAATGAGTTAAATGAATGCTTAGACAGGGTATTTTAATTATTGTTTTAAAATTTATATATTTTAATTAAAAAAAATAAAAAGTCAAAAAGGTAAAATAGTATAATAACATCTAAATTCTAATCCCATCAGTGAAAGTATAATTTAGAGGGTCAAAATGATATTAGGCCAAATTATAGGGGTCAAAGTATAATTTACCCTTTTTGAGAGGATAATTGGGGACAAAACACTTTTTGAAATCCTATCCCAATCCGAGATCATTTATTGGAGAAAAATAATGCAATTGTGTTGAAAATAAATATTCTAGAATTACTCAATTAATCATTACTTGTGGTCTATTATCAGGAATAATTTAAATTTTGATTATGATATTTATCATACTAAGAATAAGCCAATAAAATGAGAATGTTGATTATTTTGGTAATTAAATTATTCAATTAATCATTACTTCTTGTCGATTATCGAGAATAATTTAATTTTTGGTTATGATATGATAGTAAGAATATGCCGAATGAGATGAGAATGACGATTGCTTGGATAATTCCACAAATTTTATTATTTGGGATTGAAGTGAAAAGGACATGTGTTGTTGGATTCATTTCTTCAAAGGCTTCAGTGGTACGACTCGTACTGGTCAATTCGTGAAATAGATCAAATCACATATAAATCAATCATTCTAATTCATTGAATTTTGTTAGTGGGTTTGATGAATCAAATAGTAAATATATGACGTAAATTTTTTAACATTCTTCTTTATGTTTTTTTATTTTATTTTATTTTTCTTTTAGAATTATTTATAATTGTACTTGTAATTTGCTTGCTTGAATTTATATATATATATATATATATGTAGGAATGCTAACGTCCAAGACCCCATGGGATGTTAGAATTCTCCATCACTTTTTTTTTTTACCAATAATATTCTTTTCCATTTTATCTTTTTGTGAAAAAAAAATAAGGGTATATTATTTTTGTTTACTAATAATAAATCGACGCAGCAAAATATACGTGGTCTGTACATAGCAATGGCACAAAACCATTGATCTTTTCTCTCGTGTATCCTAAGGAAAAGATTTGTAATTTTGTGCCCTTGCCACGTCAATCATGCAGAGACTGCATATGTTTTGCCGCATCGATTTATCATGATTCTATTTTTTCACTTCATAAATGCATTTATTATACCCTTACTAAATGCATTTATTATGTTGATATTGATTATCAAATCATTTGTTAAAAAAAGATGTTTAAATCAAAAGATTAAAATGTTGTTATCATTTATTATGTAAACAATTATTTATTATATAAAAAATCAATATACTTTTATCTTTTTCACTAAAAGACAAAATGGAGGAAGAGTATTATTGGAAAGTGAGTGTGGTGGGCAATGCTAACGTCTCCATGAGGTCTTGGACATTAGCACTCCCTATATACATATTGAATCTCGTTCAGGTGCCAACTATTTGGCCAACACATTTTTCCTTACATGAATTAGTAGTTTCAGAATGAGCTGATTTTTGGTGAGGATAATCTCCTCTTCGTGAAGATGATCTTTATGATGAGGAGATCATCCTCATTAAAAATCAAGTCATTTTGAAACTTCTAAACCTATGTTTATGAATTGAAGTATCGTGAACCATCCATTTTTTGTAAATCACTTTTGATGGGGTTAGAGACCATCCTCACAAAAAATCAACTCATTCTGAAACTTCTAACCTATATAAGACAAAAATGTTGCCTAAATAGTTGGCATCCGAACAACTCTTAATCTATGCACGAGCTAATTGAACTAGCAATGAAGAAATAAATTATTTGTGCCTACCAATACAATATATATATATTTTTAATATTTACTATGGCGATTTTGGAGTCAAAGGCCCCGACTGGCTGGACAAGGCAACCGTCCTCTTAAAGCACTATCTCTCACCCAAATCCTCCCGAGTACATGCAACACCCCACAAACCACACATATTGGGTAAGCAAAGAAAAAATCCATGTGGGTGGCTAACGAGGGGATTTGAACTCAAGACCTATCCCTTTTGTGAGGGATGCATTGGTATTATGGCTAACAATCGTTGGTTGAATGAATTGGAATTGTTTAAGAGTGGTGAATCACGTATTTTTATTAGAATCAAACAAACTGATGAACTAGGTAATAGGTTATGATGAATATTTGAAATGTATGTTAAAACTCCAAAATGATGGCATACATCCTTGATTGAAGTACAAACTTAGTTTTCAATCAATTATTTTTCTTTTTTATCAATAAAACTTTGCAGTGAAATTTTTTCAAATTCTTTCCCATAAATTCAAAGTCTTGGTGACAAGATTGCCACTTGTTCTGTGCATAATTTGATTAATTTTCAATTATATTTATTTTTTCATCCTTTAAGTCAATTAAAAGTATATAATAAATAATTGCCAAAGGAATTTGCCAAATAAAGCAGAATTTGAAGACAATAAATTTTTTGGGAAAAAAAAAGAGAATTTTAATTAGAAAATGAAGCTAGCAAACTATATTATTAATTTTTCTGTAAAAATTTAATACTATGAAAAAAAAATCAAGAGTTTTTGGCAACAGATGCAAGATGAACCTAAAAAAATGTTTTTAATTAGTCTCTCGCTGAGCGTATACCACAGTTCCCAAGTGTGGGGCAGGGGAGGAGCTAGTATTTGCCCCCCACAGCACTTTGAGGCACCCCTATATTTTTAACTAATTACATGTCCCATTTGTCTCTACTCCTTCACCTCACTCCCCATTTGCCCCTCCACCCTCATCTCCCTCTAATTTTTACCCCCACGCCCTCATCTCTCTCCAATCGTATTTTTCAGCACAAATAATTTTCAAATCTTTCAAGTTCTTCAACTATACAACGATCCATAGTTTGCCCCCGCTACAAGAAAATCTTGGCTCTGCCCTTATGCGGGGGTATCTCAAATATTCAGCAAAACTTGGGGGTATATATCAAAGTTAAGTATCTTCCCTTTAACTAATAAATAAATTGGAGCTGAGATTTTTTTAACATTCTTTTAGCTAAAATTATAAGCAAACCATTAACGCGGTTGAGCTGTACTCTGCAAGAACTAAGAATTAAGCACTCCATGGAAGCATGACTTTAAAAGAGTCCAACTAGGCATACCAAGCTAGTAAGACTCTTACCCTTACTAAGGGTCCTTGGGCTCATCACTTTGTGATATTAAAAAACATGATCCAATGCTTTGGGGTTGAAGAGGACAAAATTCTATGAAATTTGGAAGAAAAAAAATAATTATTTTTCACCGTTGAATTTTAATTTTAAATTTGATAGTTAGATGGAAGTTCAATAGCCGTCCATTTTCAAAACCTTTGATCAAGATCAAAATAAAATGTTTTTTGGATCTGAGTGTTCCTATGAAATTTAGAGGCCTGTCATGTTGGATTGCTAATGTGATAATCTATTTGAGCAAAGCAACAATTAGTAAGACTATGTTAATAGTATATAAAATGTTTCTCATTTTAAAACTTTAACCTCATTCAAGGTAATTTGAGTGAATCATCCTAAAGGCCATACAACAAGATGGTTAATGTACATAGTTCACAGTAGACTTGTCTAATATTTTGAAAATATTGGTTAAGTTAATGAAAAAATAGTCATCTCAACCAAGATTTGCATTTTTTGATGTAAAATAATTAATTTTTTATTTAAATGTATGCTATCTAAATCCATATAACAAAACACAACGATAGATCTTATTCCACTAACAATTGTAGGGTATAAATGTCTCATTCTGACTATAGTGAAGTGAGGTCTATTCCACATTTTTTTTTATCTTTCCTCTTCGTCCCTTCAAATTTATTATCTTTCATCTCTTCACTTGTTTACAATAACATCTCTCAAATTTTATTATTATTATTTTTTTTTATTCCTTTATGATGAGAAGGGTGTAGATCTTGTGCTCGATGGGGTCACATCACATGAGGTCACATCACATGATAAAGTCTATTTTATGCCATTTATACTTAACCTCTTCTTGAAGGACTGACATCCAAAATTAGTTTTATTGGTGATTTTTAGTTGTTGAATTTGAACATATTGAATCATGATCAGTCTCATAGACAATGAACGTAGGGTTTCAAAGAAATAATGAGAAATGCTAAAATCTAGACATATGAAACTCAAGAAGGATAGGACATGTTGAGTCGAATAGGTGACTATTTTGATTAGCTTACAAAAGAAGAAGGAAATAGTTTGTGAATGAATTCTAAATGTATGCTTGCATATTATTTTGCTCTATCTATAAGGTTGACTTTTTGGTACGTAGGCATATCAAATAGTTGACCAACATAAATGAGTTAGTAAGCAAAAATAGAGCGCCATGTGGAATTTTGGGGGTCTGATGACGATATTTATCACGATATCATCCATATAATAAAATACAATGGTGCGGCCCACTTGTGGAGAATAAACGTCCTTTCAACTACATTAGGGACTTTCCTCTTCACCTTTTCAACTTTATTATTTTTTCTCCACTTTCTCTTTTCAATGATATTTCTTCAAGTTTATTATCTTTCATTTTTTACTCACTTTTTCAATAATACCCCTCTTTCTTTAATATCTTTTATTTTTTACCACTTTAACCCCAAAGTGAACCCCACTTCTTTGTCCACTTTGTCAATAATACCCTTTCAAATTTATTGTTTTTTTTTTCCTTTGTCACCTCCTATTCCCAAGAGGATGCTCGTGTTGCAGATGAACGAGTACCTATTTTCCTTTTTCCTTATGATAAGTGAGCGTTACTTACATATCACAAGCCTCTCCTCACAACTTAACCTCAAAAAGAGTAGTTGTTCTATTTTTATTTTACTTAAAAAAAAGTGTATCCTTATCATTCGCATGTTTGTATTATTAATCTTTTTTTTTTATTGGAAGACAAAGAGTCTCGCTCTCTCCCACTTTGATAGAAGAAGGTGACTGAGTACAATTTTTATCTTTGAAAGTGCAATCATACCAATATAGCACAAGACATTTTTTGAAGCGATGGGGTTGCAATCACTTTTAGGTGATCTACAAGTAGTCATCCCCCTAAATAAGATGATTTAAAAAATATATTTTCAGTGTGAAATGCTTTATTTTATTGGTGAAATAAAAAAAAGGCAAAAATTAGTTATATTTGTATGACCCTTGCATCCAATGAGCCACTACCACGGCCCTAGTTAGAGAGGTGTTGTCAAACATAATAATGGCTAATTAGTAGGGCTTAAAATGGGTTGAGTATGCATGTATTCATTTCTAAATTTATTTTTTTTAATTATCTAGATCCGATTCGACTAAATTAATTAATTCAGGTTGATAAAGTCAAATGATTTCAAGAAAAATTGGTAGAGGTGTGGTCAAAAGATGACTTGAATTCAAGACATCTCCCTTTTTAAAAAGATGCATTGACCATTATGCCCAATACTTATTGGTTGATGGAAGATAGTTTGAAAAATACAAAAATCGGACTCATATTTTAATTTGAATATACCTGAAAGAATCAAACCCACTAAAGTCAGATTCAAGTAATTTAAATTTCAAATAAAATCCGACCCATTTTAAGGCTTACTAATTAGGGTGTATTATGCTCTTACCAATTTCAATAAGGTGGTGATTGCTCATTTTAATTTTATAAAACTTGAAAAAGGGGGAAAAGACAAGGACATTTATGTAATTCTATTATTTTTTACCACACAAAATGCCATTTAGCTATAAATTTGGCATGAGGACCGTGTCCAGGTTGAACAAGTTTGTCATCTTCAGCACAAGATTTTTTCGATATTTTGTCTCTTCCAACAAGTTATCCCATTTTCCACAAATATTTATTATTGATTTTCGTTGGTTTAATTCAAATTCTTAAGTAATAGATACGTGAAGAGCACGTGCTACTACTGCATTAAAGACTCCTAAAATAATAGGTTCTTGCAATTGAAGTTTTATTACATGTCAAGAGAAATTTAAAGGATAAAATTATTATTTTATACTAGAGTCATGATAACCTAATTCGAAAAAAGCCACTCGAAATTCACTTGCTGACATGCATGTACACAAAACCATATATCTTTTTCTTTGGGATACACAAGGAAAAAGATCTATGGTTCCATACACACATTCACGTCAACGAGAGGTTTTCGAGTGGTTTGTTTTGAGTTAGTTTACCATTAGACATTATATGATATTGGAGTTGTTTTATACCAACTTCTTACAACAATGTGTTGACATGGTCATGTGCACGGAATCAACCACAGATGATATTTACTCATATCCTAACGAAAAACGTTCATGGTTTTGTGCCCACTCCACGACAGAAATGCAGTGTTGTAGGAAGTTGGTTTAGTATTTTTCATTATATTCTTAGAGATAAGTTAATTGAAATACATTAATAAGTCTAACAATACATTAATAAGTCTAACAATTATACTTTAATAATAATTTTTTTTTTAATTTAATTCAGATTTTAATCAACAATACATATTCTTCTTTCTCATGTTTTTTGATAGGCACGCGGGTTAGTAATTAGTGATAGTGCATAGAACCATAGATCTTTTTTTTTTTTTGGAATACATGTCGGAGACCGTACAAAGAGTGCCAGTTTATCATGACTAAATCAAACTCTAGTTCTTTATATATTTGGATTGTCTAACGTTGTATCTACTCACCTCTACTAGCCCGACTCAAAAATTATGAACTTGAGAATTACAAGTCGATTCTACTTTGCAGACTTATGGTACAACATTCAAGTTGACCTTGAGTGAAATATGGCCCTAGCTCTCAATTTTTTTAGTGGGCTAATCCGTACACTTAAGCCCAATCAGTTCAAGTTGACCTTGTGTGAAATGTGGCCCAACTGACTTGAGCTAAATAATTTAAAGCCCAAGTGAAAATTGGTTTGGACTCAACCTAAAGACCTTGTACAACCCAATCCTCTTGGCTTTTGTTATGAAAAATTGCAAAATGGTGAAGGGGAGGAGGAGATTATAGTGAACACATGAACCAGACAAAATAGTTGAGAACAGATCAGGCCGAACCTGTGACAACTTAGTGCCAAGCATAGTGACAAAATTCTGTGATTAAATCATGATTTTATAAAAAATCACAGATTATTTTTGTCTTTAGAAAATTTTAAGTATTTTTTTATTTAATATATAAAATATTTATTTATTTTTACATTTTATACTTAAAATAATTATTTTTTTACTTTTTAATCTATCCGAAGTTTTCCTGACTTTTACTGAGTTTTTCCAAGCTTTCTCTTGCTGAATTATTCTCGAACCCAACTGGTGACCATGAGTGCCTCGGATTAGGTTTGGATTGAGTCTTGTAAACTTGACCTTGGTTTGGTTTGGATTAGATTTGGTTTGGGTTTGGGTAGTTTGTTATGGATCTTGGGCTGGACTTCCTATTGTGTATTGACACTCTTGCATGGAACCCTCAAGCCCTTTTGGGGGATCGTTCTCCAGGGCGTGCCACATCAAGCATAACAAGGGTAGTTTTGTCAATTAGAGTTGCCATTGTGATTGGTGGATCTCGAATTTTGTGAGCAACTTATTTTTCAACATTTGATGGGATCAATACTTGCTTGTTCTTAGAGTAACAAACTTTAATTATTGCTCAGGACTTTGTTCCGATCAATTTGAAAAAAAAAAAAAACTAAAATTTTTTTGGGAAAAATTCACATGACCCTTTTAGTTGAGTCATGCTGGGGTGACACAAACTAAGACACAGGGGTGACAAAATGATGTGGTGTTGTGCATATTACCATAGATGCTTTTCCACTAGATACGAGTAAAAAGCATCTACGACTGTATGTGCGCCACCACATCATTGTTATCACCTTTGTGTCTCCGTTTATGTCATTCAAGCATTTTCCTTTTGAGTATCTTATCAAATTGAATAATGATAAACTGACCCCTTTACTTTCTTGACGTGGTATGTGTATAGAATTATAGTTTCCTCGGAACACACAATTATATATCTCCACAAATATGTGTAGTTGTGTATCCAGAGAAAATCTATGATTCTATGAACATGCCACATCAAGAGAGTAGATGGAGAGTCAAACAATCTAGACTCTATCAAAATGTAACATCATCAACCTCTCTAAACAGAATAATGATTTTTTGATACACATCCTTGACGTGTCATGCATTAGAACCATAAATTTTTTTCCTCAAATACACAACCACACAAATTTATGGAGATGTACAATGTGAATTTTCAAGAAAAAAAATCTATGCTTCTAAACCATGCCAAGTTAGAGGGTGTGTATAAGGTGGGGAGTCAGAAAATCACGACCCTCTAAGAATTCTATCTTGTTCTTGAGATTTGAATGTTTTTTGAGGACGAATATTGAAAATATTATTATATTTAGTGTTTAATTTGATTAGTCAGTTAATTCCTTATTCCGAGAATTTTACTAAATTTTTAAAAAATTCGAAGAATTGAACCCACGACCTTCCCATTTGGGAGGATACTCACCAACCGAAGTGTTGACAAATGGCCCAAACAGGTAGGTTGTTGAGAACTTATAGACTTGAGATACACTCGTACACGCCTATAAATAAAGAAGAAATGTTATTCAACTAGATGCGAGTATCTCATATTAAAATAGCCGCAACTCTCTCTCTCTCTCTCTTTTTTGGCGCTCCTTCACACTGAAATCAATGGCGTCGGAAGGTATTCTTTTGGGAATGGGGAATCCCCTATTAGACATCTCAGCTGTCGTAGACGAGTCATTCCTCGACAAGTAACTCTCAATCTCTGTGACTTTGCTGTGTTTCTGATGATTTGAGCTTGTCAAATTGTAGATCTATATGTTTATCAGCTATTCTCGATCGAGAGATGAAGATTATCTGGTTTTCTGATTGTAGCTTGTAAAATGTTGATCTCTATTTTTCCTCAATTGTTCTCGATTGCGAAACCGAAATCTTATGGTTTATCTGATTTTTTTAGTTGTTAAGATGTAGATCTCTATGTTTCTCAGTTATTCTCGATTGCGTGACCAAGATTATCTGGTTTTCTGATGTTTTTGTCTGATTTTAGCTAGTAACATGTAGATCTCTATGTTTACTCAGTTGTTCACGAATGCGAGTCTGAAACTATCTGATTTTGGCTGGGAAAATGTAGATCTCTGTTTTTTTACTCTGTAATTCTCTATCTGGTTTCTTAATTGATTTTATTCTATTTTGTTTGTTTTTGCAACTCTGGAGACAGAGATCTGTTATTCTTTTTGATAACAATGAAGACTATATTATCTCCTTATATTTGCAGTAGAGAGATCTTTGAATTTGAGGATTGACAAGCTTAGATCTGTTATTCCTGGTTCATTTTTTTTTTTTGGGTTGGATCCTCTGCTATATTTCTTTTGATGCACACATGTTCTTTGAGATCTTAGTTTGTGGAGATGTGAACTATTTTTTGTGTTTGAATATCATGAATGTTTGGCGTTTTGATGATTTGGAGGTTTGGTTTAGATTCAGTTGGGCTTGTGAGTTTTCGTTAGATTCAGGTAGGCTTGTTAGTTTTCGCGAGTTTCTTTTGTTAGGATTTAGAGGTCCAAAATGGTGCATTAACAATTATGATGTTTATGCGACTATGAATTCTAACAAAAAAAATGTAGAGAAAGATAACCAGGAGAGCACACACCGGTTTTATGTGGAAAGTCTCCTAATAAAGGGGAAAATCACGGTTCAATGCATTGAATAAGTACATCGGATAGATTTCGAAACAGTGACATCGGGTTTAGTATAAATTCAAGAAAGTCTTGTAAGAGTTTTTAATCTCTTGGTCAGATTGATTTCAAATAGTCTTGTAATATTTTCTTGATTAGTAAATGTTTTTTACCGGCTTTCGTTATGTGGTTTTTCCTCCTTTCTTATGAGGTTTTCCATGTAAATTTGGTGTGTGCTCTCTTGGTTATCTTTCTCTACAACTTTTTTTTTGAATTTGTAGTTACATAAGCATCATAGTTGCTGCTACACCATTTTGGACCTCTAGATCCTAATATCTTTGGAGTGTTTAGGTTCTTGAAGGAAATAATCGTGTATTTTTTTTTTTTTTCCTTTTTTGGTTGGGGTTGGGGGGTAATATTTTTGAAGAAAAGCTGGGGTTAGGCACCACAACCAGAATTCATTCTCATTACTATAAGAAATAGTACAACCGTGGATATTTACAACCCTTTGCTTCCTCGTTGAAAGACTTTCAATATAACTGAAATACTAGAGACTGTGTTTGAGATAATGTGAAAGCCTTTCATAGCAGCTGAGCCATGGTCGGCTCCGATCTTGCGATCAGACCGGCCATGTTCCTGGTTTCTAAAGCCCAATCTTTGTTGATCATGAACTTCCGACTTTTGAGCACAAACTTTTCGGCAACAATCAACTCTCTTTTACCACCGTCAGATCTTTCAACACTTTTCTTTTCATCACCATTGGATCAGTGTGCAACACTCAACTTATTTCTTTATAACTATATGATGGTTGTTTTATCAAACAGTTCACGTGCACTACATGCATCGTTCTAACTTTTCTTCAAAAATTTCACATGCATGGCCCAGTCATCAGCCCTCAAGGATTTCTTGCCAAAAAAATCAGTTTACTTTGCCAGCCGGTTCTGATCTGCCATCATGAGCCCTTATTAAATCTAATATGGTGAACTATGTATGAGAGATGCATGGAACCATGTCTCACTTTCCTCAAACAAAAGGCGTGGCTGAGGTAGTTATGTTGAGGATAGGACTGGAGAGACATGGGCGATGCTTGTGGGAGATGGATCTCATAACCCTTGTTTGCTTTATCACATCCCCAATTCTATTTTACCAAATTTCAACTTGCTTCCCTCCTAAAAATAAAAATATTGAAAAGCAAAATCAGAGAGAAAGGGGAAACCATGATCAAGGATGACGAAGGATTCGAGGGAAATATGGAAGAA
This sequence comes from Akebia trifoliata, assembly GCF_017979445.1. Taxonomy (NCBI): domain Eukaryota; kingdom Viridiplantae; phylum Streptophyta; class Magnoliopsida; order Ranunculales; family Lardizabalaceae; genus Akebia; species Akebia trifoliata. Next base: position 25,207,945 of record NC_141389.1, read on the forward strand.
TGACTTATCAACTAATGACACGAGCTTTTGGAAGAAAAACACTCTTGTGTGAGTTTATCAACACCCATTCTTTCCAATAGCCAATTCTCATCGTACAATGGCCACCTCTCTCTCTCTTCAATGGAGGTTCTGAACTTGATTACTCCAAGTAGAGAAACAAAGAGAAAAGAAATAAAAAAGTGATATGGAGATGGGTCATTCGACCAGCATATGGCATGTTCAAGGAAATACCAATATTACAAAGATAATGATAGTGATGCTATGGTAGGGGAACGGTTTGGTGCACATTTTGTCGAAAGAGTGGCATAAGCAAAGAAACTAATAAAATACCATTAAAAGGTAGATTAATGTTGGGGAAGATCAAGATGAATTTGAAGTGGAGATGGCGAGTTAGGATGGAGATGGGGATGGAAATGAGAGTTAGGCAAAGAAAATAGGAATCATGGCAGGCCTAATCACAAGATTGGAGCCGGCCATGGCTCTAATACCATGAAAGAATTTTAATATAACTGAAATACTAGACATGTTTGAGATAATGTGAAATTCGTCTGTGCCATTGTTACATCCATTGTTCTGATCTGCTACATCCGTCACATCAACAATCTATCACCCTTTTTTTTCCTTGTTTTTGTGTCTTTGTTATCATCCTTGAAGGATTAGTGTTTTTCTCTGTTTCTGCTGCAGTTGCCAAAGAATAATCTTTGAATTGCTATAATCAAACCTCATGGTCATGAGACACATGAGTTTTCCTCAAACCCTCATATGTGTTTGGTCATTAGGTCAAAGATAACACCTTTGTGTGTTTACTTTTACTTTGTGATGATCAAACTCTTCCAATTTTCACATCCCGACTGCCCTTGTTTTCTCCATTTACTTTGTTACCACCCAACGTGACCCAATTAGACCTTTCCATATCCTTATTTTTTCTCAAAGTCTTTTCCTCGAGTTGAAGTTGTCGTTGAAGAATGAATACCTCACACTGTACACAATCATTTAGATGGTTACTGGGCTTAAATGTTTAAGCCAAAAGCCCAACCGGGTTCCCACTAAAAACCATCAAGTTCTTATGCCTTGAGACTTTTGAATGTAGGGCTCAAGTAGCAACTAAGCCCACATGGTCACCCCATTAGTCCATACTCCTCAACCTTTGTGTACATCTAAGCCCAAGTTCCTTAGCTTAATAGTTCAAGAGTGAATTGCTTCCTCTGATTGAAAAACAAAATCATCATTTTGGCATATGGGTTTTAAAGTACCCAAAGAATGCATTGAATTCATCTCTTGGCCCAAATGAGGTCACATTTGGCTCAAACCTAATTGGTTGAGACCAACTTCACCAATCTCTCTATTTCGAGTCTTTGAATCTGTTAGGATCAAGCTCACCTTGGCCCATAGAGCCCATTCTCTTTTAAATGCCTATCAAGGCCATTGCTAATGATTGAACCTATGAATGAGTTGGCATTGAGCCCATTTATTGGTCCATTGGAGATCATTTTATCATCAAATTACTTTCGGATTCATATCCATCGAGTTTCAGTCTTGCCTAAACTGATTATGGCCCCAAAGGCCCATTTGAGTTGAGCATGTTGCTCCTCATGTTACACATATCTTTTCTTTCATGCAACAATCAGGAAGAACTCTTCATCTCAATCAACAACACACAATTGGCAAGCAGATTCGTCAACAAATCAGTGGTGCATTTTGATGGTTCGAATGCCTATCAACAATTGTCATAACATCAGGGGTGTTAATTCCATTAATCAATCACACGTTCTTTATTCAAAGGAACATGTGATTGCGGGGGGATATTAGAGTATTAGATTATGTTGTATCATATTATGATATACAATGATACATTGGATCATTATCTTATGATTTGAATAGGCAGTTAGGTTGTAGTTATACGGTTATGTTTCTATCGCATGCAATCTTATCTATGTAACAGAATTTCACTGGAGATGTAAACATTCAGGAATTTCAGTCATTAAAACCTGTCACTCATCAGTTGATTTTGAGGAGCTAGGAATCAATATTTGAAGAGTACAAAATAGAAAGAAATAAAAAAGTTACTTTTATGTAACTATTAAATTGGCAGACCTATTACTTTCTCTCCAAGAGTGTCTAATATGCCAAAATTTTAAGGATTGATGATTGACTTTTATTTCTCTAAGCATATGAATCCCTCTCCTTGGGGAGTGATCTGGAGTACATCCTAAATTACGTATCCTGAGTTTGATAGAATCTCGATCTCAAAAAAGATAAAGACACTGCTGCATGCCTCCTATGGATTTAGTTCTTGTTATTGCTGCGATATAGATTCCAGAACCATGGATTTGTTTTATGGAGCTGCCTTTTGTGGTTTAGGGACGTTCATATGAATATTTGGCAACTTTTTTACATATTTACTTTTGGCACGCTTTCCTCATTGTTTTCTTTTCTTTTCTTTTCCAGTTATATTTTTCTCATTGACATTCTAACCTAATTTTGCATATTAACGTATAACAAATTTATATTCCAAAGGCTTTAAAAAAGATGTACGAGTCACCTCCTTACCTCTTTTTCAGATTTTGATTTTAGAGGTGTACTTTTCATGAGAATATGCTGCTGGTGAAAACTTTAGGTTTTTTTACTTTAAAATTTCTATTTTATGTTTTCCCAACTAATCTTTTGTTAAATAGTAAGAAAATGTACTATGTTAGACAATGGAAAACTTCTCTTCACCCATATACCTCTTTTCACATAAATTTTCTTAATTTTTTTATATATTTTATTTTCCTATTATTTATTTATTTTTATTTAAATATTCATTAAAAAAAGGCATGCTTGTGAGGCTTGCGCTGTAGTCTATTGAAGTGCCTCGCCCCATTGCCCCTTTGCATTTACATTTTTTGTTAAATATTCATTCAGCTGACCCCCAAACATTTGGGATAAGGCTTCAAGGATGATGGTGATAAGAGTGTTATTTGCCTTCTTTGTTCTTGAAGTTCATGGTTTGACTCACGAGGAACTTATTTCTAGTCAGTTTGATTTTCATGCTTTTGCTTCTATGATGATGACTACAAAACAGATGTGAAAAGTTAGTTTTTTGTTGTTTTCATGGATTTTGTGGATGTGACAATAATTTTTGTTTGGTTAACACTCTTGATAGAAATAGCTCCCCTCCGTTCATTTTGTTAGATATGGAAATGGCCATTCTTTGGTAATTTTATGCATGTAGAACATGTTCTTGTTTTTTCACAGGTCAGCATATATCTATGCATTCTTTGTAGTTTTTATTTCAAAAGTTATATAAATTAATATTCTGGTTGACAATTGTCGTCTCAAAGCTTTAAAAGTTTGGTAATATAACTTACGTGAAATGTTTGTATTTTGACTACATTTATTATTATGGGCTTTGAATAGCTGTGTTTTTGGTTACTTCATTCTCTGGAAGAGATGTTTCTTTTTGCTGACATGGTTTGAAAATCATAGTTGAGGAATAGAATGGTTCAGTGAATGTTTGAATTTTATGGTTCTGACAATTTCATTTGGTTGGCAGATATGACGTAAAGTTGAACAATGCTATTCTTGCGGAGGACAAGCACCTACCGATGTAAGTGCCCTGTTTCTAAGTTGGTTCCCTTCTAGTTTAATCTAGACTTGATCTAATGGTATAAGCTGAGATTTGGTATTTTATTCATATTCATTTTATTTGAGCTTTTTGGTCAAGTCTTGGAAAATCTTGTTTGGTCCCAATGATAAAAATTGAATTTGAAGTAATGTAAATCAGTTTGAATGGGCTTTTGAAGAGTTATTTGGATTCATTGTGCTTATATTTATGTCTGATCTTTCTTTTTATCGTGAGTCACTATGACAATTTGAACATTTTTTTTTGACAACTATGTTCTATTTAAACAAATGGAATTGCCATGTTTCAACCATTTTTTTTATAAGTGTAAATCTTTATTGATCAAAAGGAAAGAAAAAGGGAAGGGGGGGGGGGGGGAGAGTCCGAGATGGCCCCATGTTCGACGACTCTAGAGACTATGCTACGATAGGAATATGTGACGTTGGGATTTAAAAATAATCATACTAGGATCAATTGAAGCTTCTCACCAAAATTACAACATTTGACAAAAATACCCTTTACATTGAAATGTGCTTAGGAAACACATCACGCTTAGGGAAACAACCCGAAACACATGAAATGAACCTACAACGTGAAATAACAAAAATTAAGCCATAACTTGAAAAATCGTAACTTTAGTTTGAAACCAAAAGCTCATTTTATGCAATATCTTACAATGTTCTTACAATATTCAAGAGGGTTGGGATTCACGCCTGAATATTTAGTCCTCGTAACCCTGCAATGTGAAATAATTTAGATTCGGATGAAGCAACGACGTTAAAAATCGGAACAATACAAACTTATTAACGTTTATGCAATCAGTGGTTGATATGAATTTCTTCAGAGCAATGTGCACTTCATTAATGGTTGTTTTAAGATAATCTGATCAAAAATTTCCTTGAGAATCTTCCCCTTGGTATCCGGCAATAGGCGAATAGATTTGAGAGGAAGTGAGAGTTGAAGTGAATTGAAGAGGTAAAGATATGGGAGTGAAAGAGTTGGAGAGGTATGTTGAGGAGGTGTAGAGATCGAAGTGAGTTGGAGAGGTGTGTTGGGGGAGGTGTCCCTTTTTATAGAGAAAATGGAGGTGTAGGGTGTTAGGTTTAGAGTAAGGTGTAGGGTGTAGGGTGTAGAGTAGGGTGGTGGAGGATTTTAAAGAGGATGTTTTGGGCTTGTCTTTGGGCCTTGGGCTGTTGGTTGGGATTGAATTTGGATATTGGGTTTGTTTAATTAGTTGGTTAAGATTTGAACAAACCCAATATCCAAATCCAATCCCAATCAATATCCGGTAACCAAGCCCTAGGCCCAAAGACAAGCACCAAACATCCTCCTTAAAATCCTCCACCCCCCCTACTCTACACCCTATACCCACCCCCTAATTTACACCCATCACCTTTCTCTACACCCTACACCTCCATTTTATCTATAAAAAGGGACACCTCCCCCAACACACCTCTCCAACTCTGACTCCTATCTCTCCACCTCCCCAACATACCTCTCCATCTCACTCCCATCTCTTCACCCCAACTCTCACTTCCTCTCAAAATTTTCTTCTCATAAAATGTGGCACTTGAGTTGACTCACTGATTTTTGTGCATAGGGAGATTAAAATTGATTTTCTTTTTATAAAATGTGCCACATGAGTTGACTCACTGATTTTTGTGCACGTGGGGGGTTCAAATTAATTTTCTTCTAATAAAATGTGGTGTTTGAGTTGACTCACTGATTATTGTGCATGGGGGGATTAAAATTGATTTTCTTTTTATAAAATGTGCCACATGAGTTGACTCACTGATTTTTGTGCACGTGGGGGATTTAAATTAATTTTCTTCTCATAAAATGTGGCACATGAGTTGACTCACTGATTTTTGTGCATGGGGGGATTAAAATTGATTTTCTTTTTTATAAATTGTTTGGCACGTGAAGTTGACTCACTGATTTTTGTGCGCGTGGGGGGTTAAAATTGATTTTCTTCTTATAAAAGGGGCACGTGAGGTGACTCGCTGATTTTTGTGTGTGTGTGGGGTTAAAGTTGATTTTCTCTTTTAAAAACATTTGGCCATTGAGTTGATTCACTGATTATGGTACATGAAATTTGAGTTAATTCGCAAAGTTAACAAGTGTCACATGAACATTGCAAAGTTAATTGGAAATTAAGGTTTATGGGGTTTTTTCCCTAATACAAAGTTTGGAAAGAATGGTGGAATTTTAATTTTGGAAAATTGTAGCGATATAATTTGATTGGCCAACTTGGTATAAAATGACGATGATCATTGGTTAACTAGACATAAAAGATGACGATTGGGCCCAAGCCTGTGGACCTTAACCTTGGCTTAGGTCTCCTCAATTTGGCCCTAGAACATTAGTTTGACCTTAGTCTTCCCTCATTGAACTTAGGATATCTTGGATCGTAGTAGAGATCGATCATCTCGATCGTGTGGATTCGGTGCCTAACACCTTTTGAAACCTGCAACTTGAACTCTTACCCATTTCTCTTACCTGTGCACCAACCCAAATCCAATTTAGAGTCAATATTCGGTTCCTAGACCTATAACTAAGTGGTGACTCCCCATTCCCTAAAAGATTACCCAATCATCGATTCTTTGATCAATCGGTCAAGACGCTTCAACCCCCTACATAATGATGAATACCGCAATAAATTATTTATGAATCAAATTGATTCAACGATTTTCTTTACATATATTACTATTTGATATTCAAATATATTTCTCTGTGCTCCAATTATATTGCATGCCAACAATAAACAAGTAAATAAAAGAAAAGAAAGAAAAGAGGGAAGAAGGAGGGGCCTTAACGAATATAAAATCCACTAGTTGGAATAAAGTATTTCAATCCACCATTAACATTTTGTTGTCAACCATTTACCTCAAAAGATCGACATGATGGGGAAGGCACAACGATGAATATAAGAGGGTTACGGGTAGAATTGGGGTACAATACGCGAACACGTGACACCCGAGAGTGGAGGCGAATACCACAACACTCAACACTTCCTCTCACCCATAAGGGTGGAAAATTCCTTCAAGACTCGAACCTGTGACCTATACGACCCTAACGCTTTGATACCTTGTTGACAACCATTTTACCCCAAAAGATCAATTTGATGGGGAAGGCGCAACTATGAATAAAAGAGGGTCACGGGTAGAACTCTGGCTCGATACATGAGCACGTGACACCTGGGAGCGGAGGCAAATAACACAACACTCAACATATTCTTATTGCTATCTTTCAACCATAAAATGTTTTTGTGGATTGGCCCATTTAATTACTGAAATGCTGTATGTTATGTTGAACTGAGATTCTTTGGCTGAATATTCTCAGGTACGAAGAATTGGCAACTCAATTCAATGTTGAGTACATTGCTGGAGGCGCGACTCAAAATTCAGTCAGGGTTGCTCAGGTACATATGAATGTTTCCATGGTTGCTTCTATTTTTTTACCTGGTTATATCATTGTTCTAGAATTAATTTATATCCATCTTTTGTAGTGGATGCTTCAAATTCCTGGTGCAACTAGTTATATGGGTTGCATTGGAAAGGACAAGTTTGGGGAAGAGATGAAGAAAAACTCAAAACTTGCTGGTGTTAATGTAATCTTATTAGTTTTCTTCTTTTAGTTTCTGGTACTGCTTTTATTTTCACATAGTTCTTCTAGGCTTCAGTGCTACTCTATTCATCTCTTTGAAGATATCTGATACCTCTCACAATCAGGTTCATTATTGTGAGGACCCTACTGCACCAACAGGTTCATGCGCAGTTTGTGTCGTGGGTGGTGAAAGGTGGGTGCTTTGCTTGCATTTGTGATGTTAGATGAGAAATGCACACTAAAACTAAGCACAAAATACAAAATAAAAGAAGAGAGCTGCTATTGGCACCCCAACATTTACTTATTACATCCCAGTTAAAAATAAGTGAATTGCGAATAATTAAAAGTTGGGGTGCCAATAGAAGCTCTCTCATTTTTCTTTTGGCTAGATTTCTACTTTTTGGGTTTAGGATTTTATATGAGCCTAATCATAATTGTAAACAACTACTGAAATTGATTGAACGAATGTTATAATGTTGAGATTACAATTTGAGCCAAACCTTAGTAATGTTTGGAGGGTGTGTGTTAATCTTTCATTGGGGTGTACTAAGTAAAAGTCGGGGTGCCAATAGCTGCTATCTAAAAGAAAGAAAATATGGAGGAAACTTGGGTTTGACATTTAAATGGATGGATAAAGAAGATTTACTATTAAGCTATTACTTGCCTTGCCATCTTGATCCTAATACACGTGGGTCACAGCCCTCTCTCGATTCCTACCACAAACCGATGGCATAATTTCTAAAAAAATTCTTAAATCTTGACTAATATTGTTTAAATTGTTATCTTCGAATTCTTACGACCATATATAAGCAGGTCACTCATTGCCAACTTGTCAGCCGCAAATTGCTACAAAACTGAACATTTGAAGAGACCAGAAAATTGGGCTTTGGGTACACCCTTCCTTTCGATTGTGTTCTTGATCGTTCTTTTTTTTCTTTTCTTTAGTTGTATTATTTTTCTTTTTGGCTAACTTTTTTTATAAACTCCTATATGTACAGTTGAAAAGGCCAAATACTACTACATTGCTGGGTTTTTCCTCACCGTTTCTCCAGAGTCCATCCAACTTGTAGCCGAACATGCAGCTGCAAACAACAAGGTAACTAACCCATTAATATAATTCAAAATTCCTTCTCTTTTGCTTTTCCGTAGCTACGGACCTCATCCATATTCTTGCTCACCCATCTTTTAGGTGTTCATGATGAACCTCTCGGCTCCTTTTATCTGTGAGTTCTTCAAGGATGTCCAAGTGAAAATTCTACCGTAAGCTTTTCTTCCTCATCCATGTTTATTGTATTTGGTTTGAAAAGGTTACATATATCAATGCGGTGCACACCTCTCATTTCAGGTACATGGACTATGTTTTTGGTAATGAGACGGAAGCAAGAACTTTCTCGAGAGTTCATGGCTGGGAGGTATTTGTTAGTTGCTAGAGATGATTTGATGATTCATTGATATCTTTAGTTTTGAAGAAATTTATATAATTTTATCGTCTTTGATGGCTAGACCGACAATGTTGAGGAGATTGCTTTGAAGATTTCTCAATGGCCCAAGGCATCAGGAACACACAAGAGGATTACTGTTATAACTCAGGGTGCAGACCCTGTTGTGGTTGCTGCAGATGGGAAGGTGAGGTTATTCCCGGTGATTTTGTTACCGAAGGAGAAGCTCGTCGATACCAATGGAGCAGGTATGTGCTCTTCCTCCATTGCATAGTGTATAAAGCAACTAATGTTGGTTCTGTCTTGATTTTTCTACTGTTCTGTATGTTTAGTGTAGAAAATTTATTTTGTCACACCAACTTATTATTCTAAAACCCCAATTAATGAAATTAAATACAACACATTGCCGTATACGGACAAAGACACGCCAAAGAGGGGGCAACAGTATCAGATCTAGGGCTATGTTTAGTGGTTGGATCTATACTGCAATCAACCGGGAGAAGGGTTAGCTCCATAACTGATGCTTGCACCTATAAATTCTCTCCCTCGTTGATTTCGGGTTTGATGAAGGATCTCTATCTGATTTTGTGTTTGAAGAAGAAAAAAGTTCTATGATTCTAGATTTGAAGGGGCGGGGGTGCAAAAAAAGGGGTATGGAATCCCTATACGAGGAGGGATTTAATTGAATGATTGATGTGTTATAATGAAAAGTTAATGTGGCAATATAAGTTCTCAAAAGAAAATCATTGATAGCTTCTATTAACACATCAACTTTTAAATCTCATCCTAGACCGAGATGACTCGCCCTAGTCATCTCGGTATCGTTAAGTAACTAGATGGATTTTAAATGCATCTCAGATTTCACTGTCTCATGAGATAAACGAGATGTCTTGAGTGATATTTTGAAAATCTCGGCTGAGTCAACTGGGATTTTGTATATTTTAAATAAAATAATTATTATTTTTAGAATTTAAATATTTATTATATAAATAAACCATGATATTAATCCACCTGATTTTCTTAAAAAAATATGATTCTTTTCATTTAAATATATAAGAATAAATCATTTTAAACTGTCTCGTCCATGGATGAGACGAGACACCCAACCGAGTTTTGAAACCATGGTCCCAAGGCCCACCATATCTGTGTTGGCTTTGTCCAAGTTATGATTTTGTTATATATATCTAATCTTGTTCTGTTTACAGGGGATGCTTTTGTTGGAGGATTTTTGTCTCAGTTGGTTCACGAGAAGCCTATTGAAGACTGCGTGAGAGCTGGGTGTTACGCTGCAAATGTTATCATCCAGAGGTCTGGTTGCACCTACCCAGAGAAGCCTGATTTCGAGTAGAGGCTTCATCTGATTTACTGCCAACTGCCTCATTTTATTATCTTAATTAATATTTTTGATTTTTGATTTGCTTATATTAAATAGTACTATTATTTATGTTTCACCAATTGTGTGATTGCGATATGTTTTTCCTAAAAATCATCAATTTTACTTGAAATATTATGAAGGTTGATGAGTCATCCTGCATTCTGTTTAGAGTTTTAACTTTGGTGAATTTGTTAATATGACTTATTAGAGCAACTCCAACACAAACAGTCATATGTGAGGCATCTCTGCTAAGCATTTTATTGTGGAGAATCCTTTTGCCTATTGAAGAGGTCTTCATTCCAACCGTATTAGCAAAAAACTAGTAATTTCACAATTACCATCATTTTTACCGTCAACATGTAGAGAGAGAAATCTACTCTTCTTTTGCCTTTCGCACTTTCCTCAACAAATTTTGAAGTAGAGAGTCAAAGCTCCGAATGCGTTGGAGTTGTTTTGGAAGGCTCTCTATAACAGCAGTTGGTAGAAAACACAGAGTGAGAGCCCGAGTACGTTGGAGTTACTCTTAGTAAATACAAAATTCAGTATTACTAGTCAAGTTCATCTAGTTTTCTATCTAATTTTAAATTATAAAAAATAAATAAAAATAAATAAATAAATAAAAATCAAGGTAGATAAACTGAGTAGGTAATGGATTTGTGCACGAATCTCTTTGGGTTGGTCGAAAATGAATGAGAGTTAAAAGTACCTTGCCCAAGCTTGGCTCCATTGACATCAAAGTGACGACACATCATTCATCCTTCAAGTTTGGAGAAATTGCTCCCTAGTCAAGAGGAGAGTAGAGCTGCAAACTTACCAATTGTACTGTTCATTTTAAATGGTGTAGTTGATTCCTGGTGTATATGTCCACCATGGAGTGGCTAAGACATTTATGGGTGAGAGTCTCAAGATATGATCACATTTATTTATTTATTACTACCAAACCCAAAGGAAGAAGGGGAGAAGGTAGAAAAAAAAAAAATGAGAGGAAGAGAAAGAGAAAGAGAAAGAGAAAAAGAAAAATGAAAAAGTAGAAAAAAAAAAAAGAAAAAAAGAAAAAAAAGGAAGAATATATGTAAGAAGAAAACAAGAGAACCTAGAAAAGTTAAAAGAAAAAAAAAAAAAAGAAGAGAATTGCTATTGATGCCTCAACTTCTACATATACACTCCAATTTCTTAAATTATTTTTTCACACCTTAATTAAAGATTAAAACACACCATTCAAAGATTACAAAGGTTTGGCTCAAATTGTTATCTCAACATTAGAAAACATCGTAACACTCAGTCAAACAATTTCAGTAGTTGTTTATAATTATGGTTAGGTTTATATAAATCTTAACCCCCCAGAAGAAAAAAAAAGTTTTCAGTACATGGTTCATTTTAATTCCCAAAACATGCATGCGGTACATTGCTCACTTTTTAAGTGTTTACGAATTTCTAAGTTCATCACTCTTAAACTTATGAGTTCGTAGATGCCTAAAAATGAATAGTGTACCGTGTACATGATTTAGTTATTAAAATGAATAGTGTATTGAAACTGTAATTAGAAAAAAAAAAGTTGCGCATGTTTTCGTAAATTATCTCTTTACTCATTTTCTTTATTTTTAATTAGACTGTAATAAGTAAAAGTTGGAGTGCCAATAGAAACTCTCTAAATAAAGATGAAGAAAAATTAAGAGTGCGAATCGTATGCACCCAGGGTTGAGGATGGAAGCCCTCCTCCCACACACCACGTAAGTTGTAATCCAAGGAAATTTTTTAGGCACTAATTCCTTAGATTTATGGCTTACGTGGCGTGTGTATTAGGTGTGGGAGGAAGGTTTCAGTCCTTTACCTTGGGTACATGTGATCCGGACTCAAAAATTAAAGTGGGAGGGGCATATCCCTTTTTTCAAATTAAAAATAAGAAATAACGAAAGAAAGGGAAAAGAACAAAATAACATGAAAAAAAAAAGACAATAGGATGCTATTTACTTCACATCAAAAAGAAAGAATGAGGAGGAAGGAGAACAACAAAAGAAGAAACTTTTGAACAAAAGAAACTAAACGAAAAGAAGAAAAAGAGCAGATAGAAACACAACTAGAGTGTTTTGTATGGGAATATTTGGTGAGTTATATGTAATTTCATTAATTGATATTTAATAACAAAAGGTTGATCACATGTCAATGATTTTTTTGAATTTAGCAAAGTCAATGAGGGTGCGCCTTGGGACCACCCGTGAGGGCGCACCCTCACTTACCCGGTGCAAGTGATATGCAAGTGTTGCATGTGCTCGGGGAGGGATCCATGTGCCTTGGCTTTGGCCCTGACTCTTCTGGTCCCTAGTTGGACACCTCCGTCATATAATAATAATAATATTAAAAACTTAGCCAAGTCTCTCTAAGAATGAGTTAATGTAATCTCCATCATGGTAACGGATTTCCTTCTAAGTATTTGATTAACATAAAAATAATTTGCTATTTTTATTAACATAGAAAATTGATATTCTTCCTCTCAGAATTCATTTTCAAGAAAGAACATTAAACTTTTATGTACATAAAAATAAATAAATTCATCTCTAATTAACTATTGACTCTTAGCAAGTTTAAAAATTATCATCAAGAGTTAAAGGATAAGTTTTAATTAAAAAGACAAGATTTGAAATGGTAATCTTTTTGTAATTCAATTAAGGGAGCGAGGATTAGTTACAGAGCACCTAAAATCAATTGCATTCCATCACTTAAAAAATTATCCTTGCATTCAAAAAACAAAAAAACAAAAAAGGAAAAGAAAAGAAAAGAAAAAAAATGCACTTTTTTTATTCTTTTTTTTTTCTTAATTGGTCAAAATCTACGATGTTACATTTTTTTTACACACCTTTTTCATCTTAATCTTTTTTCAATATTTTATTTATCAGTAAAACTTATTTTTAATGAGATCATTAACTTGATGACGGTGAGCATTGAACTCAGGCTTATGATAGCATAAACTTTACCAACTAAGCTATTTGACACCTTCTTCTTCTTATATCTATCTGTTGATTTCACTTCATAAATGTGGTTATGACATTGAGAGAAAGTGTTTATGAATATCAATGACACGAACATTTGAAAAGTAGGAGTAAAGAAATATGAAGTGGGTTCAAAGAAATCATATGAATACCTAGTGAGGTGCAACAACTAGTAACAGGTGATCTACAAGTTGTCGAACCCTTCAAATAAAGGGTAAATTATCATTTCATGTGCTAAATATGATGAAAATTTGGTTTTGGCCCACTGTTCATGTTAACTCCCATCGCATGACTAGTTAGATTGTACATTTTACAAAGTGATGATCTTACTAGTTTAAAATAACGAGATCCTTGTGAACTTCTGAGATTGTCACTTAGAAAAAAAAAATCAACGATCTTGCCAATTTAAACCAGCAAGATAATCACTTTGAATGACTTGCGATCTCACCTTTCATGTTTTGGGAATTAAATTAAACAGTAAGTCATGATGGGAATTTCGTCAAAAGCTAATCATGTCTTGGAAATTTTTTCTTAATTAACAAGAAAAAAGACATTTAATTATAGAGAAAAAAATATATATACAGAGGACTGCGCGTTTGGTCTTTATTAGATATTTATGTTTGATTCAAAATGAAATTAATGAACAAAATTTCAAGAAAATTTTATTGACATACCATAATCTCTAAGGGCCCTCTAAAAAAAAGTAAACTTTGAAAGAAGTAATTTTTAAGGGCACCTCATGAACTAAATCCTTTTTATTGTTCTTTTTTTGTCTACACTGCATTGTCTTCTCCAGTGAATCAAGATGTTATAAATTTTAGAGTTCAACACCAGTAACCAAAATCAAAATCTCATTAGAAAATATATGTGGATCCTTACGAACTAATCGCTCACTACATTCCTTCTTTTTTATTTACAATACATTGTCTTCTCCAATGAACCAAAACATTAGAAATTTCAGAGCTCAACTCATGCTTTGATCTATGAATGTTTGAGTCTATAAGAGCTAATGATGTATCAAAGCATAAAATTGCATTTGCTTAAGAAAAATTCTCAGCAGTAGTATGACCAAGTTCTATTGTCTCATTTCATTCCTCATCATCTGAACAAAACCCACTAATTAAATATGTATCTTTGATCTCAATGAAAATAAATTATGCCTCATTTTGTATTATTATGTCAAAAGTGGACATCTAAATGCTTTGAGTCATGTCAAGAGTAGATATTTGATATTGTGAAGCACACACATCAAAAGTGTACATCTAGCACAAATTATGCCTCATTTTTGTTCACTATGTCAAAAGTGGACATCCAACATGTTTCAAGCCATGTCAAGAGTACACATTTGACATTATAAAGCACTGGTCAAGAGTGTACATCTGACAAGGGATTAAATCAAATGCATCAATGGAAACACTTTCTCTCAAATTCTTAAATGTTGTCCAATTATGATCATGCATTACATAGATTAGACTTAACTCAAACGAAACCTTAATCTCGGTAACTTACCCTGATATCAAGTTATGTATTATATTCCAATTAGTTGTGAAGTTGCATTTTTGATGAAATTTCGATTTTGGTTATTAATGTTTTGACTAAAGTTGAGCTTTGAAATTTTCAACATCTTGGTTCATCAGAGAAGATAATGTTCTATAAATGAATGAGAAGGAATGTAAAGAGTAGTTAGTTTGTTAAGGTTCATAGATATTTTTTAATGAGATTTCAATTTCGATTATAGATGATTTGACTGGTGTTGAGCTCTAAAATTTTTGACGTCTTGAGTCACCAGAAAAGGAAATGTACTGTACATGGAAGAGAATGAAGGTAAAAAGGGTTTAGTCCTTGAAGCACCCTTAAAAATTTAACTTTCAAAATTTATTTTGTTTTATTTTGGAAGACCCTTAGAGATTGTAGCGTGTCAATAAAATTTCCCAAATATCAAAGCAACAACCTTAAAATTTTATATTCGTTTTTTACATACTATTTATGTTAACTGCACATCTTCCCCTAAAAAATTAACATTATTTACATGAGTCCTTTAAAATTCTAGACAAAATATTTTGTCCGCTAAAAATTTGATAATGAACTGATTTTTTGTGAGGATGATCTCTATAGTGTAATTCATTATGAAATTTCTAACCTTAATTTATAAATTGAAGAATCATGAACAATCAACTCTTATTGATAATTTATAAATATTTTTCATGGATTAAAAGTTTTAGAATGGGATGATTTTTTTTTTTTTTTTTTTTCATGTAAGACAAAAAATTTTCAAATCCTATTTACATGTTCTTATCTTTGGTGCAGTCGACGTACATGATTTGCTATCGTACATGTGTCCATGTCATCCTCCTCAATAAACCCGCACGAGAGAACTTCGAGAAAGATCAGCTTCAGTTGCAGAGAAAGAAACACTCGTCGTGCTAACATACGCCATGACCTCTCCTCGTCTTGACCTACGCACCACGGCGCAAGTTATCAAACAATCCTCAACATCTTTCCTCTCCAACTTCTACACATTTCTCTTCCTCTCTTTTCTTCTCTTCTCTTTTCGAAAATCTGTCGAGAACTCAACTTTCTTCATCATCACCTTCATCGATCGAGATCCATCTCTCAAAACCCTAATATCTCGTCTCGATCTCTCCGGTAAGAACTCCAGATCTTCCGATAATTTCAGATCTCAAACCACTGGAACCCACCACCACCGTCGCCGCCGATCTTTTATCCAGTTCAGCCGCGTCGGTAACCTAGATGAAGATTTCTTCTCCGGTGAAGGTGAACATGATCGGAATCTTTACGGTCTCGTTCGGAGATCTCCTGTTAATGTTAGTTCTGTCAGTTTGAGTAATTTCTTCCTCCGTGATGGGAAATTAGGGTTTTCTGATTCGGAGAAGAATGATGGAATTAGGTTTTCTGAGATTTTTGGTTCGGGATTTCTCTTCAAAAGCGAGGGTTTTTCTTTGTCGGATGACGGTAATTCCGAGAGGAACGAATCGGAATCGACGGCGGTGTCGGAGGATCTTGGATTTTTTATTAAGGGATTGGAGCTCAATCGTCGAGATGCCACGGCTTTGTTCTTTCTGGTGAGTTTCTTGTCCGCTGCTTATGGTTGGGTGATTCTGGGGTTTCTAATTACAAATTCTTGCATTCTAGGTATAGTGTTCTTCACTGTGGTTAATAATCATTTAGGGAAGTATAATTCATTTTTCAGTACAGTTTGGGTTGGTTCTGGATTGGGAATTCGGAGACTTTCGGGTTTTATTCTAATGAGATGGGCAGTTAGAGATGCAATGACTCAAATCCTTGGTTTATGGTACTTTGGTGAAATTGAGGATCAAAATTCATTTTTTAAACTTTTTGTTAGATTAAAGTTGATGCCTTTCTCTGTTACGTCTCCTTGGGTTCGTGGGTATGAGTCAGAGATTTCAAGGTTCTTGGTTACATGGTTTTTGTCGGATACTCTTGTGGCTCTTGGGTTCGCGGTGGATTGTTGGGTTGCAATTATGGATGTCAGGAGTGGAAGAGAAGTAGTGAAAGAAGGATGTTATTTGATAATTACAATGTTGAACCAAGCAATCCAATTAAAGTGCTTTGAAGCTATTCTTTGTGGGTCTCTTGTGAATTGGATTCTGGCTTCGATATTTGGGAATCTATTTGCCTCGTTTTTCCAATCTGTGGTGGAGGTTTACTTTATGGTGGTTTGGTTGGTATACTACTTTGCAGCGAAGTGTAAGGATGCCAATTCAGATGGGACGAGGTTTGGGAGGAGAAATTTGGAAGATTATATCAATGGCATCAGATGATACTAGTGGTAACTACGTGGAAGTTCACTTCAAGGTACCTAGCAAAAAACAAAAAAAAGAAAGATGAAGTTCACTTCAAGGCTCTGAATGTAACTGAAATATACCGGTAACATCTTGATGCTTTTGGGTGTTTCTCTTTTGTACTCCATATGTGTACTTCATCGGTCAGGGAAACGTATGAACTTGTGTATAATTTCACGAGAATGTATTGTATGTAAATTGTGTTCTGCTTATGATTCCAATTTCCTGTAGTGTATGATTTGTTGGCACTAGTGAAATGAAAAATCAGATAAGGCTCATGATTTGCTCAGCTGAAAGCTTAAGTGTTGGTCTATAATATTCTTTGTTTCACGTCATATTGTATAGATTAAAGCATTTTCTTTTTTAGTCTGTACTTGTATTTCTTTTTCTGCACAAAGCACACTAGAATGTAGGTATTGTTGCTGTATTGTAATGTTATGTGATGCACTTAGCATTTGTTGATGTGGGTCATGTTTCTGTATGTGGTTGCTTGTTTAGTGGCAAGACAACTATCTTCAAGTCATCAGAGTCTTTGGTTCTCTTTAAAATTGAGAATCTTTCTTTCTTCTTTTTGTTTTTCAGAGGAACACTGAACTGCCTTTGAAATCCTGCCCAACCTAGCACATAGAGACTATTTTTTTTTATAACCAAAAGATTTGTTGAAAAGAGGAGTCCTCAAGGAGAGATACAAGAAGCAAAGGCCAAAAGACCAAAAGGCCACAAAAAAAGAAAAAGAGAAAAACGTAAAGCCACGATCACCATTTACACACAAGGTCCCACCCAAACAAGAGACCCTTGAACAATCAAAATTGCTTACCCCGATGAAACAACAAACCCACAATGCTAAAAATAATTTCCTGCAAAGAGTGTTCCTTTCCTTAGAAGATTTTCCTGTTCCTTTTTTTTTCCATAAGCCCAACAAATAGTCTAGGGAATAAAATTCAAAAGAATCCTCTCCCTACCAAAACAATCAGAGGACCTCCAACACTCAACTGCCTCTCCGAGTAAGGGGCACACCAAGGGAATCCTCTCCCCATCAAATGGCATGCAACTGGGACATGGTTCTTTCCTTGGAAAACCCTATTGTTGTGCCTTTTCCACACATCCCCAATGTTGTTAAATAGCATATGCCATGGTGTGCAACCTGGCATATGCTATGCGCATATGTGATTCGCATTAGCATATGCAATGGCAGAACAAGAACTTTTTTTTTTTTAAATAATAAAGAAAAATAAGAAAAAAATGCAAATATTCTAACAACCAAAGAAAAATATTCTTATAAGCTTTCATTCCCAACGTGATTGTAATTTATATTTGCATATATATAACAAGTATGCAAGAAGGTAAGAATGCATGGACTCAAGAAATTGAAAACAAAAATGAAATCTATATTAATTAAAAAAAATTAATGAAGTTACAAATTCTTGACTTGTATTTGATTTTAAATTATTACATTTGTTTGACTTGCTTTGTGTATAATACTAGAACCTTGAATCTTTCTTGAGTTGTTTCTTGGCCTGATTCTTGTCTTGCAATAGAAGAAGTAATAGAAGATAAAAGTAGAAGTATAAAAACTAAGAAAACAAGTCATAGTTTAAAAGAACTAGTTGAAAAATTAGAAGTAGGGAGCCTTTGAGTGTGTGATTTGGAGGGTATTAGAGAGAAAATGTGGGCCTTTAGATGCGTAGAGAGTGATGGGAAAGGGAAGGGAGGAAATGGGGTATTTATAGAGGTGTTTGAAGAAGAAAACATAAAAATAAAAAAATAGTGTGCCCAACAATCAGGGGTTTAGTCAGGATTTTACCTATATGGGGGCAACTCAAGAGTGGAAAAATTTGGGGTCGGGGGAATAAGAGTAAATTTTTTTTATGGGGGCAATAGCGGCAGATTTTTTTGATTCACCGCTGTTATCTGTTGCAATAGCTCTTAACCCCATATAGGCTTTGAAAATTCTTGTAGGGGCAAGTGCTCCTATTGCCCCCACTGTAAATCCGCCCTTGCCAACAATAAGATTTCGACTATTGGATAAGTATGCCATCACATACTGCATATGCGATCGCATAGTGCAGTATGTGATCGTATACTACAATATAGTACGCGATAGCATATGTGTCTAGCATGTTTGCCTCATATGCCATTATGGCATAAGCGGAGAAAAGTTTTGTGGATGGCATAGGCGACCGCATTTGACAACAATGCACATCCTGGAAAGTGCGCAGAGAGGATCTTTCAAAAGATTTTGCTAGTTGGCTGAGGATGTGAAGATCAATTATGGAGTAAGTCAATTGCCCTCTTGGGGATCAACTGCTTAATATCAAGGAGATATAGACTATCTTCTTGGATAGCTAAAACTGACAGAGGTACAAGGGAATAGAGATTGAGAGAATAGAGGAATGTAGAGATGTGAGGGGTTAGAGGAAAAAAGAGTGATAATAAAAGGGTTTGGAATAGCTAATGAGTCTACAAATGGAGGATGAGGAATTCAAGGAAGAGAAGGGAAAGCTTGCTAGAAATGCTGAAAAAGCTACAAGGAACTGCAAGGCTAGGCTGGTGTTAGTTGGGATTTTGTTGGTGTTGGGTTTGAAACATTATTGGGTCAAACCCAACTAGTAATCGGTAACCACAAGGCTATGGAAGCCATTCACGCTTTTTGACCTACAATACCTTTTTGGTGTTTTTTTATTGATTGCAGTTCATGTTCCAACATCATCCATGCATAGGATTATAGGAAGTTTATTGACCCATTTTTTGTTGTTGGAGAAAAGTGCGGAGTGAAGTTGCATAAAGTCAAGGAGCAAATAGATTGAGAGATGTTAGACAAAGCTATGATTGGTGATCGAGATTGATGGCATAAAGTCGAGTCTTCATCCTTGAGGTGTGAGGAATAGGGCTATGGTATCATTTGTGGGGTGTACCACTATAGGAGTTACAACATATGCAAGGTTTGTTTGTTCATGAGAGTCGACAAGTGAAGAGGAGAGCTGGATATCAAAAGGGTTCTCAAGTCCATGAGAGTCGACTAGGTTGCTTTCGGTGTTCTTTGTTCTATGCTTTATGTCAAGATGTAGTTGAGCTGCAACTCAGGTGGTTTGGGTCCGGTTAGGGACCAACCCAAGCACAGTGAGAGCTTTATATCGCCCAAACCAAACATGATCTGGTCGGAGCTTGGTGAGGTGCTTAATCTAATCCCACTTAAAGCTGTAACTTGGGTTGGGTTAGGTTAGGTTAGGTTAGGTTTGAGAGGGAAAGCATATTAGTTGTGTCTATAAGAGTTCAAATCAACAATATAAACAGTTGCAAATAAGGAAAAAAAAAAGTCTATATATATTAGCTCAATCAGTTGTAAATTCAGAAATGCAAAACAAGCCTCTTTGTGGTCAGTGAAGATTAGACAAAATAAACTATTTCTATGCCTTAACCAACGTGAAAAAGAAGAAAATGAAATGTCTTCACTTCCCTGTCACTCTACAACCACTATGAAAGCTCGAGGTTTGATCTCAAAGTTCATCAATAGCTCCTCTTCACTTAGGGCTATCAGCATTAATGGTTATTAAAAATCGACATCAATAGAAAGACAACCACTAGATGACGAGTAGAGACTTTGAGAGGAAATGGTGAATGAAGAAAGGAGAGGGTGAGAGAAACACAAAGGAAAATGAGTAAGGGGAGAGGAAAGAGGGAAAATCGGAAACATAACCTAATCTCTGAATGCGTTAAACTAAATCTTTTCACCATTGTTAGTTATTAATTATTATATATGAGGTATATTTATGTAATATGAGGTATATATATATATATTTCATAAATTGAAATTTGAGTTCGAGTTGAATCAGGTTGCCCTCAACCCCACCTTGGTTTGGTCTTTAATTTCCAAAATTGAGCCTAACATGAGCTAGTAATACTCAAACCCAAGCTTGGTTTAGGTTTGAGTTGGCTTAGTTTGGCTTGGTAGGGCCCACCCAGGTTGCACCTAGTTTGTGGTGTCCTTCAATCGAAAATAACTAAAATATGATATCGTAACGACATGTCAGCAATTCAGGCTTCTATGTCAAACACCTTATATTTGCGTTGAACATTGATGAATGTTACATGGTTGATACCCAAGAATTTTTCTATTCATGTTTCAGCTTTGAAGTTCCAAACTCTGATTGTGTAGTGTTTCCTTTATACTACATGGTGGGTCCCAGGCCCCGGATAAAGGGGGGTTGTGTCAGGTTGACACCCAGTGTAAAAATTCATAACCTCCTAGTGCGAATCCTAATTAAAATTATACTCAATCCATTTACATCAAGGATTTTCCTCGAGTCTGTATTTATTTTCTCTAATTGTAGATGAAGTAATTTTTCATATTCAAGACTGCATGTCTTGGTTTTTTGTTATTTGCAGATATTGTAATATTAATTGATGAGGCGAGAAAGTGAGTTAACACAACTAGAATTATGGAGAAAGGTGTTGAAGTCTAAGGCCTTTAGAGTATGTAGAACCAAGAGTGAGTACATGGAGTGTAAATTTAGAACTGACACTCAGGTAGAGGAATGCATAGTAAAAATTGATGGTTTAGAAAGACCCCGAATCGTGACCAGTTTTGTTATCTCCAGTCTATCATGCATCAGGATGAAGAGATTGAGACTTGAGAAACATGTCTCCCATATGTATGATTAGAGTTGGATGGTTATAATGGAGGTACACTTCTGGAGTGCTATGTGATGGACACAAAACAAATTAAAAGGAAACTTTTATCGGACAACAATATGATCAGTTATGCTTCATGTAGTGTAGAATGTTGGGCTGTTAAGAAGCATATGTGGATAGATTGAGTGTAGCAGAAATCAAGATGTTGAGATAGATGAATGAAAAGACTAGGAAAGATAAAAGTAAAAATAAATGCATTAGGATTGGTTCCAATAGGATAAAGTGAAAAAGTTGACTGAATATGCTTTGGCTGGGCATATCCAACGAAGGCCGATTGCAGCCGCCCTAGTTAGAAGAAATATTGAAGTTTAAGTTTCTAAAAGAGCGAGATGAAGATGCCAAAAAATGTGGACTCTTAATTATAGAATACGTGGCATAAGGTTATGTTTTGAAGTAGTACCAAAACAGATGTTACTAACGAGAACAATTCTCCAGCATCCACAAATAAACCACCATATCATCTCCACCTCACATCCATATCTCATGTGAAGTCTTTCCCGGCCATATAATTTTACTGTCAAAGAAACAATAGATATTTAAAGACTAGAAGGAAAAAAGGACTCGGGTATCCATCATGGCCTCATCCATGGACCTTGTGATGTCTACGACACCTATGTTTACATCAAGCTCCAAAGCGTTCCACATGGCATTGGAACCATCAACGATATTGGTGGCGTAGAGGTTGGTACACGTGTTCTGTGTCGGACCCATTTATTGAGTCACACTCATTGACTACCTTAGCAGTTGTAGTCCTTCCATTGTTAGCTCTAGTGCTGATCGTCGTCCCACATCTGATACCACATTCGTACCATCCAGCGGATGAGCAACTACACGTTCAGTGTTGTCTTGGTAACTATTGTCACACTTTGAAGGTCCCCAACCATAACCACCTTGGCTTAAATCATTAAGAGTAAGAGAGGCAATGTGTGGAAGATACAACTAGAGGTGAGGAGATGTAATTTGGGTAGATCTTACCTTAATCAAGTTAAGTTGACAGACTGTTTGCATCCAACATCAGATGGAGGAGAGGAAGATCCACCACCACCAGCACCTGATGATGAGGAGCAAATATGGGTCCCGATATTGGGGTCATCATTGCATTTTCCATTGATGCCAGATGAGTTTGCCAGCACAATCGTTTAGGGTTTTATAAGAGAAGGAAAGAAGAGTAAAGGGTAGAAGTAGAACTGCATGAGCCCTGATGATTAGTGACATAGTGACAAAATCTGCGACTTTTTCATGAGCCCTGATGATTAGTGACATAGTGACAAAATCTGCGACTTTTTCAAGAAGTCGCAGTTATATCACAATTTTAGTAGTTGTTGATTAAATCATTTCTCTCTCTCTTTTTTTTTTTTTTTCCCCGAAAGATCACTATTAATCACTTTTTAATCCCAATTTTTTAAAAGATCATGGATTATTTTTATTTTTAGCATTTGTAAGTGTTATTTTTTTATATTTAATATATTAAATACCTATTTTTTTAACTAAATTTATTTTTACGTTTAGTTTTCTCCGATAATTTCTCAACTTTCTCTTGAATAATTCTTTGATTAGTTAGAACTCTAAGTCTGAATGCTTGGTTATGTGAAAAGTGATGAAAGAGAGAGGGAGGAACCGGGGGGGGGAGGGATTGCGTATCTATCGCTACACCAGCTTTCGCTAATGCCACCCCAATTCATATGTAAATCATAAGAGAATTAGCACGCATCTTGGGGGTGGCATTAGCAAAAGTTGGTGTTGCAATAGAAGTGTTCTCTTTATTTGGCATAGGTGTGTTATAAGCAATTGATTATCTATGACACGCGAGATTCCATGTAACTTGGCGCGAGGGCTTGAAGTTAACATGGGTGTAGGTCAAGGATTGGGAAGCACTAAACACCCTTCCTACAAAGTGTATGCTAAACTTTTCCTAGGTTTCCAAAAGGAAACATCAAAAGTAGAAGCTGGTCATTATCCCTTAATATTAAAATTTCACTAAACTAATAGATATGCCCTGGCACGGGGTTGACATGGCTTCATATGTGAGCCTTACATTATGTTACATGAGTGTTCCTGGGTGACTTCGGGGTGAGATATACCTAACTTTAGGTGACAGAATGTATGGCCATCACAGTCTCCTTCACCTATTTTACAGACGTTCTCGTCGCATTGTTCTGACAAACTCTTTAATCTTCTACTTGAAAGGTAGTAGATTATCTGCACTCTTCTATGTAGTTTTACATTTTAACATGTTTTTCTATGTGATGACACGTGTTGTTGTTGGCTTGAACTGCTGTTGACTTGATGCTTTCGAGAACTTGGTCGACAACTCGTTTTGGCTGAATAACTGAATCAGAAGATATACGTGTTGGAATACTGCGCGTAGGATCTGCATGGTACGGTTTGAAACTTTTTGCATGAAAGACAAGGTGAATGTTGCGTAATTTGTACGGTAATCAAAGCTTAGCAAACTTGTACGTCCTTGGACTCTGTCTTTGATAGCCTGAAATAACAGTATGAGGAGTTAAATGTTGTTGGCCTGTGATAATTTCAAAAGATTGAAATTGAACTCTTCTAAAGGTTGAAATTGAACTGCGCGACATCAAGAAGATTCGCCCAATTCATGTGGTTGGCATTGGCAAGATGTCTCAAATACTCCAACATGGAATTGAATCTCTCCGTTTGCCAATCTGTTTGAAGATGTCCACTGGTTGAAAAGTCAAGCTAAAACCCAAGTAATCTACACAGTTTGTCCCATAACTTCCTTGTGAATCTTGAATTTCTATTATTGACAATACTTTTGGGCACACCCCAATACTTGATGACATTTTTGTGAAGTAACTGAGAGTCTTTATCTGCAACCTGAACTTGACAATAACCTAATTTTAAACCCAACCCAACTTTGAAGAGTACTTAACTGTCCCAAGTTTATCAAATAAGTCAACAATTCGTTAGCTAAGATACTTATTCTTGATGGTGATTTTGTTTGACGCTCGATAATCAACACGACGTTGTAATAACCCATAATGTTGCTTACATAACTTAGCTAGTTTTAGAGGATTCATTTTGTAAGACCCCTTCGTAGGAGGTATGGTACCAGGTAGCGGTTCATTCTGATGATCAATCGGCCTATGAGGTGGTATGACCTTTTGAAGTTCATTCGGCATCACATCATTAAATTCTGTCAATACCTGTGTAACCTGAGTGAGAGTTGAATTATGGTCCTGATCATCAGGTTCAACTCGTAAGGTAACAATGTACGTTTGCTCACTTTTCTTCAACCTTTTTTTTCAATTGAAGGACAGAAATCATCATTTCCTCTTTCTTATTGGTGGAGACAAGAATAAAGCTTGGACATTCACCTAGCATACCCAATAGGTTAGCGAATGACATTGGTACAATCTTGTTCTGTCGCAAGAAATCAATCCCAATGATAACTTTGAATTCATCGAGTGGAATTGAGAGTAAATCAAGCTTACCCTTCCATGTGCCTATTTTGACAGACACTGACTTGCCCGACCCTTGGATATGAGTGGCCTAAGAGTTAACAACTTTCATGCAGCCTGAACCTTTCTCGAGCCGTATATTGAGATGCTTCGCCTCTGCGAGGGAAATGAAGTTGTGTGTAACTCCTATATCAACCATTGCCTAGATGGTCTTGCCACCAATTTTGATGTCAACATATATAAGACACTTCCATTGACGATTTTTCTGAGTTTTAGAGATCTGCTTCATTGCATTTAATAAATACTTAGTTCCCATGTGAGGAGAATCTTCATCATCTCGCCCACTTGTACTCTCGTGATTGGGGTCACTTTGGGAGGTTAATAATGCATTTAACTTACTCCGTTGTGGGCACTTGAACGTCTTGTGAGACTATCACATATCATGCACTTAAACTTGTGGCGGTGCTTGGCAGACAAGGTACTTCTGCTCTTTGAAGGGGAGGAATTTCGTTGGGATCCCTGACTTGAACTATGTTTGTGCCGTCCAATTTCTTACCATTTGAAGACTTCTTAGTGTACTCATGTTGTTGGGAGTACCCCTTCGAGTGAGGGTGTGCACTCTATTTGCTCCCATTCGTGGGAGTATAATCAGTCAACCGTTCGGCTACGACAATTATAGACGCGAGATCTTGCACACATTACCTTTGTAGTTCGGTTTGAACCCAAGGCTTGGGCCATTCTTGGAATGAGAACAGTTTGTTTTTTTCTAACATGTCACGAATATCAAGTATCAATGAGGAAAATTGCTTGACGTGGTCGTGCACTGTATCTGTTTGGTGGAGTTTCCTCAACTTTCTAAGGGCAATGAATTCCACATTCTCTGGTAGAAACTGATGTTTCAACTTTCGTTTAAGATCATCCCATGTATCGATGAAACATTAGACACTTTCCATCTCGGTATATTTTGTTCGTCACCATAGTTTGACATCTCCTGTAAGATACATAGTAGCTGTTATGACCTTTACCTTTTCGGAATCCGGACGAGCAGTACTGCTCCATGTCAAATAAGAAATTCTCGAGTTTTTTCGTATCGTGAACACCATTAAAGGTGCATGGCTGGGGGACTCGCAGGTGTGAGGGAGGAGTTTTACTATTGGTAGGTCGTTCATTATCGATGGCTCTGACAGGAGACCTACCTTCGTAGTGAGCTCTGTGATCTGTTCTTGTAAGTTGGCTAGGGATCCTCGGGTATTTTCCTCGAGGTCAACTAGTCTAGCACTGATTGTCACCGATTCCTCTTCCAGCGTGTTCTGGCGATTATCTAGTTGTGCAATACCATCAACGAGACCTGATAGTTGGGTCATCTTTTATTCGAGTAGCTCAATACGTTCCTTGTTATTACGTCGTGGTGATATGGTTGGAATGGGTTGGTTTGCGGTACTTTTCTTTCGTCTTAACATTGTTTGTGTGAACTAAATGGAACTAGGGGAAGAGCTTGATGATGAAATTAACTTGAACTTATAACCAACGTGGTTTAGATACCAACTGTCACGTCCGTGTTCTTTCGAAATGAGGTCGTGCGTCGCAAGGGAGTGCTAATCCACAAGCAAGCCTGTAAAAATGATTTTACACCACAAACGTAATTAGTAAACAAGATAAGAGGCAAAGTCCGGAAGTAAGTTTATTGATATAATATTAATTACACGGTGTAACACGTTACAAAAACAAATAGGTGTGTTGCAAGCAACTGATGATCTATGACACGTGGGACTCCACGTAGTTTGGCATGAGGGCATGAAGTCAACGTAGGTGTAGGTCGGGGATTGGAAAGCACTAGACACCCTTCTTACAAGGTGCATGTTAGACCTTTCTTAGGTTTTCAGAAGGAAACATTAAAAGTAGAGACTGGTCATACTCCCTTATTATTAAAATGCCACTAAACTAACATACATGTCCTAGCATGAGGTAGACATGACTTTATATGTGAGCCTTACATAATGTTATATGGGTGCTCCTGGGTAACTCCGGGGTGAGCTACACCTAACTCTAGTTGACAGAATGTATTGACGTCACACTTTCATACATTCTTTTCATGTACGACCACACGACAGCTTACATTTGCTATTGACTGTATTGGGAGGAAAAACACTTTCCTTACAAACTTAATAAGATTTTTAAATCTTACTAAAGGTTTTTAAGCTCAAATGGATTATCATATTGGCAATCCAACACCATGGTCTTTAGATTTCATGAAAATATTTAAATCCAATAGAAAAATATTAAAAAAAAATTAATTTTCTTTTGAGTTTGATCTAAGGTTTTTAAAATGGACAGCTCCCAAACTTCCATAGAGCTCCCAAACTCAAGATTAAAAAGAAAAAAAAAATCGGTGAAAATTAACATCATTCTTTGATTTGTTTTTTATATTCCAATCTCTACCAAAAACAGAATACTCTACCAAAGCATATTATAAAATGGTCTAGACCTTGAAAAGGCTTAACAACTTTGCACCAAACCCACCAATTTGATGTTGATGTTAGTGGACCAAATAGAAAGTGAATAGAAACTTCTACCAACCACCAAGAGGGTGGCTGAATGGTAGTAACTTGGGGTCAAGAAATTTGCTCTTTCTATAGTCTCAACTTTAAATCCCACTATCCATAAAAAACCTTGGTGGCCACGCACCGCTCCACGTATTGGGGTATAGCCTGAGTGTGGGGCGTAGGAACTAGTCTGGTACACGCAAGCCCCT
Source organism: Akebia trifoliata (assembly GCF_017979445.1). Taxonomy (NCBI): domain Eukaryota; kingdom Viridiplantae; phylum Streptophyta; class Magnoliopsida; order Ranunculales; family Lardizabalaceae; genus Akebia; species Akebia trifoliata. The sequence goes on from NC_141389.1 coordinate 25,235,652, forward strand.
TCGTTATCCCAAAAAAAAAAAAAAAAAAAAAAAGAAACTTCAACCAGAAAATGAGAATCTTTTCTGCTCATTTCTTAGAAAAATCTCATTTTGTTACTAAAGTTTCTATTGACTAGACATTGGACCGAAATTAACGTGGCCTATTCACTTTCCATTTGTTCCAATAACATCAAATTGGTGGGTTTGGTGCAAAGTTAAGCCTTTCCAAAGTCTAGACCAGGTCGTCATGAACTCATCATGCCTCCACACACTAACATATTGAATGAAAATACGGTTTACGCTTAGCCATTATTCAAAGTTCCATGCCATTTTATAATGCTTAATGTAGAGTATTCTGTTTTTGATAGAGATTGGAATAAAAATCGGCCCCAAATCTTCCATTGAGGAGAGAAGATTTGTAGCAAGTTTTCTCTGTAGCTCTTTTTCCACAGTTGGGAAAAAAAAATTCACAACTCAGGTCGTCTATGATTCATGGTCTTCTTCGTCAGTCTAAAAGGAGAGTTACCATTGCAACATCAACTTTTGCTAATGCCACACCAAACGTGCGCAATTGTTTGGTGATTTATAATAGGAATTGGTGTGGCATTAGTAAAAGTTGGTGTGATAATAGTAGCTATAAAAAAAAATGAACAATTTTTTTTTTAGCCTGATCAATGGTTTGAAAATGGACGGCTAAGGATCTGATGCAGTCTTGGAAGTTTTATGATTACAGTATTATTAGAGCTAAGGGTACATTTGATTGCATAGAAAATCAGGTGGAAATTACAATTTCAGGGAAAATTATTGTTTTTAAGTGTTTGGTGCGTCAAAAATTAAAAAATTATGGGGAAAATGATTTGCCACTAAACTCGATTTTCCTTTGTTAGCGACAAATCATTTTCTTACCCCTCCCCTCTAGGAAAATGATTTGCCATCTCACGTAACATTAAAATTTTAAAATAATGAATTATTTTAAATTGTTAAAAATTAAGTTTTATTTGTAAAATAAATATTTAAATTGTTAAAAATTCATTATTTTATAATAAAAAAAATTAAAATTAGCTTTGTCAATCATTTTTTAATATTTGATTAAATAATTAATTTTAAATTATTTCAATATTTATTTTGTAAATAAAAATAGAGTGCTACTGTTGGCACCCCAACTTTTATTGATTACACTAATAAAAAATCATAAATAAAAGTTGTGGTGCCAATAGAAACTCTCTCAGGTTTTTGTTAGATTGTTATTTATGTATTTATTTATTTTAAAGACTTTTAGATGAACTTAATCATAATTGTATAGAACTAATAAAATTGTTTGAATGAGTGTTATGATGTTGAGATTATAATTTGTGCCACACCTTTGTAATTTTTGAAGAGTGTATTTTAATATTTAATTTGGGTTTGATAAATAATTTAAGAAATTGGGATGTAAAAATTAAAATTTGAGGTGTCAATAGTATCTCTCTAAAAGATTAAGAAATTGGGGTATAAAAGGTCAATTTTTTCACAAAAGAATGATTTTATTGTGATTTTTATATAGTTATCACAAAACTTGAAGTAAAAAAAAAATATTTTTTAGGTTTATTTTTTTTATGCAACTCTAGCAACAAAAATAAATTTTTGTGAAAATCAATTATCAATTATCTAGCAAATGATTTGCCAAGTAATATTATCTCTGCAATCAAACACGTCCTAAGATCTTTTCCTAATGTTACTTGAGCACCATTTGAGCCCACTATATTAAGAACCATAGTTACAAAACTCAACCCATACCCCAACTTTTACCTATTACACCCCAATTTCTTAAATTATTTCACACCCCAATTAAAGATTAAAACATACCATTCAAACATTACCAAAAATTTGACTCCAAATTATTATCTCAACATTATAACACTCCATCAAACAATTTCGGTAGTTATTACAATTATGATTAGTCTCATACAAAATCTTATACCCAAGGATTAGTAATGTAACAAATAAAAAATAAAGAAATAAAGAGAGTTTCTATTGGCACCCCAACTTTTACTTATTCACAATAATTTACTTATTTTCTATATTTTTAATAGGAGTGTAATAAATAAAACTTGGGGTGCCAATAGCAGCTCTCTAAAAAAATTACCTCACTCCCAAACTCGCATCTAGAAGATAATCCCCCTCTTATTCTTGTAAAAAGTCTCAACTATGAAATTTTTTTCCAGATTAAGACCCTCTGACGATTAAGTTAACAAGAATAATCAAAGGGTTAGTGAGAAAATGAATCCAAAAGTCTTTTACTTATGTGATTTTTCTTGTATTTATAGAAAAAAGAGAGTTTTAATCTCTTTAGGTAGCTTCTATTGAAAATCTTGCAATTGATCCTTATCTTTTAAAGAATTAGGGTCTTTCAATCGTAGTCCTCTTCATTCCTTTTTGAATTATAACTCTTAATTTCTTATTTTCTTCATACTGATCTAGAAATATTATTGTAATTAGAATTCTAACCGATTATGAAACTCTTTTGTTTGAATTTGCATTGACCCCTTATCAATTCTAGAGCATTCCTTAATTACCAAGGTCACTCAGCCATTCTTGTTCGAGTGGCTTAACGCTGCCACGTGTCATTCTAGTTAAGTGTCATTTCAGACTCAGGGGAATTGGCTCGTGAGGGTCTTGGCTGGAATCTCTCATCTGTTGATTGGATTCCACTAACTCTTAATATTTTCCATGTGTCCGTCAGGCCCACTTTCTCAATCTCTTGCCGAAACCCCTTAATGGTATCTTTGATTGTATGAAATTTATCGTTAAAGGAATATGAATTCTTTGGGAAAATGAATATTGTGAGAAAATGAATTCCACCATTTGATTTATGATAGGATTCCGGACCCATAGGTCCAACTAGCAGGAGCGAGACAACTGGTCTCTTGGAATACCATATATATCTCGTCCAAATCCCTCCGGTATATGCAATACCCCACAAACCACACATCATGTAAGCAAGGAAAAATCCTTGTAAAAGTGATCAATAAGGGAGCTTGTACTCATCACTATTCCCTTTTTGGAGAGATGCCTTGGCCATTGTACCCAATGCTTTTGTGTGCTTCATTTGATTGCACCTAGAAAAATATCAAAAGGAGAGTTGGTTTTTAGCATAATTTAAAGGTACTCATCTCGTCAACTTCAAATTTGACTGAGTTGACTCATTTTGATTGGATTTCAAGGTGACTCACCCTAAAAAATTAATGGGACCAACATGCAAGAGAACCTGGCAAATCATGAATTCAAAAAAGACGAATTGTACAAGGAAATTCTTTTTCCATCCCATTTTCCATTTGCGATCAAACATATGTATATATTTTTCCCAAACACCCTTCTTAAGTCTTGAGTGTGGCCAAATAGATAAAAATTGAAGAGGTTAAAGATATTGGATTTTTGGATCCAATTGCAGAAGATGGTATCTTGGTCAATTTTTATAAGTATCTCAAAAAAGACCACGGTCAAGGGGTATGTCATCAATTTGAAAGCACATGAGGGTATCTCAAATATTTACCAAAACCTGGAGGGCCTTATCCATAGTCAATGGTTAGAAATGGGATCTCTTCACCTTAGAGCTCCCATGGTGTGTTTGGAAAATGGAATGAAAATGGGTAGAATTTCCATTTTCCACGTGAAATCACACAGAAAATGGAAATCTACCACATAATAATTCAGTCAAGCAATCGATTTCATTTTCTCACATGGGTTCATGGAAAAATGGGATCTCTTCAACTTAGAACTCCATTGGTGTGTTTGATTATCCATGGAAAATGGCATGAAAATGGGTGGAATTTTCATTTTCCATGTGAAATCACACAGAAAATGGAAATTTACCGTCATATAACAATTCAGTCAAGTGATCGATTTCATTTTCTCATGTAATCCCATGAAAAAATGAAATCCAACCTTCTTATCTTTATCTCTATTTTCTTTTTTTTCTCTCTTTTCTTCTTCTTCCTCCTCCCTCCGCCTCTATCCTCTGCTACCGTTAACTCTCTCCCTTCTCTTTTTTGGTTTTCGTTCAGGTATCTTTCCAGGTGCAATCAAAATGGTGGATTTTCAATTTTCATTTTTCCCACCACCATTTTATCAAGGAATTTGAAACCCATGAACTTCTTCATCAGCTTCAAACTCTTCCAATTAAAATTCTTCTTAAAAGCAAATAGTTCAACTCCTCAAAAAACCTATCTATTTCTTAAGATTTTAATGTTGAAGGAAGTAGACTCTTCAGTGTGAAAATGAAGGTAAAATCTTTATATTAGAAACTGAAGACAATGGATCTCTAAGAAAAAACTAAAGGGATTTGGACAAGAAGTTGAGGATGAGAGAATTTGGTCATTTTAATTAATCTCTCATTTATGATCAAATTCTAGGGTTATATCACCACTTTGAAATACAAGATTTTATCTTCACCTCACTTCTCTCATACCACTACTAAATCTAATCTCTTCCTTTATTTCAAGTACCATCTAGTGAAACAGGCCTATATATAAGTAACATATCAAAGACAATATATCTTTAAAGACAAGAAAAATAAAAAAGATCTTCGGATCCCATCATCGACCATGTGACATTCACCACATCTAAATCTGTGCTAAGCCCCAATGCGTCCCACACAGCATTGGAAGCATTAATGACGTCGAAAGCGCATGGACCTTGGTACCCATGCTCTGCATCGCATGCATTCCTTGAGTCACACTCATCGACTACCTTCGCAGTTGTACTCCTTCCATTGTCAGCTATTATATAGATCAACTTCTCACACAGGGTGCCACCTGCATACCATCCAGTCGATAGGGCAATGATATGTTCGGTGTTAGCATGGTAACTACCATCGCACTCGGAAGGACCCCCACCATTGCCTCCTTTGCTAAAATCATTATTCGTAAGACGGGCATGTGTGGAGGACGTGATTGGGGGCGAGCAAGAGTAAGTTGAGAAATTTTGGCCTTGGCAAGAAACTATGCCCGACGGTTTGCATCCACCAGCAGAAGGAGAATCAGAAGAGCAATTGTGTGTCCCCATAGTGGGATCATCGTTGCATTTGCCACTGATGCAAATGAGTTGGCCCGAGCAATCGTTTAGGTTTCGACAAGGTTCTCCACATAAGGAGATGGAACTTATAAGAGTAGGAAGGAGAAAGAGAGAAAGAAAGGATAGAAGTGCATGAGCCATTGTGAGAACAAGATTGGTTGGATGTTGTGAGAGGTGAAGAGATAGAGAAGGATGTTTGTTTTACTGTCTTTTTAAGGAGATTAAGTTTTGACCATATATGAAGAAAATTCAGAGTAATGTAAACCTTAGTCCTGAAACCTCTGCCAGTTGGTTTCTTTTTTACTTTTCTTTCCTTTGAATCTTTTAGTCGGCTTATCTTGAACCAAGCATAGCCACAAATTCTCCGAGCATTTAAAAAAAAGTCATAAAATTCTTCAATAATGAATCAGTCCATTAAATGGATCAATTGCCGATTTATTAAATAATCAGAGTCTGTTACATATTTTAACCTTCAACCTTAAAATTTAATCTTCTTCAACCTTAAAATGTCGAGAATTTTCTCGAACTTAGCCAAATTATGCGAAATGAACTGAACTTAATAATCGTCAAATCCAAATTTGGTTAGTATGAACACGACATAAATTCCCTTAAAGTAAAGTTTGAAGAATGAGTCTAATTAGCCTTACAATGATAGTGAGGAAAATAGATCTTACTAAACCTCATTAACCATAAAAATAGACATTGAGATTCGTGAAACAAACCCTCAAGATTTATAATAAATTTCAAAGTCTTATTTTACACATCTCGAAGTCTTTTGACGGTGGATGAGACTTAACAAGACTTTCTTCGTCAATATCATTGTAAGAAAAGGTTTTCTCTTGAAGAATTGGGTTCGAGGTTTGCTCGTAAAAGACACTTTTCTTTCAGTTTTTTGTCTTTTGCCAAGATGCAGAAATCTGTACCTAATTAACCTGTGACATACTTTTCATGAGGCCCACACTGCTTCCGTGACATGACACTCGTACCTCGAATGACGCTAGTTCCACGCACGAGGTAAGTGTTCATATGTAAGTGTCAAGATTGCCTGATTACTTTAATAGGATCAAATCTTACTACAGATCGTTCAGCCAACATGGATTACCACATTAACAATCTCCAAAACCCTAGTCCTCTAGATTTTATGAAAAAATTATATATATATAAAGATAGTATTCTTTTGATAAAATTCTAAACAATATTCTAAACAAAGCATATCTTATAGGAGTTAAAAATTTCGGAATGAACTCATTTTTTGGGAGGATGATAGCTATAGCGAGAAAATCATTCTCACAAAAAATTAGTCAATTATGAAATTTCTAACCCTAATTTATGAGTTGAAGAATAGTGAATCGTCAATTTTTAACTGTTAGTTTGTAATCATTTTTCATGGGGTTAAAAATTTCAGAATTGGTTGATTTTTTGCAAAAATGATCTATTGACTATAGAGATCATCATCACAAAAAATCAGTCCATTCCAAAACTTAATCATATAAGACAAAAATTGATCTAGATTGTTGTATAGGATTTTGTCAAAATAACCCAACCCAAATATATATAACTTTATTCAACTAACACTGAGGGGGTGGTTCAATGGAAATTTCAAATCCAATAAGCAGTGAGAGTGTCTGTAGGTTGTGTCTCAATACCCAAGATAAGCAATATTTTCTTGGGACAACCTCCGAGGGTGTTCCTTTACTTAGTTGGTGCGTGTGATGTATGAGTGTTGCACGAGCCTGAGGGAGGGTCCCATATGCCTTGGTTTCGGCCCTATCTCATCTGCACCATCCTAGTTGAACGTAAGTCCGTACATCTCCGTTTAAAAAAAAAAAAGAAAAAAAAACTTGATTCAAGGTGTTGAAAATGGACATAAGTCGAACTCCCAAATTTAAAAATAAAAATCTAATGGGAGGGATTTCTACTAAATAATTCTTAACTTTTGAGTGGTGTCTTGATAGTTTATTTAGTAAACTTTTTATATCTAAACCGTCCATCAAACTCATCTCTCTTTATAAATTTTTTGGAGTACCCATACCATCCTTTTCTCATTTTCTTCATATACTTAGGTTTTTTACTAGTGATTATAATCAATTTTCGATAATTTTTTTAAATGTGAATGGTAAATGTTGACTGATACATTCTTAATTTTAAACATTTAGGTATATTTTTTGATTTATTTAGACGATTTATGACAATAAATAACAAATGAAGTTAGAATACTAAAGTTTTGTAGATTTTGATGTAACTTTTGATTTTAGTGTTTGTATCACAACTATAATATATATATTTTAAGTATTTCAAGGGAATTTATCTAGTATTGAAGTCATAAAAAAATAAAATTTTCTTTTAAAATACATTGTAGACACTCTATTTTTTTACTTTCGTCTGATTCACCGACTCGTCATGATAATTGTCCAAGAATTCTGAAATGAGTTTACATTATTATAAATACTCCGAGATGAGTATAAAATTCCCCAAGTCCTAAAATGAACTAAAGCTACATGTATCCGAGAGATGATAGAAAGAAAATAATAAAAAAAAAGGATAATTGAGAGAGAGCTTTTGCTAAGCGACCACCCTTCCCTACAAAAAATCATCACATTAACTTATCATGGTAAATAAAAAATAAGAACCTAAGTCATATGTCTAAAATCCCTCGACATAGGTAAAGTGATGAAAATACCCTTAAGACCTAATTAAGTGGTATTAAAAAATAACAAAACAAATCCAAAACCCAAACCTGATTCGACTAAATACAAAACAATTCATCTTACCCTAACACAACTTACTTTATCCCAACCAACTACACCTTTACCTCCTTACACGTGGCCCCCCACCTTACAATACTCCAACTACCAATCCCACTCATCTCACACGCACAAGCACAAATACACAAAACAGCTCTCCGCTCTCACGTTTCCCTCATACGTGGCCCCCAATTAGACCTTCTAACATTTCATCCCCAACTCTCTCATTCATAAACCCTTCCCCCCCACACGTTTTTTTTTTCCATACCTTCTCTCTACATTTTCTTCTTCAACTTCCTCCTACAACACAAATCAACTTCCATCATCTCCTTTTTTTCTCTCAAAAAACTCACCCACGAAGAGAGTGAGGTTGCTTTGGGAAGCCTATAAAAGGGAGAGAAATCCATTGTTTTGGGCATCCAAATCTTTTCAAATTAATTTCTTCCCCCTAGAGTCTCTTTCTCTCTCCTTCTCATTTAGAGGTTAAAGTAGGAAAAAGTAGTTGCTCTCCGTTTCTTTGAAGAAAACGCGGCAATCAAATTGGAGTTCGTTGGTTCAATTATTTTTGTCGATTGAATCTGTTAAAATTCAACACCAGCCCAAATTGGAAAAGCCCACATTTATTGTCCAAGCCCAATAGTTATTTATACCCCAATTTCTAGAATCTTCCTAGAGAAAACTCTAGATGTCTTTAGATAAGAGAAAAATAGAAGATTCTATAATTTTAGATATTTTCATAGAAAACTCTAGACTAATAGATATTTTTAGAAAGTTCTAGATGACAAAATTGTAACCACTAGATTAAGAATGTGTTGGCACAATCCTAACCATTAGTTAAGGAGGTGCCACTAGTATAAATAGGGGTGAGTCCTTTCATTTTGTAATCAAGTAGTAAGAAACAAGTTGTGAGAAATAAGTTGTGAGTAAGAAGTCTTGAGAGGTTGTAAAAAGTGTGAGTGTTTGTAAAAGTGTGTTTTTCTTAATAGAGTGTTATTTTCTTCTTTAACTTGTGAGTGATATCTTTATTGAGGGTATAGTACAAGTAAATTGTTTACTTGTTTATATCCAATATTTGTGCATTTATAGTCAAGTACTCTAGTTTTTTCTTCAACAATTGGTATCAGAGCCAGGTTGTCAAGGATCGATTTTGGTGGAATTATCTTGAGTCGTGAGGAGTTTACTACTCTACAAGATCATTAGTCAAGTTTGTTCCGTTCAGTCGAAGCTCTGTCAGTACGATGGGTGACCTTCAAGTAGTTGGAGGAATCAAGAAGCTCAACAACCAAAACTACAACACGTGGGCAACATGCATGGAGTCTTACCTACAAGGTCAAGACCTTTGGGAGATTGTTGGTGGTAGTGAAGTTACGCAACCGACAACAGAAGATGCCAATGGCATTTTGAGAAAATGGAAGATTAAAGCAGGCAAGGCGATGTTTGCTTTAAAGACCACAATTGAAGAAGAAATGTTAGAGCACATTCGAGATGCCAAAACACCGAAAGAAGCATGGGATACTTTCGCTACACTCTTTTCAAAGAAGAACGATATAAAGCTACAACTTCTCGAGAACGAGCTGCTATCAATGGCGCAACGTGATATGACGATCGCCCAATACTTTCATAAGGTGAAGTCGATATGCCGTGAAATTTCAGAGTTAGATCCGAATGCTGCTATTGGAGAAACCAGGATAAAAAGAATAATTATCCATGGTTTGCGACCCGAATACCGAGGTTTTATTGCTGCAGTACAAGGATGGCCGACACAACCATCACTTATTGAGCTCGAAAATTTGCTTGTTGGTCAAGAAGTTTTGGCTAAGCAAATGGGAGGAGTCTCGTTGAAGGATAAGGAAGAAGCACTTTACACAAGCAAAAGTAAAGGTAGCTTCAAGCAGTACGTCAGAGGTGGATCTAAAACGAATGGTGACACGATAAGAGGTCATCAAAGAGAGGGAGGCTCTCGTCCAGGGGGAGCTTCAAAGAATCACGGTAATAGTAGAAGGTTCGAAGGCGATTACTACAATTGCGGGAAGAAAGGCCACATGGCGAAAGACCGCTGGTCTAAGAAAAAGCATGCTGAAAGTAATGCTGCTACTTCCAATTCTAAAGAGAAAATCGAAGATGGATGGGATGTTGAAGCATCGTTTGTAAAGGAAGAAGAAGAAGTAGCTCTTACAGCTACATTTGAACGGATTGACTACGAGAATGACTGGATCGTAGACTCGGGGTGCTCAAATCACATGACAGGTGATAGACAGAAGTTGCAAAATTTGTCCGAGTATAAGGGAAGTCGTGTGGTGGTGACAGCTGACAACTCAAGGTTACCGATAGCTCACATCGGTAAGACGATAGTCACACCTCGTTATAATTCTAACCAGGTGCCACTTCAAGATGTCTACCATGTTCCAGGAATGAAGAAAAATTTGTTATCTGTAGCTCAACTAACATCATCAGGCTACTATGTCTTGTTCGGTCCCCAAGATGTGAAGGTATATCGTGACATCAAAATCTCATAAAAGCCAACGATGGAGGGACGACGATTGGAGTCAGTTTACGTAATGTCAGCAGAGTCTGCATATGTAGACAAGACAAGAAGGAACGAGACAGCAGATTTGTGGCACATGCGGTTGAGTCATGTTAGCTATTCCAAGTTAAGTGTGATGGTAAAGAAGTCGATGCTTAAGGGACTTCCTCAGCTTGACGTGAGAACAGACACGGTCTGTGCAGGATGCCAGTATGGCAAAGCACATCAATTGCCATACGAGAAATCGAAGTTTAAAGCAAAGGAACCATTAGAGTTAGTTCACTCTGATGTGTTCGGGCCAGTCAAGCAACCATCAATCGGCGGAATGCGGTACATGGTAACCTTCATTGATGACTTCTCTAGGTATGTGTGGGTTTTCTTTATGAAAGAAAAATCTGAAACCTTTTCAAAGTTTAAAGAGTTCAAAGAGATAGTTGAAGGAGAAGTAGGAAAGAAGATCCGTTGCTTGCGCACAGACAACGGAGGAGAATATAGCTCGGACGAGTTCTCTCTATACCTACGAGAATGCAAAATACGTCGTCAGTATACATGTGCCAATACACCACAACAGAATGGTGTAGCAGAAAGAAAGAATCGACATCTTGCAGAAACTTGTCGGAGTATGCTACATGCAAAGAATGTACCTGGAAGATTTTGGGCCGAAGCTATGAGAACAGCAACCCATGTGATCAACAAACTTCCTCAACCAAGGTTAGAGTTTGTTTCACCCTTTGAAAAACTGTGGGACATAAAGCCTACAGTTAGCTACTTTCGAGTATTCGGATGTGTATGCTATGTATTTGTTCCTGATCATTTACGTAGCAAGTTCGATAAGAAAGCAGTCAGATGTATCTTTGTTGGATACGATAATCAGAGAAAGGGGTGGAGATGCTGTGATCCTACAACTGGAAGGTGTTATACATCGCGAGATGTGGTATTCGACGAAGCATCTTCTTGGTGGTCCTCAGGAAAAGAGGTGTTGCCAGACTCAAGAGAATTCGAAGACAAACTACAACAAAAGATGGAGGAGCACACTGTCAACATTCAACCAAGTTCAGATGAGGCTGGAGATCTGCATGACAGTGATGGTGATCAAGAGATGGCCCAGAATCCTTGGGAAACTGGTGTGTATCAACAAGAAGATCATCATGGAGAAACGGAAGTATCAACTCCACAATCACAACTGAGAAGGTCAAACAGAATTCGCAAACCAAATCCCAAATATGCCAATGCAGCCATAGCTGAAGAAGCAACTGCTAAAGAACCCGAGACATTTGAAGAAGCATCACAAAACTCTGAGTGGATCAAAGCTATGGAAGAAGAAGTCACAGCGTTAAAGCAAAATCAGACCTGGGATCTGGTGCCAAAGCCAAAAGATGTGAAACCCATATCCTGCAAATGGGTTTACAAGATAAAGCGTCGTCCAAATGGATCAATTGAGAGGTATAAGGCTAGACTGGTGGCTCGAGGGTTTTCTCAACAAAATGGGCTAGACTATGATGAAACATTTAGTCCGGTGGCGAAACTTACAACTGTACGAGTCCTACTAGCACTTGCAGCCACCAAAGATTGGAACCTGTGGTAGATGGATGTGAAGAATGCCTTTCTACACGGGGAGTTAGATCGAGAGATCCATATGATCCAGCCAACAGGTTTTCAAAACCAAGATCATCCTGAGTATGTGTGTAAACTGCGAAAGGCACTCTACGGATTAAAACAAGCACCAAGGGCATGGTACGGTAAGATTTCTGAATTTCTTACTCAAGGTGGCTATTCAGTAACATCTGCAGATTCCAGTTTGTTTGTTAAAGCTAATGGAGGAAAATTAGCTATCGTGCTTGTGTACGTGGATGATTTAATCATAACGGGTGATGATGAGGCAGAAATCCTTCGAACAAAGGAGAATCTATCTGTTCGTTTCCAAATGAAAGAACTTGGACAACTCAAGCACTTCCTTGGTTTAGTAGTTGATCATACACAAGAAGGAATATTTCTCTGCCAGCAAAAATATTCTAGAGATTTATTGAAGAAGTTCGGAATGCTCGAAAGTAAACCAATCTCAACACCAATGGAACCAAATGCTAAGCTGTGTGCACATGAAGGAAAAGACTTGAAAGATGCAACGATGTATCGACAACTGGTAGGTAGTCTTATCTACTTGACTTTGACTCGACCTGACATTTCTTATGCAGTTGGTGTGATGAGTCGGTACATGCAAAATCCAAAGAAGCCACATTTGGAAGCAGTCCGACGAATACTAAGATACGTGAAGGGTACAATTGACTATGGTCTTTTGTACAAGAAAGACAAAGATTGCAAGCTAGTTGGCTACTGTGATGCTGACTATGCAGGAGATCACGACACTCGCCGATCAACTACTGGGTATATGTTTACTCTTGGATCGGGAGTGATTTCTTGGTGTAGCAAGAGACAACCGACTGTGTCTTTATCAACAACAGAAGCAGAATATCGAGCAGCAGCAACAGCAGCTCAAGAGAGTATGTGGCTGATACAGTTGATGAATGATCTACATCAATCAATAAATTATGCGGTTCTATTATACTGTGATAACCAGTCAGCAATCCGCTTGACAGAGAATCCAGTTTTTCATGCAAGAACTAAACATGTGGAAGTGCATTATCATTTTGTTAGAGAAAAGGTTCTTCAAGAAGATATAGAAATGAGACAAATCAAAATAGATGATCAAGTTGCAGACTTGCTCACAAAAGGATTGAGTACTGGCAAGTTTGAAAACTTTCGTCGTCAACTCAACATGGTGCAAAGAGTAAGAGCTGGTGTTGAGGGGGAGTGTTAAAATTCAACACCAGCCCAAATTGGAAAAGCCCACATTTATTGTCCAAGCCCAATAGTTATTTATACCCCAATTTCTAGAATCTTCCTAGAGAAAACTCTAGATGTATTTAGATAAGAGAAAAATAGAAGATTCTAGAATTTTAGATATTTTGGTAGAAAATTCTAGACTAATAGATATTTTTAGAAAGTTCTAGATGACAAAATTGTAACCACTAGATTAAGAATGTGTTGGCACAATCCTAACCATTAGTTAAGGAGGTGCCACTAGTATAAATAGGGGTGAGTCCTCTCATTTTGTAATCAAGTTGTAAGAAACAAGTTGTGAGAAATAAGTTGTGAGTAAGAAGTCTTGAGAGGTTGTAAAAAGTGTGAGTGTTTGTAAAAGTGTGTTTTTCTTAATAGAGTGTTATTTTCTTCTTTAACTTGTGAGTGATATCTTTATTGAGGGTATAGTACAAGTAAATTGTTTACTTGTTTATATCCAATATTTGTGCATTTATAGTCAAGTACTCTAGTTTTTTCCTCAACAGAATCGTTGTGGGCGTTTTAACTTTTGCATGAAATATGTTAGACTTTATATCTAAACTATCAAGGCCAAAATCTTTATTTTATTTTTATTTAAATCAACTTCAAATTAATAATTTCTATTTGGGTAACTGCATACGAAATAACATCTAATTTTTTGAGTTGATTAAGGTGCAAAGATATATATTCATTTCCATGATCGTCGGTTTAATCGTCAAGTTAACTCATTATTTGTTCATGGGAAGAAAATTTAGGTTTAGTTTCTTTTACACTTAGTCGCCAAGTCGACTCGTTGGTTGCTTCAGTCTTGAAGGTCTTTTTGGTCCATCTTTGTGTTGATGATCAAGTCATGAAAGCCACTTTGAGTTCAATCAGTTGCTGGCCAATGGGTTGTCAAGGAGAGTTAAGAGTCTTACTAACTTAGTAGGATTCCAAACTTTTTGGCTAACCTTGTGATATCCAAAAACTTGATCTCATGCCTCTAGAATAAAAAAAAAAATTTATTTTCTTTCTTTTTAATTTTTTTTTTTAATTTATTTTATTATTGGAATTTAAGTTTACCATGAAGTAAACTCAAAAAGAATTAGACATTTATTAAGAGGGAAAGTAGTCTTGAGCTCAAACATTTGTTGAGTTAACTTTTTGTTCTAGTCACGTGGTACAATTGAAATTAGTTTAGTGCTTCGGGAGTTATCGGGTTGACTCACTATTTTAAAGGCGTAACATTGCACAAAAATTAAAGAATTTCAAAAGAAAGCATTGAGTGGATTCAACATTTTTGGGCAACGTGGCATACATGAAATTGCTTTCATCAATTTGCGAGTTAACCCATTATTTTGTGCAAAGTGGCATGTTTGGTTTTGAGAAATGTCCTGTCAAGTTAACCCATTGTGTGACATGGAACGAAAATCAATTTTCACAAATTAGTTTTTATTGAGTCAACTCGGTAGAAATCTGGAATTGGTTAAACTTCAAATTTGGCATGGATTCATCTTTCAACTAAAATAAAATGATGAGATGATGATGATGATCAAAATCATTCCCTCTAGGATAGCATATTGACCTTATTCTACTTAGGTTGACCTTAGTCTAATTGATGTATCGTAGTAGAGACTGACTCTTAAGTCAGACAGAACCGATGCCTAACATTCGGATTCTGTAATTTGACCCACGTACCAAGGATCTCAAACGCAGACCGACTCGAATTTGATTCGGTGTCAATTTTGGTTCTAGACTTAAACTGGGTGGCGACTCCCAAACCGATCTCTCCGAGGGCTCCCTCGAGATTTTCCTCGGCGCCTTCATATATTTACAAAGTCGAGTTCATCATTTTTTATTGTCAAGTTCAACAATTTTACATCAAGATCAATGTTTCCTAGTGTTGAGATCAATATATTTTTTTTAATGTTGATCTCGACAATAAAAATTGTTGAACTCAATTATAAAAATATTTTGAACTCAACAATAAAAATTGTCGAACTCAACAATTTTTAAATTTTTTTTCAAACTCAACAATAAAAAATGTTGAACTCATCAATTAAAAAATGTTAATCTCGATTATAAAAATGTTAAACTTAACAATAAAAAATGGTGAACTCGACAATCTATGGAATTCAGATTTTTTTTCTTATTTTTTCAACTTCGATAGATCTTCTTGAAATATCCAAATAGATCTTCTCGAAATATCCAAATACAAATATTATAATTGTGAAACAGACAAATAAAAAGTTGCAATAAAATCTTCAAAATTTTTAGAATCCCAACTTAGCTCCTCATTTTTTTTACTATGGAAATCCTTTTTGTTTTTGAGGTTTGAAGGTTGAAGGAGATAGATTCTTAAGATTGTAGGATAATATATATATATATTTTTCATGGAGGTTTAAGAAATTGAAGATGGCTGGTTTTAGGTCGGAAACAGTTTTTTACCCCCTAAAAGTTGAATGTGAGTGTATTTAGGTAATTTTTCCTTAATAACTTGGGAAGATAGGGTTATAGGGAGCATATCTAATCGCCCAAAAAGGAAAGAAAGAAGACAAATCCATTCAATTTTTATTCTAGTTGTTCAAGCCATCTTGAATGAAGTCTCTTGTTATTGGATTCTGTTGGATTTTCATCCTAGGATTATTTTTCCTTCTCAGAAACGATAACAAATTTTCTTTTCTCCCACGAAGATTATATTGTATTTGGATTAACTAATATCAACTAGAGTTATTTAGTTATATATAGTTCTATTTCTATGTATTACTTTCTATATAAACCCATTAGAGTTCTTGCAACTGTGAGATTCAACAATAGAAGAAATAAATATTAGATTATGATTAAATTAATTAATTAATTAATTAAAGTTAAATTTAGTTAAATTTCTTTTTATTATTTTTAATTAAACATTAGTATAGTTCTTATAATTATGAGATCAGATAAGAAAAGAATAATTTTTTTATATCAAATGATCTCTTGTAATTGTGAGATCCCCTGATAAAAGAATAATTCATAATTTATATTTCCTTATATAATACGATTACTGCTAGCAACATGAATTATAATTTCTTACTTTCACAACCATATCATATTTAACCCTTCTCATATCCATTTAAGCTGTTGTTTACTACTGGATATGTTGATTACCATTTGATTGCCTGGGCATATTATTTGATGTTTACTACATAATAAAATAAACCATGTTATTTCTATTACCAATGTAACAGTTGTGATAATACTTTAAAAAAAAATAAAAAATCAAATGCCGCTTTTCAAAGTAATTTAAAAATAATCTTTAAATATTGGACAACAGTGTTATTTATTATTTTGAAAAATGAAGAGTCTTAATTATTTAATAATTAAGAATAATGATTTTCTGACGCCCCATCATAGAACCATAGATCATTTGCTTCGGGATACATAGAAACATAAATTTTTTCTTGTGTATCCCGAGGCAAATGATCTACAATTCTGTGATGGGGGTGTGGGAGGTATGTCAGAGTGGGGCACCAGAAAATCACTACTCTTATTTTAATTAGATGTCGTTGAATATTTTTTCTTTTCTTGAAATAAGTTTTCCCAATGTTAGATGAAATATATGATAATGAGGTTTTTTTTTTTTTTTTAATCAAAGAATCTAGGTCTCATAGACCACTCGACTAATTAGTTAGGTTTTTTTTTTTTTTTTTTTGAACCAAGGAATCTGAATTTGGGCCTTATAGAACACCTGACTAATCTTCGGGGCACGTACAAACCCCTCCCCTCACATGCACTGGGCATGGGCGCCGGGGGGGGTATGTCAGAGGAGGGCTTCAGAAAATCATGACTCTTATTTTAATTAGATGTCGTTTGAATATATTTTCTTTTCTTGAAATAAGTTTTCCCAATGTTAGAGGAAATATATGGTAATGAGTTGTTTATTTATTTATTTTTAATTGAAGAATCTAGGTGAAAGCACCCTCGATCCGCGGGGAGCGCGGATCCGCTTTTGACCCTTGAGGTTTGGGAGTCGCCACCTAGTTATTGTGGTCTAGGAACCAAACTGACTCTAACATGGATAAAAAGAACTAATCTATCACAAAAAATCTGGATCCGGGGATCATGTTACGGGGTTGGAAGGTGTTAGGCACCAACCCCGCCCGGCCATGGCCGGTTTCTACTTATCCCAAATAAATCTACATCGCTAATGACAAACCTAGATTAAAAAAATAATAAAAATAAAAAAACTTACCTTCGATCTACAAAAGTACTATTCCCTCAGATCTGGTGAAAATGGCTCCTTGTACCGTATTCCTTACTTAATTCTATCTTCAGATCTGATTTCTGATCTCCGAGGTAAGGTATCTCCTTCTTGGATCTGGGTGCTTCGAATTTGTTGTGGATTTTTAGGATGTTTTTGAGAGGTTTTTGGGTGTTTTTTAGGCTAAAATCAGAGCAGGGGTGTTAGATAAGGAGTTGGGACTCCAAAATTAGGATTTTGGAGAGGTTGTGGAGGCTTCTTCACCTACTTTTCCTAGGGTTTTTTATTTAATACGAAAATAGGGTATGGAAGCTCCTATTTATAAAATTTTTAGAAGCATTAGGGTTTGATTAGGGTTTCTTTTTAGGGTTTCAATTAGGGTTTAGACTTTGGTCTCATGAGATGGACTTAGTCATTAGGGTTTTGACTTAGGGTTTTGACTTTAGTCTTATGAGATTGATTTGATTAGATTAGGGTTTTGATTTAGGATTTGACTTTAGTCTTA
Source organism: Akebia trifoliata (assembly GCF_017979445.1). Taxonomy (NCBI): domain Eukaryota; kingdom Viridiplantae; phylum Streptophyta; class Magnoliopsida; order Ranunculales; family Lardizabalaceae; genus Akebia; species Akebia trifoliata. Next base: position 25,253,513 of record NC_141389.1, read on the forward strand.
TGAGATTGACTTGATTAGTTGAGATTAAGGTTTTGATTTAGGGTTTTGACTTTAGTCTTATGAGATTGATTTTAATACTTGACTTTTAGTCTTACTTAATTAACTTTAATTTTGGCTTTAGTCTTATTTAATTGACTTTAATATCTTGACTTTAGTCTTACTTGATTGAATTTAAATTTTTGGAGAACCCCTCTGTATTATATCTTTAATTCTTTGGACCCCCAAATGGAAAAGTCCTTAAAGAAATATCTTACGAACCCTCAACAATTTTGCCTGAAAGCCTGATTGATCGATTTTTTTGTTCACATTTTAAAATTAATTTTATTAATGTTTCACTTTAATTATTTAATGTTTTATTTATTAATTTCAAATTTTTTAATTATGAAAATTGTGAAATTACTGTTTTGCCCCCGGAGAGGACTTTTCACGTTTTAAGTCGATTTTTAATGTTTTAGGATGTTTTAGAATCGATTTTTCGTAAGAAATTCAATGGAAATATTAGTTTGTGTCATTTATGAAATTTTTTGTGTGAAATGGTTGTGAACTTTATGAGGGGCATTTTCGTAATTTTGTCGAATTCTGTGAAAATTGGCTAAACGATTTATTTGGTTTCGATTTATTATTTTATGTGTTTGAATGAATTTTTCTAAGCGTAATGTAGGCTCTAGGGTTGTTTTGATGTTAGGGGTATTTTGGTAATTTGATAGTTTTTTAGTGATTTTTATCGTGAAGCTTCTTTTTGTCTGAAAAATGATGATTTCTATGTTTCTGGAGTCGTATTTTCCTAGCGTAGCGTGGTTTCTAAGGTTTTGTTAGTTTGAGATACCTCATCCGGATTTCTGAAACACACCTGGTAACAAAATAAAGCAATGGAATACACATCCATCATTGAAAATCATTGCGATCGGGTTGACGAGTTGATTAATCAGGCGGATGCAAAAATGGGGTGTCTACACTAGGCCTCATAGACCACTCGACTAATCTATAGGGCACGTGCAACCCCCTCTACCCACGTGCACCAAATAGTTTTTGGGATAAGTCCGTGAGGGTGGCCCCTAAGGGCGGATTTGAACTCAAGACATCTGCTTCTTGAGGTGTGGTCTTGACCAGCTCACCAGTGGTGGATTTACATTGGGGGTTGTAGGGGTACTTGCCCCTGTCAAGAATTTTTTAAGTTTATAGATATTTGAGCTATTGTGACAAATTTTAGCGGTAGATAAAAAATTCTGCCACTATTGACCCCACAAATATTTTTTCCACTGTTAGTTGTCCCTCACAACTTTATTTTTTCACTCTTATTTGTCCCTACAAAAAATTTTCTACTCTTGGTTGTCCCCACATGGGCAAAATCGTGGCTCCGCCCCTGTTTATGATAGCGATTTCTACCATGTAACAACGTAATAAGACACTCACAGATGATCATGTCATTTTATTAACCTTTTTTTAAATATTTGTATAAATATTTAAATGTTTTCTCTTCCTACACTACGAGAAAACTAGAAAATTCGACAGAAAAAATTGTTGGCCCACGAATTTTAGAAACTGAATTTTGACGGTCTAGGATCGTGGAAATTTTAGATATTCCTAGTTTTGATGGCTTAGAGCTATCAAATTTCTCTCATTCTTTATTAATTTGACAGTTCGGCCTATAAAAAAAAAATGACAATGAAAAGTTTGATGCCAATTCAACCCTTTTGTCCGTTGAATTTTATGAAATTTGACGGCCTAGAGCATCAAATTTGGGTTTTTTTTCACATTGTGCTAATAAAGTGCAGCAATGTTTTTTTAGTGTAGTTTTTTGAATAATGATAATTCTTTTAGATTAAAATAGTAGAAAATATAACTAAAATTAACCTAATGGATAAGTACAATAACTATGTAAAAAAAGTTTATGAAGACATTATTAAAGTAAGAAAATGTAGATAAGTTTTTATTTAATTAAAATATGGAGTTTTCAAAATCCATATAAAAACAATATTTGCAAAAATAGGCTAATCTAACTTATGATGTTATAGATCAAGTAATCTTATGAATGATTTGGTAATCTCTATAACACAATGATGATATTACAAAATTATCCGTTAAAAGTTTTACATCACGAAGATACACAATGTAATTATACATCAGAGTTACGTATTCACGGTAAATGGGGCATAAATTGGGTTCAGGTCTAAGTATGATTAGCAGATGGGTTGGATCGACGCCCGAACCAAATGCTTCCTAATGTATATATACAGGTGACTTGGGATTGAATGGTTGGTTGAAAATGTCTGAATAGCTAAGTAATCATTAAGTGCAGTAGGATTTCCAAATGCTTCTCATCCAAAACTTTGCTTCAATATAGATGATAAGTTGTTGAGAAACTTCTAAGAATATATTCTAAGCCAAGGTGAAGATAATCATGCACTAAAACAGGAAAACTACAGTGTTTAGTTGACTTTGTTAGAGCTTCATCCACTAAAAGGTGATATATCTGTTAAGAGTGTTCATATTGACAAAGAAATTCTAGCAATCCATCATTTAAATGTTGTTAAAAACAATTTAGTGGAATTAAATGTGGGTGTCATTTGTTTTTGCCCCATTTTGGTGGGGACCCCATAGCCTAATCTTGAGTAACTTTCAATGCTATAATCTTAGCTCTTTATCCCTATATAAAGAGTTGAACACTCCCTTTATTAAACCATTAACTCAAACTGCCTTTCATCTCTTCTTGGTGCTTCCACTTTACTTAGGTAATTAAGCAAATATTTGTTTCCTTTCTTTCTTTCATTCATTCTATTTATTTTTTTTCTCTTTTAATAAAATTATATTGGTTACTGATAATCTTTATTTATTTATTTTTGTTAATGTTTCAAACCATTATGTATTTCGGTTGATAACAGCGTATGATCGAACCTTGAAAATGAAGTTGGTAGCATTTCTTGTATCCCTGATGATGGTGACCTCTTGCTTGGCCATGAACCGAAGAGGTCTAATGGCTGAAGTACAGGTGCGAGACATCGAAAAAGGCATAGAAGGAGAAGGTGACAAGGAGAAGAGCAAAGATATGTATCCTCAAAGCAGTACCAACGACCATCACACCATACCTAGGCATGACTTCAACAACTGGGGCAAAGGAGATGGTGGGGGCAATGATGGGAATGGCTAATTTTTCATATGTGGGGGGTTTTATTACATGATTAATTAGTATTATCTGTTTATAAATATCAGTTAATAGTCTAAATCCAGATGTAGATATGGAATATAATGGCTAGTATACTTGCATGAATATATTGCAAATAAAACATATTTTATATATATAAAGGTTTTATACTTCCACCATGATATTGCAATTTGATGGGCTTGGACCAGAAAGCTTTTTAGACTGTCTGTAGGTTTAAGGTCCACCATGCCCGGGCACGGACAGGTTAATTTTAGCTTATTATATCCCAATCATCATCTTTTCTAGGACAGTTTTGGGCCCACGACCAATGAATGGTTGGTCCACCATTGGATCAACTTACTCTGATAATCAGTCTGATTGGTGATATTATGCATTATTTTACATTATTTGGAACGGTTGAGATGGAACTTTGTTATCTTGGAAACCTATATTTCTCCTCCCATCTCAGACGCTATATTGGAGACTAAACAAATCCTAGTGATACACTAGGGAAACTGATCCCCATAGAACCTTAACAGTCTCCAAAGAACAGCTGAGAGCCTGAGAAGAGAAGAGATACCGTAAGGATCACCAGCAAAAGTGATCCCTAGGAAACCTTTATTTACACTCCCATCTCATCCTTTTGTTCAACACACAAAGTTGTTCGAGACTAGAAAAGTCCAACATAAAATGATGGGTGTGACGCTAATCCACCTAAGAAATTAAGAACATAAAACCAACTAAAAATCCTTACTATTTGGATTAAAGATTTGAAATATATGTAAATGGAGAATCCCAAGTGTGGGGCAGACAATATGTGAAAAAGTGCTAAATTGGACGCCAAAGTTTGTTGAATTTAACCTTTTTTTCACATAGTGTTTAAAAGAGACATAGAATTACCCTTTTTTTCCACTTATTTAGTGAGAGAAGCATCCACCTCTAATTCAAGAACTTAAAAGTCTGAATATGATGTTCTCAACTCAGAATCAAGCACCCGAACCTAAGACACTATTGTTGAGTCCCCAACACCAAAAGGGAAGCTAACAATGGGGAAAACCTACACATTTTTAAGTGTTTTAATTGTAATTGGATTTTGATTCAAATATATTAATTAGTAATACGTTGGAATTAAATAAAGAATCCTCATTAGAATTTTATTGATTAGGAAATTTTGATGAAAAGAAATCCTAATAAAAGAGGAACTCTAGGCCCTCTATTTTTATTTATAAAAGAATGGAATGACACCCCTATTAATGAATCAACTAAAAATGTTGGAATATTAATTCTAGTAATTTTGGCCTTAATCCATCAAGAACAGTGAACCATAGCTTATCCGAAGAAGAGAGAGAGAGAGAGAGAGGAGAAGATGAGTCTAATAGTCAAAAGGAGTGAGTTGATTAAAACGACGGGAGCTTGTTTCATTCTTCCATATCTTATTCAATCAATTTATTAATCTCAATGGCACAATGTACGCTTGCATATGACCTTTTAAATTTCAGATCATAATTATGACAACCTCGAAATATGTGATTGATTAGTCCATGAAATTTATGTTGAGTGAAATTTGTAATCCATAAAATTTCTAGCAGGTTCTCTAGAAAATAGTGTCATGAGGATGTTGATATGGACGCACATGTCTTGACATGCTAACAGGTTATTGTGACGTGGGGTGATTGACCTGATCTTACGTGCTAGACAAAATGCTCAACATCACCCTTAACAGGGGGTTGTTGGACTTGGTATAATGTTGACACATGTCAAATCCATCAAAATGATATTTATCAAATATTTTGCTATTCGTCCAAACATTATAAGTTTAATTGATAGAAATACACTTGAAGGTATGGATACACAATTTGGCGTTAGCTAAATCCTTACTTTCCTAGAATATATGTGGACTCATTTGATCATCAAAGTCTTTACTTGAGATTGAAGGGCATGAATATTACCTTAAAAGTTATAGGTGGTTTATTTTTAGGAAAAAAAAATCAAGATTTTTAATTTGAAAATGAAAAATTAGAAGAATGTTTCGTAAACTTTTGGAAGAAGAACAAGAATGAAGGTTATGAATTTTGCAAAAATTAAATAAAGGCTGCAAAAGAAACAAAAAAATAAAATAAAAAAATCAACAAACTTCAAAATAAAAAATAGGAAGACAGAGAAGAAGGATGATTGAGAGGCAGAGTAATGAGGATTTTAATAAAATTAAAAAATTATAGTTGAAGCCCTGTAGGATGGAGTGACAGTTCAACAATTAATGGGAAAATCACCAGTTAATTAATTCATTAATATTCCAATTTGATTGACTGGTCCCTTTCTTGACAATTTTTTTAAAGAGTCATGATCCAAAATGATGTCCCGCTCGTATAACAATGTTAGGTGTCATGTGGCACATTTTTATTGGAGTTAAAAAATATCGGACAACATGCACGACTTGGTTAAGAGCCCTAGATATTTTAAACTCCAACAAAAAAATACCATGTAGACACCTTACCTTTATTATAAGAAAGGGACACCATTCTTGAACCCAACTCTTTTTGAGTTATTGAAGAGCTTCATCGAATTTTGTTAGTGACCATTGCCTATCGGTGCACTACATAATCTTACTACTCATTGTTAGAGTATTAGATAGGAAGCTATGTAAGAAGGTGTATTGGATTTGAATTAGAATCGATTGTGCTTATCCAATTAGTTAAGATTTGATACTAATTTTTATATAAACCCTCCTAGGATCTCTGTCATTATTATGAAGAGATCATAATTATAATCTTAGATTTTCACGTGGTATCAAAACATTTTCTTCCCCATTCCTTCTTGTTGGGGAAGGAAAGTTACCTTTGGGAAAATCCTACTAGTGTGAGATCCATTGGTTCAAGTGTTAAGGAACATTCTTTTGTTAAAGGATTTGTTTTTGATATATCACAGATTTGGTGTACATCATAGTGTCCCAAAGTCCCACACATATACTAAAAGCCTATTAAACCCATCTATATTCTTATTGCAAAAGACTAGTTTGATCCCAAATCTTGGGCCAAAACATAAATCTTCACCCCCCATTTTATAGATTTTATTTCCCTGCAACTCTCCATCTTTCACCATTCATAATCTCCATTGAGAGATAATTAAGCCACACAATCCAATCAGAGACTCTCGGGAGTGATCATGATAGATCTGATTAAGTGATCATTGGCTTCGATAGACTCCATAATGAGTAGGACGCAACAATGACGACTTTACAGATAGTTGATGAGCACCAGTAGCACGATGGAGGCTTATTGACAATACTAAACATTGAGATCAAGGAATTCAATATTATATAATATCAAACTTATGTTGATTGTTGATCACCATAAATTTGAGGGACGGTGTTAGAGTATTAGATAGGAAGTTACGTAATAAGGTGTATTATAATACACCCAATCATCCTTTAAGGATTAGATCAAATGATTTAGATTAAGATTAGTATTGGAATCGTTGTATTTATCCAATTAGTTAATATTTGTTATTAATTTCTATAAAACCCTCTTAAGATTCTTGTAATAATTATCAAAAAATTAAATTTAATCTTAGATTTTCACATCCGCATCCCTCGCCAAGCGGTAGATGTTTTAGCATGGGTAAAAACCAAAACCTTCCCTCATTGTTACTCAAGCACCACTTGGACTCACTACATTCAGAAGGGATTGAATAGTTGCACATCACCTAGTGCTGATTACATTCCAACAATAAAAATTTATTTTTAGCCTTCTATAAAGTTCTCATTCCATCCCATACTTGCTGCGCCTCATCTTTATATTTAAATTTAATATTATAGGTGTTATTTTTGTCAAAAAAATTCAATAATATTTCAATGTCATAATTGTAATATAATTATATAGTAATGTTGATTAATTTTTTTAAATTATAAATATCTTTTTACAATAAATAATGTTAGAGTGACCTCAAGATTAGACCTCATATCGCATATCTTGACATGAAAATGTGTAAAAATATAGATATTTATTCTTATACATTTTCACGTCAAGATATGAGATATAAGGTAAATTGTTGAGGTCACTTCAGCACAACTCTTTTATTATATATATCTTTGAAATCTTTTGAATTAATATTTTAAATTATAAATAGACTCCTATGATCCATGTGCGTTTATTGCTTTTTATTTATTTATTCCTGGGTTATAATTCTAGTTTTAAAGTCGTTTGACTACATTTGTATAAACCGACAAAGTTCATTAAAAAAACCAACAGGCACTTTCTGTATCTCTTCCTATGTTCATTGGACACTAGAGATATACTTGTGAGACATATCTCTATGAAACTTTTACTTTCTCCAAAGAACAGCTGAAGAAATCTCCTAGGGGATTACAACCCAACTGATCGCTAGAAAATCGCTGCTTCCATATCCCATCTCAGCTATTTGTTCCACACAAATCATTCATAAAACAATACTAGAAGACAAGGGTATGTAAGTCTGTTTGTGTTAGTCTTACATAGAATACCACAGTCAAGTATTGCAAACTTTCATATGAGTTTATTTAAAAATCATTGGATCAATTAAACCAACTACAAATGCAACACAAGTTTCATCTCTCCATCTCAAATTCAACTCTCTCATACTACTTTCTCAACTAAAGTAACCTAGTCCCTCCATTTATTCTAACAATATAAATATATATATATATTATCTAGTGAAACAGGGACTACAGGAGAAATATATCAAACACCATTCATAACTCTTGTAGGGTCCCACCTAGTTAGAAAGCTAGGCCATGGACCATGTTACCTCCACCCTACCTTCATCTATATCAAGCCCCAAAGCTTTCCATACAGCATTGGAACCATCAACGATGTTGTTGTCGCATGGATCTTGATAATCATGCTCTTCGTCGCACCCACGCGTAGAGTCACACTCATCAACTACCTTAGCAGTTGTAGTCCGTCCATTTTTAGCTCTAATTTTGATCATCTTTCCACATCTGCTGCCATCTGCATACCATCCAGTGGACAAGGCAACTATACGTTCTGTGTTCTTATGGTAACTTTCATCACACTCTGAAGGGCCTCCACCATCTTCACCTTCAGCAAAATTATTATTAGAAAGATTGGCAATTGTGGAAGATGTGATAGGAGGTGAACACGTGTAAGTTGGTTTGGTTTTTCTTCCTTTGCAAGCTAGAGTGCCGGACGGTTTGCATCCACCACCAGATGGAGGACGACGAGAGGGAGATCCTCCACCACCACCACCACCTGATGAGGAACATGTGTGAGTCCCAACCTCGGGATCATCATTGCATTTACGATTGATGCAAATGAGTTGACCAGAGCAATCGTCATAGGTTCTACAAGGTCCTCCACAGTGGGAGATGGCAGTTATAAGAGAAGGAAGGATGGTGAAGAGGAGGAGGAGAAGAGAAAGAGAGGGTATAACTGCATGAGTTGCCATAATTATAGAACAAGGTTTGATTGGTTATTTGATGTGAGAAATGAGGAGGGAGTACTGATGGGTATTTATATTGTCTTTCTAAAGAGATTATTGGATAATTGATGAAGAATGGTCAAAGTTCAAAGTGAACTTGGTAACCTTGACATTGACACTTGGAGCCCACACCATCAGCTAAGACATGGTCTTTCATGTGGTGCACTTACTATTTAATTAGCTTTATAACATCTCACGTTCTATGAGGCCAAAGACATTTTCCTACAAAATTAGTAAGGAAAATTTCATTACGACACCTCCATGATATCCAAAAACATGATCTGATTCCACAAGATTATAAAAATAGATAACTTTTCACAATTCGATTTGAATTTTAATTTAATATTTCACAATTGTCCATTTTCAAAACCTTAGATTAAACTCATATATAAATATAAATTTGATTTTTTTTTTCTCTTTTAAATCTGATCTAGAACTTTAGAGGGTTTTAGGGTCATTTCATCAATGTGGACCAAATTGCATTTATCAATGTATTTTCAGAATACCAATGGTTTGTTAACTTGAAAACAATGAAAGTTTTGTTCATATGAAATTGTCATTTTTTTTGTAAAATATCCCAATTTTTTTACTAAACCTGCGAAATAGTCACCTCAAAACCCTTCAAATTCGTTATCGATTTGATAATTAAAATGAATAGTGAGGTAGAATTGTAAATTTGTAAGAAGTTGATCATTTTTTTGTAAATATCCCAATTTTTTTTTTTGCTTAAATTACCATATCATGTGTTGAATATGGGGAAATCTCATTCCAATACATTTTTCATTTTAATTCCGTAAAATACTCTACATGTTTTGGAATTTTGTTTTCAACTATCATCTGTTTTTATTTTTATTTTTTTCTTTTTCTAAGCAAGCAAGATACTTGAATTAAAAATGAAGAACTTTACAATGGTGGAAGGGGCTTACCCCTTAATTATGTGACTCTCACAGATGGAAAACTCAAAAGATCTCCTTGAAAAGCATTACAAGTCAAGAAAGGAAAATTTTCCAGAGATAAGAAAGTTTTAGACGCATGGTTTGCAAGAGCATCCGCTACTCCATTAGCTTCCGTAAAAACATGACGAATCTCCCAAATATTATTAGTAATTCATCAAGCCTTATCAAGATTACGAAAATCAAACTTTCGTTAAGCATTAACAACCAGGGATGAATTAGATTCAATTAACAAGTTAAATCCAATTGTTGGAATCAATAAATTTTGCTATGTTGTTTGAGGACACTCCAATGAAATTGCTATAAGCACTAACAAATTCTCACTGTCCATCAACAAGATCGTCACCTTTATAAGTTACGATATAAATATCAGCGAGATAGCCACTTTTATAAAACAAGATTGTCACTTCAGAATAAATACATGTAATATCACTGATTCATGTTTTATTTATTTTTAGTGAGATCATGATTTAAAATTAAAATTAATCCCTATGATTCTCCTGTTCATATTTTGGGAATTAAAATAAATAATGTACTGAAATGAGAATTTTAAAAAGATACTGCTAAAGTTACATTAAAATTACACCGTGGGGGACATTTCTGACATAGATGTGTATCAGAATCATAGATGCTTTCATTGAGATCTCACTCGTTTCTTGATAAAAGCATTTATGGTTCTAACACACATACACGTTAGATATGTCCCCCACTATGTACATTTCACTGTTACTCCAACACGACTCTTCTAAAAAAAATTGCACATGTTTTGAGTTTTTTTCCACTGTCATCTTTGAGGTGTGGATAAAAGTACGTACCTTAATAATCTTTATTAATGTATCAACTATCCTAGAGATTTGAGGTCGATTAAACGAATCTTATTCTTTCGTTCCACTTTGTTCTAAAGCAAGGCTTATCAAATCAAATCAACTAATTATATATAAATTAAAATTAAGTTTTTAATTAAAAAAAAGATCATGTTAAACTATTACATTAATGTTTGACCATGTTCAAGTCCTCAAGGGCCATGATTTCATCTAATCATATATATTTCCATATGAACCTTTGGATATTAGAAATACCTTCTTCTCTCTTTAAAATCATTCCATAATGAAAGTATAGTCTTTCCAAAAATCTTATCTTAAAAGAAAGATTCTAAATTTTATATTTAGTTCAAAAAAAAAAAAAAAACCTCAATCCAATGGTTGAGTCATTATTGTTCTAAAAATCGACTATTCTTTCAAATGATATATTCTATCCTAAATAAAATCAATTTTCCTAGAAGATCCAATTGCACCATGACCTAATTCTATCTTTAATTGAGTTGGTTTTCTTAGAAACTAAATACAATATGACCTTGCACAATTCAGTGTGATAAATGATCTAAACTCTTTTCATTTAGTAGGGGATCTCTAAGAGCATCTCCAATCAGTTTCTTTATCTTCAAACATAGGGACCATTTTTTCAAAATTCAACTCAAACCAATCTTCAAATTTGTAGGAAGCCCTCTTATTACCATTACTAATGGGTGGCACGGCTCATGTATTACAAAAATTAGGATTTATGCATAACTAATTTTTATAATTATTTAAAAAAATTAAATAAATAATTTAATTTTATATCATATTTTATCATTCAATGTTGTTTAAGAATTTTTTTATTTAAACTGTTACCTATGGTAGTTTTGTATTTAACATAATAAAAAAATTTATTTTATGGGGTTAGGATCCCTTGACTCCTAAGATTGACTCTGAAAAAACACACATGATCCAACTTCTTTAAATGCAGAATTCAATGGTTGAGATTTATTCTCACAATATGTTTTTATGACATTTGTATTATCAAGATACTCATAAATCTCAATCATTGGATTTTGTGTTTAAAGGGTTAAGATTTTATGTTTTTTTCATGAGTCATTCTTTGGAACAATGGATCCCAACCCATTTTTATAATAAAAACTAACCGTAGATAATAAGGTTAAATATTAAAAGTAGGGATATTTCTGTTCTTTCCAAATTTTGTGACAACAAACGCCCATGTGGCCTTCTCTAGTTATAATAGCGAAGATGCGAAAAAAAAAAAAAAAAAACGCATCCATCCAACTTTATTGACTGTGATTGAAATCAAAGAAACTTTTTCAAATTTTAACGACTCTCTCTTTTGAGTTCTTTCCTTCATTAATTGCTTGGCTATTGTTCAACGATTGTTTCGCTACTTTACGTACATCGACTAAGCAACGTGAGTTGGTTCACCATCTGAATGACAGAGATTGATAGAGAATCGACATTGTAATTAGACCTTACCTTTACATTTGGGTAAATATTAGAGATATACTGTGTTTTAAAACTAAAATGACATGCACCCCTTGAGGTAGGTCTTTTTTATAGTTAAGTAAACGATCATATGCGGATACGTCTCATTTTCGAGTCATTTTTTGCTCAGACTCCTCAGGGCTGATTACGTCAAGCATACAAGGGTAGTTTTATTACTAACAAACGTAATTTTGTAAACTAAAAAAGTCATCCATCCAATACGCGAGGATATATGTGATTGGTGGATCCTAGATTTCTACATGAGCAAAATACTTTTTCTCATCTTCAATTTGTACCCTTGGTCATATTTTTTTTATCCTCAATCTTTCACTCTAAGATTTTAGCCCTATCTTGAACTTGGAATTTCTGCTTATATCAACCTACAAAACTTAAAACCGAAGATGGTTTTTGGGAAATTGAAATATTAATTCTTTTACCATCATCTTCAACTGGAATTTTTTTTTTCCTACATCAACATATGCCTAAAAAATTAGATGGATTTCTTGCAAGCAAAAGATGACTGATTTTTTTTATAGAAAAATCGTGGATTTGCTGTGAAAAAATCGAAATAACAAAGATAATAGAAGTCGCACAAACACAAGGATTTATGTTGATCTACAGTATGCCGTTCATAGAATAGAATAAGAACAATCTCTATTTTCTCTTATGTTTAATTGTCCTAGGGATCTCTATTTATAAAGTTGAGAGTCATTAAAACACACTTATTATCTCCCCAAAATAGAAACCCCCTTAAAAGAGAAAACCCTTAAGAAGTTTGGCCGGAGGTTCTGCACTCTTAGGAGGGGCACTACCCCTTGCACCCCCACAACTCTAGGTAGTACAATAGAATATAAGACATTTACACAATAATCTCCACCTTAACTTGAATTCTGTCGCATTGAAGAAAAATGATAAATTCTTCATCTTTCATAACTTATTGAGGTACCCCCATATTACCTCTGGGGGGAGGGAAGGGGAGGGGGTGCCTTCAAACACATCTCAATAAATGTTTACCAAGTCCAAACAATACTCGAATTTGATTGTTGTAACTCACTTTATTATCAAATATGTTGGGTTGTCATTTGTATAGATTTTCTCCAACATAATCTCTTTGTCAGATACCGCACCCCTAATGAAGTGGAAATGAACGTTTATACTTTTGGTTCTTGGAGTCAAGTTCAGTTTTACAGTTTTAAAACTAGGTTAAGAACAAATGAGTATGACTTGTTGTTTGTGGAGGTGTAATTTTGTGCAATTATGTAGATCAATAAGTTTTCTCCACATGGCCATTAAGGCAAAGCTGAATGGGAGGAAACATACTCTCATCCTCCAAGTAGGAGGAACTATTTGGGAAGAGAAAGGTTCAGCCAAACACGTCCCTTCCTCACTTTAGCTTAAGCACCCGACTTAGCTTGACCGAAAACCTAATTAGTGGAGGAAATATTACAGAATTAGAAAGAGAATAAAAATAGATTAAAAATGTGACATAGCGGAATCGTGTGACTCAATAGATTCGATAGACATTAAGATATCATATTCAATGGAACACACAAAACTAATTTGAATCAATAGATTCAAACTTGGAAAAAAAAAATCAGAAAATTAAATTGAAACAAGTGAAATGATTAAATTTAAAATTTATTAAATGAATAATAATAATAATTCAAAATTTGTATGTAAAGCTCTTTATATAAATAATTTTATCATAACAACTTAGAATCCTTTTAAAATACTAAAAATTAACAATCCTAATATATCTATAACATTATAGTTACTTTTTAAACCTATTATAACTCTATTTAGATACTTTTAAATATTTCTTATTATAATTTAAATAATAAAAATAAATTTAGAACAAAATAGAAACTAACATAGAATTGTACTCCTAAAATAATTATGAAATGAAAATCTTATTAAAACTAGAAATTAAAATTCTACTAAAAGTAGAAAATAAAAACAAATCCTACTATAATTAAGGAACTACTTAAGATTCTAACTAACTCTATAGATGTCCTACATCAAAATGAAAGGCTTCCTAAGTATACAAGATTCTAATTAGAATGAAATTGTTAGATCAATTTGAAAGGAGACTAACATAAGAGAGAATTGTGATTCTATAAGGAATCAACGTGATAAAGATAAAAAGATCCCAATCCAAATAGGATATGAGAGTATACATCGGACTATCACGAAAAAGTCACCAGTGCAAAGACTCTAAAATTATATAAATAAAGGTATCAATGCTGGATTATGGGTTTTGTTTTTCGTATTCTAATTGAACTATTCTAGATTTTATGCTAACTTGATCCCAAGAGTTTTAATCTGGGAGATCCTCCTAAATTTCAGACTTTTTGAAGGAGAAGGGAGGTTAACCTCGAAATATGAGTTTCGGGATGAGGTAATTTATCTTCCCCACACTGTTAACAATGCTGCACCAACCCGATAAATCAATAGCATTGTGACACGTGTATGAAGAAATAAGCAAAACCAGGCTCTTAACCACTAAAACCATGTTTCTCCACAATTTTCTCTTGGCCAGACCAATAATTTTAATTTTCAATAAACGTGGCATCCTGCCATTGGTTCATCAGTTTGTCATTGATATTCCTTAACATCAAATCCCTATTCAAGACAAATTGGCGTGTAAGTCGAAAATTAAGATGAAAATGAATCAATTTGCATTTATTTGAGTAATTCTATATAGGTAGAATTTGTTTACTAGAAAACATTCAAAGTTTTTGGTCTTATGGCCCTGTTTGGTCTACAAATCAATTAAGAAGCAAATGCTTTGCGATGAAACTTTACTGTTGCTTGGTAGCCACCAGAAAATCTCTCACAAAATCATTTTTTGTGTGTGATTGATATTTGAAACTCAAAATTTTTTTCGATCTAATCAAAAAACTTATTCAAATCATAAAAATAATTACTTCATTAATATACATATGAATTTACAAAATATCCCTATCAAAAGTATAGTAACCTATATGCTGGGATTACAAAAATACCTAACATGGAAAAAAACTATTTAAAATATGAAAATACATTCATTACCCTTCCAAAAAAATAAAAATAAATAAATAAATAAAATTCTCAAAAACTTTTTGTTCACAGCGCTCATAGAATCTAGGATCCACCAATCACATGAGCTTGCGTGTATTGAATAGCATCCCCAATTTACAAAATTATGGTCATTAGGCTTGAAGTGGCAGGCGCTAGATAGTCTGTGAGCACTGTGATGAGAATTCTCTGAGAAACAAATAATTCCTCCCAATTTCATTTTATTTTGCTCACAGAACTCATAGGATCGGGGATCCACCAATCACATACCCGCATGCATTGAATGACACCCCTAATTTAGAAAATTATCCTTATTAAACTTGACATGGCACACGTTAGAGAGTTTGTGAGCATTATGACGAGAAATTTTGTGATAAAAAATATCATTCCTCCCAAATTTTTTTGCTCTTAGTGATCAAAGAATCCAGGATCCACCAATCTATGAGCTTGTGTGTATTGCATGGTATGCCCAATTTAAAAATTAAACTCATTAACTTGACGTGGCACGCGCTCAAGAGTCTATGAACATTGTGACATGAAATTTTGTAAGCAAAAACAATCACATGCGTATTGAATGGCATCCCAAATTTATAACATTATCCTCATTAGGTTTGACGTGGCACACACTAGAGAGTATGAGCACTTTGACTAGAAATTCTGTGAGAAAAAAATCACTCTTCCCGAAAAGATTCTATTCACAATGCTCACATAATCTAAGATCCACCGATCACATGAGTGCTATGATGAATGCATCCCCTGTTTACAAAATTACACTCTTTAGGTTTGATGTGACACGCACTAGAGAGTTGGTGATCACTATGACAAGAAAGTTTATGAGCAAAAATTCACTCCTTTCTCCTTGTGGTGAAATCAGTGTCTATTATAATGAGGACTCACGTGCTCTGGTTTTGCAGAATATCTACGAAAACCAGCTTCACGAACTCTCATAGAGAGCTGCAGAGACGTCAGTCCAAGATTTCGAAACACCGGCATCCATGCAATCGCATGCCTCGCCGATCGTATCATTTTGACACTCAGAGATAACTCACGACCTTGATTCATCCCAAGATTCTCCCCTATTTTCTCTCTCTCTCTCCCCTACCTGGCTGAAGTCCGACAATAAACTCGTTAAAAAATTTGGGCCTAAAACTGTGGTGCGAGAAAAAGAAAAAATTCTATCAATACTTTGAAACAAAAAAATGCGATTTGAGCACACTATGACCTAAACATCATCTCCTCAAGGACAGTTTGGGGCCCACTGTCCAATGAATTTTATGTTCATTATCGATCAATCTATTTAGATAATCAGTTTGATTGGTAATTTGAGTTCTATAATTTCCATCACGAATTCCATGTACAGTTAAGAGGCCTGGGTCCCACATCTCTCTCTCTCTCTCTCGATTTGTCTTTGGCATTCCACAATATCTGAGGACTTTGACAACGTCCAACATACGCTTTAGATGGGAAAGAAAACAAAATATTCCGAGGAATCCGAGTTGCATGGAATTCGTAGCACGTATTATCATATATTCCAATCTCAGCCGCGTAGTGCGGGTCAAAGGCGTTGGTGAATAGAATTTTCCTTTGGAGAATTTTAAAGGAGCCCCATCCCCCATAGCCCCATTTTCCTCTAGCACCTTGTAGCCCTTCTTCTACGAACAACTAAACATAACCTTTGAACAAATAAAAAAAATATTTTTTTTTATAGGATCCATGACTTTGAAAGGAATCATGATAATCTGACTATCCACGTGACATCTCAATCGATTCCCCCTGACTTGACATGTGTGAGAATCGTAGATCTGTACTCCTTGGCAAACACAACTGCACATCGCCATAAAAAATGCAGTTGTGTGCCTAACGAGTACATATCTATGATTCTAACACATGTCATGGCAGGGGAGTCGATTGAGTATGCCATGTGAGGTAGTTAGCACTACGTGAAAATTGGAAAATTTTACAAAAAAAATTGACGGGCCAAGGCCCACAGATTTTAGAAACTGAATATCGATGGTCTAGGACGGTCGAAATTCTAGATAATCCCTGATTTGACAGTTTAGAGTTGTCGAATTTCTCCTATCCTTTATTAATTTGATAGTTTTGACTTGTCGAAAATAAAAATTTGACAATGAAAAATTCGACGCCAATTTGATCCCTTTGTCTGTAAAATTTTATGAAATTTGACGGCCCAGGACTGTCAAATTTGAGCTTTTTTCCACATTGTGTAGATTATCACGACTCCTTTGAAAATGGAGAACCCTCCAATTTTCAAACACTTTTAAAGGTGTAATATAAGTTTGTGGTTGGTGTGGCACTTTCAAAATCGTCTAAGAGCCCTATAGGAAAGCGGGGTTACAGACAATCCGCTCTCGAAGTTTAAGGTCATTAATGGCAAATTAAGTCAATAAAAGTCACCCAGAGGACAGAGCCACGGAAAAAACTTTAAAGCGGGTATCCTCTTCAAAATTTTGACCCTCTCCATGGGACTGGCATTTTCAAGGAGGTATTCCAATTTTTTGTGGAAATGTAAGGGCCTAAAATAAATTCAAAATGCAATTTGAGATTTTTTGAAAATGGTCTTTAATGCATATATTTTATACATTAAAAAAAAATTAATAAATCTTGAAATTTGGAAATCGGTGTTTCTCTTCCCATCTCACCCGTTCATTGTATCTTAGAAAAGTTCTGGTGGTACACTAGTGAGAATGATCCCTATAAAACCATTCCGAATTTTCCAAGGAATAGCTGAGATGGGAAGAGATACCCTAATGATCCCTAGGAAACATATATTTCCATTCCAGTAGTAATTGGACACTTGAAAATCCAAAATAAAATGATTTGTGTTGCTGCTAATTCAACCAATAAATTGAGGAGAAAACAAATCAACAAACAAAAATACCCTAACTATTTGGATTGGGTCCTGATAATCTCTCACTTCTGTGTACATTCTTTGTACACGCCCTTCATAGAATCGTACAAAACCATAAAGATTTGTCTTTGTGTATCCCAAAACAAAGGATCTACGGTTCTTTGAAGGGAGCATACAAAACAGTAAGTCCGATTATCACGACTGATCATTTGAATTTTAGATTGAGTTGTGAATAATCTAATGCTTTTTTTTTTTTTACCAAATGCTCCATCACAGGACAGTAGATCCTTTGCTTTGGGATACACAAGAAATAGATTTATGATTCTGTAATTGGCAAGTCAGCGAGCATCAGATTATCATTAGTCTTATAGATTTGTATTTGAGTCCTTATTTTACCTTAGTTTTTTGTACAATTTACATTGCAACTGAAAACCCTAAGTTGAAATAAAAAGAATGCTGATAATATGACACGGTTTTGACGCATGCCCTTGATGCTAACTGATGTTTTTTTATCACAGTCCAACAAATGTTTCACATGTGGTGCGAATGACATAAAAAATAGAGAGAGTTTCTCTTTCTTGCCCATTGCCCACCTATTTATTTTTTAGATTTCAAATCTTAAAAAGGGTCGTTTGACCCACATTGATTATGGCATTTACAATCCAACAACACGTGCTTTTAGATTTCATGAAAATATTCATATTCAAAAGAAAAAAAAAATAAAAAAACATTGTTTTTCGAGCTTGATTCCAAGGTATTGAAAATAGACGGCAAGCGAGAACACAAATTTAAAAATAAAATTCAACGGTGAAAAATAATTATTTCATTTATTTATTTTAAAGTTCATTTAATTGTCCTCTACAACTCCATTGCATCTGATCATGCAATTAAAGTTCATTTAATTGTCCTCTACAACTCCATTGCATCTGATCATGTTTTTGAATGTCACAAGGTAATTAGATCAGAAAATTTTCTTTTTTCACTACGGGCAAGAGAGAGAATAGGGCGTTAGCCAAAAACTACATCCTATTATCAAAATTCAAATAAACTTTTTTTGGCATGAGATTGAAGACAAGGGTATTTAGGTAAGTTTCCGTTAGTCTCACATAGAATACCGCAGTCCAGTAGGGCAAATCTTTCATTTGCTTTATTTATTTTTAATTTTAATTATGGAAAGAGCCAGATACAAATGAAAGACAAAGTTTTATCTCCACTTCACATCCAATTCTCACACCACTACTAAACTAACAACCTAGTCTCTCCATTTATTCTAACTATACTATCCAGTGAAACATGGAGCACAGGAGAAACATATCAGACACCACACATTTTCAAAGAAAAGTAAAACGACTCGCGGTGCCAACTAGTTGGCCATGGACCATGTGATGTCGACCCTACCTGTATCTATATCAAGCTCCAAAGCTTGCCATACAGCATCGGAACCATCGACGATGTTGTTGTCGCAT
This sequence comes from Akebia trifoliata, assembly GCF_017979445.1. Classification (NCBI taxonomy): domain Eukaryota; kingdom Viridiplantae; phylum Streptophyta; class Magnoliopsida; order Ranunculales; family Lardizabalaceae; genus Akebia; species Akebia trifoliata. The sequence continues at coordinate 25,272,784 of NC_141389.1, forward strand.
GGAGGTTGGCCATCATGCTCTTTGTCACACCCATGCATCGAGTCACACTCATCGACTACCGTAGCAGTTGTAGTCTTTCCATTGTTAGCTGCAATGCTGATCATCTTCCCACATAGGCTCCCACCTTGGTACCACCCAGTAGATAAGGCAACTACACTTTCAGTGTTGTCATGGAAACTCTCATCACACTTTGAGGCGTCCCCACCATCACCACCTTTTTCAAAATTATTATGAGTAAGAATGGCACGTGTGGGAGATGTGATTGGAGGCGAGCACGAGTAAGTTGGGTAGGTTGCGTCTGAGCAAACTAAGTTGCCGGACTGTTGGCATCCATCATCAGCACCATCTAATGAGGAACATGTGTGGGCCCCGACATTGGGATCATCGTTGCATTGGCCATTGATGCAGATGAGTTGACCATAGCAATCGTTTAGGGTTCCACAAGGTCCTCCACAGTTGGATTGGGCAGTTATAAAAGATGGAAGGTTGATGAAGAGGAGGAGGAGAGAAAGAAAGGGTAGAGCTGCATGAGTTGCCATAGTTAGAGAGCAAGATTTGATTAATTAATGCTTGATGTGAGAAATGAGGAGGAAGTGATGGGTATTTATATTGTCTTTCTAAGGAGAATTTTTGAATTTTTTATTATGGAGAATTGTTGACTTTCAATGTAAACCTTGACAGCAAGTTTCCTTGCTTTTGATTTTCTTACAAATGTCATTCCAGCATTTTCCGTTAGAATTTTCATGTAGGCCATATTGGAGAAAACATCGTTGGCAGCTAGTGCAAGTGGGCTTGCCGACTAAGTACTCTTCGGGCTATACATTTGCTCCGTAATTTACTATTATAATAAGAATAATAATTTTCTAACTAGAAAGTCTTTCACTCGGTCAATACTTTGACGTATTATGGACACATAACCATTGACCTGTTTCCTTGGGATAGAAAAATGCAAATCCCCATAAAAGATGTGTATTTGTATATCTTGTAAAAATAAATCTATGATTCCATATCCGTAACACCTCAGTCGGATATTGATCGAGTGAAGACTTTCTAGTTAGAATATTAACACTTTAGAATACTAATGAATGCAGGTAGTCTTGGTACGTGGTTGGATATGCGGTTGACGTGGCAAGGGTACAAAATCACACATATTTTTCCTGTGTGTTTTGATGAAAATTGTAGAGGTGGATTTGAGTTCACCTCGATCTACTCTACAGTTGCTTTCTCTCAAGATACTCCTCATCCTATCAGCACCAGTGTGGTACTTGCTAATGAATCTTCGACGATCAAATTAGAATTTTTTGGTTAATCAGTAATGAACTCTCTAATCTTTCGAACACCTTCCTTCTGAGTCTCCTCCTCTATTTATAGCTTTTTTTGAGGAATCTCTTCAAATAAGGAATCTCGTCGAGATCCCTAATCTTTATGGATCTCCAACAGGGATTCCTTACCTTTAGAAGAGGATATTGAGAAGGGAAAAGATTCTCTCGAACTTTGTTATCTATTCCCTTGATTCTTGGGATTTTTGTTAAAATCAAGGGATCTGAGTTGATTCAAAGCCAATTCAAAAGTCTACCCTACTCAGTTTATATACTAGGCAAAATTGACATTTGAGCTCTACCCTTCAGATGAGCTGGGCATTTTGAGCACCACTTAGGAGAAAATCAATTAGTTTTGATCTCTTATTAATCTAATATCTGGACATATGTACGGCCTAGATGCCTTACCAAATTAACCTTCTACAAAAACTATCAATGGTTCTGTGCCCTTGCTACATCAGTCACATACCCAACCACCTACCAAGACTGTGTGCATTCATCACGACTCTTTTTTGCTCACGGCACCTCAACCATTTGACGAGTGATTGTTTGCTCACAGCCCAACATTATTTTGACATGTGGCGTTGATGACATAAGCAATAATAGAAGAAAAATTCTCTCCTACCCAAAGTAAAAAAAAACACTAAATTTCTTGATAAATATGATCTAATACAACAATGTTGTAGAGGATGAAATTCTATGAATTAAAAAAAAAAAAAAAGGTTATTTTTCATCGTTGTATTTTAATTTTAAATTTGGGTGTTCGGTAAGTGACCATTTTCAACACCATTGATCAAGTTTGAAAAATGTTGCTTTTTTCCAGTTTTTTTAATTTTTTATCATGAGCTTTTTTAATGAAATCTAGAAGGATGTGGTGTTCGATTACTAATATGATAATCCATGTGGATCCCACAATTCTTTTTAAGATTTGAAATCTAAAAGTTAAGATTTCTAGCAGTGGATGTGCGGACAAGAAAGAGAAATTTCTCTCTTATTACTTACGTCATCGACGCCACATGTCAAATGGGTGTTGGTAACAATATATTGATAACAATATAATATAAACAATTAAAAAGAGAAACCAAATTACAAAAACAGGATTAAACAAAGAGAAATTAGGACCAACAAAGGGAAATCAAGAGCACATAGATGATAGATCTTTATGTATACATATATAAACATAGAACGTAGTCTAGGCCGAACTTCTCATGTACCCACCCACCATTGAATCAAAATTTAATGAGGTCCTTTAAAAATGATACGGTATATATTGTTCTGTTGATTATCTTGTTCTTGATCCTTTTTTTTTTTTATCATTATCAATTTTTTTTCCCATTGGCATTGTATTTTTTCGAATTTACAGACATTCAATGATTCATTATTCAAATCTAGTGTTCCATTCTAACTTCACTGGAATTTCCCCTTTTTGTAAGTATATGTAGAACTTATCTATCTGAAGTAATTGTGTGGATGTGAAGTATTTTGGTTAATCTTTAATTGTAAAAAATCGATGAATATGCAAGCATTGGCTATAGTAATAGATTCAAACATGTAAAATATGTTCCAAAGTTAAATATTTTCAATGAAAATGCAGATTTGTGTGCTGATATATTTCAAGTTTTCTCGAACTCTCGTTATGACCAACTGATTAGTTATCAGTATATTAGTGATTAGTATATTATCTGAAAAACAAGTTAATTTAGCCACTAAAATCAAGTTTTCACGTTAGAATTCAAATCAAACATGATCAGAAAAAGAGATCAATCTGATAAGAAAAACTTGAGAATAGTAGATCTCTACAAATTACATAAATCAGATTCCAAATAAAAATAAATTTTCTTACCATAATCAACTTCACTCGGCAAAGAAGACTGAAAATGAGAAAAAAGAAAGATGAAAGAAGGAACTTTGTTTTTGGTAACCAACCTAAATTCTTCATAACTGTAAACTAGATCCAATGGTTTGAGAGAGAGAGAGAGAGAGATTCAATGAAGATCTGCGATTGTTGAAGCTCTATTGAGAATTTCAAATTAGAGTTTGTGGCTCTAATTGGAAGAAACCCTAAAATTATAAATCAGAGATTCAATGGTGGTGTCGAATATGATCAAGAGCTGAAGCTTCTAATGGTGTCACCATGATAGAGAGACTTCAAGAGAAGTTCAGAGAGAGAGATTTGTTACTTACAGGTTTGGATGATGGAGATATGATTTCTCGAACAAATTAGCTGCAGAGATCCACAAATTCAGAAATGGAGGTCAAGGCCACAAGCCTTAATTCAGAGGAGGAGAGCTGGTTAGAAATAAAAAAATTAGTTCAGTCGAGATGATATATATATCGGTTAAATGAGGAACCCTAGATGTTACAGAGAGAACTCGAAATCAAACGAACCTTGTGAGAGAGAGAGAGAGAGAGAGAGAGAGAGAGAGAGAGAGACGATCTCTGGTTCAGAACCAGGGGCGGAGCCAAGATTTTCTTGTAGTGGGGCGAACTATGATTAGTTGTATAGTTGAAGAACTTGAATGGAGGGAGGTGAGGGTGTGGGGGCTAAAAGTGGAGGGAGATGAGGGTGTGGGGGCAAATGGGGAGAGAGGTGAGGGAGTGGGGAGAAATGGGGCATGTAATTAGTTGAAAATATAGTGGTGTCTCAAAGTTTTGTGGGGGCAATTGCCCCCACAGCTCTTTACTAGCTCCGCCCCTGTTCAGAAACACAGAGGCGAGAGCTCCTCGCATAAAGAACCATTGATCGTGAGCTTCAAATGATCGTGCATAGTGGAGAGAATCGAGAGAAGAGGAGAAGACGTTAGGTTTTTATTTATTTTTTAATAATAAAAAATGGCGTGGCAACTGATTCATTAAGTGAGTAACGTGGATACTGTGCCAGGTCAAAACTGTGAGAATCATAGTGCCCAGCCTATGTCACCCCAGCATTACTCAAATGAAAATTAAGTCAATAAAAATCACCCACTAAAGCCATAATATATCACCGGGTCACGATAAATTGACTCGAATATAAATAAATTTGAACTGACCTCAAGATTGGCCTCATTTCAAACTTTTCTATCTCATTTCACACTTTTTTGACATGGATGCGTATAGGAACCCTTGATGTTTTTCATTGAGATACAAGTGAAAAGAATCTATGGTTCTATGCACACCTCCATGCCAGAAAAGTTAGCGCACTACCACTGTTCAGCCTTCGCTTGCTAGGTTCCTTTTGTTCTAACCCCTTCATAGAGCCTTGTATTGTAAGTGGTTTGAACCTGCCCGTAGTGAGCCCCCCACAAAGTTAAATGACGTTGGTGAGCCATATGATGGGAAACTATCTCTTGCGGTTTGGAGAGGACTTGCATGTTACGTTAATTTATTCTTAATTGATCCTAATTCGACATTAGGAGTATATTGATCATACCACAATAACCAAATACTTTTGTCTGTAAATACTACATATTTGATTCCCCATAAATCTATTTTCTTCCTATGAGTTCCAGTATCGATAATAATTTGAGTTCTTAATGTTCCTATGTTATGGTATATTTCTAATTGCCCTAGACATAGTTCCTCCAACCGCCTTTTCTAAATGAACCAAAGCCGATCTGAATTGATCTTGTAGCAGATGTGCTACGAAACGAATAGGTTTATTTTTCAAGTGATTCATATCAACAAATGTATCCATTCCAACATTTATTCCGATCAAATGATCTGAAGTTGCAAATATATCTCGTGGTAACAAAAATTTATTGTTCTGAGGTATATCGAGATTTAGAGTTCGATTCATATTTCATCGATCAATCCTTCCTAATTCTCAACTTTGTTGAAAAACATTAGAAATAATATTCTATTTTGGATTTCTTATTGCTTATGCTGTCAAATCACCGATTATACCCCTGCATACATGGTTACCAGATACCCATGGAGAAGCACATTACAGTACATGTATGCTTCTAGCCGGAATCTTATTAAAAATAGGTGTATGGATGAAATTAGGTCAATCTTGAGGTCATTCAAGCACAACTCCTCAGAAAAAGAAACTCAAAATTCATTCATTGGTGTGGCATGTGCATAAAATCATAGATCTTTTTTTTTTTTTTTTTTTTTTTTTTGGGGGGGGGGGGGGGGGGGGGATACACAACGAAAAAGATATTTGGTTTTGTATTCACTTCAACGAGTGAAATTCGAGTGGCTTTTTTTAATCAATTTATCATTAGTCTATATCAATAGTTCTCTTTCTTCTTTGAGAATTTTTGCTACAAAACATATTCTTTAATGAATGTATTTGATGCAAGAAAAAAAAAGTAGAAAACCTTGAGATATGGAAATCTGTGTTTCTCTTCACAGGCAGTCATTGAATCCTAGCTAGAAAAGGTCTAGTAGCACACTAGTGAATGGGAGAGGTTCTGAGTTTAAAATCAAGAATTTTTAGCATGGGATCGAAGACAAGGGTATTTAGGTTAGTTTTTGCTAAGACTCACATAGAATAACCTACAAGTGTTTGGTGTAATGGCCAAGACCACCGTCCAAAAAGGGAGATAGCCTGAGTTACAACCCCATTGTTGACCACCCCACAGGGGTTTATCCCAGCTTACTTGGAATGTGTTGTTTTTGAGGTATTGCATGTAAATGTGGGATTTGAACGAGATATGGTGTTCTAAGAGTCTAGTTGCCTCTCCTTACTAGTCGGGCCTACAGTCTAGACACCTCATCATTAAAAAAGAGTGATTTAGAGATGCCCCCCCCCCCTCCATTTTACTGAATAGTAGAGATACACCCCTGTGTTTTGAAATTGATGATATGCATCCCTTGACCTTAGTCTTCTAAATAGACTAAGGAAAAAATCTCCAATGCCCTCATCTCAACCTCTAGTGAAAAGTCGAGATATTTTTTTTTCCTTATAACCATTTATCTTCAAACTCTCCAACTTTCATGGTATAGTATATTTACTCAACTTTATCTTCAATTCATCTTTTTGTACATAGAACTAACCCTTTACATAAAACCTAAGATTTTTCTACCAAAAATCCCGACATTTTCAATTTCCCCAATAATCTTTATTTGTTTTATCTTCCCAAAACAAGTTATCTTCAAGCTCTTCAATCTGGTAACTGTAAGCTATTCAACCTTATTTTAATCCATCATTTCTACCTTGTCTTCTTTGTACAAAACCGTAGATTTTTCAATCCAAAATTTCATAATTTTATTCTTCTTCAAGAATTCTATCTTGCCTTGAGATTTGAAAGTTGCAGACTTGACATAAATAAAATCTTGAGATAGTTAATGAGGGTTATAAAATTTATCCAATAAGATTGAATATGATTGGTTTTTAGAAGAAAAATCTGGGTTTTATTAGAGGTTAAAGTTGAGGGTGTCCAAGTCTTTTCCCCTTAGTCTATGTACAAGACTGAGGTCAAGGGATACATGTCATCATTTTCAAAATATAGGGGGTATCTATAATATTTAGTAAAACATGAGGGGTATGTCTAAATCACCCAAAATAAAATCATGAATACAACTGTCAAGTAGGGCGAACCTTTCATTTGCTTTTATTTAAATCATGGAAAGAGCCAACCATACATGAAAAAAAAAAGGTTATTTTTTTTCTCCACCTCACATCCAATTCTTATAGTAGTACAAAACTAAACTAGTTGGTCTCTCCATTTATTCTAATTATACTACCTAGTGATGTCCACCTAGGCCATGGACCATGTGATGTCCACCACACCCACATTTATATCTAGTCCTAAAGCGTTCCACACAGCATTGGAACCATCAACGATGTTGTTAGCGCATGGACCTTGGTAGGCATGCTCAGCGTCGCACCCGTTCCTCGAGTCACACTCATCAACTACCTTAGCAGTTGTAGTCCTTCCATTGTTAGCTCTTATTTTGATCATCTTCCCACATCTGCTGCCACCTGCATACCATCCAGTGGACAAGGCAACTACACGTTCAGTGTTCTCATGGTAACTATTATCACACGCTGAAGGGCCCCCACCATCACCACCTTTTCTAAAATCATTATTTGTAAGACGGGCACGTGTGGAAGGTGTGACTGGCGGTGAGCATGTGTAAGTTGGATGGGTTTCGCCTCCTTTGCAAGTTAGAGTGCCGGACGGTTTGCATCCACCATCTGGTGAGGAGCATGTGTGGGTCCCAACGTCAGGATCATCGTTGCATTTGCCATTGATGCAGATGAGTTGACCAGAGCAATCGTCTAGGGTTCGACAAGGTCCTCCACAGTTGGAGATGGAAATTGTAAGAGAAGGAAGGATGATGAGGAGAAGAGAAAGAAAGGGTAGAGCTGCATAAGCCATAGTTAGAGAACAAGATTTGCTAGGTTGTTTAATGTGAGAAATGAGGAGGAAATGACGGGTACTTATATTGTCTTTATAAGTTGATTTTAAGAATTTTCTATCGTGGAGAATACTCAACTTTCAAAGTAAACCTTGAGAATGAATTTCCTTGCTTTTAATTTTCCTACTAATAGGATGTAATAGGCGCCCGTGCATGTTAGATCCTTTTCAGGTGGGCCCATACTCAAGAATACATTGCCCTGCCAGCAAGTGCTAGTGGACTTGACTTGAGTTTACTTGACTAAGTCCCCTTGGCATTTATATTTGATCCCTAGTTTACGATTAACTAGACTTATGTTTCTAGTTTATGAAGTCGGTAGGTTCAAATTTTGATCCAGAATTTATGATAAGTCATTATGATGTATTTTCAAGTTTACCTTCGACAGCTCAGTCTAATGATCCAATGGTAATTCATTCTCTCTGTTACTGCAATGGGGCACAGATGTGATACCTATAAAAAATTCTCTGATATTCAAGTTAATTACAAAAAGTAAATAATTACTTTCACTCACTCTCTCTCTCTCCAATATTTTTCCATGAAAAAAAGTCCCTTCCTCTAAGACTTTGCTCCCTCTTTATAGGTTCAACCCTTAACCATCCCCCCCTTTATCTTGTAACCTAGAGGGATTCAAGTCTTTTTCCCTCAAATCGCGGGGAATAATTAACGGAAAATGGTTATAAAAATGGAAGTAATAGGGGATATACTCGGTTCTACTTTTGCTAAGTTAAGCTGAATGCGCTTTTAGGTACCACTAATCTAAGGTCTATTCAGTCTTTACCCCTTTCCAGATTTGGACCCTTGAAGGTTCAGATCAAATTCTACTTTTTTCCTCTCCAGTCACTTTTCAAGGAACAAGTTTGTAGGGATAGGAAACAATATTTAAATGTTTTTATATAAAATAAATAAGAAATGAAGATTGTACTAATATTCTTAAAATCTATCGAGAATATTAATTGAAGATGTTTCTAGCAATTACACTCCATAGATTGTTAAAAAGGAGGGGTCCTTTAATCCCAGTATATCAATCCAAAACAAAATAGCCTTCAAGGAAATCATACATGTTCACTATTTGATTGTGGAAGAAATTGTCAAAGAAAATCTTTCAAAGATTCTCCTTGTGGAAGAATTGAACCTCCGCGTTTAGGTATTTGACTTGGGATTAGTGGTACATGCTTTCGTGTCTAATTATCAAAAGACAAGTTAGGAAGAGACATAAATGCAAGCTACCCAAGGAATTGGTCAGCTTTTTGCAAATTTGCAAAACAACATAGCAACGAAAATTGAATAAGGGAACTGGGAGCCTAAGTTCTCACTTTTGGGTTTCACATGGGTTCAACCACATGGTAAAATCCCAAAATACATCCACATAAGTGGAAAAAAACCCATATAATATTTTATAATCAAAATCAACAATATGCATGGGCAGATTTGAGCTCTCTATGATCCAAACATCGATCATCTCCTCTAGGACAATTTTGGCGCACCAATGTTCAATGAATGTTGATCCATCATTGGATCAAACAGCTTATACTTAGATAATTAGTCTAATTATTGATGATTTTTAATTTGAATTCTATAAGTTCTATCACAAGCTCCATGCATGTACAGTTATCAGGCTCGGGTCCTCTCTCTCTTTCTCTCTCTCCACGATTTTTTATTGGCATTCCTCAATATTTTTGGACTTCAATAGTGTCTTAACTTTTCTTTCTTGGTGCTAAATTCACTAGTGTCTAACCTACAATTGAGCTGGAAGAGAAAACAAAGATTCCTAGGGATCCAAGTTGCGCATTGACTTCATGGGACTTACCATAATATCTTCCCATCTCATCCTTTGGCATATCAAAGTTGTTGGAGATTTAGAAATTTTAAGGTCATTAAGTGCAAATTAAGTCAATAAAAATCACCCACTAGAACCATACTATATTACCATTTCTCTTCCTTACTTGAGAATTTTTCCCATAGAAAATGTTCTTTAATGATTGAGACGCGATACAATACAATGTACTGTTTGTAAAGCAAAATACGATGTCTACTTGGCAAGTATTTATTGGAGAACAAACACATTGGGATGCATGCTATATAGAGAAACGGCTTGGCTATAGGAACCCAATGTGTCTTAAACTCAAACCTAGGGATGTATATTCAAGTATACCCAAACCAAACCAAACCAAAATTTCAGGTTTCGTTTGGATAAGGCTAAAATCAAGACCGACCCTAAATTTTTAGGTTTGGTTTTGGTCTGAGCTTAACATCGAAAGGTTGGAGTTGAAATCGAGACCGGACCAATTTTTCAAGTATTCTTTGATTTCGAGTTTGGTCTGGGCTTAAGTAGAACCGAAATTTAAATATTTGAATTTGAAATATTTTTAAACAAAAGTAGTTCCAAGGGAATCAAACTAAAGATGTGGCAGAACCACCATGTGTCACCAGCTCGTTAAGTTAGCATTTGTATTAAAAGTAATAAAACTAAACATATTATAATAATTGGATTTTTGGTTCGATTCGGATTCGATCAGATTTTCTGAGGTGGAAGGGGGCAATAATGGCAAATTTGTTTATTCACAATTAAAATCTGTCACAATAGCTCACTAGTATATAGAATTTGAAATCCCCCCCCCCCCCCCCCCCCCCTCTCTCTCTCTCTCTCTCTCTCTCTCTCTCTAGTGCAGGACTCTGGCTCAATGGCCGATTTAGTCAAAAGGCATTCATAAGCTATATCTTCCTATGGCATATACCTGTAAGATCGTTAATTGCCTGCATCTGCCCTTGCTTGGTCCACAAATTATTTTATGTAAATATGGATTCCCGGTCCAGCTCATCTCTCATCTGAAAAAAAACTCTCCTGCAAGTTCAAGGCTGGCAGTAGCAGTTGCAGGTAATCCCTTCGATTCCCTTCCTTTAGAAAGAGTAGTTGCCCCGCCCCTGCACCAGTGACAGCAATCCTGTATATGGCAGAGGAGGAGATATTCTGTATACGGGCCCATACTAAACACAAAAACACCAATCTTTTTTTAGAAGTGTGGTTCAAGCTGAACACCGCCACATTCTTTATTGGAACGGAACCGAAAAAATTGTTTCATTCATACAATCATACAAATATGGAGTACAGGAAGAGGAGTCCAGTGTAAGTGTACAAGGCTGAAACCTTAAACTAATATTTATAATAACCAAGATCCTCCATGTCAAATCATCGAGATAATGTAAACAAATCTACGGAAACATACCTGGATTCATAACAACCAATCACTGTTTCGAGTCGAGCAGTTGGACTTCCAAATCAACACGTTCTTTCTTTGTTGGTCTCCTTCTTATCTTATTCTGATTTTTCTCTCTGTATCTCTCTGTTGATGGGAAGTCAGAAAGAATTGAATCTTGAACGTGTGATTTGGGGACCATAACTGCCATAAATAGATAACTGAATCCTTGTTATCTTTTGGTATTGCCATTTCAGCTCATCATAAAGATGGAAAATACCCTTAAGTCTCTACACATTAAAGGCCCACACCCTATCAAATACATTAAAGCCCAAAACCTTAGTAAACCACTTTTTAAATGGGCTTAAATATATATAACAGTCCACAATACATTATCATTCACACATAAGCCCAATGTTGGATTAAGGTTCCAACAATCTCCCACTTGGGCTATATGTGTAACTTTATAATTATGCATTGTATAAAATAAATAACCGTATGAGCTCAACTTTGCTGTTATTACCGAAATGTATCTATATTCAATCCGGTCCATTAATCATACCAACATAGGATCAAAGCAGCCTTCGTTACATTTGTCGTAACTCGACTCATCAATGGTCACGTATGCCGATATAACTAAATGACATGGATCATGATGTGGATGTGTAGCATGGAAATTTCATGCAATGTGATCTTAACATACGTATTTCCAACTGGTCCAATCTTAAACCATAGTGAGATCAAACATTACCAAAATCAAAGTGTAAATAAAACCAAAACTTTATTTCTACAGAAAATAACCTTAAAGTATCTATAAACTGAAATAACTGAAAATATGTCTATATATCATAGAAACATATAAATTACAAACTCCCACTAAAATTCCATATCCTCAAATGACATGACACCCATACGAGCAGTGTGTTCATGAAACACGTTGGGTGGCAATCCCTTAGTAAGCGGATCCGCAACCATGGAGTTTGTACCAATGTGTTCTATAGACACTTGTCCACTTTGAACTCTTTCCTTGACAACTAGGAACTTGATGTCTATAGGTTTTGACTTCGTCGAGCTCCTGTTGTTAGTGGAATACAACACTGTTGACTTATTGTCACAAAATAACTTGAGTGGTCTTTCTATACCATTCACTATGCGCAGCCCCGTGACAAAATTTCGTAGTCATATTCCGTGATTTGACGCCTCATAACATGCTATGAACTCTGTTGCCATGGTAGAAGGGGCTATAAGAGACTGTTTAACACTCTTCCATGAGATAGCACCTCTAGCTAGCAGGTAAACATAGCCTGACGTAGATTTTAAACTATCTTGGCATCCAGCAAAATCAGAGTCAGCATACCCAACGATCTCAAGCTGATCCGACCTCCGATATGTGAGCATGTAGTCTTTTGTTCATCTGTAAATATCGCAAGACCCGTTTGACTGCCTTCCAATGGTCTATTCCTGGATTACTTAAATATCTGCCCAACATCCCAACAACGTACGCAATATCCGGACGTGTACAAACCTGAGCATACATTAGATTCCCTACTGCTGATGCATAAGGAATCTTTTGCATTTCTTTTTGCTCAAAATCATTCTTGGGGCACTGACTGAGATTAAACTTATCTCCCTTAGCCACATGGGTGTTACCTGGTTTGTAATTTTGCATGTCATATCTCTTGAGAACCTTTTTAATATAATTCTTTTGTGATAATCCAATAATACCCCTAGAGCGATCCCGATGTATCTGTATACCTAATACAAAAGAGGCTTCACCAAAATCTTTCATCTCAAAATTCTTAGCTAGAAATTTCTTGATTTTGTGCAATAAGCCTATATCGTTGCTGGCAAGCAAAATGTCATCAACATACAAAACCAGAAAAATGTATTTGTTCCCACAAAACTTATGGTATATGCAATCATCAACTAAATTCATCTCAAAATCGAATGAGATGATCACTTGATGAAACTTGAAATACCATTGTCGAGATGCTTGCTTAAGTCCATAGATGGATTTATTAAGTTTGCAAACCATATTATTAGGGTTTTCCAATACAAAGTTCTCTAGTTGCATCATATATATCGTTTCATCAATGTCACCATTGAGAAACGCTGTCTTTACATCCATCTGATGTAACTCAAAATCGAAATATGCCACCAATGTCATTATAGTCCTGAAAGAGTCTTTTGAAGAAACTAGAGAGAAAGTCTCTTTATAATCAATGCCTTCTTTTTGTGTAAAGCCTTTTGCGACAAGACGGGCCTTGTACTTCTCCACAGTACCTTTCGAATCCTTCTTGGTCTTAAATATCCATTTGCAACCAATAGGTTTCGTATCTTTTGGTAATGGAACAAGATTCCACACGTCATTTCTTTCATAAATTTAATCTCCTCATTCATGGCATCAATCCATTTATGAGAGTTAGAACTTTCCATGGCTTGACGGAAGTTGATCGGATCATCTTCCATCATTCCAATATCATTCTCTTGTTCTTGGAGAAATACAATGTAATCATCTGGCACTGCACTTCTCCTTTCTCTAATGGATCTCCTTAGAGGCATAGGTTCTTGAGGTGGTAGAGTTTGTTCTTTTGGATCTTCTGGAACAATTCCTTGAATGGAAGGTTCTTCTACATTGTCTTGATTTATTGTGTCATGTACAAAGTCAGGAATGAGATCCTGATCAATGCCAATGGCACCTGTGGAAATATCAACATATTCCTCTTCAAAGACAAAATCCCTATCTTTATCTCCTCCCGCAAACTCAACATCCTCAAAGAACCGGGCATTTCCTGATTCGAAAATCGACTTAGTCGTGGGATCATAAAACTTGTAGCCCCTAGATCTTTCAGAGTATCCAATAAAATAGCAACTTACCGTCCTTGAGTCCAGTTTCTTTTCATTAGGCCTATAAGGTCTTGCCTCAGCTGGACATCCCCAAACGTGCAAGTGTTTTAAGCTAGGCTTCTTGCCTGTCCAAAGTTCATAAGGGGTTTTGGTAGTCGCTTTAGTTGGAACCCTGTTCAGGATATATGCTGCAGTCTTAAGTGCTTCTCCCCAGAGTGATGTTGGTAAGGTAGAATGACAAATCATACTCCTTACCATGTCCTTAAGCGTCCTGTTTCGTCTTTCAGCAACACCATTCATAGTGGGCGAACCCGACATAGTGTACTGTGGGACGATACCGCATTCTTCTAGGAACTTAGCAAACGGTCCTGGACGTTGTTCACCTGAACCGTCAAATCTACCATAGTACTCACCACCACGATCAGATCTGACGTTTTTGATCCTTTTGCTGAGTTGGTTCTCAACTTCAGCCTTATAAGTTTTGAACACATCCAACGACTGTGACTTTTCATGAATGAGATATATATAGCCATATCTTGAAAAATCGTCTATAAATGTCATAAAATATTGTTGACCATTCCAAGCAACCGCAGGGAATGGCCCACAAATATCTGTATGTATAAGTTCTAAGACTTCCAAAGTCCTATTGGCTACAAATCTCCTTTTATTGGTTTGTTTCCCCTTTATACAGTTAATACAAACATCAAAATTTGTAAAATCTAAAGGGTCTAGAATTTCGTCTAACACAAGTTTTTCTATTCTCCGTCTGGAGATATGGCCTAATCTCTTGTGCCATAATGCGGCCGAATTCTCATTGGTTAATTTTCTCTTTATACCTCGTGTATTTAATTGCAGGGATTCATTAAATGAAGCAATTGTATCAATTAAATAAAGATTATCATAACCTGATACGAACCGAACCTACCAATTTTGAATCATAAAACAAACTAAATTTTCCATTCCCAAATGAACAAGAATAACCAGATTTGTCCAAAGTAGAAATAGAAATTAAATTCCGTCTAAAAGACGGTACAATAAATGTTTCATTAAGATTCAAATAAAATCCAGTTTTTAACAATAATCGAAAGTTTCCTATTGCTTCAACTTCAACCGTCTTGCCATCACCCACATATATGTATCGTTCACTATCATTTGGTTTTCGGCAACTCAGGCAACCCTGCATAGACACACTGATGTGAGTTGTTGCACCAGAATCTATCCACCACGTGTGTCTAGGTACCGAAGTTAAATTAACCTCAGAACAAACCAAATTAAGAAGCATACCTTTCTTAGCACGCCATGCGTGATAGTTGGTGCAATGCTTCTTCTTATGCCCTTCAGCACCACAGAAGAAACAACCAGTACCTATCGGTTCATCCTGTTTCTTTTGTTGTTTCTTTTGAGGTGTTGTATTTGCAGCTTCCTTACCCTTTTTCCTTTTCTTTCCCTTGTCCTTGTCCTTAGAGGTTGAGGCCAGGTGAGCACTCTCTGTCTTATCTTGTTTCAGCCTTTCCTCTTCCTGAACACAGTGTGAGATGAGCTCATTCAGAGACCAAGTCTCTTTCTGACAGTTGTAACTCACCTTAAACTGGCTAAACTGTGCTGGAAGGGATATCAGAACTAGATACACCAACAAGTTCTCAGAGAGTTCTAGCTTAAGTGCTTTCAGTTTGAAAGCAAGATGAGACATCTCCATGATGTACTCCCTGATATTGCCTTTACCCCTATATCTCATTGAGATTAGACTTATCAAGAGCATACCTATCTCAGCCTTTTCATTCTTGACAAACCTTTTTTCAATATCCATAAGGAACTCCTTAGCCGTAGTGATCTTGTCAAACATTGTACCCCTAAATGCTTCCGGAATGGCCTTCTTCATGACCATCATACACATGCGATTTGATTTCTCCCACCTTTCCACATCCCTCTTTTCTTCAGAGGTACTCTTATCCGTAAGAGGTGTAGGATGATCAACCCTTAGTGCAAGGTCAAGATCCATGACTCCGAGAACTATCAAGAGGTTCTCTTGCCATGACTTGAAGTTAGTGCCATTTAACATAGGAATAGAGTTGATGTGGCAGTAATATTAGCAGGATTATTTAAAGCTGAATCAGAGAACAACCACCAAACAAAACAAGCTTACATAAGTCTCAAAATCAAAAGTAATTATAAATTCAAATAAAGGTAAATCCCATCTCAAGATACCAGGTACTCCATTAATATGCTGTCTTTGGACAAGAAAATATTAACTTGTGAGTGATATCTTGGTGCAATAATCAAATAGTGACAATAAGAACATGTCGAAAAATAAATCTTCCTTTAGGCCGATTTATTGGTCACATATAAAAAAAAATTAATAATCATCACGTGTTTATTATTACAGGTGCATATGTAAATTCTATTAAATATTGTCCTTCCTTCCTTTGGGCCGGTCAATATTCACATAATTTACATGGCTGCAACCGTTTATATTCCAAAACAAATTAATTTCCACAAGAGAGATCACTTTGGTGACATGTTGTTTTAATTAATTCATCTCAAAATATATATATAAAACATACCAATATTCGAATTTAATCAAAACTGGATCCATAAAAAAAATACATAATAAACAAACTGATTTAACCAAAAGAATATAAATATATAAACTGAAACTAGAAAATCTGAATCTGAAAATCATAAATGGGGAAACTAGAACAATATTAATAAACAAAAAATTCTTAATTAAAAAAAAAACTGAATCCAAAAGCCTAAATTTGAATCCATAGAAGTTGATTCAAAACATTGAATATATGCTCACAGCAAAATTCCAAAAATATATATATATATATAAAACAAAATCTAATTTTATGAAACATAAATCAAACTTGATTCTCAATGGATTAACATGAAGAAGGCTCTGATACCACTTGTAAGTGTACAAGGCTGAACCTTAAACTAATATTTATAATAACCAAGATCCTCCATGTCAAATCATCGAGATAATGTAAACAAATCTGCGGAAACATACTTGGATCCATAGCAACCAATCACTGTTTAGAGTCGAGCAATTGGACTTCCAAATCAACACGTTCTTTCTTTGTTGGTCTCCTTCTTATCTTATTCTGATTTTTCTCTCTATATCTCTCTGTTGATGGGAAGTCAGAAAGAATTGAATCTTGAACGTGTGATTTGGGGACCATAACTATCATAAATAGATAACTGAATCCTTGTTATCTTTTGGTATTTCCATCTCAGCCCATCATAAAGATGGAAAATACCCTTAAGTCTCTACACATTAAAGGCCCACACCCTATCAAATACATTAAAGCCCAAAACCTTAGTAGACCACTTTTTAAATGGGCTTAAATATATATAACAGTCCACAATACATTATCATTCACACATAAGCCCAATGTTGGATTAAGGTTCCAACACCCAGAACTAAGATAAAATAGCATATATTAAGAGCTACTGAGCTAGAGGTATAAATCTATCACCATGAGCCAACCGGGTTGAGCGAGTCCAATACGGAAGGCAGCTAATCCAACATTGCAACACACACGCCTCTTCCTAAAAATAAAGACTCAAATAGAATAGTACAGTCAAGTGGGTGCATATCCTCTGTAGGGCTACCTTCCTGTAGCTCCCTCCGCTCTTACCAACGGTTGAAAGCTTGCCATAGAATCAAGAAAAAGAAATCTGTACGTTTAAATTTGAGAGAACAATGACCGTTCTTTTTCAAATGTTTGATCAAGCACTAAAAAAAGGTTTTTTATGTTATTTTATTTTTTTAAATCTGATCTAAACATTGAAACCAAGAAGCCTGGGCTGTTATTTTTTACTCAATGTAGTGTTTTATATACTCTAGAAGAAGAGCTACAGGAAAGTAGTGCTACAGAGGATCCGTTCCCCAGTCAAGTAGGGCAAACATTTCATTTGCTTTTACTTAATCATGGAAGAAGAAGCCAATCATACATGGGAAAAAAAAAAAAAAATTATCCATGTCACATCCATCCAACTTCCAAATACTACAAAACTAAACTAGTTGGTCTCTCCATTTATTCTAACTATACTATCTATGAAAAACGGACTACAGCAGAAACATAACAAACACCACCAATTTTGTGGGGGATCTCACCTAGGCCATGGACCATGTGATGTTCACCATACCCAAGTTTATATCAAGCCTCAAAGCGTGCCACACGGCATTGGAACCATGAACGATGTTGTTGGCGCATGGAGCATGGTATGCATGCTCCGCATCACACCTGTGCCTCGAGTCACACTCATCGACCACCTTAGCAATTGTAGCCCTTCCATTTTTAGCTTTTATTTTGATCATATTTCCGCATCAGCTGCCATGTGCATACCATCCAGTGGACAAAGCAACTATATGTTCAGTGTTCGCATTATGGTATTTATTATCACACTCTGAAGGGCCTCCACCATAACTACCTTGGCCAAAATCATTAAGAGTAAGACGGGCATGTGTGGAAGGTATGACTGGAGGGAACCACTTGTAAGTTGGGTATGTTTTGCCTCCTTTGCAAGTTAGAGTGCTGGATGGTTTGCATCCACCACCTGATAGGGCAGTTATAAGAGAAGGAAGGATGATGAAGAGAAGAGAAAGAAAAGGTTGAGCTGCATGAGCCATAGTAAAAGAACAAGATTCGGTTAGTTGTTTGATGTGAGAAATGATGAGGGAGTGATGGGTATATGAATAATTTACCAAAACGGTAGAGTTTTTGAAATTATTTACCAAAACGGTACACTATTCAAAATATTTCCGAAAACGGTAAAAATATTTCCGAAAACGGTAATTTTACCGTTTTCGGAATTAATTTTTTTTACCAAAATGGTAAAAACAGTAAAATATATTTTTTTATACCGAAAATACCCTTTTTTTGTTTTACATATGTATTTATAATTTAAAACTTAAAAAAATGAAAATCCAAATAAAAAAATTCACTGTCTTTCGGTAATCCAACAATCATATGTATTTACAATTTTTTTTTTTACCGAAATCAATTTTATTTTCGTAATTTTAGTCAAAAAATAAAAAGGGTATTTTCGGTATAAAAAAATACATTTTACTGTTTTTACCGTTTTGGTAAAAAAAATTAATTCCGAAAACTGTAAAATTACCGTTTTCGGAAATATTTTGAATAGTGTACCGTTTTGGTAAATAAACGAAAAATTGTGCATGTTTTGATAAATCTGCCTATTTATATTGTATTCTTGAGGAGATATTTGGAATTTTTTATTATGAAGAATAGTCAAAGTCACAATCACGACAGTCAAGGGATTTATGTTCAGAGATCAAGATAAACCAAGGGATTGGCCTAGTGGCAAGCCAAGAAACTTGATACCTTACTCCTCAATGAGGGTAGGTCAAGTGTTCCAAACCCCACAAAGCAATGAATTCCTTGGGGTCACAATGAATTCATTGGGGCCAGCGTCCACGGTCTGGTTGACCCTCAAACTCAATCAATTGCATGTAGGTTTTTTCAATAGGGCGGTACATGTGACCATGGAATTAGTCTCATACAAAGGGTGGGGATGCCCACGATAAGATAATAATAATAATAATTCAATGATCAAGACAAGTGAGAAATAACATAAATGCTATTTGAGGAGCCGGTTTACCTGTTAAAGTTAGTTAAGAAATTTGTATGCTAAGCTGATGAACCAATGGCAGGTTGCCACATGTATTAAAGAAGCAAGACTGATTGGTTGGTGGCATGGAGA
The DNA here is from genome assembly GCF_017979445.1 of Akebia trifoliata. Classification (NCBI taxonomy): domain Eukaryota; kingdom Viridiplantae; phylum Streptophyta; class Magnoliopsida; order Ranunculales; family Lardizabalaceae; genus Akebia; species Akebia trifoliata. The sequence goes on from NC_141389.1 coordinate 25,292,222, forward strand.
GAGAATTTATGGACGTTTAAGGAGATCAGATTTTAAGTGCCTTTTTAATACACATGGCAACCTGACATTGGTTCATCAGCTTAGCACGAGAATTTCTTAACAACAAATTCGTACTCGATTAATAGTGTTGGGAGTGGATCCTCTGTAGCGAGTTTTCCCTGTAACACCTTGTAGGGTTTTTTTAACGGTTAGGAGAATACCAAGTCAGCTAAAAAGAAAAAACAAATCATTGAAAATTTGTTTAATATTGAAGGTTCAGTGACCATCCATTTTAAATGTGTTGGATCATCACAGATTTTTTTTATTGAATCAGATCTAAGACCTAAACAGTACTAGAGGGCCGTGGTGTTATATTTTTTCTTACTTTATTAGTTTCTGCACTGTGGATAAAGTGCTACAGGGAAAACTTGCTACGTAGGATCTGCTCCCAATAGTGTTGGTATCAAATAGTGTAAGTAATAAATTTATTGATTTTGGCTCCTCAATCCCTGCAAATTCCATATCCTTTGTCAATTTTGAAAAAAACTTTAAAGCGGGCAGCCAACTGCAAAATTTTGAAAGAATCCTTTTCCTTGGATTACACATAGCCTCTTCAAGTAGGTATCCCCAATTATTGATGAAAAATGGGGATGTGAATTAAATACGATAAGTCATAATGGGAACAGGTTTCATCAAAATTTTGAAGTGGGTTGCCCACTTCAAAGTCAGAAGTGTCAATTTTGAAGTCATAATGGGAACAGGTTTCATCAAAATTTTGAAGTGGGTTGCCCACTTCAAAGTCAGAAGTGTCAATTTTGGAAAGAATTAGTCGACTACCTTCTTTTCTAAATGAGAGAGATTCTCTCTTATTCCTGACACGTCGTAATTTGTTGGCTTAAAACCTTCCCAATTTTAGTTGCAACCCTACGTGCATCCCTTTACCCAATGTTTTCAGTATAATAAATTAGAGGGATGATTATCTCGAGTCAACTACCCAATAGATTTCTTTCCTTGGATATTGTAGTCGGGAATTAATTTTATGCCGTTACAAAGATGTATTTATGAAAAATCGAAATAGCAAAGATAATATAATCGCACAAAACATGAGGATTTACAAGTTTATAAACCTGGAGATCCTACCCCTACAAATCTCACTTGAAAGGAAAATAACAAAAACAACTATGTTGAATGTGATTGAAATTGTCAAAGAAAATCTTTTAAAGACTCCTTGTGAAAGAATTGAACCTCCAATTTTAAGTCTTTGACTTGGAGATTATTCTTAAATGCTTTTATTTGAAGTCATCAAAAGACAAGTTAAGAAGAGACATAAATGTTACCTAAGGAATCGGTCTACCATTTAGCAAAATAACAGGGAAAATGGAATTGAATAAGAGAATGGGTCAGTCTACCCTTGCTAGGGAACGGATTTGTAATGCCATGAAGTTTTATTACATAAATCGAGGAATTAAGTCAACTATATTGACCTATTTTCTTTTTAAATTTTAAAAAATATATATTAAAAATAAATCTTGATATTATCGATCTAAAATAAGGATTTGCTAAAAGGAGAATTTAACAAATGAAATGTATAATTCAAAGAACCTTACGATGATTATGATCGAAGAATTAAAATATTTAGTTAAAGTAGATAAAATTCAAAATTTTATAGGAAGTTTTTTTGATCAAATGAACATTATCATTGAATTCAAAAATATCAAAAAACATAGTTTTGACTGCCAACATGCTTAAATCCAATTTTAATATGATAAGTTAGGAAAATATTAATTTTATTAAGAAAACTTAGGATGTAAGGGATATTATTGTCAATAGAAAAAATCTGTAAGGAATTTCGAAAATTCGAGTTACACAGTTCGAATTGGTCTAATGTAATGGATATAACAGAAAAAAAAAATATGAAAAAAATATTATTTTATTATTTTATTATTATTAAAATATTAAAATAATTTTTTATTATAAAATTGGATTTAATTATAATTATTTATATAAGAGGGATAGATTTGAAATCACTAAGTGTGTTAAAGAGGTGAGGTGTAATTAATATAAATATAAATATTATTATATTATATTATATTATATTATATTATATTATATTATAATATATTATAAGTTATAAATGTGTTAACATATTATATAACAAAGTTTATTCATTTTATATATTATTATATATTATAATCTTAGTTCATGTTCTTCATTTCCCACGAGAGAGAAGTAGAGAAAAAGACGAGTGGATTTTGATAGTGGATTCGTTTACATTACCTTCGATCGGGATTTAAACATGTTTCAAGCATGAACTAAGATTTGACACTGAAGAACAAAATATCTACAATTTCGAGATTTACTTAATCACTAAAATATTTTGTCGAATCACTAAGAAAATTAGTTAGAAAAATCATTTTAATGTCATAGGGACGGGTAAAACTCAATTGTAAAGATAAGAAACTTATAATTTCAAATTCGTAATATAGTTTTCAATGAAACCTATTTTAGTTCAATTTTGATAGTTAGTTTTAAATTTATTATGATTTAAATTCAAAATCTATGCATCGAATTGTAAAATAATTTGTTTTATATCTTTTCTTGAATATTTTAATATTGTGAAATAAAAATAAATGAATTTTGATAAGTGTAACTAGAAAATTAATTTGTTTAACAAATTGATTTTTATAATAATTTTCGTAGAGTATTCATTTTAAAAATAGTTAAAACGTCTTATTTTGAAAGTGTATTTTTATTGGATAATATTCTATTAAAAAATAATCAATGTTTAAATTTAAATGAAATCAAGAATGAAAGTTTCGATTGATTAGAATCGAGAATGGGATTCTCGACTGTATGTGTTTGTGTTGAGAAATTTTCAAATTTATAGTATTTTTAAATACTGTGCAGTAGAACATGGGATACAATTATGATAGTAACCGTATTATGGTGTACATAGATGTTTACTGTTTTATGATTTACTATTGTTGATATACTACTGCGTGTTTATAATTCGAGAATACTTAGAAAGATCATCACACTTGCAAATTTATTTTGATTTATTTCAAATGTATGTATATATATATATATATATATTATTCATTAAAAGGATAATAAATACTTATACGATTAATCGGTAGCTCTTTCAAAAAATAACAAATTAATTTAGAATAATAGGAATTTGAAATTCTTTCTACTAGTATGGGATACCATTTGAAAATACTATTGTATCTATTATTCGAGATATTATTATCTTATCTTTATTCGAAAATAACAAATTATACTATAAATATGATTTATATATGACTAGATTAATTGAGGACACATGCATACCACAGAATAACAATGAAGTTTATAATAATCAAATGATTGATCTTTGTTAAGGATTAACGACCAACTTGAGTTGAAAAAAAACGATCAATCAATTATGATAAATTGTCAAATCGACCATAAAATCAGGAACCAATGGTGAGTTCTACATTGGTTAAATATTGGAGTATTGATATACAAATCGGTACTTTTGTATCAATCATGTACCTCGTTATTCTTATCAAGTATATTATCAATATTGATATTTTTATGATATGTTTATATTTCATTTGTTTTATTATTAGATGAAAATATTTTATTATTATTTTATTAAAGATTATTATATTTTGAATGTTATTTGTTCCTGTTTACTTATTTAAAAACATGTATTATTCGTAATAGATTAGTTTGTTTATCTATTCATAGATGTCCCAACTATCGATATGTATATTTCTGATGGAGAATATTATATAAAAGGATCGCAAGATTAGAATGATGAGCATTATTTTTTATTATATATGAGCTGAGATTGGAATTTAATAGAACTATTTTGTATAGTTTTGAACTTCTTTATATATATAAAATTATGTGTATATGTCCAAAGAGTAAGAGTTAGTATATATGGCATGGACAACTGTTGATCGATATGAGATATGTATTTGATCTATGTACACTTTTACAATATACTAATAGTTATATATTTTAAAGTAATGTATATTCGTTATGATATGATGGTTGGAATGCAGTGGATATATAGATTTTGATTATACAGGTATATTTCTAAATGTGAAAATTATTCATAAGTTCAATTTTTAGGAAAAAATCTATCAAAATTACTTGTAAGAAATTCATATCGTATTTAAGTTTTGAAAATATTGATTTTGAGTTTTTTTTATTTCTCGCTCCATCTTTGAGATTTGAGAAAATTTAGATCCCAAATCGGGGGCAATGACAAAATCCTCTGTAGTGCGTCTTCCCTATCGAAGTCTTAAAATATTAAGGAATGCTATACTGGACAAAGAAAAATGTTGGAATGTTTTTGTTATACATTGTGTCTAAGTTGCATGAAATTTGAATGACTTATTATCATATCTTCTCGTCTCATCCCTGTGCATGTTAAAAGTCGTTAGTGATTACACTATGAGAAAACTAGAAAATTCGACAGAATAAATTGACGAGCAAAGGCCTACGAATTTTAGAAATTGAATTCTGACAGTCTTAGATTGTCGAAATTCTTGAGATTCTCATATTTGACGGTTTAGAGTTGTCGAATTTCTTCCATCCTTTATTAATTTGACAGTTTCGGCTAGTCAAAAAAAAAAATTGACAATGAAAATTCGACACCAATTTGACCTCTTGGTCCATCGAATTTTATGAAATTTGATGGCCCAAGGCAGTCAAATTTGGGCTTTTTCACATTGTGTTAGAATTTTTCTTTGGAGAATTTTCATGGTCATTAAATGCATTTTTTTTATTTGGTAAACTTTATTAAATTATCTCTGAGAATAATTACAAGTAATATCATCAAAAATAATTTTCAAAAGTTTTTTAAGAATGGAATCAACCTCCTCAATTACAAAATGCAAATTATGTCAATAAAAGTTAGCAAATAGAGTTATATTACATGGAAAATACTTTGAAGAGGTCATCCCACTTCAAAATTTTGGTACAATCCTCTTGTTTGGATTACACATGGTGCCTCCAAGAAGGTAATTTTAATATATATTAAAAAAAAAAATAGGGGTGTAATATAAATACAAAAAGCCATGTGTGATGTTATGAGGAGGGTTACTCTAAAATTTTGAAACAGCCTGGTCGCTCAAAGTTGGACTCTACCATTTATCTTTCTTATTTCTTAATTTTTGCTATAGAAAATGTTCTTTAATGAAAATATTTGATGTAGAAAAAAAGTAAAAAACCTTGAGATATGAAAATCGTTCTTTCTCTTCATATCTAATCCGTTCATTGATCCTAAACAATTTCTAGAAGCTCTCTAGTGAAAGAGATCCCTATAGTAAAATCTTTGGTACTGTGTCTCCAAGGGAAGATGGGAGAAGATACACTAATGATCACCATCACAACTAATCCCTAGGAAACTTGTATTTCCATTCCAGTTGTTGGACAACTGACAAGCCCAGATACGATGGGTGTGTTGCTAGTTCAACCAATAAATTAAGGACTTAAAACAATCAAACAAAAAAAAAAAAAAAACCCCCACTATTTGGATTAATGTAGCCAATGGTATCTGGGTCATTATTTTATCAATTTTTTTTTTTTTAAAATTTACATTTCAATTTAAATATATAAATTCTTGATTTTTCTTTTTGAAGATCTTGTCTCCAAAACTCTAATTTGAAAATCAAGAATTTTTTGCCGTGGATTGAAGACTAGGGTATTTAGTTAAGTTTCTGGTAAGACTCGCGTACAGTAATCCATGAGTATTAGGTACAATGGCCAGGATCTCCTTCCAAAAAGGAGAAGTCTTGAGTTTAAAGTTCAAACCCCTCGTTGGCCACTCACAGGGCTTTATCCCAGCTTACTTGATATGTGTGATTTGTGGCATATTGCACGTACTTGGGGATTGGGATGAGAGATGGTATTCTAAGTATTAAGGATATGGGTTAGATATGGTGTTTTAAGAGGCCAGTAATTTTACCCTACTAGTTGGGGCCTACGGTCCAGACATCCATCATTAAAATAATAAATAAATAAAACTAAAACCTCATTAATACAACAGTCAAGTAGGGCAAACCTTTTGTTTGCTTTTATTTAATCATGGAAAGAGCCAACCATCCACTCACACCACTAGACAACTAAACTAGCTGATATCTCCATTTATTCTAACCATACTATCTAGTGAAAAAGAAATTACAAGAGAAACAAACCAAACACCACAAATCTTGTAGGGGTGCCCACCTAGACCATGGACCATGTGATGTCCACCACACCCAAATTTATATCAAGCCCCAAGGCGTGCCACACGGCATTGGAACCATCAACAATGTTCTTGGCGCATGGACCTTGGTACGCATGCTCCACGTCACAGCCGTGCCTAGAGTCACACTCATCAACCACCTTAGCAGTTGTAGTCCTTCCATTTTTAGCTCTTATTTTGATCTTCTTTCCGCATCTGCTGCCATGTGCGTACCATCCAGTGGACAATGCAACTACACGTTCAGCGTTCATATGGTATCTGTTATCACACTTTGAAGGGCCTCCACCATCACCACCTTTCTCAAAATTATTATTAGTAAGACGGGCATGTGTGGAAGGTGTGACTGGAGGTGAGCATGTGTAAGTTGGATGGGTTTTGCCTCCCCTGCAAGTTAGAGTGCCAGACGGTTTGCATCCATCACCTGCTAGGGCAGTTATAAGAGAAGGAAGGATGATGAGGAAAAGAGACAGAAAAGATAGAGCTGCATGAGCCATAGTGAGAGAACAAGATTTGATTGGTTGTTTGTGTGAGAAATGAGGAGGGAGTGAAGGGTATTTATATTAAGTCCTGATAAAATAACTCGCCAGATGGCATACTCAAGCGACTCACTGACATGGACAAGTTTGAAAACTGTAGATCTTTCCGACACAGGATACACAGCTCGCTAGGGAGACACCTTTTTATGGAGAACTGCAATCATGTATAGCGAGGCATATGGATCTACGGTTCTGAACTTGTCCACATCAGTGAGTCTATTGAGTATGCCATCTGGCGAGTCATGTTATTGGAACTCATTTATATTTTTTTTTTGATAAGTAGCAATATATTCATATGAAAAGAAAATAATACTAGGCCAATCGAGGTGACCATCCTAGCAAGACCTTACAAAAAGATGCTACTCACCAGAAATATAAAGCATCCCATCCCAGTTATAAATAAAATCTTCGAAGAAGATCTCTCTAAATTCTCTAAAAACTTTGGACCAACAAAACAAAAGGCCCAAAATGGAAATAATTGTTTCTGTGCCATATTTTTTATTCCTCTCAAAGATACGGCCATTTTTCTCTCGTCACACCCCCCCAACATATTGCGAATGGTGTAATACTCCAAAGTAACCTCTTCATGCCACCAAACGAACATCCACTCGATGTCCAACTCGTGAAAAGGTCCTTTATTGTTTTGGACAAGCAAGTTAATATACCAAATAACTTAAGGAAATGTGCCCAAATTCCATATGTGAATTTGCAATGAAGGAGTAGGTGATCTGAAGATTCCCCATTATCCATACATAGAATGCAACAGTTTGCCCCATACCACCTACGTCGCATCAAAAAATCCGTCATTTGGATCCTTCCTAAAGAAGCTGTCCATGTGAAGAAAGCAACTCTACTTGGCACCTTCGGGCCCCAAATTGATTCATATGGGAAGGAGATATCACCATCATCATTACACAAGGAATGGTAGAAAGAACGCACTGAGAACCTACCATCCACACTCTCTCATCCTCCCGATCCCTACGGAGCTCAAAGCACGAAGCAACATCAATTACTCTACCAACCTCTGCCAATTCCAAGCCGTCAAGACCCCTTCTGAAACCAAAGTCCCAAGCCCATTCGCCGTCTATCAATCTTCGGAATGCTATGATAGGAAACCCTTTTTTCGCGGATATGGAATACAAAGAAGGAAACAACTCCATAAGGGGTTGATTATTGCACCAAATATCCTCCCAAAATCTAACTTTGTTCCCTTGACCCACTTTGAATTTAAGCCTCGACTTGAATAGAGAAATGATTTTCATAATACATTTCCACATCCCACAACAATACGGGTGTCTAACTGGGCCACTCTCCCACCCTGTTCGCCTAGCCCCATATTTTCCTTCTATCACCTGTCTCCACAAGTTATTGCCATCAGACCCAAACTTCCATAACCACTTCCCTTTCAACGCTAGATTCATTGTTCCGAGTCTTCTAATCCCGAGGCCACTCTTTTTCTTGTCTGAGCAAACTTGTTTCCAATTAACTAAATGATGCTTTCTACCCCCACCTCTGTCATGCCATAAGAAATTACGAAACAACTTATCCAGCCTTAACTCCACACTACGGGGCAAAGTCAACACAGATAAAAAATAGACTGGGATACTAGATAGGACACTTTTAATCAAAGTCAACTTGCCCCCCTTGGACAGATAATTTGCTTGCCAAATCACGAGTTTTTTCTCAACTCTCTCTACTATCGGCTCCCAAATCGACACCATCCTCTATGGGGCCCCCAACGGAATCCCCAAATAAGATGAGGGCAAGCTATCCACATGCCAACCCAACGAGGCCGCAAGTAAGGAAACACACCTGACCTTGTCGACCGAAAGTACCTTGCTTTTCCTCATATTAATTGGAGATATTTGGAATTTTTTTTATTATGAAGAATAGTCAAAGTTCAAAGTAAACCTCTAATAGGATTAAATAGGTGCATGTTAGATCCTTTACACATGTGGGTCCATATTCAAGAAGACATAACCTTACCGGCACGTGCAAGTGGGTTTGACTTGAGTTGACTTCACTTAGTGGCGTTTGGGTATTATATTTGATCGGCAGATTACTATGACTAGCCTTATGTTTCCTGTTTATGACTTTATGGGTTCGCTAGGTTCGGAAGGGAGCGGATTCTTTGTGGTCCGTTTTTTCTGTGGCTTTTCCTCTAGAGAACAACAAATTGAAAATAATAATTATTATTATTACAACTCAGCCCGTAGTCATGGTTTAGAGTAAATTTGAAAAAAAAAAAGAAAGAAGGATGGTTGAATGCACATGGTTTTAGTATGTGGTTGGGTATGCGGCAAACGTAACAAAGGCATAAAATCACACATCTTTTTCATGTGTATACATCTTTTTCATGTGTATCCCAATGAAAAAGATTTATGATTTTGTGCTCTTGTCACATCAATAATATCAATTAGGATATTCTATATTAAAAAATTCTAATAAATTAGAATATTTATGTTAGGCTAATTTTCTTATCTTGGTTAATGTAATTCTTATAAATATCCTGTCATGGTCATGTAATATTTATTCAAGAATTATCAATAAAATCAATTTTTCAACATGGTATCAAAATTCAAGTTCCACTGAGCATATTGATTTTAGTGTGTTGTTTCTTTGGTGATGCTGTCACGTCGGACATAAATCCTTTTTTTTTTCCCCTTTTTCTTCATTATTATTTTTTATTTTTTTCAATAAAAATCCTACATTTCTTTGCGTTTCTATGAATCTCTAAAAACTCATGTTACATGATTTCAATTATCATTTTATTTAAAATCTCTTCAATGAGACATTTTCTATTTAAGCCAAGCAATTCTAATTCGTAAATTTTTTAGAAAGATCACAGTGGACCTGAGCTAGAGTACCATCAGCTCTGACAGACTCAAAATAAGTAGGTTGCGACAGTGATAAATATTACAGATAGACGATGACCACCATCAAGTTTGATTGGTTGTTTACGACATTCCATCATCAATTTTTTTTTTTTTTTTTTTTTTTGTGAGAACGAGAGCAACTATTCAATTAAATCAATTGCATACTTTTTCTTCAAAAGACCATATAATTGCGGGAGGATGTAAGAGAATATGATGCATTATGTTATGATACATGAGATACATTGTATCATATCAATGTATCTCATCTCAAAAGGAAGATAGTGTTGGAGAATAATACATGTAATAATATCAGTTACGATATTCTATAGTAGGAAGTTCTAATAAATTAGAATATTTATATTGAGCTAGTTTCTTTATCTAGGTTGATGTAATCCTTATAAATATCCTATCATGGTTTAGGTAATATTCATCCAAGAATCTCAATAAAATTCAGATTTCTACAATACACAACTGCGTACCAAAACCAATTGCATTCATCACGACTCAACAAAAAAAAAATTTAGAATGCTGATTTTCTGACTCAATCTAACATATTAACTCAAAAACTCAAAGAATGGCATGTGCAATAACTATGAATTTTTTTTTTCCCTCAGGATACCCAACTGCAATTGTGTATCCCAACGGAAAAAATATACGGTTCTTACACATGCCACGTCAATGAGTCTATTAGTTTCTCTGTTAGAGTTGAGTTAGAAGATCATTGCACAAGAAATAAATGAAGGAAAGGATTCTTTGACAATTATTTAATGAACGTGCATGAATCTTTTAAGAGAAAATTATTTAAAGATCCTTGAGAAGGAATTCCTTTTGAAATACCCTCTAACTTTTATGTGGTAACTTGATGGTTTAATTATTAAACTTTTTCTTTCTTAATGCCCATCATCCCCCTTTCAATCATTGAGATCAATGATTCAAATTGTCATGGTTGGCAATTCAAATCATGGAATCAACTTTGATCCAATTGTTGATTTCGATGTTTTAACATGAATCATTGAGATCCATGATTCAAATTATTGAAATGAATCAATCAAATCATCAATTTTACTAATTAGTATGGGATACCTCACCAAAAGTTATAGGGTGCATTTGGAAAGATATCCTTTTAATAACAGATTTATCCAAATTGATAACTTCCATTTCTAATTTCTTGATTGTTTTACTAAATTTTCTCACATTCATCCAAATTAAACTGAGTGACCCTTCTTCCTCATTGAATAATTATTGATCAAAAGTTGGTTTGTTTTATGTTATCATATTCGTTCCTATGTACCAAATCATGAAGGAATGAATCAGTTTCATTCTTACTTGATTCATGAAACCTTAGCAAACCAGTATTAAAATGCTAAATACTATAATGGAAGGTTGAGTGGATTAGGTGCCTGATTTAGACTCCAATCATGAAGAGCATGGGTAAATCCCTTGGGCATTCAAGCCCCTCGTTAGCAACCCATAGGGATTTAGCCCCTGTTTGTTAGTTATTGAATGTACTCAGCTAGTTGGGCCTACGCACCGGACACCCAGTTATCCCTATGAATTGGGTTCGGTCTAATGCGACTAACCACAAAATATGGAACTGAATTTGAACCAGGAGCACATCCTTTGTGGCCCATTTTTATGTAGCTCTATGTAGTTAATATCACCAGTTGAGGATGTGTCACATCATCACACCCTCAAGACAGTTACATCTGATGATTTAAATTTAAGAGTTCAATAACAGTCCATTTTCAAACGAGTCATGCTAATCTGACACCCCCCATGTGGCCTACTCCCCGTACACTCCCCCACATGGCTGTGCATAGAATCATAGATTCTTTTTCCTCGGATTACACATCCCCCAAAAACATATGCTGTTGTGTATCCCGAAGAAAATCTATGGTTCTATGCACAGTCACTTGGGGAGTGTACGGGAGAATATGCGACCGGGGGGGGGGGATCAGAAAATCATTGTTCTTTTCAAACAATTGATATTTGCTTCTATTTTTCTAAGTGCTGGTTTTATAACTCAACCTGACGGAATAACTCAAAAGCTCACCAACGTGGCATGTGAAAAGAACGGTAGATGTTTTCTCCCCCCATGAAATCTACTAAGGAAGACTAATAGAAAATGACTTAATCATCTTTGAACTCTAGTTATAACGAAACGCTTAAAAGTCTTGCTTGTATTTAAAATCTGCCTTCACATATTAATTATAGACTATTAATCTCACTTGCTTAAAAGGAGGGGGGGCTCTTCCAACTGGGTCGATTGTGATAGAAAGTTGGCAAAGAAATATTGTGGTATAACAAGTGTTTTAAAAATCCAACTGGACAGTCGGACCATGTTGGACCAGACCCGTTAGTTTCTATGGGTCGAGTCAATTGAAAAAATCCAATTTTATAAACATCAATTGACTAGTCAATTTTATAAAAATCAATTGGACCAGTGACTCACTCGGGTTTGTGAAAGGATCGGTTCAATTTTTGGGTGATTTTAGCATACCCATTCACAATTTGGTGACTATTTCAGTTGGCCCTTGTGTTTTGAATTTGATGACATGCCTCTTTACCTAAGGTTTACTCTTGTAAACTAATGGAAAATAGTCTAATTTACTAAGATTTTAATTGTTTGATCCATATGGATTGCAGCGTTGGAAAAATAGTACTGCAACAACCTAAAATTCATGCCCAAATCAAATAGAAACACATAAAATAAAACTTAAAATAAATATATATTATATATATATATATATATATATATATATATATGGATTAGGATCCGTGTACACATAAAGCTACTCATAAAGTTACAACATGTTTTGTCTTATATGGGCAAAAATGTTTGGAATGGGCTGATTTTTTGTGAGGATGATCTCTATGGTGAGGAGATCATCCTTGCCAAAAATCAGCCAATTATGAAACTTTTAGCCCCATGTTTACAAGTTGAAAAATTTTAGATCGTCCAATTTTTGTAAATCAGTTTTGACGGGGTTAGAAATTTGGAATGAGATGATTTTTTGCAAGGATGATCCACTCACCATAAAGATTATCCTCACAAAAAATCAGCCTATTCCGAATCTTTTTGACCATATAAGACAAAAACGTTGTAACTTTATGAGTAGCTTTATGTGTCTACGGAACCCCACCATATATATATATATATATATATATATATAATATATATATATATATATATTATATATATAATATATATATATATATATATATATATATATATAGGGTCAGGTTCAAGGGTCATATGAGAAAACATATAAGAAAACTTTCGTTTTTCAAAATAAGGGTTAGAGGTTTTGGATGAGCTGATTTTTTGCAAGGATGGTCACTATGATGAGAAGATCATCCTCACAAAAAATCAGCTCAATCATAAACTTCTAAATCCATCAAAAGTGATTTACAAATTAGTGATAAAAATTGGTAAAAAATCGACAGTCCACATTCTAAATCACTTTTAATGGGGTTAGAAGTTTCAGATTGGGCTGATTTTTTTTTTGGATGATCTTCCCATCATAGAGATCATCCTCACAAAAAATCAGCTCAATCCAAAATTTCTAACCCATATTTTAAAATTTTATTTACCGTCGAAAGTTTTCTTATATGTTTTCTCATATGGCCCTTGAACCAGACCCATATATATATATATATATAGGGTCCCGTTCAGCACCCCAAGCTTTACCCTACACTTTAACAGACGTGTTTTGTCCTACATGGGTTAGAAGTTTTGGAATAGGCTGATTTTTGGTGAGGATGATCTCTATAGTGAGGAGTCATCCTCACCAAAAATCAGTCCATTCCAAAACTTCTAACCCATGTAGGACAAAACACGTCTGTTAAAGTGTAGGGTAAAGCTTAGGCTGTTGAACATTTCCCATATATATATATATATACTTTTTTTTTTTTTTTTTGCTTGATCCATGCAACTCTTAAATTTCAATTTAAAATCAATAGTGAAAAAATATCTCTTAAATTTCAAATTCAATTCCAATGGTAAAAAATTATCTTTTTAATTTTTTTAAACTCTTAAAATATCTACATTCCTATATAATAATAAAAATCTTATAATTTATCCCAACGTCATTGGATCATGTTTTTAAAGTTGAGATTAGATTTTTTGGAGGAACCCAAAAACTTAATAAATATCTCAACCTGGATCCAATCAGTTTGACCCACCAGTTCGACCAATTTGGACCAACCTGGTCAATTGTATGGGTCAATGACCAGTCTGATTTCTAAAATTTTGGGTATAACAACAAAATTCAGAATTAGCCAACTTGAATTTTTTCTAGAATGCAATTAATTTTGATAATACCTGGAGCAATTCCCAAATCGAAATTGAAAGGAATTTCTTCTGACGCATGACACCTCTGCATCAATTGAATGTTTGTGCAAGTAGAGTCGTGGCACGCCACCCACAAGAAAGAATGCCAGTTCAATGCCTACCCTATTTTTTTTAGTTACTTCCTTGTAAGTAGTTCCCTAAGTATTCTAATTTTAGGTAAGTGAATGTCCCTTTACTTTAGTGTCTCAATAGCTAGTTAGACTATCTAGTTATCAAGTCTTTATGATTAAAATCCTCCTACCAACTTCTCTACCTGGGCTCCATCGGATAGGAGATACCCTACTGAGTATTGAAGACTGATCTTTTTATCCTATCTCTATTCATTCCTTAGTAAATTCAATACTTCAGAAGTTATCTAAGCGCCTTCCAATAGACTTCCTTCCTTAACTCTTGACTCTTAAAGGGAACAGATCCCATCGGTATCACCTTTCTTTTCTTCCGGTCCGGATAGCTTGACCTACTGGAGGGGAAAGCCTAGGACTGAATTCAGCCTTTAGTTGCAGTAGACGATCAAGAATACCTTTATCGACGAGTATTCTATTATCTTATGTCTTCTATCTATAGGTGGGAGGACGGGGAATAAAGAATCGATAAGGAAGAATGATGGGCAGGAAGGACTTATAAGAAGTCCCTTAATTGGTTCGATCACAATCGTTGTTCGTTTGCCTTTTGCACGAAGGCAAGAATCAAATTGATTCACAGTAGTTTTGTTTGCCCAAATAAATAGTAGAACACTATATTTAAATATTTTAAAATAAGAAAGCAAGTCAAAAAGAAGAAGAACATTGTAGAGTAAAACTTTTGTAATGGAAAACGTTCGATAGAAGTTTGTTAGTATCTTTGTTCTTACAAGAGGATAAATACTTATAGAGAGAAATCCAACCTACATTGTTAGGTATTACTACAATTAAAAAATTATTAAAATAGAATAGTATAACATATTCGTTATATATCGATTACACTGGTAACGCAAACACCTTAGTATATCAACGGTTAGAGTTATAAAAATTATTTTTGACTAAATAATGCAATTAGAATTATTATTTTTTTTACTAAAAAGATATTAATGTTCATTAGACACCTCAATGCACAATGTCACGACTCAAGTTTCAAGATCTATAACCTGACCCATTACCATTTTTTGAACCATGATCCATAACTTAGGGGTGATTTAGGAATAATCCACATACTCACATCAATAAAAAATTACGTGTTGAACCTAACTGAAAACATTATCTAAATTCATGTCTTGGAAATATTCACATAGGACAGTTCAATACACATTCAATCAAAAATTCATAACTTGCTCAATTTTTATCGTAATTTAATGTAACACCCCATTTTGGAAAGATGATTGAAATAACAATAATATAAAAATTCTAAATCATATAAAATATTTATTTTTCTGGTATAAAAATACCGAACAAAGGTTATGTACAATGACACAATTTAGGATTTAACAACACATGGTGTGACTTCAAAAATTTGTACACCCTTCAGTTCTTATTAGAAAATAGAGATTTTAAATTCTATAAAAGTTATTAAAATGTGGGACCCAAGAAAAATATGAAATGTATATTAAAATCATTGTTTGGCATGTGAACTATTTTTAGAAAAACAGAGGTACAGAATGGATTTCCTACAATCCTATTCAATAGGTTGGACGATAAAATCCGAAATAAATATTTTTGTCATTGAAATGGTATGGGACCTAAGCTATGTCGAAGTTAACTTTCAAAACCTAATCCTCAAAAAAAATTAGAACCAAATGAGAAGTTTAAGCAGGGATTGTCACGATATAAAGTAGGTTTTGTTTTCTATTCATTTATGTTATCCATTAACAATGACCGCAAAGACAACTCCTTTCAAAATATAATAAAAAATTTAAAATTCCAGAAAAATATAAGAATATGCGTGTGCGAGTTACAAAATTTCTCTAAGTGATATCACATCATTTCAACAACAAATGAAAAATCTATAACCTTTCTAGTAACACATGTTAAAAGGAATCGACAACATTACAAATCTTCTTTTCTAAATCAATTAATAACCAAGGTTCTTAAAATGAAAATCCAACACATTTATTCAATAAATTGGTTTAAAACAATTCTAATAAACATAAGATAACATCAAGAATTTTTTCCAAAAACCCATACACCCTTAATCGTAGAAGCAAATCAACTTAAGAAATAAAACATAGCAAATCGCTGAAGACGATCTCAATGTCCCTAATGTGTTCTAATCGAAATCTAAAATTTTATAATATAAAAAAAAACATAAACCACAAGGCTCGAGTAGGAACTCATCTCTACATTTTTCTAAGAATTAATATAAGACAAATAAATAGAACATAAAAATTTTACAAGAAAAAATATATATTCATGATCAATAACAATAGTAAAACTTCAATGACAATAATAATTAAAAAATATATCATAAAATATTGTCATCATTGTCATCGTATTTCAAACCTAAAATTCAATAATAAATCTAACTACATCACAATTTCAAATATGGAACTCTCACATTCTATCATAAATATCTTATTTTAATTGAGAAATAAAGGAAAAGATGAACCTACCTTTTTTTTTTTACAATGAGTCTATGATTCGACTACATTGATTCACTTGATTCTACGAATAATGTTTTCTTCTTTAATAATAGGAAACGATCAAGGCTCTATTGATATTAAAAGTATTTTTTTTTCAAAGATGAAAATTTCTCTCTTTCTCTCTCTTAAATATGAGATTAAGTTTTAAAATAAAATAAAGGTGTGCTCCTAAAAATTCTAGGAACAATGTCATAAGATATTATCTCATTTATTTACTCTAAATATTAATTCTCCTACAAATCTAGGTCACTCATAAATTAAGAAATTTTGTAACTGTTTTAAAATTATTTCCTTACTTCAACATGAATATAAAATACTAATTTGAATTTTAAAATAAATTTCCTACTTGAACCCACTCTATTTAAGAAATGAATTTAAATTTTGAATAATTTCCTAATCAATTCTCATATCATCCTTATTCTTTATTTTTCTATATTACTATTAAAATAATAAGGAAACAAAATACTTATTAAGAACCATCACAATATGTAAGTTTTATATAAATTTTATTTGTATTCTCTTTAGAGATTTAATGATACCAAAATAAAATTCAATGTATTCCAAAAAAATAATTCCAGCAATTTTGACTTGATTAAGGAGGTGTTTGAATATTTTTTTAAGAACTTAAGATAACACCATTTTGTCATAAAAGCCCTTAATTTTATATTAAATAAAAATAATATTTCCTATGCGCATTATAAATTACATTATAACACTACTGTAAACTAATCATTTTCATAGTGACTCATTTATCCTTATTTTAACAAATACTATCTACATCACATAGACTTCTATGATTTGAGCTACTAATTTATCTATTAGATTTATTTATAGGGTCTATATATTTTAATTAATAACTCAATTATATAAAGTCAAAATTCTATATTAGTAACCACTTTTTATTTCATAATTTTTTTTTTTTAATTTTAACAGTGAATGAAAATATGATATTAATCAATATTTTGTTTCATAATTAAGTTGACTTCAAACTTTGACAACTAATTGTCTAACATAATAAATTATCGAAATGTGTAGTATAAAACTACCATATGTTAAAATCAAAAATATTAATTATAGTATATCACAATTAAAGAGGTTTTCAAGAGTATTATTTATCAAATAATTTCATGATTTTTAGATCAGGGGTATTACACAGCACCTGTCCTATCTCAACCCATGCATGTGTGTGTGTTTTTATTGAGTTGACCAATGTAGAATTTTTCCTTTGGAGGAAAAACTTGGGTGCCCCTTGGGGTATTACTCCAAACCAACCAGTCACCAAGCAAAAAAAAAAGACCCAAATTATAGAGACAATACAAAATTGAGTTGTACTGGAGTGACCTCAAATTGGAACCTCATAGCACACTTCTTGATGTGAAAGTGGATGGGAATCATAGATGATTTTTCACTCGTATTTCAATGAAAAGCATCTATGATTCCCATACACTTTCATGTCAAGAAGTGCAATATGAGGTTCTACAAAATCCAAGGAAGGAAAATGTGTTAAAACCATAAAATGGCTTAGAACTTCCGAAGAAGAACATGGGATAGTACATATCTCGCCAAGTTTGCAAATGATGCAGGTAGCAAACAATCCTTGTAAGCCATTTTGGAAATATACTTCGAGCCTTGGGGTAATTCATTGTTCAAAAAATGTTCCTAAAGAAAATCTCTAATGGTGTAATAAGTACCATAAATCAACGTAAAATAGTGTGTAAAGGGAGCAAGGATGATATATAGCGACTAGGCGGTCATTTAGTAAGTGATCAGGCAGTCACTTAGAGAACGATCAGACGTTCGCTTAGAAAATGATCGATCACTCAAAAGACCAACCAAGCAATTGCTCAAGAAAGCAACCAAGTGAATGCATAGGAGAGCGGTCACTTGGGAAAGCAATCGATCATGAGACTGAGCGATCAATCGAAGGAGAGCGAATAGTCAAGATAGCAATCACTCGAAGGAGAGTGAGCGGTCAAGAGATCGACTACTTGAACAAGAGCAATCAGCAATCACTCTAAGTAATAGAATTTTGTTACAAATATTCTCTTAGCAACCAAAATCTATTAGAAACACACACACACCACACACACACACAAAGTGCAAAAGTGATATTTGAATATTAAAAATGGATATTTTGACGAAAAAATATTAAATAAATGAAAAAACAACATAGAATAACGCACAAAAATAAGCAAGAAAAAGAACATGCAATTTTAAGAAAACGTATTTTCTATCTAAAAGGGGTGATATCCAACATCCAAAACAGGGAATTAATGTTTGTAAAACACTAAAACTGAGAAAAACAAAAAAAAACAGTGGACTAAATGTTATCGGAATTTAGAGGGTTAAATTTGAAAATCCTTTAATATTCATTTAATTTTAACCATATGGTAAATCAATCTATTAACCATAGGGTAATTCAATCCCATGTATGTTTTATGCTTTTTTACTTTATTGCTTTAAGTTTAGTTGATAGTTTTGTTTTTTACCTTTAGTAATTTTAATCTCACATCGACTAAGAGAAGAATAGATTTGCAATTCTTAAATAGTTATACTTCTAGTAGTTTTAAAAGCGGATAGAAGTAGTGGGCGGGCTCATGGGGGCCCAAGAGGAAAACCCATGATTCCAATTAGAATTTGGATCCACCGGTCCGAAAACCTTAATGCGTGTGCGTAGGGGATGTAAAATCTTGAATTTACACCTCACGTGGGTGCACGCAAAGGCCTGTTTTTGCTTTAATTTTTATATTATATATTCGAATTTCGTTTTAAGACAGTGCTTTGTGGACGCCTCAACCATTATTTAAGTAATATTTCTTCTATTACATTCAATTTTAAAATCAGAATTTTTCAAACTTCTTCTCTCTTTATCCATAAGAAAACCAAATAAATTAGTGTAAAAAAATAGTGATTTAAAGTTCTTAATGGAAATTAAAGAAAGAGAACCCAAAAATTACCACCAAGTGGATCAATGAAAGCACTATTTTATTCTCTCTCATTTGGATCCATTTGAGAGTTGTAATATGGGGTGTTTCTCTTTTGTTTTTCGGGACATTTGAGGCAACCAATTTGAGGAACATTTAGAGGGTGACAACGGATGATTTCTTTTACCCTTTGTTCTCATCACACTGATGATGGATCAAAGATCCAACCACGCAAGTAATGAGGCAATTCTTGAGTTTTCCTTGAAAAGTGTTAATGAAGAACTTCTATTCTAGTTCCAATAGATTTAACTCCATTAACTTGTTGTAAATAAAATTACAGAAATTAAATTAAATGGTCTCTTACCAAGAATAGAAGGATTAGAGGAAAGAAAGAAAAGTCAATAGTTCTTGAACTTGTTATGTAAATTTGACATAGTTTATCCTTAATAATCTCCTCCTTTCTTGCTTTCTAATCTCTCCTATTTATAGACTCGTTGGAGAATCAATTACGAAGAAATTTACAAAAATAGGCTAAAAAAATGAATTGTCGATCGCTCTTTAATTAGAGTAGTCGCTTTGGAACGATCAAATATCTATTTTTGTGATTTCTCGTGGGATTTCTACTGGTATACCTCTTATTGATCGAAAATGTGTCTTATTTTAGACACAAACTTTGATGGACCATGAGCATTGCACAACACTTAGAGATATGGAGAGATTGTTAAAGAGATTTAAATTTTGCGTCTTCTTTCTAAAGTTGCGATTTCAATTTCAATGGAGAGAAAGCAATAGAGCTGTTGATTTCTTGGCACATTTAGGGGCTCATGGAAGTATTTATTTGTAGTTGAGGAGACAAATTCTATACCTCAAGAACTCATGAATATTATTGTCGATGATTTATCTTGTAATTATATTCATGAAATTTTATTAATACAAGGGAGGTGTCCCACCAACCCTAGCTTACTGATTTTATAATAATAATAAATAAATAAACAAACTTTATCAAGTCTCTCATTTTGAATTATTTTCTTCATTTATTTCTCAATTATTGTTTTACGATCATTTCTTTATGTTTATTTACATCCACCAAGTGAGATAGCAATATGAGTTGTTTTACTATTTAGGAGAGAGAGAGAGAGAATCCAACCACCAAGTTTAATGTTAAAGAAAAAAATTAGATAAGAGGCTAGTGAAGGGTGAATTTGAAATATACCCTCCATAATTTTTGTTGAACATTATTGGAGAAACCACCGTATTTGTAAACTGATGACAGAACCCATGAACTTGGTCTAGTCTTCAAAGCTAATAGAAAATGATTCAATCATCTTCAACTTCTAATTACAATGAGATGTTTAAAAAACAAAATTGAGTGTCGATGCATGATGCCACGACTTGTGCTTAATAATAACCAATATCACCTTCACATATTAACCATTGACTAGTAACCTCACTTTATTAAAAGGGGAGAAAAAAAAGTGTCAAAGAAGATGGCACTTGTCGAACTGGATCGATTGTGATTGGAACTTGTCAAAGAAAATCTTTTAATTAAAGACTTTCCTTTTGGAAAATTTGAACATCCCCTTCTAGGCCTTTAACTTGGGAATTATTCTTACCTCAAAGAAATTCTTTTAATTAAGGGTTTTGTTAAGGTGGGGCACGCGTTAAGTGCAATAAATATACTTCAGAAATTGGAACGTGAGAGTATTTTAGTAGAAAAATAATTTTTTTAAGGACATTATCGATACCAATTCCCATTTCCAAAGTGTATTTATTGCAGTTTAACATGTGCCTTCTGCACACATAACAAAACCCTATAATTAAAGACTCCTTCTGGAAGATTTGAACATCTACTTCTTGGTCTTTGATTTGGGGATCATTCTTTGGTGCATTTATGTCTAGCGATCAAGACAAGTGAAAGATGAAGAGGAAGGATGCATAAATGCTATCTAAGGAGTTGGTTTACTTTTTAAGAAAGAGTATAAATCCAATACGGTGTCCCGTTCCAATAAATAAGAATGATGTCTATGTGTCATATTTTGGTTGGAGAATAAATACATCGGACTGCATGCACGACTCAATTAGGACCTTAAGGTGTCTTAAAACTCTAGTAAGAGCATGCCCCATGAACACTGTTCTTATTTTATAGGAACAGGACACTGTATTCGATCCTAAGTCCTAAAAAAAAAAAAAGAATCAGATCAAGTACCGTGTCCCATTCCTATATAATAGGAATGTTGTTTATGTGGCACGCATTTTTGTGGGATTTTAAAGGACTTAATCAAATCGTTTTCTACATTGCATGTAGCCTTATGTGTTCCTTTATAATTTGCTCATTATTTCAGATGCCATTGAGTTTTCAAAAATTTTGCCCGCCTTCCCCAAATATTTTGGTGACTAAGACTGACCTTGTACGGTTTTGTGAATATTTCACAAAGTTTTCAAACTGATGAAATACACTTTAGCCTTCCCACAAAATCTTTTGATAATTGAGGCATCCACTCTACCAATTTGGTGGATATTTGAGATACCCTTTTATTTTCAAACTAATGACATGTACCCCCTTGACCTTGTTCTTCCTTTATTGACTAACAAAAAATATCCTAAGTACCCTCATTTTCAACTTGAATTAAAAACCCTGAATTTTATCTTCATAATGTTAGTCATTGTCAAAATTTTCAACATTTGTATCAAATTAATTTTAATCTATGTATCCTCATTTTTAATTCATCCTTTTGGACATCGCCTTAATCTCTTGTAGAAAACCTGGATTTTTCTATAACGTATCTCTCTATCATATCTTGTTCTTTAGATTTTAAAAGTTAAATGTAGATTAATCTTATGGTTGAAGATGAGGATAAATTTGTTTACCCAAGATGTTGGAGATAAGGGGTTTTGAAAAGATAAATCCAAGGTTTTTTTTTCAAAATTTTAGATTGAAAACGAGGGCAAAGTGGTCATTTTTGCAATAGTCTATTAGAGAAGACTGATGTCAAGGAGCTTGTACTTAGAGAGTATTTAAAATACTTTATGTCAAATTGATGACAACATTACCTAACTTGACTTTGGTCTTATATCATAGACTAACACGAAATTACTTAAATGCCTCTTTCTTCAACCTCTAACGAAAAAACTTGAATTTTTATCCAAAATCAATCTTCTTCAAGCTCCTCAACTTACCATTAACCAATAGTCCCTCTAAAAATGTAGAAAACTTTGAATCTGTTTAGACTCGTCATTGTAATAATGTAGAAAATTGTTGATCTTGATGTTGAGTTTAGTCCCACATCAGATACTCATTGCCTTGTCTTTTTCCTTATAAGTTCCCGGGCCTCTCCACTCATTGCCAATTGGTCTTGAGTTGGACCTCTAGTTTTAACATGGTATCAGAGCTCTAGTCCGTATAGATTACGAGTTCAAATATTTCCACCCTTATGAGTGAGGGGAAGTGTTGAGTGTACATTTTCCTCCACTTTTGAGTGAGTCATACCTCAGTTAAGCCTCAATTCTCCCTTCTCCAAGTAAGAGATACATTGTTTCATATCAATGTATCTCATCTAAAAAGAAAGGTATTGTTGGAGAATAATATATGTAGTAATATCAATTAGGATATTTTACATTAGGAAATTCTAATAAATTAGAATATTTATATTATGCTAGTTTCCTTATCTTGGTTGATGTAATCCTTGTAAATATCCTATCATAGTTCAAGTAATATTCATCCAAGAATTTATCGTGACTGCCTTCTCAATCACTTCTTGAAGTATCTTCTGTCCATTGCTCTTAATATGACAGCCCTGAGGAGCGCTTCAAGCTCTTCAAACACAACTGAGGACTGGAATCTCTATTTTACATGCACCACACTAACAACCCCAACACTATGATTATTTCTCAACTTTTAATTGGCGAAAATTATTCTACTTGGAGTAGAGCAATGGAGATGGCTCTCAACACTAAAAACAAACCTGGATTTATTGATGGCTCCATTACCAAGTCGATTGATTAAAATGATCCTAACCTTCTTCAATGGACACGCTGCAATAATATGATCAATTCTTAGACCCTCAACTCTAAGGAACTAGAATTTAGCGTAATCTACGCTGGGACTGCATATGAGGTATGGAATGATCTTAAGGAAAGATTCTCCCAAATTAATGCATCTCGTCTTTTTCAATTACAAAGAGACATTATTTCTCTTCACCAAGAAAAAAACATTAATGACTAGCTATTTTGCCCGTTAAAAGGGACATTAGGATGAATTATATGCCTTAAATCCTCTTCCTAACTGTACTCATGGAGCATTGAAAATTTCAGTTGAGTACCAACCTCGTGATAATTTCCCACATTGGACACTCATTGCCTTGTCTCTCTTCTTATAAGTTCCTAGGCCTCTCCACTCATAACCAATTGGTTTTGAGTTTGACCCCAAATTTATCACTTGAGGTGACATATGTGATTCTTATATGTCTTTCTTGAGAAAGTTAAAATATTTTTATTTTTATTTTTTTGTGAACCTTTCACGAATGAAACACATATTTGCAAACTTTATAAAACATTGTAGAGTCTTAAGCAGGTCCCTCATGTTTTGATCAGCTTCATCTATTTTCTTTTTTCTATCAATTGTAAATTTAGTCACCCTACATCTAAAAGACTTCTCACTATCTTCTAGTGTGAAGGCCCATCAAATTCTCAACTTTATGTTATTAGTCCCGTGGAAGGATAAATTTGCAAGCCACAGAAATAATGAAACTGGTCATTAAAATGTTTGAGATATTATTTGATCTCTAGGTTCCGGCCTATCAACTATATTGCTCGGTAGCAGAGATTCCCACCTAGCCATCGTCGTTTGGAAAACGATCAAAGAGAATGAGATCCTAGAAAAAGAAGTATGCAGATCCCTGGATTCTTGGAATTTCATCGCGATATGCTAGGAGAGGTTCTAGTCTCAAGGATTCCCACGCTTCTTAGTCAAAAATAAAAGGAGGTAAGATTAAAAACATGGAAGATAGAAATTCCCACTCTATAAATAGAGGAGAAAGGCCACACCCTAAGGTACACGATTTTGACTCATAAAAATTCTGTCAAATCTTCTATGGGATCTAACTTAAGTATTGGAGGCTTTGTGTATCAGGGAATAGGAACGATTGAGAGAAGATCCTACACACGGGAGAATGGAGATCTCGAGGTGATCACGAAAATCACCTCGACAAGTCCTTTTGGATTTGAACCTAATTTTTTTTCATATGAAAATGCAACCATCTCAATATAAAAATTGAATATTGAACCATCACTTCCAACTTGTTCAAATGTTAAGGATTTGGTATAGAGTCGTGATAATCTAACTACCCCACGTGGCACACTCAATCGACTCTCCTAACGTAACAAATTCTGGAATCGAAGATCTAGACATCTCTAGATGCATTATTCCTTCGAGATACACATTTTTATGGGGAAGTGCACTTTTGTATCCCAAGAGTATAGATCTATGGTTTCCAAACTTGTCACTTCAAGAGAGTCGATTGAGTGTGCCACATGAGGTAGTCAGATTATCAAGATTCTTTGGTATATTCTTCATGGGATTGAAAATCTTTGCCTCTTAGTGTTCGTGCAAAAATTGTTGAGCTTCTCCTTTGGACTCCTCGGCAGTAGGAGTAGGATGCCTTTTAACGGAACTCTGCCACTTAAGTCATTGCATAATCTAAGAGTGCTTAGTTAGTAAATTTAAATGAATCATATATGATACTCTTCTCTTATTTATAGATTCTTTAATATCTCTTTCTGTTTAGAATCATGATAATCTTACTACCCCAGGCAGCAAACTCAACCGACTCTCTCTGACATGACATGTGCTAGAATCGTAGATATGTACTCTTTGAGATACACAATTACACTTTTATGAAGATGTTCTGTTGTGTATCCCGATGAATAAAGATCTACAATTCTAGCACAAGTCAAGTTAGGAGAGTCATTGAAGATGCCACATGGGGTAGGGTTGGCAATGATCTAAAATATATCCGATGTTCGAATTGGTCCGATCCGAAAAAAACATGAAAAATTGAATTCGGATTGGAATCTTTAGATCCAAAACAATTTCGGATCAGAATTGGATCTACCCCAATCCTCTCCGTAAAAAATCCTATCCGAGCATATTTTAATAATTTTTTTGTAATTCTTAATTTCATATAAATACATATAAATAAAATATTTTAGTCTTTTTAGTTTCCCTCTATATTTATGGTTGGAATGTAGGTTTTTTAAAAATTTTATGATTTTATATTTTTTAAATTTATTGAACATTGATCATTTGAAAATTAGGCATTTGTTTGGACTGGATCGATTTCGGATTAAGGATGAAATGAAAGGGATCGGATTCGGTTCATATATTTATTAATTTGTTTGGATTGGATCGAGTACATGTTTTCAAATTTTTGGATCAATATTTAAGTGATATTGATCCGTTGCCAACTCTAACGTGGGGTAGTCAAATTGTCATGATATTCTGACTCAAAGATTTTCGCTCGGTCGACATGGCAAGTGCACAGAACTGTAGATCTTACAGTTCTATACACTTACCACGTCAACCGAGTACGGAGTGAATGATTCAAGTCAGATTATCATTAGGCTTATAAATATATATGTGAGGTAGTCTTATAAATATATATGTGAGGGGTGGGTGGGTTGAGGGAGATAAATCCGTTTCTTTTTATCCAAAAGTTATCAATCCAATTTTCAATGAGTTAACAATCGCTAATGATTCCTCATCTGTGACTTTTTTTTAGGGGAGATTATATTCCTCACTAAAAGGTAAGTGAAAATTTTCAAATAAAGAAGGGAAAATTTCTTAAAGAACCGTTGCAGAGGGATTTCTTTTTAAATAGTCCCTAAATATTTTTTCAATGATTGTTTGGCAAGACATTTAGTTAACTTTTTCTTTCTAAATGGTTCCTGGAACTCATCTCCCACATTTCTCATTATTGAATGCCCTAGCCATTTGAACTCATCGTTTTATATCCAAAAAGAGGACTCCATTATATCAGAAAAGATTTAAGAAAGAAGAAGAAATCATTTTCAAAGACTTTTTCAAATATTTTAAAGATATATGTAAAAAATTAGGGTTTTTACACTTTTTTTTATATAAATTTTTAATGAAAATCGATCAATAATGATTCTTTTGGGTTGAAATCATTTAAACAAGTTGTTATCTCAAGTTTTTAGTTGACATTTTCATGTATTTTAGTTAGAAAAACTCAAAAATTGAATGGGTTGGATTTATCAGTGTCGAGTTCACTACTTTTTATTTTAACAAATGGTGAACTCAACAGTAATTAAAAAAGCGTTGAGTTTGACAGTAAATAAAAAGTGGTGAACTCAATAGTAAATAGTGGTGAATTCAATATTAAAAAATGTGAACTCGACACTAAATATAAAAATGTCAAGTTCGACAGTAAAAATTATGAACTCAACAGTACAAAGAACTATTAAGAAAGTAAAAAATTTTACTAATTGTCCTGTCAAGTTAACATGCAAAACTTAAGGACTATTTAGAAAGAAACCCTTTAACAAGCGACCTTTAAGTAATTTTCCTAATAAAGAAAGAAAAAAAAAAAAGGTCAAACATGATTAGAACACACCAAGCATGAGCTAAGCAAAATAGTTTTTAAATCATACATGCTAAAAAAAACCTTTTATAGGCGCCAAACGTTTTCTACAGTCCTCTCTCAATCACTCACTCACTTAGTGGGTGTGAGGACGCCAACCATGTATGCTAGAAAAACCTATTTTAGGCGGCACTCCTTTCGATAAGGATGTATTTTTAAATGCACCGTGAATTTTGGGACAGTGTCTTAAAAAAGATTAAATTAACTAAAATCATGAATATTGATGATTCAAATTGTTGAGATCAACCATTCAAAACTCAATCATTTGAATTGTTGATCACAATGATTCATGTTCAAACGTCAATACTGACAATTGTAAAATGCTTGGTGTTGACAATTTAAATCATTGGTCACAACCATCCATGTTAAATGTCGAAATCAACTATTTATAATTGGTGTTCACGACAAATGTAAAAGGTTGAGCTCAATGATTTGAACTGTCAATTTTGATAATTTGAGTCACCCAAATCACAAATTGAAAGTGGGTGAGAGGGCATTAAGAAAGAAAAGTTAAGTAAAGAGACCATCAAATTATTACTACACAAAAACGGAGGGTCTTTAGAAAGAAATCCCTCTATTAGGAATCATTTAAGCAATTTTTCCTATTAAAAAAAAAATTAATAACATAATAATAACATAAAAGTGGAACCTTATGATGAGATATAACCTCACAAGAGATGTGTCAAAGATTATTCATTGGGATTATCAGTCTCCTTGGTCAGGATAACAGTTCAATGGCATAAAAAGAGGATCTTATTTGGAGAACAAGTTTTTGATCAATTTATGTGATTAAACCAGTAATCTAATTTAATTAAGCATTGGAGATTCTTTGGTATATAATATATTGATGCCCTCAACATCAATGACGAAGGATTACTTTTAACATAAGATATTAATAATCTTAAGATATTGATAATCACGAAAAAACCACTCCACACCCATAAATAGAAATCTAATGAATTTATCAAATCTAAATAGTTAAACACTTATATACATACTTGAACCAAAAGATTCTCTTGTGACTCCAAAAATGTTCCAATAAGCATAAGACCGTTTTATTTATTTATTTATTTTTGGTTGTTTAGGAACATACAAATCCGTAACTCCATCCATGTATTGATCTTATATGCATTGAACCTATCCTGCTGGGAAAATAGAGTGTGGAAAATAAGAAAATCAAAATTTTGGGATTTTGAGGTGCAAAAATATCGATTTCTTCAAGACTTTATTTGTCTCCACTCGTAGAAGAGTTTGTTGACGAGTTGTCGATAAAATAGCCTCCAAAATCCAACAAAGCCATTGTGAGAATTTACAAACAACAATCTTGATAATTCTCTACGAAATAGTATATATTCTTCGACTTTGATAATTTGGAAAAACTAAAATACTTCACAATTTATTGGAAAACTCTAGTTGAATTTAAATCTAAATGTAAAAAATACAAAGTTAAATTCTTCAAAAAATTAGAGTGATTTGACCTAAATGTCAATCCTATTTATAGAGATTGATAGGATTCTTAAATATTTCTCCATAAAGACATTTGAATGAAAGATGTGTCCTTTCATCTCATGATTTAACTGGGAAACCATGGCGATAGGTTGTTGTAATAGTCCTCCTTGAAATTAGCATAAAAAAAAAAGTCAAGGGATATATCCATTCATAAATATTAATAAATAACGGAAAGATCATTCATGAAAACTCAAAGGACATGACTCTCCATAAATAATTAATCATTTGCATCTTTTAAAAAACTTATTTAATCAAAAAATAAATTTTATAAAATAAAATCCCAACAAAAATTAGAGACAAGATTAATAGTCTTTTTACTTACTTTGTTATATGTTGGAAAACTTCGAATTTCCATGGTATTGAGTATCCCAAAAGGCTGAGCATATAAATTAAATTAAAAAATTAGAAAATTAGTGAAACAAAAGAAAAAAAATACTAATAATAATGAAAGTGAGGCATGACGCATGTGTGTAGGATCCTATTGTAAGAAACTACCAAATTCATCTACGTCATGAAGTCCATAATAATGAAAGTCATCGGACTTTGAAGCGAGCACGCCGCGTCAGAATTTTGAAGGAGCCCTAGTCGTTACAAGAGTCAAGACACGTGAAATTTTGAATTTGTTTCACACCCTTACATGTCTGCCAAATTTAGGAGTACCTCTTAGGAAAGTGACAACTGAAATCTTTTATTACCAAAATACCCTTACATGGTTAATCCTACAGTGTATTTAACGTTAACAAAACCAATGGTACAGTGATTGTAGGGGTGTCAATGGATAGCCGAAATCCGAATTCGAATTCGAATTCAAATTCGAAAAATCGGATATTATTTGAAATTTTCGAATATTGGATTCGGATTCGGATGTTATTTTAACATTCGAATGAGTTTCGGATACGAATTCGGATATTACGAAATCGAATTCGATAATATCCGCTCCGATTATAAATACATGTATTACGTATTCATGTTATATAACAAAACTTATTTATATATATATATCCTCGTGTATTCAAGTTTTACAACGAAATTTAACTTGAATGTTATCTTCTCAACCAAAACACAAACCAGCGTGGGTTTCGACCGTGGGTTTTGACCATGGATTTCGACTATGCAGCTCCCCATAGCCACCTTCTTCTCCGGCCGGCGAACATGAAGGTTGGTATTTCCTCCTCTCTCTCTTTTCTCTCTCTCTCTCTCGCTCTCTCTCTTCTCCTCTCTCTCTCCACACACACACACACAAAAGTAAAACTAAAACCCTCTTTTGTCGATTGTGCGAGCTCCATATCCACATATTCTCCGGTCGGCGATCATCAGGTAGAACTTCATCTCTCTCTCTCTCTCTCTCTCTCTTCTCCTCTCTCTCTCTCTCTCTGTGTAAAACCGTATATTTTATTCGAATTTTTCATAATTTTTTTTCAAAAATCAAGTTTATTTGATTTTAAATCATTTTTTTTTTTGCAAAAATCAAAGCTTATTTGATTTGTAGACTGAAATACATTGAAGATTATAATTTCTGAAATTAGGAAAATCGATTTGATTTTTGCCGATTGAATCCAATTTTGTTAGGGTTTTATCGAATCGGATATTATCGGATATCCGATAAGTTTTTCGAATTCGAATTCGAATCTTGGTTAATGATATCCGATCGGATTCGAATTCGAATTCGGATATCAATATTTTTTTCGAATTCGAATTCGGATATAGCACTATCCGATCGGATAGCTATCCGTTGACAGCCCTAAGTGATTGGGCTGACACTGCGTTAAACATTGACGCATGTACAGAATCATTAGATGTTTTTTACTCCCATCTCAAGGAAAATCATCTATGGTTATGTGCTCACTTCCACCCGTTATTAGCAATTTCTCATTTAATTCTTGAAAAAATCATGAATTTTTTTTTTTTTTTTTTTCAACGTTAGTCTCCACATTATTGAACTATTCTGAGTAATTTAGAGAATTTAAGTTTGAAAAGTATAAAACGCATTTTTATGAATTTTATGAATTTTTATAAAACTCAATAAATAAATAAAATACTATTGTAACTTGTTGTATGTTGCAAAATATAAACTTATAAATTGTGATGTGTAACACAAATAAACTTTGAAGTGCATAGACGGAGCTAGTGAGAAATTGGTGAGAGACAATTACCCTTACAGAACTTTGAGAAACCCCTATATTTTCAACTACATGTCCCATTTGTCCCCACTCACTCACCCCTCCCCCTCCCCCTCCCCCTCCCCTCCTTTTCAATTTTCTGTTAATGACATTACCTCTTGACCAAACATTCTCCGATGCTAATTAAAATGATAACTACCTAAATATCATTTTCTTCAACTTTTAATAAAAAAAAAATCTCTAAATTTCTCCCTAAAATCATCCATCTTCAAGTTCTTCAACTATACAACAAATCATAGTTTTACCCCACTACAAAAAAATCCTAACTCTGCTCTTGTTGAAGTGATCAGAATTCAAAATTTTGTAAGAATTGACATATTTATGTGATAAATAGTTATTTATCTTTAAAAAAATAATGAGATGACCCTCTACATTTATTTGATATTACATCTTAATTTTTTAAATTGATGATTTATCTCTTACTTTGATGTTCTTTTAAAAATTAATGGAACAATACCTTCAATGTCCTCATTATCACCACCATCACTATCATATGTCCGAAATTTTTATTTTCAAATTTTTGAAATGAAACAGATAATACACTAATGAAGCATATGGCGCATATTTCTCATTTATCAAACTCGAATTTTTCATGAATCGAATTTTTACCGACAAGACTTTTACTTCAGCGCAGTATTTGAACACAATGTGATAGGAGGTCGCCTTAGCATTTGCCGCATGACTAAATACACTGGAATGAATAGTAGGCCAATTAAAAAGGGT
Source organism: Akebia trifoliata (assembly GCF_017979445.1). Classification (NCBI taxonomy): domain Eukaryota; kingdom Viridiplantae; phylum Streptophyta; class Magnoliopsida; order Ranunculales; family Lardizabalaceae; genus Akebia; species Akebia trifoliata. The sequence continues at coordinate 25,323,810 of NC_141389.1, forward strand.
TCAAAAACAGAAGGGTCACCAAAGCAACAGCGCAAATTAGCACGATGACAACCTAACAAGTGCATGTTAGCACAAAAAATAAAAATAAAAAGCATACCTTTTGCTTCAAAACCGCGAAAGAGACGTAACCGTTTGCTTTCTGTAGTGGCTAGCCATGGCCTTATCATAACGAATCTGTCTACCGTACCATCCTCTTTCCACAAGAACAAGGACCCATTCGTGATTCATCGAAAATGAAAATCTTCTCCAAAGTTTCGCTATAATGCGCCGTCTTCACCTGTGCAATTTAGTGGGACCGAATTCAACGACTACTCCATCATCACAACATCTTCCAAGTTCCAACCCCAAATCTCTTCAAACCAAAACTCATCAAATTCTTAAAACCCTAACAATTTTTTATTTTATTTTTTCTAAAATTAGGGTATCTGAATATTTTCTGTGTATCCTTCATCCATATGTGTGGATCGAAAATGAAAACCACTGCAATGGAGCCCAGCCCAACTCCTCGAAGCAATCGATCTACACGAACCACAACATCATCAAGGACCACTCGAACCACCAAACCCTCTGAAACATCTCAAACACGAAAGCCTTCAATCTCAGACCCTTCAACAAGCAATTACACAAGCGGAAACTACACGACTCGTTCAAGCAACATAGATTCATCAAAAACTTCGATTTCAAGCCGAACATCTCTCGCAAGCCTTCGAGATTCCTTGCCAGAGAACCCTCACATCTACGATTTCTCAGAAATCTGTAACGCTACAAACAACTTCCTCGCGAAGCGCTTCTCTTCCTCTTCTTCTTCCGCTTGGCGATGCTCGATTCGAGGCAAAGATGTGATCGTCTTCCAACGCAAGTTCCGCCGTTCGATTGAAACATCACAGCTTCGTGAACGACTCTCCTTGATCTGTAAGAGCCATCACATCAGCTTGATTAAGCTTCTCGGTGCTTCTAACTCTGGAGAACATATCTACCTCGTATACGACTACGTTGATGGTGCTAATCTCGCTAATTGTCTTCGAAGTCCTAAAAACCCTGGTTTTACAGTCCTCTCAACTTGGATCTCGAGAATGCAAATCGCTACAGATCTCGCACAAGGACTCGAGTACATCCACCATTACACAGGATTGAATCTAAGTCTCGTTCACAATCACATCAAGAGTTCAAGTGTGATTGTCACCGAACCTTCGTTTAATGCGAAAATTTGCCATTTCGGTACCTCAGAACTCTGCGGAGAGATCGTTAGACATCAAGAACAACAAAAACAAGAACAAGAAACGAGCCAAGAAATTACAGAAATCTCTGATGACTCAACTCCAACAACATCAAAATTAAAGAGATCAGATAGTGGAATCATGAAATTTGAAGGAACAAGAGGTTATATGTCGCCCGAATTTAAATCTATTGGTGTCGCAACGCAGAAATCTGATGTGTTCGCCTTCGGAATTGTGATCTTGGAACTCTTATCAGGAGAAGAACCTCTCAAGTACAAAATCGACAAAGAGACGAAAGATTACAGGAAGATTTCTGTGATCGAAACAGCGAGAGATGCGATTGAATCTCAAGAACCAGGAAGGTTACGGAGATGGGTTGATGGAAGATTGAAGGATTCGTTTCCAGTAGAGGTGGCTGAGAAGTTGACACGTTTAGCTCTGGATTGCGTACACGTGGATGCTGAAAAGAGACCAGATATGCGACGCGTGGCAGGGAAGATTTCGAAGCTTTATTTGGAATCTAGAAGATGGGCAGATCAGATGAGACTCCCAACTGACTCCACGATGTCCTTACGCTCCTCGTTAAGATCTAATTATCCTCTAACGAGATTTAAAAATAAAAAAAACATTTTTACGGTTTTTCGGATGTTTTTTCTTAGAGATTATTTGTTGAATTTTTTATTTATTTTTAACTTGTATTTTAGTCAAAATGGCGTCGCCTTTGGGATGTGACGCAAGTGCTTCAACACTATATATTTTAATTGAATTTTAATTTTTTTTTTTTTTTTTTTTTGGCGCATCCCATTATGCCATGTTAATTATTAAAGGAAAGTATGATTTGTTTGTTTAAATTTTAATTCATGGCTGTCAATGACTTGGGTTGGGTCAGATCGTAAATCGTTTGTGCTAATTGGGTCTTAATTCTGACCCATTAATGATTGGGCCGGGCCGGGCCGGGCTGGGCCAAGTGATAAATAACCCGCCCACAAGTTTTCTTTCATTTATGGAAAAAATTATTCATATAAATACAATTCCAACTGTTATTATAGAAATTCAACGATTGAGATTAAATATATATCCCAAGGATATATCTCATTTCTCCAAGGTAAACATAAATCTTGATCGTTGAATTTTGTTTTTTGATGGTGGAGATTACATATTTTTTTATCTAAGTCATTTAACATGAGCCATGGAATTCAAATCATTACAAATAGTTTTACTATGATGATGAGAGTAGGGGAAGTAAGAGAAGTTTAGCACAACCAACAAGCGCCCTTGGTATACTAATTTGTTTTACTTGCAATGAATTAGGCTCCACGCGATTAAATTTTACATGCTAAAACCTTCTTTAACAAACAAAATGCAATGAGTGCGCACACGTGGACATGTATATGTTTATTTATATCTAGAATCGTGATAATGTGATTACCTCACGTGCCAAACTCAATCGATTACCTTGACATGACAAGTTTGAAAATCGTAGAACTACACTCTTCGGAATATATGGATGCACTTCCTCATAAAAAGTGTATCTCGAGAGAAACAATTTCTCGAGGAGTGCAGATCTATGATTTCAAAACTTGTCACGTTAGATAGTCAATTAAGTATGCCAGTAGTCAGATTATCACCATTCTTATATCTAATTTGTGAGTAATCAGTGTTGTGGAGGTCCCTTGGAACTCATTTCTATGATGTGTGGGTCTCACTTTGTATGAGATACATTTTTTTCTTCTATTATTGGATGTAAAGTGATGAATCATAAAGAAAATTGACTCATTTAACTTTTAATTAAATGAAAATATTTTGGTTCAAAATTAACTCCTTGGTCATGTGTAACTCTTTTTTTTAAAGGATCATTTTAGGTATAAAACTCAACTCCTTATTTCTAAAATAACTCCGTTTCAAATTTATTAGAATATTCAACATAATTTTAAATAGGGTAATTTACCGTATCTTGATGACGAAATTCGAATTTTGGTTCACTGACCAATTCAATCGCAAAACATGAAAATCGAGATCGCAGATTTTTCAAAGTGATGATTGATTTACAGTAACGAGATCCTTGCGAACCTGCGAGATTGTCACCTTTGTAATCAGTTAAGACTGTCACTTTGAAAGAAAAAAATATAAACAATGATCTCACTATTTTAAACCAACAGATCCTGACTTGAAAAACGTGTGATCTCACTCTTCTTTTTAGTAACTAAAATGAATAGTTAGTCAAATTGGGAATTTCGTCAAAAGTTTATCATGTTTGAAAACTCTCTTTTAAATATGAAATACATAATTTTAAAACTTGACTCGCCAGATGGCATAATCAAAAGATTCCATGACGTGGACAAGTTCAAGAACTGTAGAACTACTTTATGGGAAAGTGCAATTGTGTTTCCCGAGGCATAAAGTTGGATCTTGAGATACATGGTTTCCTCGATATACACTATTTTATGAGAAAGTGTAATTGTGTATCTTGAGGCGTTCAGATCTACAATATTCAAACTTGTCACGTCATGGAGTCATTTGAGTATGCCACCTGATGAGTCATATTATCATAACTCTTAATTTTTCTCTCCAAAGCCTAGTTAGCAATCTCCTGTTTAATTCTTGAAAATTTTACAAATTTTTCACTTTTTTTCAATGAAAGTATTATTCTCCATACTATTAAATTATTCTGAATAATTTACGGATTTTAAGTTTGAAAAGAATAAAACCTGCTTTTTATTAATTTTAATGAAACTCAGTAGAAGAAAAAATGCTACTATAACTTGTTGTATGTTGGAAAGTGTACATTTGTTAGTTGTAACGTGTAACACAAGTCGACTTTGAAGCGGTCATGCTTCAAAATTTTGAAGGAATCCACCTTTTTAAGTGACAAATGTCCTTTTTGTCTTTAAAAAATTAATGGCATGGTCCTCTACATTTAATTAAAATTACATCTTAATTTTCTAAATTGATGATTTATCCCTTGACTTTGGTCTTCTTTTAAAAATCAATGGAACAATAACCTCAATATCTTCATTATCACCATCACCATCACTAGCATGTTTTCGAATTTTTGAAATGAAACGGATAATACACGTAAGAAGCATATGACACAAAAATAGAAAATAAGAAAGAGGGGTATGTTCAAGCACACTCAAAAATAAATAAATAGAGTAACCAAACTATAGCTTGTACTAGTTCTCTAATTCTTATTACAGAAAGGTCCTCTAGAGAAATTAAAATATTCTTCACTTCCTATATGTTCTCCACTAATATCGAACCAACAAAACAAATAACAAATTAGTTCTTAAGATTTCTCACACATTTTATAACTAACTAGTATAGAGAAAATGTGTTGTCTCCACTCAGAATGGTTACTGGACAAGAGACGGCCCCAGCCAAAAGCCTCCCAAACATAACCTATAGAGGTTTGGGGATGGTTGTCAGTTAAACTTATGAAGGAACTAAGGTGTTCGATCACTAATAACATAAAAAAAGATACACAAATTTTGAAGCATGCCATTAGGAGTTCTAAAACCAGTAATAAAGTTGATTTAGACTAGACAGACCTGAGGCTCTAATCTATCAAAAAGTAGTCACTTCAAAGTTCTAGGCAAAAACTAGACATAAAGATACAAGTAAAAGTTCGGTGTATGCCGATAGGTGAGTTCGAAGTCCCCCCCGAGGGGGCTAGGGGGGTAACGTTCCTTACGAGCTACTGAGCTCTGAGTTAGGAGGGAATATTTTAATTTATTCAAAAATCCATTTTATAATTAGAATTAGAGAACAAGTACAATCTATAGTTTGACTTTCCTGTTTATTTATTCCTAGGTGTGCTTGAACATACTTACCTCTCTTATTTTCTATTTTTGTGTCAGCAAATGCGTCATATTTTTCATTTATTGAATTTTTTATTGGATTTTTGTAATCTAAAATCGAATATAACTCAAAGTTTTCACTAATGGAATTTTCGCCGCAATCCAAATTACTAACAAGGCTCCAAAGTATTATTTAGAAACCCAAATAACTCGGTCAAGTTTTTTACCTGACTCGGTGTATTTTTGAGCTAACTCAATCAACTTGACTTGGCAAGCTCGTTCCGTTGACTTCAACCTCAGCTCACTGTGTAACCCAATCGAGTCGATATCTAAAATGTGGTCAATCGAGTCGACTCGACATTTTTACAAGAGTTTAAGACGACTCACATCAACAAAGTCTATGTGAATGAAGCGTTGCAATTTCGCGGTCGTTCCACCCACCTTCCACGATTTTTCCATCTCCAAATCCTTATATTTGATACCTAAACTAATCAAATTCTCAAAATCCGAACTTCTTTCTACGGTTAGGGTTTCTGAATATTTCTCTCATTCGATATCTGTGTCCATCCATGTGTGGACCAAAAACCAAACCCACCGTAATGGAGCCCAGTTCAAAGGCCTCAACCTCTCGAAGAACTCCAAGTTCTTCGACTTCAACCTCTCCTCGAAGTATTCCAACCACTCGAAGCCCTCGATCGACACGAAACACAGAACCCTCAGACACCTCACGAAACACCAAATCCTACAAAACTGCTCACACCACACTCCCCTCTCAAACATCTAAAACACCCATCCCTTCAATCGCAGAATCAGAAGATCTCTCCATAAGCGAAAACCTCAAAGACTCATCAAAAGCTTCTACAAGCACCAACGTCTACACTTTCTCAGAAATCTGCACCGCTACTGGATTCCTCGACAAGCGCTTATCCTTCTCTTCGTCTCTGTACTCCTACTCCTGGCGATGTTCCATCCGCGAAAAAGACGTTATCGTCTTCCAACGCAAATTCCAACATTCGATCAAAACATCACAGATCCATGAACGACTCTCCTTGATCTACAAGAACCATCACGTCAGCTTGATCAAGCTTTTAGGTGCTTGTATATCTGGAAATCATATCTACTTGATCTACGACTATGTCAACGGTACTAATCTAGCCGATTGTCTTCGAAGCCCTAGAAACCCTAGTTTTACAGTCCTATCGACTTGGATATCGAGAATGCAAATCGCAACAGATCTCGCACAAGGACTCGAGTACATCCACCATTATACAGGATGGAATCTAAGTCTAGTTCACAAACACATCAAGAGTTCCAGCTTGATAGTCACCCAACCATCGTTTAATGCGAAGATTTGTCATTTCGGAACAGCAGAACTCTGCGAAGAGATCACCATTACAGAGATCTCTAATGATTCATCTCCATCAACATCAAAATTAAACAGATCAGACAGTCTGATGTAATTCTTTTTCAAAATCCCTTTTACCGACTCCGTGTCGATGCCAACTCCGTGTTGATGAAATCATTTTTTAATTTGTACCGGCTCCGTGTCGATGCCAGCTCCGTGCTGATGTAATCACTTTTAATTTTACCGACTCTATGTCGATGCCAGCTCCGGCTGATGTAATCCTTTTTCAAAATCCTCTTTTACCGACTCCGTGTCGATGCCAGCTCCGACTGATGTAATTCTTTTTTCAAAATCCCTTTTACCGACTCCGTGTCGATGCCAACTCCGTGTTGATGAAATCGTTTTTTAATTTTTACCGACTCCGTGTCGATGCCAGCTCCGTGCTGATGTAGTCACTTTTAAATTTTACCGACTCCGTGTCGATGCCAGCTCCGGCTGATGTAATTCTTTTTCAAAATCCTTCTTACCGACTCCGTGTCGATGCCAGCTCCGTGCTGATGAAATCATTTTTTAATTTTACCGACTCCGTGTCGATGCCAGCCCCGTACTGATGTAATCACTTTTATCTTACCGACTCCGTGTCGATGCCAGCTCCGACTGATGTAATTCTTTTTCAAAATCTCTTTTACCGACTCCGTGTCGATGCCAGCTCCGTACTGATGAAATCATTTTAAAAACAAATTTACCGACTCCGTGTCGATGCCAGCTCCGGCTGATGTAATTCTTTTTTTGCCAGTCCCGTGTTGATGCCAACATCACGTTAATGTCGGCTCCGAGCCAAAGAACTCTTTCTTTAAAACTCGTTTGTTTTAAAAATAAATAACTTTACCCGACCTAATGAAATGTCAAGCATTTTTCTTTTTGTAAATAAGATAGTAATGCTTGGTCTTCTGTACCCAAAGGTGGCCAAACGAAAGAAGTACAAACACCCTGAGAAGCCTCCGTATTTCCTTCGATCTACATCAACTATGAGCAACTCAGAGGATCCACAACCTGCGACAAGTGAACTTGCCGAAGCTAATGCAATGATAGCGAAGCTCATAGAAACAACGAAAAGACAAGAACAAATGTTGATGGCTGTTTTTAGTAATACTAACTTCCTACAAGCACAAGTCGCTCAGCACCAAGCATCTGGATCAAATCCGGAACCCCTTGAACAGACACGACCAGATCAACAGACCACCCCACCTCCTACAGTGCCAATGTATCAGGGCCCTCCACTTTACATCCCACAGAATCAACCACCCCCGGTGGTAATCCCAGATGATAGTGTGACTTCAGGGTGCCTGAGGCCAAAATGCCACTGATAACAAAATGGCCCAGCAGATAGAGTCTCTCCAAGAAGAGATGAGACGAATGAAAGGTGCAAATACTCTAGGAGGGATAAGATTCAGGGACCTTTGCTTTTATCCTAATGCACAGCTGCCGGCCAAATTCAAATGTCCAGAATTTGAGAAGTACAATGGGGTGGGGTGTCCTCTGTCACATCTAAAACTATACTGCGGATCCATGTGCCAATACGGCGAAGATGACAGGCTACTGGTGCAGTTGTTTCAAAGAAGCTTGACAGGGCCTGCACTCAAATGGTTTTCCGGATTGGACCATACGCTTATCAAAAGTTGGCAAGACTTGGCTGAAAATGTTCTGGCATAATTATCCGTTCAACACAGATGTAGGTCTGGATCGAAATGATATGGCTAAGATGACTAGAAAGCAAAGGGAAACAGTAAAAGAGTACGCCCGAGATGGCGGGAGTCTGCTTCACAAGTGAGGCCTGCAATGACTGAACAAGAAATGAACACCACGTTCATCTCAACACTAGGGCATGCCTTCTATACTCATCTAGTTGGACACACCACAGGCACCTTCTCAAATTTAGTTCAAGTGGCAGACCGGGTCGAGGATGGGATCGGACTGGTTTAATATTTGACTTCACAGCCCTAAGTGCAGCAGCAGGGACATCGGCACAAAAGAAGTTCGTGCCTTTTGTCAAAAAGAAAGAGGAAACTCAAGTCAACAATGTACAACCCAGCAAACCTCTTTTCATTCAAGCACCAGTTCAGAGGCCGCAGGCACCAAAGTCCCTTGGGCGCCAGTACCTCGAGCTGCTTGGGCTCCAGCACCGCAGAACCCCTTTCAGACAGTTCCTCTGCAAGCACAACCAGCACCACAGTATGGGCAAAACCAGCAGCAGACCTAACAGGTGTAAACAGAGTAAACAGAGTATTTACCAGATTGCCCATGACACTATCAGAATTACTGCCACTCTTACTCAGAGGAGAATGTCTGGTAAAACGTCCACCAAATCCTGAGGCTGTGAAAGGGCCAGGGTACAACCCTAACCTGCTCTGTGAATTCTACATGGGTGCACCGGGGCACTCCACAGATCAATGCTGGCAACTCAAGCATCAAGTACAGAACCTGATCGATAAAAAGGCTCTCATCTTAGATGGGCCTGCCAACCCACCTCAACAACATAACATCAACCAAAATCCCCTACCTACTCACAATGGAGAGGGGAGTGGGAACAGGGTAAATGTTGTCTGTGGAGAACTCAACTTCAATCCCTCAGATTTAATAGCGCCTATCGGGTCCAAAATCAGGGTCTACTTAACTCAGGGATCAGAAGCACCAACAATCAGCACAATCAATCGTCATACAACAAGCTCACCCCAAAATTCACTACCACCTCTCAGATTGTCTGACCTCACCATCCATCCCACTCATCAAATTCCCAATACTGCTACTCGACCGCCTCTTATTATACCATATGCCTCACAAGGTTCACAATATATGACTCGACCACCTCTTCACATACCATACACCGCATCTTCACGTCCACCACTCATCATCCCATACACTCCATCGACTGCTCCTGCTACCATTTCATCCAAATCATCACCACCACCCCTCATTCTCAATGTAAAACCCGAGCCACCTCCCATGACTATACACTCACCCAAACCATTCCCCTATACCTCTATCCAAGCAGTTCCTTGGAGTTACGAGACAACCATCACCACGACCTCCGGGGTTGAAACATGATGAAGAAGCAATGGTGGCCGACATTGGGCATATGACAAGGGCAGGGCGATACAAAAAAATATCAAAAAAGGGGATAAGCATCAGGGAAGAGACTGAAGAAACAAACAAAAGGCATGACGGATGAAGAGAAAAGAAAAGTAAAAGGAAAGGACAAAATGAGTGAGAGTGAACAGAAAGAAGAGAAGCCGAAAGTGACGGATAAGGAAGCTGCAGACTTTATTAAACTCATTCTCAGGAGTGAGCATAATATAGTGGACAGATTGAACAAACAGCCGGCTCAAATCAGTATCCTGGGTCTGGTGCAAAAGTCAGAAGAATATCAAGAGGCATTACTGAGAGTTTTGGGAAAATTGCATGTACCTGCAACTACCTCACCCGCGGAACTAGAACAAACGATTAGCCAGATAATGGCCCCCAATCCCATTATCTTCACTGAAGATGAATTTATACCTGGAGGAACGGGGCACGTCGAGCCACTAAACATCATGGTCATATGCAAGGGCATGATGGTTGCTAGGGTACTAATTGATAACGGCTCAGCGCTTAATGTTTGTCCGCTTGAGACCTTCCGGAAACTCAACGCTGATTGGTCATATGTCAAGCAAACAACAGGATGTCCGAGGCTTCAACAGTTCAAGAAGGGATTCTCTAGGAAAAGTGGATCTACCTGTTACAATAGGCCCATGTACATTCGAAGTAGTAACGTTTGAAGAAGTCATGGAAATACCGACGACCTTCAACTTACTGCTGGGCAGGCCATGGATCCATATTGCCGGGGCAGTACCGTCCTCTCTACACCAAAGAGTCAAGTTCATCACGGGGCAGAGAATGATATCAGTGTTGGCAGAAAATCTTATCCCGGCTGGAAGAGCTCCGGATGTGCCATTTATCGACATTAAGATGACGAAGGACAAAGCACTATATCACTCTTATCAATTTGCCGCTGTCAATCATATTGAAAAGGGGCAGGAGAAGGTACAAGCAAAAATATCCAGACAAAATCTGATGGTTGGTCGGGTTATGAAAAGGGCAGGTTATCGACCCAAGCAAGGGTTAGGACCAGGAGGAAGAGGGAGAACTAAGCCGGTCGAAGCCAAAAGGCATACTACTTATTTTGGTCTGGGGTTTAGGCCCACAAATAGGGATATTGCATAAATGAATGACAAGAAAAAGGAGCTCCGGCTAGCAAGAAAACAAAACCGTGATCCAAATATCTGGAACCTGGGCAGAGTTCCGCACATCAGCGTTAGCTTCCCAAAATCACATACTAGACCCGACAGCCTATCGGAATCACTACCAGCAAAAAGGCCAAAAAGGGTAAATTTCAAACCCGTGCACAGTCAAGAAGACTTAGTCGTTGAGTCCCAATCATCCTTCATAGAAGGCATTGATGTCTTATTCGATGGGGATTCCGATGAAAGTCTATCAGAGATCGTCTTAGAATCAACCAAAGTAGAAACCATCACGAACCAAGAGAAAAAATCACCATTTTCATCCGGCATCGACTGGGCATCAGTCGTCGCCCCACCGAGTTTGGGAGGGACTATGCCCCCATCTGATAAAAGTCAATCGGAGATCATGGTTATCTCCGAACCATCAACCAAATCACCCAGCACATCACTTTCACATCTCATCCGCCCCCTCAAAGAAGGTGAAGTTCTGAACAATTGGGAGGAATTCCCATTGACCCTTGAGGCTGCTGAGGCCTCCAAAAAAAAACGTCGTTAAACGAATCTAGTTTGCCCGAGGATCATAACGAGCCCTCGTCCTCGGGTAAAGACTGTTTTGAGGGCTCCCTATCTTTATTAATGAATTCGCATGATTGTTCTTCTTATTTCAGGTATTCGAAAAGCAACAAAAAAACAAATATTCCTCAAAAAGCAAAAAAATCAAAATTTATCAAAAGTCAAAAAAATCAAAAAGCTTTCAAAGTTGCAAAAAAAATAGATATTTTTCAAAAGTCAAAAAAACAATTTTCAAGGGATATGTCTCAATCAAATCAGCACCCAGATAAAACAGAATTTGAAAGGGACGAGTATGATTTCGATCTTGAACTCGACTTTGACCTCATGGGGATCGAAGAAGAGTCTGAGGACGAAATGGAGTACCCACCTAAAGAAATCAAAAACTTGGTAGAACGTCACGAGAAAGGTGTTCAGCCAAACATTGAGGATACAGATTCAATCAATCTTGGTACCGAAGAGGACCCACGAATTGTCAAGATTGGAGCCTTATTAACGTCACAACAAAAGGAAGAAATGATCAAACTCTTACAAGATTATCAAGATGTCTTCGCATGGTCGTACAGGGATATGCCGGGATTGGACACAGATCTTGTTGTGCACAAGCTACCGATTGCCTCCGGAAGCAAGCCGATCAAGCAGAAATTGAGAAGATTAAAGCCAGAATGGACCCTCAAGGTCAAGGATGAAGTCATGAAACAGTTCGAAGCCGGATTTCTTGCAGTCTCTACGTACCCTGAGTGGTTGGCTAATGTCGTCCCAGTACCCAAGAAAGATGGGAAGGTACGCATGTGTGTTGACTATCGGGACCTAAACAAGGCCAGTCCTAAGGATGATTTCCCGCTTCCACACATCGACACTCTAGTCGATAGTACAGCAGGGCATGGCATGTTCTCGTTCATGGACGGCTTTTCAGGTTATAACCAAATAAAAATGGCGGAAGAAGACCAAGAAAAGACTGCGTTTATCACACCATGGGGTATTTTCCACTACAAAGTCATGCCATTCTGGCTGAAGAACGCAGGGGCGACTTACCAACGGGCAATGACTGCACTATTCCACGATATGATTCACAAGGAAATGGAGGTCTACGTAGACGACATGATTGCTAAATCCGGTATTGAAGAAGATCATTTGGTAAATCTAAAGAAGTTGTTCGACAGGCTGAGGAAATACAGCTTAAGGCTAAATCCTGCAAAATGTGTATTTGGGGCAACATCGGGCAAACTACTGGGTTTCATCATTAGCAGAAGAGGCATCGAGATAGATCCGGCAAAAATCAAGTATATCCTCGAGATGAAAGCACCCGTTTCAGAGAGAGATGTTCGGGCATTCTTGGGAAGAATACAGTATATTAGCCGTTTCATCGCTCAACTCACGATTATCTGTGAGCCAGTCTTCAAACTACTCAGGAAAGACATGCCAAAGAAGTGGAACAAGGACTGTCAGGAAGCGTTCGACAAGATTAAGCAATATCTACTCAATCCACCAGTCCTAGTCCCTCCTACTCTAGGGCGACCTTTGCTGATGTACATCTCGGTACAAGAAACGTCAATGGGGTGTGTGCTAGGGCAACACGATGAATCAGGGCGGAAAGAACAGGCCATCTACTATCTCAGTAAGAAATTTACTGAATACGAAGCAAAATATTCAGCACTTGAGAAGACCTACTGCGCATTAGTCTGGGCATCTCAACGACTACGTCACTATCTGCTTAGTTACTCAACTATGCTTATTGCTAGAATGGACCCCCTGAAGTACCTTTTCGAGAAACCAGCATTAACAGGTCGCACTGCAAAATGGCAACTATTGTTATCTGAGTTTGACATCACCTATGTCACTCAAAAAGCCATCAAAGGGCAAGCAATCGCCGACCACCTAGCCGAGCACCCGTTGCCTGACTACGAGCCATTAAAGACGAACTTTCCTGACGAAGCCATACTGATCACTGAGGTTGAAGACGATAATGAAGAACCAGGCTGAAAAATGTACTTCGACGGAGCAGCCAATCAAAAAGGAAACGGAATAGGGACAGTTCTGATCAAGCCAGATGGATCCCACGTGCCAATCGCAATCAGACTAAAATTTCAATGTTCCAACAATGAAGCCGAATACGAAGCATGCATAGCAGGGTTGAAGGCAACACTGGATCTCGAGGTTGATGAAATCGATGTTTTTGGAGATTCAAGCTTAGTAGTCTATCAGACGACTGGAGAATGGAAGACCCGAGAGCAAAGACTGGTCCCTTACCACGAGTATCTGGAAGAACTAAGCTCACGCTTCGATAGGATTTCATTCACGTACATGCCGAGAGCTAAGAATCAGTTTGCAGATGCACTAGCTACACTCGCCTCTATGATCAACATCTCGGAAGACCTAATCATCGATCCTATTGAGATTAGAATTCAAGATGAGCCAGCCTATTGCTTACTCGTCGAAGTAGAAGAAGCTGAAGAAAAGCCATGGTATTCTGACATCAAGGCATATCTTGAAGATCGAACACTCCCCTCAAACGCAACGCCAAATGATAGAAAGACCATTCAGAGGCTAGCAGGACAATTTTTCTTGAGCAATGGTATTCTGTACAAGAAGTCGCACCATGAGATCTTACTTAGGTGTGTGGCAGAAACAGAAGCGAAACGACTAATTGAAACTGTACATGGGGGAGTCTGCGGACCTCACATGAATGGTCATATGCTTGCTAAGAAGATCATGAGGATGGGATACTATTGGTCGACAATGGAAGTGACTGCTATCAGCATGTCCGCAAATGCCATCTATGCCAAATATATGCCAACAAGATCAATGCCCCACCTTCAGAACTACATAATATGACTACTCCTTGGCCCTTCTCACTCTGGGGCATGGACGTCATTGGGCAGATCTCGCCAAAAGCTGCAAATGGGCATCGTTTCATCCTTGTTGCTATCGATTACTTCACAAAATGGGTAGAAGCTGCATCATACGCCAATGTTACCAAGAGCAACGTCATGAAGTTTGTCAAGAACAACATCATTTGCCGGTATGGACTTCCAAGCGGATTGGTAACTGACAATGCTAAGAACTTCAAGAACAAAGATATGATCAAAATGTGCGAAGACTTCCAGATCACCCATCACAACTCTGTACCCTACAGACCTAAGATGAATGGAGCAGTCGAGGTAGCCAACAAGAACATCAAGAAAATAATCGAGAAGATGGCAGTTACATACAAAGATTGGCACGACATGTTACCCTTTGCACTACATGCCTACCGAACCTCGTTCAGAACTTCGACTGGGGCAACTCCGTATTCATTGGTCTACGAAATGGAAGCAGTCTTACCCGTAGAGGTTGAGATTCCCTCCCTCCGAATCTTAAAAGAAGCAGAGTTAGATGAAACTGAATGGATTCAAGCCCGGTTTGATCAGCTGAATCTGATTGAAGAGAAACGCCTCGCAGCCATTTGTCATGGACAGATCTATCAACGACGAATAGCTCATGCCTATAACAAGAAAGTTAAGCCTAGGGATTTCTCGCCAGGAGACCTGGTCTTAAAGAAGATTTTACCAATCCAAGAAGACGCCAGAGGAAAGTTCAGACCAAACTATGAGGGACCATTCATCGTACAAAAGGTAATGACAGGAGGAGCTCTGATTCTCACAGAAATGGACGGACAAGTCTTCCCGCAACCGATCAATGCTGACACTGTTAAGAAATATTACGCCTAAGACCTGACCTTGAGATGACGAAAGGCCATTTTTGTTATCCCAAACAAACCATCACACCCTAGTAAACCCTTTTGAGCCATCACGTTCATTTCTTAACCTAAGACTGGGGCAAGTCAACAACTATAAAAAAAAAAAAAAAAAAAAAAAATCAAAAGCATCAAAAATACTCCTGGCCCGCATGAGGATAAACTGTGAACGGCTAAAAATACAAAAAAAAATCAAGAAAGTCAAAAACTCGAACACTTGATCTTGGTTCGACCCAAATCTCCAGCCTAAACAAGTTCGAGAGACGCTGGGAGGAGACATAGATCACTTTTCCGAAACAAAAATAGACGAACCCCATGTTTATTCCACTTTAGATAAACTAAGATTCAGACCTTAACCTTTTTGTAACCTTCCACTACCATAAGCCTAAGCCAACGTTTCGTCCTACTTAAAGTCCTTTTTGATCAGGAAATGTTCTAAGGCAACATAACGACAGTGGCAACACCAATGATCTTGCAACTTGGTCCGGACCTCAAAGTCTTATCAATCGTTGGAAGACTCGAGAGGGGAATCCAGATCGGATATTCGAAAAAAAAAAGAGTACTCGAAGTGTAGAGTAGTCGATCTCGCGGCTCAACTTGAGTTGTCAAACCACGAATAGTCATCCCAATCATCCTGTTTGATCCATCTACTTTTGGGCTTATTCAGCTTTCGCTCTGCATCAGTATTACCAACTCTGCAATATTCCTTCCCCAATCGATATTTCCAATCTCTCCATGCATAACCAACTTTCTGTAGGCAGAACTTCTTGTAGTCCTCAAAAATGTCGTAACGAGACTGTCAAGATATGAACAAATAAATCAATTCTAATATAATGAAAATATTCATCATTATTACAACTAATCAATAGAATATTTAAACTACCTGGAGAAGACGCCAAATAAGTTCAAGTAACTCCGTCGGTACCTTCCTCCAAGAAGAATAGAAAGGTGGCACGTGTGCCATCGCATAGCGGCCTATATTGATCGATAAGTCTGTCGAATTATCTCCAATGCATTGCCCCATTACATTGAATTCCACATGAAGACGTGAATCAGATGATGAATGTGGATCCGATGTCGACAAACTCTGATGACTATCTCGTGTAAGAATCGAGAGTGTCGAGCTATCAGAATTCGATGTCGATGAGCTATCACCATCAATATATTCCGTTGATAACCTAGGTTTCGACATCCACTCTTTGCTTGGAACTTCAAGCCTTTCCATCAAACATACAACTGACAAGTAAGAGGAAAAAACAAAGGATAGATTCACAAAATAAGTTGAAAATAAGAAAGATTGGACCTTAACCGATAGAGATATATGCTAATACTTACTAAATTGTGCTCGCACGCATGCACATGGTTTAAGGGGGATCAACACATGATAAATTTACCTATACCAATCCATCATATCCTTAAGGTATGAATTACCAGGGTAGAATGGAGGAATAGGATTCGTTTAGCCAATTGAATCTTTGGAATAAGGTGGTTATTGACAATGTTGATGATGATGGTAGTGTTACATAATGATAATGAGATCAATCAACTAAAAAACATCGTCAGTACTTCCTTTAGTATCACAACATATGAAGTTTGTGTGATGTTTGTTGGAGCAAGAATTGTGTTGTTTATATTTACATGTCAAAGATTAAAATAAAATAGAAACCATCTAAATCTCATAAATCAATCCAACATAGGGAAATATTAGGCTAAGGATGCTTGAATACCATAGTTGATTTGCAAGGAGAAATGATTAAAAAAATTACAGGATACATAAATAAACATAACTAAGGTGACTGGTTTAGGTGGAAAGTATAGACCAAACAATTCTCAATAGAAAAGATTAGAGACTGTATGAGATGTTAACCTACCAAAATCGAATCTCTCCTCACTCCTAAGACTACTCAAGTGTTCTCAAAGTTAATATTACATATCCTGGGGATCTAAAGCATGAATTTCTTTGTTATTCTAGAAGCATTGATGTACATAAGTATTTGGGACTTTCCAATCTCTAACGACAAAAACAAAAATATCATATTTTGGATGAATTAATTTGAGATGTTGATGTAGCGAAGTGTAAAGAATTGGTGGAAATAATTCTAGGTGTGGGCATTCTCTATACACACACAAACACACACACACATGTACTCTTTTGTATGCAACGTTCAAGCTTTTCCTTGCAGTATGTAACGGGTTATTTCTGCACAATAGTGACTGGTTTCTCATTTAAAGATGGCGTTTTTTAACCTCGTGTCTGAAATATCCTCTTTTAACATAGTTGTAATTTGGATCATCTTGGTTCCCCCAAGGATCATGTTCAGATTCTGACCTACCAAAGAGCTACTTCTTGATTGGATTGACTATACCAGTGGGCTGATTTGCTCTCAAGTAGGGTGGATATGGCTGTTAGACACCCGATATACAAACTATATGTAAACCATTGATTGATTGCCCATTTATACAGTGTCCCATTGATGGCCCACATCCACATCTTCATCTATTATATATTACTAAAAAGTGCTTATTGGTGATCAGTTGTAATTTTTGAGATGTGGGCCTATCCTGATCAATGGGCTTGTGCACCAATTTGATACAACCTGGGACTCTTGTTTGTTTGTACAAAGGACCTACACTATCTCAACAAGTGTATAAGTTGAGGGACATTTTTGGTGAGGATTATCTCATCACAGAAAAAGTAACTCGTTCTAAAACCTTTAACGCCCATCATAGATGGATAACAAGTTGAGAAATTATGGAGTCTCTATTTCAGCCTTAACTTGAACTCAACAGTTGTTATAGTTAGAAGTTTCAAAATGGGTTGACTATCATAAAAAATATTTTGTTTAATGAAAGAAAATAATAAATGAATCAGAAATTAACACCAAAGCAGTCCCACAAACTTTGAAGCAGCCAGGCCAATCTAAGGAAGATCCCATAGCAGAGATAGTCACTAGATTCGGACCAAGTTGAATGAAAAAATGGATCTAGAGAACTTTCAAAAAATGGCAAGTTCTAAATTCCTAAAAGAGGTACAACTACTGTGAATCCACTTCTACTCCTAGTCTAGATGAGTTTGTAGTAATGCATATGTTGTAATAGCTGAAGGTGATTCTAGATCTCCTAATTCGGACTCAGATGGTAAATTTAGTATAAACTGATTTCATCTCACGAATCATACTTTCACAATCAGAATTTTGTGAGTTCAAGAATTCATGTTGACAAGAAATATAAGGGACAAGACCATAAAAAATCGTTATTGATATCGACAGCAAACAACAACGCAGTAAGCAATAGTAGCATGCAAGACATGATTATGACATGTTCAAAAATGACCAAGAAGATCACACCAGTGGCCATTTGTATACAGATATTGACAATAACAGTTACTGCAAAGATGCTCAAAGCCATCAAGTTTGAAAAACGTTTAGATTCACTCTGAGTTGCAAGAGAAATGGAGAAAAAACTCATACAATTTGCATATTAAGATAGTACCAGTCAATTTGGATGGTTGATCTTGGGCACTAGGCATATAAGTGCTCATCTTAAATAAAGCCAAATTCTAAGATATTTTGTATTTCTAATTGAATTGTAACATCAAGTGTTCCAATTCAGAGTTTGGTCAAGTATTCCAATTTCTACATTTAAATATATGTAACGATACTCAATCTCCAAGTAACCAAATGCAGCCGAATCTTGATAAAAAAAGATGCAAATTACTAAATGCCTTAGAATGATGGATTCTATTGCTGACATGATGTTGAATGTTTGTATGAGTCAAACTCAGTCAACATTATAGGTGAGCTAAATGCCTAATCTGATGGAAATTGGTAAGTTAGAAGCTGTAACAGAGAAAAAAAAAACTTGATAGATTACAGACAAGTATAACATCAGATTCCAAATGAATAAACAAGAGAAATTTGATGAACGATGAATAAGGAGAAGAAATATGAGAGAATACCTACTGGAACTGCACCAATCAAATGGCTATCTCAATTTGAGCTTCGAAAATAGCTGGCTGAGAACAGAAGATCAAGGATTTGAGCTCAGTTCTTCGATTTGAGCTTCACTTCTTGGACAGCAATAATGACGACGAGATCGAGAGGATTTGATCTTCAGTTCTTCGATTTGAGCTTAAGTCGAAGAAGACGATCAATAATTTTCTGAATCAACAAATCGAAATAGCTGAGAGACAGATCCAAAACAGAGAGATGGGAGATCGAGAGAGACTTGCAGATAGCGGAGAGATCGAGAGATTGAGAGAGTTACAAAGAAAGGAGAAATCGAGAGACTTACACTGATCGAGAGGTCGAGACAGAGAAAGGGAGAGAAGAGCTACAGACAGAAACTCAAAAATTTGGGGAGAAATACCGAATGAAAGAGAGAGAGTTCGTTAAGACCATGGGCGGGCCGTTAAAACGAGGGAAAAGAATTCGGTGGGCAAAGCCTGTCGAATTCTTTTTATGGGCCTAAACGTCGGCCATGGACTGACGAAATATAAACGATGGATTTGAGCTGCCGAATTTAGCGCTACAGTAATGCCGAATATTTACTGTTTTGACACGGTGGTGGCACACTCAATCGACTCTCCTTACGTGACAAGTTCTTGAATTGTAGATCTGGACACCTCGAGATGCATTCTTCCCTCAAGATACACATTTTTATGGGGAGGTGCACTTTTGTTTCCCAAGAATACAGATCTACGATTTCCAAACTTGTCACGTTAGGAGAGTCGATTGAGTGTGCCACGTGGGGTAGCCAGATTATCACAATTCTTTGGTATGTTCTTCATGGGATTGGAATTCTTTGCCCCTTAGTGCTCGTGCAAAAATTGTTGAGCTTCTCCCTTGGACTCGTCGGCAGTAGGATGCTTTTTAAAGGAACTCCGCCCCTTAAGTCATTGTATAATCCAAGAGTGCTTAGTTAGTAAATTTAAATGAATCATATATGATACTCTTCTCTTATTTATAGATTCTTTAAGATCTCTTTCTGTTTAGAATCATGATAATCTTACTACCCCAGGGGGCTGTAGACACCCCATTTTTGCATCCGCCTGACTTGGCGATCCGTCACCCGGTTGCTGTGGATTCCTAATGATGAGCGCAAAGAACTTGAAAGTTTGTGAGAAGTTTCCTTCCAATTCCTTCTGCCTTCTAATTTTATTCTATTCTTTTTCTTTGCCACGCAACATACAATTACGCACGCTTAGGATCGCTACACCATACGCTCAACTTAGCAAGCACGTACATTTAGGTTCGCTACACATTTGGACAACTTAGAGACCTCGCTACGCTAGAAAAACATGACCTCGAAACTTAAAAATAATCACGTTGCGATTGAAAGAAACTTCACGCCAAAATTCACCCAAATGGATAAAAATTGAAAAAATGATGAAAATACCCCTCATGAATTTCGGACCTCCAAAAAGTCTCGAAAGTACCTTCATTGTACTCAGAATAGGATTTTGAGTCTAACGGTACCCAAATCGATGAAATTGGAGAAATTTATGAAAAAATTAAAAAATGGCCAAAATGCCCCTCGACCTCCAAACCCAACTTAGAGACCTCGACCGTTAGGATAACGTAACAAAATCAAATCTAATTAAAAATCCAATAATAATAAAATTCAAATTAAAAAATCAAACAATTCAAATAAAATTCAAATTAAAAATCAAACAATTCAAATAAAATTCAAATTAAAAAATCAAACAATTTAAACTTAAAATTAAACAATTAAAACTAAAAAATTAAACAATCCAAACAATTACAACCAAAAATAAAACTCAAATTATAAAATTCAAACAACTAAAACTAAAAATAAAACTCAAATTAAAAGTTAAACAATAAAAAAATTTAAATTAAAATCAAGTAACAATTAAAATTAAAAGTTTAAAATTAAAATCAAACAACCGATAAAATCAAAATGCAATCAATTAAATTAAGAAATTTTCAAATTAAAATTGAATAACCAAAATAAAATTTTCAACTAATCAACTAATAAAACTTAAAATTAAAAAGTAATCAACCAAAGAAAATCTCAAAATAAAAAATTTTAACCAATCGATAAAATGAAAATTAAATCGACTAATCGTAACTCAACTACCATCGTGCTACGAGTAGCGGGGGATCACCCCCACCACCATTCTCCCAAAGGAAAGGACGTAAACAGAAAAAAGAAAGAGGAATAAAAGAATTAGAAAGAAAAATTAATTAGAAAGTTTTTTTTTATAAAGAGGACGTCTCTTTTTTCTTGGAAGGGGCGGTCATCTTCTCCTTAGATTCTCTCTCTTGGCTCTCTCTATCAATGTTCTTGGGCTGAACTTGAAGCACAGCAGTGCTGTTACAATAATAGAAGGCCTCCTCTCCATTGCTGCAAAAAATCAGCAACTTGCTGCTTCTTTCCATTGCTGTAAAATACAGCAACTTGCTGCTTCATCCGATCCTATCTTCTTCTTCTTCTCTTCGTTTTGGTTGGAACGTCCTTGGAAGCATTCTCTGCTGGCTGGACTTCTTCTTCTTGCCCCCATCTCACTCACGCCTTCTTGGATATCAATCAGAAAGGAAGAAGAAAGGAACCGGGAAGAAGAAGAAGAAGAAAAAAGGAAACGACCACTGCTGTCACCCTCTTTCGATCATCCTTCTTCACCATTGGCAGCAGCCATCATCACCATTAAAACCACCCTCCTCCCTGTCACATATTCTTCCTCTTCTTCGTTTTCACCTTCTACATTAGAATCACAGCAGCCACGTTCACGTACAGCCATCTCCTCTTCCAAAACTTCATTACAGCACCCATCGTACCATCATCTTCTCCACCTTGACAGCCACCTTGATTGCCACTGCTGTTGGCTTCATCACCAATTTGAATACATCCTTCCTTCATCACGTTTTCAGCCCCCAATCATTGCTCCCTACATGCAATATAGCCTCCATTAATAGCCCATTCATAACGTTTTTACGGCTTCAAACACCTCTCCTTATCCCTGCACCAACACTCCCAACAGCAGTCGATCACTTCCATCATTCTCTCTTCAATGCCCCATTGCATTACAGCCTATTAGCTTCTTCCTTGTCGCGAAAGCGATCAAATATTTCTGAAGGAACATATTGCAGCCACTGTGCGTTCATAGGGGTAAGTGTTTTTTTTTATTATTTTGTTTATTCTTATGGTTTTTCCTCTCTCTTTTCTCAATTTTTGTCGTGAATGATCACTCAATTTCATTAGCATGTTTCTAACGTCTGTAGGGTGTCCTATAATTTTCGGATAAAAAAATGTTGCGTTTATGTGTGAATGGCTGGTTCAAAGATTTACTACGTGTTCATGATTTTTCCTGATTCGATGATTCACCATGCATTCATATATATTCTGATTCGATAATTTATCATGTGGTCTTGATTTATATATATATATATATATATATATATTATATATATATATATATATATATATATATATATATATGTGTGTGTGTGTGTGTGTGTGTGTGTTTGTGTGTATGAATAGTTGATTCGATGATTGGCAATGTTTTTTTTTTATTATTCGAGAGATTTGCACGTACATGGGAATGGTGGATTCGATGATTTGCAATGCATTCCTAATTTTTATTATTCAACAATTTATTTTGTTATATGGGTCAACTCACTGATTTGGGTTGTGCATAGGAACTTCACAAGTGATTCATTAATGAAGTGGCCATGTGAGTCAACTCACTGATTTGTGTGAGTATGGAAATTTCAAAATTGAATTTTTTATGAAGTTGCAACTGAGTCGACTCACTGTTTTTTTATATACATGGAAATGTAAAATCATTTTTTTTGACAAAATGTGCGTGAGTCAACCCATTGATTTGTATGAGCATTGGAATTTCAAAATCAATTTTTTCTAATAAAACGAGTCAAGTTAACTCACTGATTTGAGGTGTACATTGAGTGTTTAAAGCCGGATTTTGTTTATACAAAAGGATTCGAGTTGACTCATTGATCTTGTGGACCATGGCTACGCAAATATGAAAAATTCATGTGGCAAAAATAGATTCTTGGAAATTCACAACTTGCTAATTTTTGGGATTTATGGATTTTTCTTTGATGTGGTGATTTTCTTAAGATCATGATTTTCTATTTTTGGAAAGTTGATATTTGTAAATTGCTAATTTGGAAAATCTAATCTTGATAATTTTCTAATTTGGAAAACCCATTTTTCAAGTTTCTAATTTTGATCTCTTAATTTAGGAAATTTCTAATTTCTAATTTCTAATTTAGAAATTTCGTGAATTCCCAAATTAGAAGTTTCACATTCTCAGTTTTCTACTTTAAAAAGTTTTCACAAATTTCTAGTTTGGGTGATTTGGAAAGTCTTCACATATTTGGATTTGTAATCAGAATATCTTGCCACGTGAGAGTTGAAATATGATATGAAATTTAGGCTTTTTCAAATATTTTCACTTTGATGTGAAATTCAAGAATCATATGATTTGGGGAATGTTGGCCTTGAGATTCGTTTAGCACACTCAATATAATTTGATGATGATGGTGATGATGATTGGACCATAATCTTGACTTTAGTCTCTACCCGTTGACCGTAAGATAGTTTGGATCGTAATAGAGACCGATCATCTCGATCGGGCGGGTTCGGTGCCTAACACCTTCCGAAACCCGTAATCTGACCCCTTACCCATTTATCTGATCCGTGGACCGACCCGATCCGTTTTGGAGTTATTTTTTGTTCTTAGACCTAAACTAGGTGGCGACTCCTTATTCCCTAAAAATCCCCAATTTACCAATCGGACCCCTATCCCCAATTCGGTGGAAAACGGGTCGAGGCGATTTCAGGAGCAAACTCAACCGACTCCCTCTAACTTGACATGTGCTAGAATAGTAGATATGTACTCCTTGGGATACACAATTTCACTTTTATGGGGATGTGCAATTGTGTATCCCAATGAGTAAAGATCTACAATTCTCGCACAAATCACATTAGGGAAGTCATTGAATATGACACATAGGGTAGGATTAGCAATGATCTGAAATATATCTGATGTTCGAACTGGTCTGATCCGAAAAAACATGAAAAATTGGATTCGGATTGGAATCTTAAGATCCAAAACAATTTCGGATCAGATTTGGATCTACCCCAATCCTCTCCATAAAAAATTCTATCCAAACATATTTTAATAATTTTTTTGTAATTCTTAATTTCATATAAATACATATAGATAAAATATTTTAATATTTTGGTTTCCCTCTATATTTATAGTTGAAACGTAGGTTTTTAAAAAAATTATATGATTTTTATTTTTTAAATTTGTTGAACATTGATCATTTGAAACGGTTCACATATTTATTAATTAGTTTGGATCGGATCGGGTACATGTTTACAAATTTTCGGATCAATATTGGAGTGGTATTGATCCGCTGCCAACTCTAACGTGGGGTAGTCAAATTGTCGTGATATTCTAACTCAAAAATTTTCACTCAGTCGACATGGCAAGTGCACAGAACCGTAGATCTAAGAGTTCTATACACTTACCACATCAACCAAGTACAATGTGAGTGATTCAAGTCAGATTATCATTAGTCTTATAAATATATATATATATATATATATGTGATGTGAGGGATGGGAGGGTTGAGGGAGATAAATCCGTTTCTTTTTATCCAAAAGTTATCGATCCAATTTTCAATGACTCAACAATCACAAATGATTCCTCATCTGTGACTTTTTTGGGGGCGAATAGATTCCTCACTAAAAGGCAAGTGAATGTTTTCATATAAAGAAGGAAAAATTTTCTTAAAGGACCCTTGCAGGGGATTTTTTTTTAAATAATCCCTAAAAAATTTTCAACAATTGTCTGCCAATACATTTAGTTAACTTTTTCTTTTTAAACGGTCTCTGGAACTCATCATCTCCCACATTTCTCACTATTGAATGTCCTAACCATTCGAACTCATCGTTCTATATCTAAAAAGGGGACTCCATTATATCAGAAAGGATTTAAGAAAGAAAAAGAAATCATTTTTAAGGACTATTTCAAATATTTTGAATATATATGTAAAAAATTAGGATTTAAAAAAAAAAATTTATATAATTTTTTAATGAAAATCTATCAATAATAATTATTTTGGGTTGAAATCATTTAAATAAATCATTATCTCAAGTTTTAGTTGATATTTTCATTTATTTTAATTAGAAAAACTCAAAAATTAAATAAGTTGAATTCACTATTTTTTATTTTAACAAACGGTGAACTTGACATTAATTAAAAAAGCATTGAGTTTGACAATAAATAAAAAGTGATGAACTCAATAGTAAATAATGGTGAATTCGACATCAAAAAATGTGAGTTCAACACTAAATAAATAAATGTCGAGTTCAACACTAAAAATTACAAACTCATTAGTACAAAGATCTGTTAACAAAGAAATTTTTTTACTAATTATCCGGTCAAGCTAACATGCAAACGTAAGGACTATTTAAAAAGAAATCCTTTCACAATCGACCTTAAAAGTAATTTTTTTTAATAAAGAAAGAAAAAAAAAAAAGGTCAAACATGATTAGAGAGCTAAGCAAAATAGTTTTTAAACCACACATGCTATAAAAAAAAACCTTTTATAGGCGCCAAACTTTTTCTACGGTCCTCTCTCACTCACTCACTCAGTAGGTGATGTGAAGACGCCAACCATATATGCTAGAAAAACCTATTTTAGGCGGCAATCCTTTCGATAAGGATGTATTTTTAAATGCACCGTGAATTTTGGGGCAGTGTCTTAAAAAAGATTAAATTAACTAAAATCATGAATATTGATGATTCAAATTGTTGAGATCAACCATTCAAAACTCGATCATTTGAATTGTTGATCACAATGATTCATGTTCAAACGTCAATACTGACAATTGTAAAATGCTTGGTGTTGACAATTTAAATCATTGGTCACAACCATCCATGTTAAATGTCGAAATCAACTATTTATAATTGGTGTTCACGACAAATGTAAAAGGTTGACCTCAATGATTTGAACTGTCAATTTTGATAATTTGAGTCACCCAAATCACAAATTGAAGTGGGTGAGAGGGCATTAAGAAAGAAAGTTAAGTAAAGAGACCATCAAATTATTACTACACAAAAACGGCGGGTCTTTAGAAGAAATCCCTCTATTAGAAATCATTTAAGCAATTTTTCCTATTAAAACAAAATTAATAAATAATAATAACATAAAAGTGGAACCTTATGATGAGATATAACCTCACAAGAGATGTGTCAAAGATTATTCATTGGGATTATCAGTCTCCTTGGTCAGGATAACAGTTCAATGGCATAAAAAGAGGATCTTATTCGGAGAACAATTTTTTGATCAATTTATGTGATTAACCAGTAATCTAATTTAATTAAGCATTGAAGATTCTTTGATATATAATATAGTGTCGCCCTCAACATCATGACGAATGATTACTTTTAACATAAGATATTAACAATCTTAAGGTATCGGTGATCACGAAAAAACCACTCCACACCCATAAATAGAAATCTAATGAATTTATCAAATCTAAATAGTTAAATACTTATATACATACTTGAACCAAAAGATTCTCTTGTGACTCCAAAAATGTTCCAACAAGTATAAGACCGATTTGTTTTTTTTTTTTTTTTGGGTTGTTTAGGAACCACAATCCGTAACTCCATCCATGTATTGATCTTATATGCATTGAACCTATCCTGCTGGGAAAATAGAGAGTGTGGAAATAAGAAAATCAAAATTTTGGATTTTGAGGTGCAAAAAATATCGATTCTTCAAGACTTTATTTGTCTCCACTCGTAGAAGAGTTTGTTGACGAGTTGTCGATAAAATAGCCTCCAAAATCCAACAAAGCCATTGTGAGAATTTACAAACAACAATCTTGATAATTCTCTACGAATAGTATATATTCTTCGACTTTGATAATTTGAAAAAACTAAAAACTTCACAATTATTGGAAAAACTCTAGTTGAATTTAAATCTAAATGTAAAAAATACAAAGTTAAATTCTTCAAAAAATTAGAGTGATTTGACCTAAATGTCAATCCTATTTATAGAGATTGATAGGATTCTTAAAAATTCTCTTTCCATAAGACATTTGAATGAAGGGTGTCCTTTCATCTCATGATTTAACTGGGAGACCATGGCGATAGGGTGTTGTAAGTAGTCCTCCTTGAAATTAGCATTAAAAAAAAAGTCAAGGGATATTTCATTCATATAATATTATTATATTAATACGGAAAGATTCATGATGAAACCAAAACGGACCTCATACTCCATAAATAATAATCATTTGCATCTTTTAAAAAAACTTATTTAATCAAAAAATAAATTTTATAAATAAAATCCCAACAACAACATAGAGACAAGATTAATAGTCTTTTTACTTACTTTGTTATATGTTGGAAATCGAATTTGAACACAATGTGATAGGAGGTCGCCTTAGATTTGCCGCATGACTAAATACACTGGAATGAATAGTAGGCCAATTAAAAAGGGTTCAAAAACAGATGGGTCACAAAGCAACAGCGCAAATTAGCACGATGACAACCCAACAAGTGCATGTTAGCACAAAAAATAAAAAATAAAAAGCATACCTTTTGCTTCAAAACCGCGAAAGAGACGTATAACCGTTTGCGTGTAGTGGTAAGCAATACCAATGTCATACACGATCCGTTACCGTACCATCTCTTTCACAAGAACAAGGACCCATTCGTGATTCATCGAAAACGAAAATCTTCTCAAAAGTTTCGCTATAATGCGCGGTCTTCACCAGTGCAATTTAGTGGGACCGAATTCAACGACTACTCCATCATCACAACATCTTCCAAGTTCCAACCCCAAATCTCTTCAAACCAAAACTCATCAAATTCTTAAAACCCTAACACGTTTTTATTTATTTTTTATAAATTTAGGGTATCTGAATATTTTTTGTGTATCCATCATCCATATGTGTGGATCGAGAATGAAAACCACTGCAATGCAGGCCCACCAATCCTCGAAGCAATCCATCTACACGAACCCCAACATCATCAAGGACCACTCGAACCACCAAACCTCTGAAACATCTCAACACAAACAAAGCCTTCAATCTCAGGAACCTTCAACAAGCACTTACAAAAGCGGAACTACTACACGACTGGTTCAAGCAACATAGATTCATCAAAAAAACTTCAAGTTTCCGACCGAACATCTCTCGCAAGCCTTCGAGATTCCTTGCCAGAGAACCCTCACATCTACGATTTCTCCGAAATCTGTAACGCTACAAACAACTTCCTCGCGAAGCGCTTCTCTTCCTCTTCTTCTTCCGCTTGGCGATGCTCGATTCGAGGCAAAGATGTGATCGTCTTCCAACGCAAGTTCCGCCGTTCGATCGAAACATCACAGCTTCGTGAACGGCTCTCCTTGATCTGTAAGAGCCATCACATCAGCTTGATTAAGCTTCTCGGCGCTTCTAACTCTGGAGAACATATCTACCTTGTATACGACTACGTTGATGGTGCTAATCTCGCTAATTGTCTCCGAAATCCTAAAAACCCTGGTTTTACAGTCCTCTCAACTTGGATCTCGAGAATGCAAATCGCTACAGATCTCGCACAAGGACTCGAGTACATCCACCATTACACAGGATTGAATCTAAGTCTCGTTCACAATCACATCAAGAGTTCAAGTGTGATTGTCACTGAACCTTCGTTTAATGCGAAAATTTGCCATTTTGGTACCTCAGAACTCTGCGGAGAGATCGTTAGACATCAAGAACAACAAAAACAAGAACAACAAAAGAACCAAGAAATTACAGAGATCTCTGATGATTCAACTCCAACAACATCAAAATTAAAGAGATCAGATAGTGGAATCATGAAATTTGAAGGAACAAGAGGTTATATGTCGCCCGAATTTAAATCTATTGGTGTCGCAACGCAGAAATCTGATGTGTTCGCCTTCGGAATTGTGATCTTGGAACTCTTATCAGGTGAAGAACCTCTCAAGTACAAAATCGACAAAGAGACGAAAGATTACAGGAAGATATCTGTGATCGAAACAGCGAGAGATGCGATTGAATCTCAAGAACCAGGAAGGTTACGGAGATGGGTTGATCGAAGATTGAAGGATTCGTTTCCCGTAGAGGTGGCTGAGAAGTTGACACGTTTAGCTCTGGATTGCGTACACGTGGATGCTGAAAAGAGACCAGATATGCGACGCGTGGCAGGGAAGATTTCGAAGCTTTATTTGGAATCTAGAAGATGGGCAGATCAGATGAGACTCCCAACTGACTTCACGATGTCCTACGCTCCTCGTTAAGATCTAATTATCCTCTAACGAGATTTAAAAATAAAAAAAACATTTTTACGGTTTTTTCGGATGTTTTTTCTTAGAGATTATTTGTTGAATTTTTTATTTATTTTTAACTTGTATTTTAGTGAAAATGGCGTCGCCTTTGGGATGTGACGCAAGTGCTTCAACACTGTATATTTTAATTTTAATTTTTTTGGCGCATCCCATAAAGGAAAGTATGCTTTGTTTGTTTGGGTTGGGCCGGGCTGGGCCAAGTGATAAATAACCCGCCCACAAGTTTTCTTTCATTTATGGAAAAAATGATTCATATAAATACAATCCCAACTGTTATAATAGAAATTCAACGATTGTGATTAAATATATATCCCAAGGATATATCTCATTTCTCCAAGGTAAACATAAATCTTGATCGTTGAATTTTGTTTTTTAACGGTGGAGATTACATGTTTTTTTTATCTAAGTCATTTAACATGAGCCATGGAATTCAAACCACTACAAATATTTTTACTATGATAATGAGAGTAGGAGAAGCAAGAGAAGTTTAGCACAACCAATAAGGGTCGGGAGCAATGACCACATGGTGAAATCGGAAAATCATTACCCTTATATTAATTTGTTTTACTTGCAATGACTTAGGTTCCACGCAATTAAATTTTACATGCTAAAACCTTCTTTAACAAACAAAATACAATGAGTGCACACACGTGGACATGTATACGTTTATTTATATCTAGAATCGTGATAATGTGATTATCTCACGTGTCAAACTCAATCAATTACCTCGACATGACAAGTTTGAAAATCGTAGAACTACACTCTTCGGAATATATGAATGCACTTTCCCATAAAAAAGTGTATCTCGAGAGAAACAATTTCGCGAGGAGTGCAGATCTACAATTCCAAAACTTATCACGTTAGATAGTCAATTAAGTATGCCAGTAGTCAGATTATCACCACTCTTATATCTAATTTGTGAGTAATCAGTGTTGTGGAGGTCCCTTGGAACTCATTTCTATGATGTGTGGGTCTCAGTTTGTATGAGATACATTTTTTTCTTCTATCATTGGATGTAAAGTGATGAATCATAAAGAAAATTGACTCATTTAACTCTAATTAAATGTAAATATTTTGGTTCAAAATTAACTCCTTAGTCATGTGTAACTCTCTTTTTTTTAAGGATCATTTTAGGTAGAGAGCTCAACTCCTTATTTCTAAAATAACTCCGTTTCAAATTTATTAGAATATTCAACATTATTTTAAATAGGGTAATTTACCGTTTCTTCATGACGAAATTCGAATTTTGGTTCACTGATCAATTCAATCCCAAAATATGAAAATCCAGATCGCAGATTTTTCAAAGTGATGATTGATTTACAGTAACGAGATCCTTGCGAACCTGCGAGATTGTCACCTTTATAATCAGTTAAGACTGTCACTTTGAAAGAAAAAAAATATAAACAATGATCTCACTATTTTAAACCAACAAATCGTGACTTGAAAAACATGTGATCTCACTCTTCTTGTTTTAGGAACTAAAATGAATAGTTAGTCAAATTGGGAATTTCGTCAAAAGTTTATCTTGTTTGAAAACTCTCTTTTAAATATGAAATACATAATTTTAAAACTTGACTCACCAGGGCATAATCAAATGACTCCATGATGTGGACAAGTTCAAGAACCGTAGAACTACTTTATGGGAAAGTGCAATTGTGTTTCCCAAGGCATAAAGTTGGGTCTTGAGGTACATGGTTCCCTCGATATACACTATTTTATGAGAAAGTGTAATTGTGTATCTTGAAGCGTTCAGATTTACAATATTCAAGCTTGTCACGTCATGGAGTCATTTGAGTATGCCACCTTGTGAGTCATATTATCACAACTCTTAATTTTTCTCTCCAAAGCCTAGTTAGCAATCTCCTGTTTAATTCTTGAAAATTTTGCAAATTTTTCATTTTTTTTCAATGAAAGTATTATTCATTCATACTATTAAATTATTCTGAATAATTCACGGATTTTAAGTTTGAAAAGAATAAAACCTGCTTTTTATTAATTTTAATGAAACTCAGTAGAAGAAAAAATACTACTATAACTTGTTGTATGTTGGAAAGTGTACATTTGTTAGTTGTAACGTGTAACACAAGTCGACTTTGAAACGGTCATGCTTCAAAATTTTGAAGGAATCCACCTTTTTAAGTGACAAATGTCCCTTTTGTCTTTAAAAAATTAATGACATGGTCATCTACATTTAGTTGAGATTACATATTGATTTTCTAAATTGATGATTTATCCCTTGACTTTGGTCTTCTTTTAAAAATCAATAGAACAATAACCTCAATATCTTCATTATCACCATCACCATCACTAGCATATTTTCGAATTTTTTAAATGAAACGGATAATACATGTAAGAAGCATATGACACAAAAATAGAAAATAAGAAAGAGCGGTATGTTCAAGCACACTCAAGAATAAATAAATAGAGTAACCAAACTACAGCTTGTACTAGTTCTCTAATTCTTATTACAGAAAGGACTTCTAGAGAAATTAAAATATTCTTCACTTCCTATATGTTCTCCACTAATATCGAACCA
Source organism: Akebia trifoliata (assembly GCF_017979445.1). Lineage (NCBI taxonomy): Eukaryota > Viridiplantae > Streptophyta > Magnoliopsida > Ranunculales > Lardizabalaceae > Akebia > Akebia trifoliata. The sequence continues at coordinate 25,355,645 of NC_141389.1, forward strand.
ACAAAACAATAACAAATTAGTTCTTAAGATTTCTCACACATTTCCTAACTAACTAGTATAGAGAAAATGTGTTGTGACCAAGTCAAACACTATCCAACCACTGGTATGCTCGTGCGGGTCACCACCCACATGATGCACTAATTATTGGCACTCCTTGTTAGTGCATACATGTTATCAACTAACCCTAATGTAGTTCTAAATGCCCCAAACTTTGATTTTGAAAAAATATAACTATGACAAATCTTATTGCCTTCCCTTCAAGAGATCATGAAATCGGAGATCAAAACACTTTCAAAATCAAGTTTTGAGGCATTTAGAACAACACTTGGGTTAATAGACTGCAAGCATACACTAAGGGGGAGTAACAACAATTTGTGCCTCTTGTGAGTGGTGCCTTGCACGTGCATATTGTTGTTGCATAGTATTTGACTTGGTTACAACACATTTTGTCTATACTAATTAGTTAGTTATGAAATATGTGAGAAATCTTAGAAACTAATTTGTTATGTGTTTTGTTGGTAAATATGTGAGAAATCTTAGGAATTAATTTGTCATTTGTTCTATTAGTTAGATATTAATAGAGAACATGTAGGAAGTAGGGAATATTTTAATTTATTCAAAAATCCTTTTTATAATTAGAATTAAAGAACAAGTACAATCTATAGTTTGACTTTCCTGTTTATTTATTCTTAGGTGTGCTTGAACATACTTATCTCTCTTATTTTCTATTTTTGTGTCAACATATGCGGCATATTTTTCATTTATCGAATATTTTACTGGAATGCAATCTAAAATCAAATAGAACTCAAAGTTTTCACTAATCGAATTTTACCGTAATCCGAAATTACTAACAAGGCTCCAAAGTATTATTTAGAAAACCAAATAACTCGGTCAAGTTTTTTACCTGACTCGGTGTATTTTTTAGCTAACTCGATCAACTTGACTTGGCAAGCTCGTTCCGTTGACTTCAACCTCAACTCACTGTGTAACCCAATCGAGTCGATATCTAAAATGTGGTCAATCGAGTCGTCTCGACATTTTTACAAGAATTTAAGACGACTCACATCGACAAAGTCTATGTGAATGAAGCGTTGCAATTTCGCGGTACCGAGTTCCACCTTCCACGATTTTTCCATCTCCAAATCCTTATTTTGATACCTAAACTTATCAAATTCTCAAAAACCTAACTTCTTTCTACGGTTAGGGTTTCTGAATATTTCTCTCATGCGATATCTGTGTCCATCCATGTGTGGACCAAAAACCAAACCCACCGTAATAGAGCCCAGTTCAAAGGCCTCAACCCCTCGAAGAACTCCAAGTTCTTCGACTTCAACCTCTCCTCGAAGTATTCCAACCTCTCGAAGCCCTCGATCGACACGAAACACAGAACCCTCAGACACCTCACGAAACACTAAATCCTACAAAACTGCTCACACCACACTCCCCTCTCAAACATCTAAAACACCCATCCCTTCAATCGCAGAATCAGAAGATCCCTCCACAAGCGAAAACCTCGAAGACTCATCAAAAGCTTCTACAAGCACCAACGTCTACACTTTCTCAGAAATCTGCACCGCTACTGGATTCCTCGACAAGCGCTTATCCTTCTCTTCGTCTCTGTACTCCAACTCCTGGCGATGTTCCATCCGCGAAAAAGACGTTATCGTCTTCCAACGCAAATTCCAACATTCGATCGAAACATCACAGATCCATGAACGACTCTCCTTGATCTGCAAGAGCCATCACGTCAGCTTGATCAAGCTTTTAGGTGCTTGTATATCTGGAAATCATATCTATTTGATCTACGACTATGTGAACGGTACTAATCTAGCCGATTGTCTTCGAAACCCTAGAAACCCTAGTTTTACAGTCCTATCGACTTGGATATCGAGAATGCAAATCGCAACAGATCTCGCACAAGGACTCGAGTACATCCACCATTATACAGGATGGAATCTAAGTCTAGTTCACAAACACATCAAGAGTTCCAGCTTGATAGTCACCCAACCATCGTTTAATGCGAAGATTTGCCATTTCGGAGCAGCAGAACTCTGCGGAGAGATCACCATTACAGAGATCTCTGATGATTCATCTCCATCAACATCAAAATTAAACAGATCAGACAGTCAGATTAAGAAATTCGAAGAAAAAAAAGGTTACTTGTCGCCCGAATTTCAATCCACAGGTATCATAACGCAGAAATCTGATTTGTTCGCCTTTGGAGTTGTGATCTTGGAACTTTTATCAGGAGAAGAGCCTCTCAAGTATAGGATCGATAAGGAGACGAAAGAAAACAAGAAGATTTCAGTGATTGAAACAGCAAGAGAGGCGATTGAATCTGATGAACCAGGAAGGATACGAAGATGGGTGGATGGAAGATTGAGGGATTCGTTCCCTGTAGAGGTGGCGGAGGCTATGACACGTTTAGCGTTGGATTGCGTACACGTGGATGTTGAAAAGAGACCAGATATGCGACGCGTGGCAGGTATTATGTCGAGGCTTTATTTGGAATCTGTGATTTGGGCTAATGGGATGAAAGTCCGGACTGATTTCACCATGTCCTTGACTGCTCGTTGAGATAAAAATAGAGGGGTGGAAAATGTGTAATTGTGTGTCATCAATATTTGTACAAGGTTAAGATTGTTTTTGTAATTAATTATTTTAAAATTCTAAATAAATAATATTTTTTTTTTTTTTTTTTTTTTTAACAATGCGACAGTAATTTCGACCGATACCTAATATGAGCATTAATTCCTCAAATAACCCTCTTATACAATTGGTGATATTAGGTGAGGATAACCTTCCAGGACCATAAGTCAATGTTGTATTTTCTTAATGATTAAATGGTGAAATTTTGATTATTTTTTTTTCACAAGATGATCTTTAAATATTTAGATTAAATTACTAAAACAAAATTTCTTTGTTGTTCCCTTTCAATGTTTCTAGTTGTCTCATTATTTCTAAGGATTTTGTTTGGACCTCTGTCTTATATTATACATGCTCAAGTGAAACAAACTACCTAGACAAAGAAGAGCTTAGATTATAACTTTTACTCTCAAGTCAGGATCTCAACAAATGGCCAGAAATACAAAAATTTTACTCAGATTTAAGATTATCTTTCATAGCTAAGTTTCAAGAGGGTTATAATTTGGGCTTGTGATGAATGTCTTCAACATCAAACAAGTATAAAGTTAGAATTACAAATTGAATTTTCATTGGAAAATCAATTAAAAACAACTTGCGACACTTGAAATTGACCTTTACAGTCTCTTGGAATTTAGGGGCCTACTACGTTTAAAATGACGAACTTCCCTTGATAAAGCATGTATTGCCGCAAATCACTCATCAATTCTCTCATCTTCTCAAGGGATAACTTATTTCTATCTACATTAAACTCTAAAAAAAAATACAGATATTTGAAAAAAATCAACATTAATTTGGCAGATATATTCTATTGCAACTTCCTTGGAGCCATCATTTCATGAGGTCTAGAGGGATATAATACTAACTACAATATCCACGAGGAATCCTTGCTAGCATTGGATATAGAGTCAAGATTGGAGGACAACCACTTGTTACAACATTTTTTTTTTTAAATGGCAGCTTGTCATCCATTTTACAAGATCCGAAGGCATTCAGCAGTGTAGTAAAAAATATTATAACGAATAGCCGTCCCTTAATGACGACCCATTCCACTGACTCAAGAAATAACACATGATCCCCTATCGTGTAATCACAATTACCAATGGTTGGGATTTTATGCATATCCCAATAATACATATTGGGATGATATATATCATCCCAACCATTGGATTTTATCTACTCATGAAGATCAAGGAACTTGATCATATATATATAATAAAACACGTAGCAAGATCCATTTGTGAGGGATAAACGTCGTCTCCTCCAAGCTACAATGATCCCTTCAATTTTGATTTTTAAATAAAATTTAAAATTTGAAACAAGAAAAAAAAAATAGATCAAAATATTCAGACAAAAAAGCTAAAAATACTTTCTTCACCTAGACCGATGTTTGGGTACCTTGGTCCCCTGATGAGTTCCCACTGACTGCCAAGCCTCGGATCTTAACATCGTAGTAAACTTCTTCAACCCTTCTCAGGTCATACTTCATTCCTGCCACATATGGGAGAAATTCAGAATTTATTTTAGCTTACATGAATCAGAGGGAATTTGATCAACAAGTTAGAGAAACCAGCATCTAGCCTTGGTGGCTTAAAAAGGAGGAATTGGTATAAAAGACATACCATCAAACTTCTTACGCAAAAAATCATTTCGGAGATTAAGCATCCGGAATGACGCATGGAGATCGGTTAAGAACTTCAACACCTTTCTTGGGCAATCATAGTCCCCTGCTGTCACTTGGTTCACCACATAACGGGGCTGCAAAAGCACCAACCATCATCGTTTTCTTTTTCTAATTAAGAATTAAAAACAACACAGGTTTTTCTTCGTGTTAGAAGGATTAAGAAAATAAGAACATATAGAATCCGGTAAGGTGATCCAATCAGACACCAACAAACTCTCCCATCAACATTTTCAAAACAACAAGAAGCCAGTTTCTTCAATGGGTGGCCACGGTATTCCTCTAGAACTAGTTGGTAAAGTCATGTCTGGTTGGTCACTGACGTAAAGACTTCACCACCTCCTAATATGAATCTTGACCCTTCATTTCATTCAACAATTGAATGGTAGAACAAGATTTGTTCAGCCCACCCCAAATTTTTTTTTGGATGAGTCATTGACGAAAATTATGAGTGTCGAGGGATGAAGAAATTAGACTCCGACTAGGCTTACTAACATAGTGAGGAAAAAAGGCTTACTAAGCCCTATTCATCGTCAAAAAGACCTCGAGATTTAAAAAACAAGTCCTCAAGATTCATAACAAAACTCGAGGTCTTCTTTTACGCATCTCAGGGTCTTTTTGATAGTTGATGAGCCTTAATAAGGCCTTTTTCCTCACTATCTTATTAGGAAGGAAATGATTTCTCAAGAAATTAAAGACTTGGAAGTAGTAAATAGAGATTCCAGTAAAACACCATCGAAATTTCAAAATCATAAAAACCATTTTATTGAATGGAGAGCCACAGTATTACTTGACAACTGGTCAGATACTTGGAAGTGAAAGTCTGATTGGTGTGAGAGGTTAAGAGAGGGTATGTTTGTAGTTGGAGAAGGAGAAAATTGTGATGGAAGTAGGTATGATAACTGAGATATGATAAAGTGGGGGCCAGTTGTGTTGGTGTTTATGGAAAGTTGGATTGTGTTGAGTCGAGTTGATTCAATTTGGGCTTTGATTAGATGTATTTAGGTGATTGAATGGTGAATTAATGATTGAGTTGAATTGAGTTAAGTTGAGTTGACTCGATTTGAGGGTAACATGGGCAATGAGAATTTTCAATTTTCTATCTCTATTCTATTTTTACCATTTCTAGCTCTTTCTCGATCTCTCAATTCTCGGGCTCTATGGTTGTGCAATATCAAGGTGTCTACACCTATGATATTATTGGTGTAAATCCATGTGAATTGTTCTACATTTTGCATAGGATTAATTGCTTAATTGGAATCTTACCTCCTAGTTGGTAGAGAATTTATCAAACCCAACCAAGTTAAATATACATACATGGTAAACCGTTTCCAAAACTTATTAGTATCATAAATATGAGCAACCCACTAGGGACCTACATACCAGAGTCTCTTCTCAAATTAACTCCCAAACCCAACCAAGTAAGATATCCCAACGGGCATTATAAGAAATTAAATTTTTATTAAATTATTTATTATTTATTTAATAGATATTAAGTAGGTCAGTAAAGAAAAAATGAAATTGAATTTTTTACTTTTATTTCTTATGTTTATAATTATTGTTAACATATTAGTATTTATATCAAATAAATAATATATTTTTCAATATTATTTTTAATTTTATTTAATAATTTTTAGACAACAAGTTACCAAACAGTTCAACATCTCAACAGTATAATTAGATAACATGTTATCAAACAATATATTCAATGCAATAAATTATTTTAGTAACAACAACTTTTTCTCAATTTCATCAATTTAATTCAGCATCAGCAAATTTACATATAATTTTTTCAAACAAAACAAAAATACATGTGAATGAGACGATGCAATTTCATGGTATCAAGTTCCACCTTCCACGATTTTTTCCATCTCCAAATTCTTATTTGGATACCTAAACTTACCAAATTCTCAAAATCCTAACTTCTTTCCAAAGGTAGGGTTTCTAAATATTTATCTCATTCGATGTCTATGTGTCCATCCATGTGTGGACGAAAAACCAAACCCACCGTAATAGAGCCGAATTCGAAGGCCCCAACCCCTCGAAGAAGTCCAGGTTCTTCAACTTCAACCTCTCCTCGAAGCCCTCGATCGACACCAAACACAGAGACCTCACGAAACACCAAATCCTTCAAAACTGGTCACACTTCACTTTCCTCTCAAACATCTCAAACACCATCCCTTCAGAAGACCCCTCCACAAGCGAAAACCTCAGAGACTCAGCAAAAGCTTCTACAAGCACCAACTTCTCAGAAACCTGCAACGCTACTGGATTCCTCGACAAGCGCTTATCCTCCTCTTCGTCTCCCTACTCCTCCACCTGGCGATGCTCCATCCGCGAAAACGTCGTTATCTACGATTTATCCGAAATCTGTAACGCTACAAACAACTTCCTCGCGAAGCGCTTCTCTTCCTCTTCTTCTTCCGCTTGGAGATGCTCGATTCGAGGCAAAGATGTGATCGTCTTCAAACGCAAGTTCCGCCGTTCGATCGAAACATCACAGCTTCGTGAACGGCTCTCCTTGATATGTAAGAGCCATCACATCAGCTTGATTAAGCTTCTCGGTGCTTCTAACTCTGAAGAACATATCTACCTCGTATACGACTACGTTGATGGTGCTAATCTCGCTAATTGTCTCCGAAATCCTAAAAACCCTGGTTTTACAGTCCTCTCAACTTGGATCTCGAGAATGCAAATCGCTACAGATCTCGCACAAGGACTCGAGTATATCCATCATTACACAGGATTGAATCTAAGTCTCGTTCACAATTACATCAAGAGTTCAAGTGTGATTGTCACCGAACCTTCGTTTAATGCGAAAATTTGCCATTTTGGTACCTCAGAACTCCGCGGAGAGATCGTTAGACATCAAGAACAACAAAAACAAGAACAAGAACCGAACCAAGAAATTACAGAGATCTCTGATGATTCAACTCCAACAACATCAAAATTAAAGAGATCAGATAGTGGAATCATGAAATTCGAAGGAACAATAGGTTATATGTCGCCCGAATTTCAATCTACTGGTGTCGCAAAGCAGAAATCTGATGTGTTCGCCTTCGGAATTGTGATCTTGGAACTCTTATCAGGAGAAGAACCTCTCAAGTACAAAATCGACAAAGAGACAAAAGATTACATGAAGATTTCTGTGATCGAAACAGCGAGAGAGGCGATTGAATCTCAAGAACCAGGAAGGTTACGGAGATGGGTTGATCGAAGATTGAAGGATTCGTTTCCAGTAGAGGTGGCTGAGAAGTTGACACGTTTAGCTCTGGATTGCGTACACGTGGATGCTGAAAAGAGACCAGATATGCGACGCGTGGCAGGGAAGATTTCGAAGCTTTATTTGGAATCTAGAAGATGGGCAGATCAGATGAGACTCCCAACTGACTTCACGATGTCCTTCGCTCCTCGTTAAGATGTAATTATCCTCTAACGAGATTTAAAAATAAAAAAAAAACATTTTTACGGTTTTTTCGGATGTTTTTTCTTTGAGATTATTTGTTGAATTTTTTATTTATTTTTAACTTGTATTTTAGTGAAAATGGCGTCGCCTTTGGGATGTGACGCAAGTGCTTCAACACTGTATATTTTAATTGAATTTTAATTTTTTTTTTTTTTGGCGCATCCCATTATGTCAATTATTAAAGGAAAGTATGCTTTGTTTGTTTAAATTTTAATACATGGCCGTCAATGAGTTGGGTTGGGTCAGATCGTAAATCGTTTGTGCTAATTGGGTCTTAATTCTGACCCATTAATGATTGGGTCGGGCCGGGCTGGGCCAAGTGATAAATAACCCGCCCACAAGTTTTCTTTCATTTATGGAAAAAATGATTCATATAAATACAATCCCAACTGTTATAATAGAAATTCAACGATTGAGATTAAATATATATCCCAAGGATATATCTCATTTCTCCAAGGTAAACATAAATCTTGATCGTTGAATTTTTTTTTTTTTGACGGTGGAGATTACATGTTTTTTATCTAAGTCATTTAACATGAGCCATGGAATTCAAACCACTACAAATTTTTTTACTATGATAATGAGAGTAGGGGAAGTAACCCACCCATGGGTTGCCTAAGTGGTAAGGGCGAGCAAGTGAAGTGTGGGTTAGGCGCACGTCACAGGTTCGATTCCCCTCTTAAGTTTTTCTCATGATTTAACTGGGGGATCATGGCGATGGGTTGCTGTGGTAGTCCTCCCCGAGATTAGTTGTGGTGCGCGCAAGCTGGCCCGGACACTCGGTTAGCAGAAAAAAAAAGAAAAAAAGAGAGTAGATGAAGTAAGAGAAGTTTAGCACAACCAACAAGCGTCGGGGGCAATGGCCACATGGTGAAATCGGAAAATCATTACCCTTATACTAATTTGTTTTACTTGCAATGACTTAGGTTCCACGCAATTAAATTTTACATGCTAAAACCTTCTTTAACAAACAAAATGCAATGCGTGCGCACACGTGGACATGTGTATGTTTATTTATATCTAGAATCGTGATAATATGATTACCTCACGTGCCAAACTCAGTCGATTACCTCGACATGACAAGCTTGAAAATCGTAGAACTACACTCTTCGGAATATATGGATGCACTTCCCCATTAAAAAGTGTATCTTGAGAGAAACAATTTCTCAAGGAGTGCAGACCTACGATTCCAAAACTTGTCACGTCAAATAGTCAATTAAGTATGCCAGTAGTCAGATTATCACCAGTCTTATATCTAATTTGTGAGTAATCAGTGTTGTGGAGGTCCCTTGGAACTCATTTCTATGACGTGTGGGTCTCACTTTGTATGAGATACATTTTTTTCTTCTATTATTGGATGTAAAGTGATGAATCATAAACAAAATTGACTCATTTAACTCTAATTAAATGAAAATATTTTGGTTCAAAATTAACTCCTTAGTCATGTGTAACTCTTTTTTTTTAAAAGATCATTTTAGGTATAAAACTCAACTCCTCATTCCTAAAATAACTCCGTTTCAAATTTATTAGAATATTCAACATAATTTAAAATAGGATAATTTACTGTTTCTTGAGCACAATGTGACGAAATTCGAATTTTGGTTCATTGATCAATTCAATCCCAAAATATGAAAATCCAGATCGCAGATTTTTTTAAGTGATGATTGATTTACAGTAACGAGATCCTTGCGAACCTGCGAGATTGTCACCTTTATAATCAGTTAAGACTCACTTTGAAAGAAAAAAATATAAACAATGATCTCACTATTTTAAACCAACGAGATCATGACTTTGAAAAACTTGTGATCTCTCTTCTTGTTTTAGTAACTAAAATGAATAGTTAGTCAAATTGGGAATTTTGTTAAAAGTTTATCGTGTTTGAAAACTCTCTTTTAAATATGAAATACATAATTTTAAAACTTGACTTGCTAGATGGCATACTCAAATGACTCCATGACATGGACAAGTTCAAGAACTGTAGATCTGCTTTATGGGAAAATGCAATTCTGTTTCCCAAGGCATAAAATTGAGTCTCGAGATACATGATTCCCCTGATATACACTATTTTATGAGAAAAGTGTAATCGTGTATCTTGAGACGTTTAGATCTATGATATCTGAACTTGTCACGTCATGTAGTCATTTGAGTATGCCACCTGGTGAGTCATATTATTATTATTTTTTTTTTATAATGAAGGGTATCCAGGCCAGCTTGCTGGCACCAGACTAGTCCCTAAGCACCGCACTCAGGCTATACCCCACTACGTGGAGCGGTGCGTGGCCACCAAGGTTTTTTCATGATTCTTAATTTTTCTCTCCAAAACCTAGTTAGCAATCTCCCGTTTAATTCTTGAAAATTTTGCAAATTTTTCATTTTTTTCAATGATAGTATTATTCTTCGTATTATTAAACTACTCTGAATAATTCACGGATTTTAAGTTTGAAAAGAATAAAAACTGTTTTAGAAGATGGGAAGATCAGATGGGACTCCAAAATGACTTCATCTTGATGTCCTTGGCTGCTCGTTAAGATGTAATTATCCTCTAACGAGATTTTAAAAAATAAAAAATAAATTAAAAAAAAAAAACATTTTTACGGTTTTTTTGGATATTTTTTCTTAGAGATTATTTGTTGAATTTTTTATTTTATTTTAGTGAAAATGGCGTCGCCTTTGGGATGTGACGCAAGTGCTTCAACAATCAACACTGTATATTTTAATTGAATTTTAATTATTATTATTTTATTTTTTTGGCGCATCCCATTATGTCAATTATTAAAGGAAAGTATGCTTTGTCTGTTTAAATTTTAATACATGGCTGTCAATGAGTTGGGTTGGGTCAGATCGTAAATCGTTTGTGCTAATCGGGTCTTAATTATGACCCATTAATGATTGGGTCGGACTGGGCCAAGTGATAATTATCCCGCCCACAAGTTTTATTGCATTTATGGGAAGTAAGAGAGATTTAACACAACAAATAAGCGTTGGGGGAATGACCAAGACATTCCTCCAAAAACAGGAGAGATTTTGAGTTCAAGCCCTCTCTTTGGCCACTCATAGGGATCATCCAATAAGCTTAGCTCCCAAGCCTTAGTCTGAATCTAAACATAAATTGAGCCTAGCCAATCCCAGCCCGATAAATAAACAAGTCTTAATAACACTATCCAATAGGGATTCCCTGAACCCCTCACCCTCCTGATGCGATATGTGCCAAAATCATAGATTTTTTCTTAGAATAGGTAACTTCACAGCCCCATAAAATTATGATTCTAACACATGCCACGTCAAAAGAGTATGGGGGTGTATGTCAAAGGGGGGAGTTAGAAAATCATTTTTCATTTATATTAAGAGTCGTGATAATCTAACTCCCCCACTTGGCATATCAAAATACTCTTTGACATGGCATGTGCCAGAATCATAAATTTTATGCCTCGGGATACACATCCCCATAAATATGTGCATTGTACCTTAAAGAAAAAAGATTTATGATTCTAGCACATGACACGTGGTGGAATCAAAAAATCATTACCCTTATACTAATTTGTGTTACTTGCAGTGACTTTAGGTTCCACGCAATTAAATTTCAAATGCTAAAACTTTCTTTAACAAACAAAATGCAATGAGTGTGCAAACGTGGACGTGTATACGTTTATTTATATCTAGAATCGTGATAATCTGATTACCCCACGTGCCAAACTCAATCGATTACCCTGATGTGACAATCTACACTCCTTGGGATGTATGGATGAACTTTCCCATAAAAAATGTATCTCAAAGGAAACATCTTTCTCAAGGAACGCAGATCTACGATTCCCAAACTTGTCACATCAGGTGGTCAATTAAGTATGCCACGTGCACCACTCTTACATCTAATTTGTGAGTAGTCAGTGTTTTGGAGGACCCTTGGAAATCCTTTCTATGATGTGTGAGTCTCCCTTTGCATGAGATAGTCTTTTTTTCTTCTATTATTGGATGTAAAGTGATGAATCATAAAGAAAGTTGACTCATTTAACCCTAACTAAATGAAAATATTTTGGTTCAAAAATAACTCCTTAGTCATGTGTAACTCTTTTTTTCGAAAGATCATTTTAGGTATAAAACTCAACTCCTTATTTCTAAAATAACTCCGTTTCAAATTTATTAGAAAAATTCAAAATAATTTTAAATAGGCTAATTTACCATTTCGTGGGCACAACATGACGAAATTCGAATTTTGGTTCTGTTCAATTCAATCCCAAACACGTGAAAATCCAAATTGCAGGTTTTTCAAAGTGATGATTGATTTACAGTAACAAGATCCTTGCGAACCTATGAGATTATCACCTTTATAATCAATTATGACTGTCACTTCGAAAGAAAAAAATAATAATAATAATGATCTCACTACTTTAACCAACATGACTTTGAAAAATTAGGGATCTCTTCTTGTTTTAAGAGCTAAAATGAATACTTAAGTCAAATTAGGAATTTCATCAAAAGTTTACCTTGTTTTGAAAATTCTCTTTAAATATGAATAACTAACTTTAAAACTCGACTCACCACATAGCATACTCAAATGACTCCATGATGTGGACAAGTTCAGGAATGGAAAGTGCAATTGTGTATTCCAAGGCATAAAATTGGGTCTCAAGATACATGGTTCCCTCGTATACACTATTTTATGAGAAAGTGTCATTGTGTATCCGAGGCATTCAGATTTACAATATCCAAACTTGTTGCATCATGGAGTCATTAGAGTAAGCCACCTGATGAGTCATATTATCATGACTCTTAATTTTTCTCTACAAAGCCTAGTTAGCACTCTCCCATTTAATTCTTGAAAAATTCACAAATTTTTCTTTTTTTTTAATGAAAGTATTACTTTCCTGATTATTAAACTATTTTGAATAATTCACGTATTTTAAATTTGAAAAGAATAAAACTCATTTTTTATGAATTTTAATGAAACTCAATGGAAGAAAAAATGTTATTATAACTTGTTGTATGTTGGAAAGTGTACACTTGTAAGTTGTGACATGTAATACAAATCGACTTTGCAGCCACCTATTTAAGTGACAAATGTCCATTTTGTCTTTAAAAAATTAATGACATGGTCCTCTACATTTATTTGAGATTATTTCTTAATTTTCTAAATTGATGACTTGTCCCTTGACTTTGATCTTCTTTTAAAGATCCATGAAACAATAACCTTAATGTCCTCATTAGCACCATCATCACCTTCACCAATTTCATCACCATCACTAGCATATGTCTGAATTTTTTAAATGAAACGGATAATACACGTAAGAATCATGTGACAAAAAAATAGAAAATAAGAAAGAACAATATGTTCAAGCACACTCAGAAATAAATAAACAGAGAAGCCAAATTACAGCTTGTACTAGTTCTCTAATTCTAATTAGAGAAGGGACCTTTAAAGAAATTGAAATATTCACTACTTCCTATATGTTCTCCACTAATATCTAACCAACAAAACAAATAACAAATTAGTTCTTAAGATGTCTCACACATTTCATAACTAACTAGTATAGAGAAAATGTGTCGTGACCAAGTCAAACACTATCCAGCCGCAAGTATGCACGTGCAGGGCACCACCGACAAGATGCACTTGTTCTAAATGTCTTAAACTTTGATTTTGAAAAGATATAAATATGACAAATCTCCATGCCTTCCCTTCAAGAGATCATGAAATCGGAGATCAACGCACTTTCAAAATCAAAGTTTTGAGGCATTTAGAACTGCACTTGAGTTAATCGACAGTAAGCATGCACTAAGGGAGAGTGTCAACAATTAGTTTATCTTGTGGGTGGTGCCCTGAACGCGCATACCTGCTGTTGCATAGTGTTTGACTGGTCACTACACATTTTCTTTATACTAGTTAGTTAGTTTAAAAATCCTTCCTATAATTAGAATTAGAGAACTAGTACAATCTATAGTTTGACGTCTTTGTTTATTTATTCCTGGGTGTGCTTGAACATTCTGCTTTCTTATTTTCTATTTTTGTTTTAACATATGCGGCATATTTTTCATTTATTGAATTTATGACTGGATTTTTGCAATCCAAAATCGAATAGAAATCAAATTTTTCACTAATCGAATTTTTGCCGTAATCCGAATTACTAAGAAGGCTCCAAAGTACTATGTAGAAAACCAAATAACTCAGTCTAAGTTTTTTACCTGACTCGATGTATTTTTGAGCTAACTTGATCAACTTGACTTGGCAAGCTCATTCCACCGACTTCAACCTCAATTCACTGTGTAACCCAATCGAGTCAATATCTAAAATGTGGTCAATTGACTCGACTCGACATTTTTACAAGAGTTTAAGACGAGTCACATCGACAAAGTCTATGTGAATGAGGCAGTGCAATTTCGAGGTACCGAGTTCCACCTTCCATGATTTTTCCATCTCCAAATCCTTATTTTGATGCCTAAACTTATCAAATTCTAAAAAAACCAACTTCTATAGTTAGGGTTTCTGAATATTTCTCTCATTGAATCTCTGTGCCCCTCCATGTGTGGACCAAAAACCAAACCCACCGTAATAGAGCCCAATTCAAAGGCCTCTACCCCTCGAAGAACTCCAAGTTCTTCACCTTCAACCTCTCCTAGAAGTATTCCAACCACTCGAAGCCCTCGATCGACACAAAACACAGAACCCTCAGACACCTCACGAAACACCAAATCCTACAAAATTGCTCACACCACACTCCCCTCTCAAACATCTCAAACACCCATCCCTTCAATCGCAAAATCAGAAGATCCCTACACAAGTGAAAACCTCAAAGACTCATCAAAAGCCTCTACAAGCACCAACGTCTACACTTTCTCAGAAATCTACAATGCTACTGGATTCCTCGACAAGTGCTTATCCTTCTCTTCGTCTCCCTACTCCTACGCCTGGCGATGTTCCATCCGCGAAAAAGACGTTATCGTCTTCCAACGCAAATTTCACCATTCAATCGAAACATCACAGATCCATGAACGACTCTCCTTGATCTGCAAGAGCCATCACGTCAGCTTGATCAAGCTTTTAGGTGCTTGTATATCTGGAAATCAGATCTACTTGATCCACGACTATGTGAACGGTACTAATCTAGCCGATTGTCTTCGAAACCCTAGTTTTACAGTCCTATCGACTTGGATATCTAGAATGCAAATCGCAACAGATCTCACACAAGGACTCGAGTACATCCCATTATACCGGATGGAATCTAAGTCTAGTTCACAAACACATCAATAGTTCCAGCTTGATAGTCACCCAACCTTCATTTAATGCAAAGATTTGCCATTTCGAAACAGCAGAACTCTACGGAGAGATCACCATTACAGAGATCTCTGTTGATTCATCTCCATCAACATCAAAATTAAATAGATCAGCCAGTCATATTAAAAAATTCAAAGAAAAAAAAGGTTACATGTCACCCAAACTTCAATCCACAGGTATCGTTACACAGAATTCTGATGTATTCCCCTTTGGAGTTGTGATCTTGGAACTTTTATCAGGAGAAGAGCCTCACCAGGAAGGATACGAAGATGGGTGGATGGAAGATTGAGGGATTCGTTCCCTGTAGAGGTGGCGGAGGCTATAACACGTTTAGCGTCGGATTGCGTACACGTGGATGTTGAAAAGAAACCAGATATGCGACGCATGGCAGGTATTATGTCGAGGCTTTATTTGGAATCTGTGATTTGGGCGAATGGGATGAAAGTCCGGACTGATTTCACCATGACCTTGACTGCTCGTTAAGATAAAAATAGTATGTGGAAAATGTGTGATTGTGTATCATCAATATTTGTACAAGATTAAGATTGTTTTTGTAATTAATTTATTAATTATTTTAAAATTCTAAATAAATAATAAATTTTTTTTTAACAATGCGACCGATACCTAATATGAGCATTAATTCCTCAAATAACTCCAAGGGATTTGCCTAGTGGCAAGCCGAGCCTTCATAAGAGCTCCTTACAAAGGATATTAGATTGAATGTAGGCATTTCTAAGGAGGCTAGCCCTAGATGATTGCAGACCATACACAAATGATACTAGGGCATTTTACAACACACACACACACACCTTACAATTGGTGATATTAGGTCTACCACTTGCAAAATGCAAGATTAGGATAACCACCCTGGACCGTAAGTCAATGTTGTATTTTCTTGATGATTAAACGGTGAAATTTTGATTATTATTTTTTTACAAAATGATCTTTAAATATTTAAATTAAATTACTAAAACAAAATTTCATTGTTGTTCCCATTCAATGTTTCTAGTTGTCTCATTATTTCTAAGGAATTTGTTTGGGCCCCTATCTTATATTATATATGCTCAAGTGAAACAAACTGCCTAGAAAATGAAGAGCTTAGATTATAACTTTTACTCTCAAGTCAGGATCTCAACAAATGGCCAGAAATACAAATTTTTTACTCAGATTTAAGATTATTTTTCATATCTAAGTTTCAAGAGGGTTAGAATTTGGGCTAGTGATGAATGTCTTCAACTTCAAACCAGTATTAAAATTACGAATTGAATTTTCATTGGAAAATCAATTAAAAACAACTTTTGATACTTGAAATTGACCTTTACAGTCACTAGGAATTTAGGGGCCTACTCCGTTTAAAATGACAAACTTCCCTTGATAAAGCGTGTATTGCCGCTAATCACTCATCAATTCTCTCATCTTCTCAGGGGATAACTTATTTCTATCTACATTAAAACTCACAAAAAAAGAAAAAAAAAATACAGATATTTGAAAAAATCAACATTAATTTGGCTAAATATATTCTATTGCAACTTCCTCGGAGCCATCGTTTCATGAGGTCCAGAGGGATTTAATACCAACTACAATATCCACGAGGAATCCTTGCTAACATTGGATATAGAGTCAAGATTGGAGGACAACCACTAGTTACAACATTTTTTTCTTTTTTAATACAACGGCAGATTGTCATTCATTTTAAGAGATCTTAAGGCATTCCGCAGTGTTGTAAAAAATATTGTAACAAATAGTCATCCCTGACTCAAGAAATAACACATGATCCCCTATCGTGTAATCACAACTACCAACTATTGGGATTTTATGCATATCCCAATAATACATATCGGAATGATATGTATTATCTTTCCTATCCTCCTCCTCTACCTTATTCCCTTCTCAATAATACTCCTCTAACTTTACTATCTTACCTCTTTTACCCTCTCAACCCCAAAGTTTTTTTTAATAATAACCCTACAATTATCGTTTTTCCTATTTTACCCCTTTAACCCTAGAGAGGATGGCAAACTCTAGTATATGTATATAACACATAGTCCATCACTTATAGAATGGATCGCCTTTGACTATACCACCATTTTCTACCACACCCCTGCACATTTAATTTTGATTTTTGAAGCAACTATTCCCCGTGGCAGTTCAATCTAAAAATCTCAGAACTGTTCAAACTTTCTTAATCCTGATCCCTTCAATTTTGATTTTTAAATTGGGTCGGCACTTTAGTCAAAATTTAAAATTTGAACAAGAAAAAAAAATAGATCAAAATATTCAGACAAAAAAGTAAAACATACTTTCTTCACCTAGACCGATGTTTGGGTACCTTGGTCCCCTGATGAGTTCCCACTGACTGCCAAGCCTCGGATCTTAACATCGTAGTAAACTTCTTCAACCCTTCGCAGGTCATACTTCATTCCTGCCACATATGGGAGAAATTCAGAATTTATTTTAGCTTACATGAATCAGAGGGAATTTGATCAACAAGTTAGAGAAACCAGCATCTAGCCTTGGTGGCTTAAAAAGGAGGAATTGGTATAAAAGACATACCATCAAACTTCTTACGCAAAAAATCATTTCGGAGATTAAGCATCCGGAATGACGCATGGAGATCAGTTAAGAACTTCAACACCTTTCTTGGGCAATCATAGTCCCCTGCTGTCACTTGGTTCACCACATAACGGGGCTGCAAAAGCACCAACTATCATCATTTTCTTTTTCTAATTTAGAAATAAAAACAACACAGGTTTTTCTTCATGTTAGAAAGATTACGAAAATAAGAACATATAGAATCTGGTAAGGTAGTCCAATCAGACACCAACAAACTCTCCCATCAACATTTTTCAAAACAAGAAGAAGCCATTTTCTTCAATGGGTGACCACAGTATTCCTCTAGAACTAGTCGGTAAAGTCTATGTGAATAAAAACTTCCACATAAGATGTTAACTGGAGATGCAGACAGATTTGGAAAAAAAAAATTCCACATTATTGAGATTAATGTGGAATTCCACAGAAGATGTCAACAACTAGTTTTTTCCTTACTAATTAAGTTTTAAAGATAAAAAATAAAAATAAAAAGGGAAAAAAATTATTGTTGGAACCCTGCTTTTACATTAAATCACCAGGTCCAAACCCAGTTAAAGAAGCATTTCTGGTTGGCCACTGACGTAAAGACTTCACCACCTCCTAATATGAATCTTGACCCTTCATTTCATTCAACAATTGAATGGTTGAACAAAATTTGTTCAGCCCACCCCAATTCTTTTTTTTTTTTGGGATGAGTCATTGACGAAAATGATGAGCATCAAGGGATGAAGAAATTAGAGTCCGCCTAGCCTTACTAACATAGTGAGTAAAAAAGGCTTACTAAGCCCCATTCACCGTCAAAAAGACCTCAAGATTTGTAAAACAAGTCCTCAAGATTCATAAAAAAAACTCGAGGTCTTGTTTTACGCATCTCCGGGTCTTTTTGATGGTTTCTCAAGAAATTAAAGACTAGGAAGTAGTAAATAGAGAATCCAGTAAAACACCAAGTCACCAACAAATCTTTTCCATCAAAATTTCAAAATCATAAAAACCATTTTATTGAATGGAGAACCACAGTATTACTTGACAACTGGTCAGATAATTGGAAGTAAAAGTCTAATAAGTTCTAACTTTTCTGTTTAACAACACCAATTTGCTAGGGCAAGGAAGGGATTTATGATTAATCTTGCCGTAATGAACACCAGTTTGAGATAAACCTAGCAGAAATCAACATTCGACAAATAAGGATTGAACATTGGAATTGGAAACAGAGAGAAGATAAACCCTATAGGCTATAATGAACAAGATGATGCGATGTTATCAACAAAAGAACAAATGTATGGAAAACTCATGTTATATGTTACAAATATTTTGGTAGTTTGCAGAAAGGTTCTTACCAATTCATTGGACATGAAGCATACTCCTGCATAAGAAGAAAAGCTTACACATAAGCTTACACATAAGCACATCTATTAAATTATGAAATATAAAGGGATATAGCATTGACAACTGGCTAGATACCATAGCAACATCACTGGTCTAGAAACAAATATCAGAGATTCAAGGCTTTGTTTAATAGTTACAGAACATTGTTTTGCTTCTAACAAAAACAATTAAAATGGGGTTTAGAGTTGACATGGTGCATTGCCACTTAAACAGTATGCCTTCGAAGCAAATTCCTCTACATATCTCGATTAAATAGAAGACCAAGAAACACAGTGGCTTTCACCTAGAGAATACTGTTATTGGTGTATGAAATTTGCAAATAATGTAGTATTAGTTGATGTAACTAGACAAGTAGTCAAACTAAACAATGGAAAGAGGTGTTGGAGTGAAAGGACTTTCAACTAAGTAGAACCAAGAATCCAAGACGAAGTACGTGGGGTATACAGTTCATATTGACATCCATGAAAAGGAATGTCTAGTAAAAATGGATGGTGTAGAAATACCTCAAAACAACCATTTACATTTATCTTGGATCTATTGTATATAGAGATGGAAAGATTAAGGAAGATGTTACTCATAGATTCAAAGACGGATGGTTAAAGTGGAGGTGCACTGGTGCACTTCTGAAGTGCTACATGACCGACACATATCAATAAAATTAAAAGAAATTTTTTATAAGATGCCAGCAAGACAAGTTAAGCTTTATGGAGCAGAATGTTGGCCAATCAAGAAGCACCATTTTAATAAATTGAGTATAGCAGAGATGATGAAGTTGAATGGATAAGTTGAAAGACTAGGAAAGATAAATTAGAATTCAAGAAAATGTAGGAGTAACTCAAATAGTCGATAAAGTAAGAGAGTCGATTGAGATAATTTGGCCACGTTCCACCAAAGCCAATTTCAAACCCAATTAGAAGGAATATACAAGTTGAAAGTTCTAAAAGAACATGTAGAGATAATGAAAGTGGATATGACTCTGTACAGAATTGAATGGAGGAACGAGATTCATTCACCTGACCTTGAATCTTTGGCATAAAGCTTCAATAACGATGATGATGATGATGATGAGACTTTCTTTTGATTTAAAGAGCTTGTTGTTGCATTATTTCCATACACACCAACAACTTATGAAGGGCGCTAGAGTCCAAAGAAAACAACCACATACAGGGGAATTGAATTGAAGCACCACAGTTGAAACAATCTCATCAACTTGATGGGCATCACCCATCTAATCTCAAATTCTCGGAGAAAGGAAACCCAAACCTCTCTAGAGGTGGGATAATACACAAGGAGATGATCCACTGACTCTTTGTTAACTTAGGATAAACATAATAAAAGTGAGAATGGGTTGGAATAAATACTAAAGAAAGAAAGAAAAGTCTTTGCAGCTTGATAACTCAATACACGACTACCGCTAAGATAAATACAACATTTTTTTTTTTTGTGCTAATTGTGGGTATCCTCATCCTTCGGGTGAGACTAATCCCAAGGTCAACCGGACCCTAGAGAGTGGCCCCAAGGAACTCTCTCTCTATCTATCTGTCCAGATATATAACTTATACAGATTCATCAGTCAGATAGTCCACAATTGAAACCAATCAAACCTACTACTTGTAAATGGGAAAATAATGTTTCCAGCTTGTTTGATGAGAATCAAACCACACCAACCAATTTTTAGCTAGGGCAACCGATAAAACATGACCATGAGATTATATATTTATCTTCTTGTGAAAACAACCTTGATAGGAAAAAAATACAAAAATAATAAACCAATTCTTGGCTCACCTATGAGATAATCTTCAATGTCCAGACCAAATTCTGAAGCATCCACTGCACAATTGATCAAAACAATCATTAAAAAATAAAAATATTTCATGCGCAACTTACACAACAAAACATTAAATACATTCATCAAGACTCTTAAATATATATATATAAGGTTCAACAGTATTATCACCAAAAGAGCCTAATCCAAAAATATGTAGTCATTTAGATAAACCCTGTTCCCCAATTCAAGTTTGATTAAAGCCATGTCTTCTATTAATTCTAGTATGTTCTGCTCTCACTACAATCCATGTTATTTTTGGTCTTCCTTTCTCTTTAAAAACCTTCAATTTGCACATCTTCCAATTGAAGTTTTAGTTGGCCTTCTTTGCAAACGATCAAACCATCTCATTGACTTTCCCATAGCTTGTCACCCATTAGGGGTAATCCTACATTTTCTTGAATGTGTTAATTTCTATGTTATCTTTCCTAGTTTTTTCAGTATCCTCATTAGAGTAATGCTCAACCTATGCACTTGTCTTGATACCCTAACATTCAGCTCCATAAACTACAGCCAATCACTCAATCTTACTGTTGTCTTATAACAAGATGAAGAAAATACCATCTCAGCAAAAGACCTACAATGTTGTATTTTTTTTCAAAAACAGCCAAATTGAGAATATTACAACTTTGCTAAGTTGGTGGTCTACCATGAGGTCTTTCTCATCTCATGAACATATTCACCCCAAAAATATACGTGTAATTGGCCATTCTACAGCAATTGGCCACAAAGAATCTCCATTTGATTTTTATTGATTTAAAAATATATATGTCTATATATATATATATATATAACACAAAGTACTAGAAAGTTAATTTGGCAGGCATCAGGAAGGAGAGTTACAAATGATATATTCACATAACAGACATGTATGAGGATTGTGACTATTGTGTGAATAAGTGGTGAAGATATAAATGAGTTATCATTAACAAGTGGTTACCACTTACAATTGGTTTACATCAGGGATCGGCTCTGATTCCTTATTGTGTTTGATATACTTATAGATGTAGTAACTGCTCATATCCAAAATCAAGTCCCTTGGTATATCTTTGTTTACATACAACATAGATTGAGCAGAGAAAGCAGATTTGAACACCAATAGAACGTGCATTTAAGTAGTGAGTGCGGGTATGAACACACTTGCAATGACAAAAAAAAATGTGTGTAGACATAATGGAATGAAAGAACATAATTTGTACAGCATAACCCAAATTTTTGGTATAAGGTTTTGATGATGAATTGGGCACTCTAGTAAGCTAAGGATCTGAAGTGAGAAATATTAGAAAGAAGCTCCAATCTTTCCAATCATGGGACATCAAGGGCCTGTTTGTTAGAGTCTAGTTTCTACTTCAGGATTCTGTGTATAGGAAAAGCAGAAACTCAGAGTCTGGGAAGCTGCTTCCAGGAGAATCTCGTTTGTTACAGAAGCAGACAAAAAATTAATAGACGTAGTAGACAGAGTTCAAATTGATTGTGTTGTTTACTCGATGAGTTAAGAAGAATAAGGGGTGAAATCGTCATTTCACTCCTATATGTTTTTTGGTGTTGGCTTCTATTAGCGGCTCTCGCAAGAAAGCAACCCCAACAAAGCTTCTCAAAACGTAGTTTTGGGCTGCCCACAAAAGATGTTGAAGCAGAAGCCGGTACCAACAAACGTGTTTTTTCCTGCTCAAAGCCCAAAAAGTCATAACAAACAGAACCTAAGCATATTTGAGGAAAGCAAGCAAAGTTCTTGATTATTGGAATTTTAAAAAACCAAAAAAACAAATTACCATAACATGTGATTAGCATCGCAGAACAACCAACTTTTTCAATCAATAAAATCCTCAATAAATTAACGACAACATGTTGAAAAAATTTAAACATACATCCAAGCTTTTCCTCCACTTCTGAATGCATAAGAAGATTCCCTGTTTCTAACCAATGTAGGAAAGCAAGCATTGAGACCGCTGACTGTGTCTCACTCCTCCAATCTCCATGAAACCTATAAAAAAAAAAATTAAAAACAACAATAAAAACAGTTTTCTAACTGTAAATAAGCAGAGTAAGGTAGGACATTACCAATGCGAGTGGATTACTAAGAACCAACCTATAATACTGTCCAGGGCGTTCTCCAAGGATTTCTGCAAGACGACCGTAAAGCTCCTTCAACACGTCGATCTGAACCTTAGCCTTTTCTAAAACCTCTGAATCACCAAATAAAAAATAGAAAAAAAAAAAAAAACGAACATCAAACACTAATCTAAGCTCATATCCTTAGAAATGAGATCGAGAAACTAATACAAAGCTATCCACTTCAATACCTGGAACAGGACGAGATTGATGAACAAGGAGGAGACCAGAATGCATGAGACGGATAGCAGATTCCATCTCCATCGATACTGCTCGAATCCGTTCGCGTAAGCTTCCAGATTCTTCAAGCTGAAGACGAAACTCTTCGAACTGTTTCTCTACTGAAGAAGACGAAGTAGTTGAATCTCCACCGTCCGCCATTAAAGTATCAGATGGAGTTACAGAGAAGAGGCGAAAACTCTCGTTTCGGAAACACGAAGAACAAGGATGGAGAGATGGAGGAGGTTTAATGGCGGAGTATCTAAGAAAAGGGAGAAGAGAAATGGAGAAATTAGGGTTAGGGTTTATGGAGTTACATATTTGGGCAAAGAAGGTGTTTCGAACGGCAGACTTCATTTACTCAAAGTGAGATGTGAGTTTGGTATGTATTTATAGCCTTGAAGAGAAAGGAAGGCCTCTTCTCTTTTTCGTTCTCTCTCCGACTCTGTTCCCAACTTCCCACAAGTGTCAGCGGGAGATTATCGGTCTAGTTACCGGCAATTAACGGTCACTTTCTAACACTTACTAAAATTACCCTTTTACCCTTGTCTTGGGTACACGTCATGGTATGTATTCTCGTCCGAGACCGAGACGTATCACCCGAGTTAACTCGGTATCAGAGTTGAACGAGACCAACTCACAAAATATTTTGAGACAACCGCATATCGTGAGATAAACAAGTCGTCTTGAACAATATTTTCTAATATATTAGACGATACAAACGTGATAGCGTAAAAAATGATTAACTCATAAGTTAAATGGGATGTATTGGATGAGATTTTCAAAATTTCGTTCGAGTTAATCGAGACAAACAAATTAAAGTCTCAACCCTCTATTCTTTCACCCCTCCAAATCGATTTTTTTTTTAATTTTATAGTTTTTTAGGTTCATTTTTTAATAGGAATCATTTCTGAATTTTTTTCAGAATTTTTCAAAATTTGTAAGTAATTAAAAATCAGTGTCTCAATGTGGAACGAGACAATTCGAATGAGATGAGACATATCAGGAAGAAAAAAAAAATTAGAAGGGCATTTTTGAAAGTAATGAGAAGATGAAGGATAATAAAATTAAAGTTGTCCTATATGCCCTTTTAATTTTTTTTTCTCTCTTCCCTTTCTAGAATACACATTTTATTTTATTGTTTTTCCCCTACTACATGTTTTCCTTAATAATATCTGCCTAACATCATTATTTTTTCTCTTTTAACCCTAAACACAAAAAGAATGAATAAGCAAACTCTAATAATTTTATATTGTTAAATTTTATTTTCACAAATTCAAGCAAATAACTTTCAATCATAAAATATTAATGAGAGAAGGCGAAGTAAAGTATTTCGACACCAGCCTTAGAAGATAAAAATGTTCCCATATTTGCATTGATTCTTATTATTATCAAAGATATTTTATTTTTTTAAAATAAATAAAATCATAATCTCACAACTCTCAATATCAAGTTAGTTATTTTTCTAAAATTAAAAAACTTTCTCAGTGCATTATTGTCAAAAACAATTCGGTCAATGTTCTAGATAATAGAAAAGTCCTTAAAATTATATTAAATGGTTAAATATGATATAAAATATATTATTTCAAAAAGTCTAATCAAGGATAAATTCCAATTTTTGTAATACATGTGTGTGACACATGCCACCTATTAATTGATAAAATGAGAATAGGCAAAGTCCAAATGGTTCGGCCCAAAATTTGAAATCCCACAAATGCTTCCACATTTATGATCCCACAAATTCTACAACTAATACATTTTGAAGTAACAAAAACATTTTTTATTAAATAATGCTGAATTGACATTAAGATTGGACCTAACATCACATATCTTGACGTGAAAGGGGTAAAAATCATAGATATTTTCCTCGAGATACAAGTGAAAAAACATATCTGGTTCCTATCCCTTTTCACATTAAGATGTGCAATATGAAATCCAATCTTGAGGTCACTCCAACACAACTCTTTTTTATTAAAGGGTTTTATTAACGTGTGCCTTAGGCACATGTTAAAATGCAATAAATACACTAGGGAAATTAAAATTTGTATCGAAAATACTTTTAATTTTTTTATATTAAAATTCCTCGTGTTTATTTTCAAGGTGTAGTTATTGCACTTTAACATATGCCCTCTGGGCACACGTTACTAAGACTCTTTATTATATCATCTTTAAAAATCATCCAAAGTAATATTTCTATTTTAAATTTATTTATTTATTTTGAGTCATGCTGGAGAAACATTGAAATGTACAATTCTAACATTCTGATGTGATGGTGAACACCTGATGATAACATTATGTATGCACCGACACATTAAAATGTACAATCAATGAACAGTATAATGTTACTTCATCATTATCCTTTTTTTTAACCATACTTATTTACTATTTCATGAAACAAGTCGTCATTCTATATGTGATTTTTGTTCTTTCCGATCTTTGTACTATAATGTCTTTTTAAACTACTTTTTGGGCCATTTGTCATCTTAGATTTGTTTTTTTTTTTTTTAATGATTAAAATTCTTAATTATCTATTTGATATTTTTCTCAAATAACTATGAATGCACGGAATTTTGGTACGATACACGACTGACATGACAAAAGCATAGAATCACACATTTTTACATGTTTACCCCTATAAAAATGATTTATGATTCTGTACCTTTGCTATGTCAGCCATATGCTTACCACGTATCAAGACCGTGTGCATTCATCACGACTCTTTTTTCTCATATACCATAAAGTCGTGATAATATATGACTCATCAGGTGGCATACGTGACAAGTTCAAATAGCATAGATCTGTATGCCTCGGGATAAACGTTGCACTTCCCCATAATATAATGTTCATTGAGAATCTCGCATCAATCTCATCTTCCCAAATGATTGACACGTGGCAGTTAAGAAGATTGAAATTCAAATGAAGTCGTCATCCAAGCAGAACCGGCCATGGAATTAAAGATCATTATCTGTTGCAGAAAAAACCTCTCTTTGTCTCAAAGAGTCGAAACACATTTGGATTAAATAATCCGAAATTTTAACTTTATAAACAAAAAGAAGATTCAAGAGAGAGCTTTTTCATAAACGCTATAATCTCTTTGTAATGGGTTCGAGCTACCAATTTAATCCCTTTTTGTTTATTATTCTCAACCCAGAGAATAGTTTATTTTACCTTTCTTTCGAAGGAAACCTCTTTATGTCGTGTCGACTATCCTACTCGTGGAGAGTCTCCACTCTTTTCCAAAGACTCTCGTCTTTTTCACACCTTTTGCTTGTGTTTCGGGTCTTCTCTTGTATCTTTTTTTTTTTGGGTTCTCATTATTTTTTCTAACGTTTTGGTTTGGTGACCTGACTTCCAGCTACTTTCGTGTCTTGACTTATGTCAAATCATGAGATGCTCGTCGTTCTATGGATTTTGAAGTCTTTTTGGATTCTGGGTTTACATTAAAACCCACGAAAAATAATTTCTGGAGATTTGTAGTTGACAAGGCAAGATTGGGGAATCCGATTGTGAAGCAAAAAAAGGTGAGCTTTTATTTTTCCCCCACTAATTTGGGAATGATGATTTTGGGTTTGAATGTTGAAATTGAGTTTCTGCAATTTGATTGTGAAATAAAATAAGTTTTCTTGGGAGAAAAAGCACCAACAAGTATTACTTTGTTATTGCTTTTTTCCCTTTTTCCCTTCTCTTTTTATGTGTTTTAGGTTTGAAGTCTTGTTTCTAGATTTGGGTTGGGGGATTGTGGATTCTATTTGTATAAAAATAAAAAATAAAACGGTTTGGAGAATTGGGTGCTTGAGAAAATCTCTAAAAGAAGGGGGAGCTTTTTGTGGTGGTGGAATTTTAGTTTATTTAAGATTGAATTTTGGGAAATTATGATGCAGGAAAAACTGAATTTTCTGAAAAGAAAATCAATTAGGAGGTTTTTTTTTTAAAGGTGAACAATAAGGTGTAATATCAAAATTTGGGGACATGTAGGATTTCTGCAAAACCAGTGAAAAAAAGTGGCAGTTTATGTAGTTGTTCAAGAAAAAGAAAAAGAAAAAAAAAAAAAAAAAGATGGATTGTTCTTAAATAACCTTAAAATAGATTTCTTTGATTTGGTTGGGATGACAAAATTGTATGAAAAAGTTAGTGTAAAGTTGAGTTTTTTTTTTCTCATTTCCATTGGAATTGAAGATCTCTCCTTTTCTACATTTTTTATTTGCAGTAAGGGAATTAGTGTTTTAAAGGGCTATGAACTGTTGTTATTTCTTCAAAGGAGGGAAGAAGAATGAACAAAAGACTACAAAGCCCACTTCAAAGTCCACTTCACTTCGGTCCTCCACTTCTACATCAACTGATCGTGAGGTGAAGAAATCTGGGTCTGAATTCAATTCTCAAAATGTCTCGGACATTAGCGTGGAATCCTTGGGAAGGACCCCATTTCCGAGTCTTTCTCAGAGATCCAACAATCTCCGAGTGTTCACTTTCTCGGAGCTGAAGGCAGCCACTAAGAATTTTAGTCGCTCTCTCATGATTGGTGAGGGTGGGTTTGGGTGCGTTTATAGGGGTACAATCAAGAGTTCAGAAGATCAAAATACTAAACTTGACATTGCTGTTAAACAATTGGGCAGAAGAGGATTACAGGCAAGGTTTCTCCCCCCTATACCAACTAGAAGAGCAGAAATTTTTGTTTAGTGTCTACTATTAGTAAAACAACAAAATACCAAATTTTGGAAATAAAAAATAACTGGAATAATTGATGGATTTGTTATGGTGAATTGGTGATTTATGAAACTTATAGTGGAGAGGTGTCTCTTAATGTTTGTAATGGGCAGTTGATGGTTAGTTTTTGGCGTACTTTTCTTATAGAGTCATGGAGATAGATATGCATTAAATTGTGTTCAAGTTGATGTCGGCATGTTGGGGCATGCCCGAGGGAATTAGCATAGATGACGCATTTGATACAAAAGTATACTTTATTAGGTAAAATAGTGTCTACTGCCAGGACCTTACGCTACTCAAATTGTTTTTTTTATTTATGGGTTATTGTTATTATAGACAACCTGATAGCAGACGCATAAGACAACAGTGTGATTTAAGATAGCAGTCATTTTAACTCTTTATTTATTCAATTTTAAGCAGAATTTAACTGCCCAACCAAGCTATTGAGATGTTCTTCAGTGTCAGGGACCCTTGTTGACTTGAAGCAATTTATATTTAAGGCATGAGGGATGCATAATGCATTGTTTTGCTAGCATCAGTGACCTTTTCTTATCTCCTCATTCATGAAACTTACTTCGAAATTTACAATCTTTATAAACCCGATTTTCAGTTTACATGAAAAAAGGTCTAACATGACTTGGCTTTGAATTAAGTGGAATGGAAGAATGAGATTCATTTAGCTGACCCCAAATCTTTGGATAAGGTTTTGTTGTTGTTATTGTTCTTTTGCTTGAGAACACAAGGACAGTAAACTATTACGCGAAAAAGAGAGGAAATTTAATGATTATCTCATTCGGACTTTCCTCCCCCCACCCCCCAAAAAAAAATGTTGTATCATTCTTCTCTAAATATTGTAATCTTCATTATATTTTTTTTCTCATTCAACCTTTTCTCTCTCAGGGACACAAGGAATGGGTGACGGAAGTAAATGTCCTTGGGGTGGTGGAACATCCAAACCTTGTCAAACTATTGGGCTATTGTGCCGAGGATGATGAAAGAGGAATCCAACGACTTCTGATTTATGAATATATGCCCAACAGAAGCGTGGAGGACCATTTGTCGACAAAATTCTCTACACCACTGCCATGGGCCATGAGACTGAGAGTAGCCTTAGATGCTGCTCGTGGCTTAACATACCTCCACGAAGAAATGGATTTTCAGGTACTCCATTTTCTTTTCCATTTAGTTTATATTAATTGGATTTAATTTAATCCATATTCCATATGGTTGATAATATATATTAGATGTACTTCTATCTATTTATATTCCTTTTATATCTCTAGCTCATTTAGATGGTAAACTCCTGTGCCTTACACTTTCGATAGGTACGAGACCTAACAACCCAACAAGGAAAAATACAAATTTAGCTACTCACATTACAAAGTGACTCCCAACTAAACAGAAAGTCCTATAACTACGCAACATTAAACTCTGAAAATACTTAGCACCAGAAAATAGGAAGCACATTTGACGGCCCAAGGATGTCGAATTTCTTAAAATTCGATGGACCTAAGCGTCAAATTTTTCGTTGTCAATTTTTTTTTCGACGGACCGAAACCGTCAAATTAATGGAGGATGGAAGAAATTTGATGGCTCTAAGCTGTCGAATTGGAAACATAAAAAATTTCAATGGCTATGGTCTGTCGAAATTCAGTTTCTAAATTTTGTGGGCTTTGGCCCATCGAATTTTCTTGTCAAAATTTTCAGTTTTCACATAGTGAAGCTGGGCATACTGATAACTTCTTGAAAGAAATGCTCATTCCCTTAGAAAATTCTACTATTCCTCTCTTTCCAGATGCCTCAACACATGGAAAAAACGAATAAGATTATATTGGATCCTCTCGTAGTCGACAAAGGCCTTGATCCGCCATCATACTTCTAGGGAAACACCACGAAGTATGAAAAAGGGATAGAAAAATGCATGGGTATATTCTAGAATTTTAATCTACTTCTCAATTTGATAGGTTGGCCTACTTGAGATCCCTGGCTGATGCCTTTTGTTTATTATATTTTCTATTTGTTCATATTCTTGGAATTTTCGAATGTGAGGCAAAATTGTGTGGGTATATATGTACATATAAAGGTCAAGGAAGTAATTTTTATACTCAAGTGATCTCATCATTTAATAGATAATTTTTGTTAATTTCATCAAATGTAAAAGACTATGTGCATTGTTAAGCTTTCTTACTGACCCGACCTTTCACGTACAAGTTATCAGTATCTCTTGGTTATTTCGGAAGTTTCTTTCCTCTTCTTTTTCTATAGAATTTCTTGATATTTTTTATGAGAAGGGTGCGGACTGATTTTTCATTAAGGATTTGCATACCTTCAATAAAAAGGAGAGTAAATTCTATCATTCCTTGACATTTCTAGAGAAAAAATGATGGCCTGGGAGTTTTTTTTGTTCTGTTTGATCATGTGGGCAGAAATCAGATTACTATTGCTATAATGATCTCAATTATTCTGTGTTCAAAAAATATTTATGTCTTTGTATTATTTGTCGCAGATCATCTTCAGAGATTTTAAATCTTCAAACATTCTTTTAGATGACCAATGGAACGCAAAGCTTTCAGACTTTGGGATGGCCAGGTTGGGGCCATCAGAAGGACTAACTCATGTCTCAACAGCGGTATGTTTATCAAAATTGACAGACTATAACTAAGTAATTGACAGATTTCTACCTCAGATACATCTAAGGAAAATCACCATCTTGATGATACTAACAATCCAATCTACGGTAGGTTGTAGGTACCATCGGATATGCTGCACCCGAATATATGCAAACTGGGCATCTAACATACAAAAGTGACGTGTGGAGCTACGGTGTCTTCCTCTACGAACTCATCACGGGTAGGCGCCCCTTGGACCGAAACCGTCCCAAGAGTGAACAAAAGCTCTTGGATTGGATCAGGCCGTATCTTTCAGACATGAAGAAACTCAAAACGATATTGGATCCAAGGCTTGAAGGGAAGTACTCCCTCGAGTCTGTTCAGAAGCTATCTAATGTGGCAAATAGATGTTTGGTTCGGCATCCAAAGGCACGACCCAAGATGAGTGACGTGTTGGAGATGGTGAAGAAGATTGTGGAGGTAACCGATGTGGGAGCCATGAACTCCTCGTGAAAGAGGATTACAGAATAGAAAATCAGATAAAGTGGATTGTTGGTTTGGTAGTTGGAAGGTTTTCTTGTTGGTAAAAAAAGCTTGTTTTGAGTTTATAAGGCCCAACATGTTCTTCTGTAATGGTTGAAGGATATTACAAACATTTCTCCACGTATTATATTCGAGAGTTGTGCAGGAGTGACCTCAAGCTTGGACCTAATATCGCACGTCTTGACGTGAAAGTGGACAGGAACCATAGATGCCTTTCCACTCATATCTCAAGCAAAGCATCTATGGTTCCAATACACTTTCATGTCAGGGTGTGCGATGTGAGGTCCAATCTTGAGGTCACTTCTGCATTATTCAAATCTGTCTTGTAGAGGACTCTAATTGCCATTGATGTTCCAAGATGATTATCGAGTCCGAGTATTTTTTTCTCATAATGAAGTTTCTATTAGGGTTATTACAAGTTAAATCATACCATAAAAAGATATGGATCTGTTTGAGAAATTTGCTTGCAAATGAATTGTGCAAAAGAGTTATTCTAGGATGAGATGTTGTGTTTGGTTTGGATTATAAAACTAATAGATTAGAAACTAATAGAACTTGACTAAAATCATAAGTGGGGATTGAAAAACTCGTTCCCCACCGATACCAAGTTGATTCATCAGAGCCATCTCGTCTTGGATGCAATAAATAATTTAACTCATTTTTATAATTATTTAGAGAGCTGCTATTGGCATCCAAAATCTTACTTATTACACCCCAATCAAAGATTAAAACAGACTCTTTAAACATTACAAAGGTTTTGGCTCAAATTATAATTTCAACATTACAAAACATTATAACTCTTCTTGAGATAATTTCAGTCGCTGTTTATAATTATGATTAGGCTCATATAAAGATCTAAACATACGAAATAGAAATCTAGCAAATAAAAACGAGAGCTTCTATTGGCACCCTAACTTTTACTTATTCTCAATAATTCATTTATTTATTTTATTTGTAATTGTCTTGTAATAAGTAATAAGTAAAAAATTGAGGTGCCAATAACAGCTCTCATTATTTATTAAATCATATTTGTACTTAATTAATTGTAATTCTTTTTTATAAAATTAGGCGGATTAGAAGATACCTACACTTTTCAGAATATTGGACGAGTCATACAGAAGATCGAACAAGTCAATGTGCAAGACGATCACCTCGTTCATTCTAGAGAGACCGACACCAATTCCACAATGTAAGGCAGATATGTTTCGTGACGGCCAAGGATGGGTTGTGCTCCATTTCTTCAATTTCCATCTCAATTGACTTGACCTAATGTTATGGACTTGACGATATATTTCAAATCGACAAGTCAATGTGAAAGAGATTCACACTAGATAAGACATTTGTTCACGAAACTGAGATGGCTCTTCCATGTAATGATTTTTAAAAATCATGGAGTTTTATATTTTTAAAGAGTTGTTCTACAAGCACTCACCATTTTCACTTTTTGCACCCACTTAAGTGGTTTGTTTGATTTTAATTTTTAGAGTAAAAAGACTGAAATACCCTTTTTGTACTTTACTATACAACCGCCATCTTCACCATCTACTCTCACAGGATTAAAAGGCCTAACCATCTCACCAACTTCACTAACTATTCTTTCTTTCTTTTCAACTATCATCCTCTCTCTCATTCCTCTTTTGCTTATTCTTATTCTCCTTTGGAGGGGCTGATCCAGGATTTTGCTCATGTGGGGGAAATCAAGAGTAGAAAAAAAATTTGTGGGGATAATTAAGAGTGAAAAAATAATAGTGGCAGATTTCTTTATCTGCCGTAAAAATCTGTTTCAATAGCACATTAATCCATAGAATTTGAAAACTCTTGTGAGGGCAAGACTCTAAATCCACCCCTGCTTCTTTGTATTTACAAAAGTTTTCGGGAGAGTCTTATCATTCCCCTTATTTGATCTTAATTTTTGTTTTACCCTAACATATCAAAATTCAATCAAGTTGCAGTCATTTACATGATAAAATTTGTCTGAAATTTCTTTTTTGGAATGTTAGTATTGAATCAGTTTTGCAAGGTTCAATAGGTACCCATCAATCTTATACATAAAGATTTAGTACTGACATATTGAACACAAAGATTTATACAATAAAGTTTTGTTCGGTAGGTATACCACATGTGTTTTGTAATGTCAAGTAGGTATTTATTGAATCATCTAAAGTATATTCGGTCTAAATTTATCAAATGGTGTGCATTCGTAGATCACACTAAATCCTTGATTTTCAGGGATTTGTGCATGATATTTAAATGATTTCGTTGTTAGAAGATTTAAAAGAAGAAAGTACTTTAAGGAAGGACAATTCTAATTAAGCAAGGTTAATTAATTAGAGTAAGGGTGAATCAAGAAGTATCTAAAAAGAGATGATTTTATCCCACACGCTATAAAAGGGGCACACCCATGCCAATCAAAGTATGTAATTTCTCATATCAAAACTCTGCTAAAATTATTTTGTGGATTAATTTGGACATTGAAGGCTTTGTGTGTAGGTTCATTGAGAAGGATTTACAAGAGTAAGGGAGGATCCACAAGGAGGTTGCATATATTAAGGTAGTGGAAGATTTTTTGAATCTACAAAAATCTCTATTTTTTTCCCTTTTTTTAATTTAAAAAAGCCAATTTTGAAAGATACCAAGATGATTAATTTGAATCGAGCTATTTTGAAAATGGTCACACTATTTGCACACACCTAATGTGCTCACTGTACCCACTTAAAAAACACTATTCAAAAAATGAAAAATTACTTATTTACCTTTCAAAATGAACTCTTTGCACCCACTTTAACACCTGCTGATTAAAACCACTTCTTCTTCTTCTGCTCTTGTGTGTGTGTGTGTGTGTATGTCTATCTGTCTTTTCATATTCACCTCTTTTTGAGTTTTGAGAAGTTGAATCAATGGAGATTATTATTTTTTAATTATTTTTAATTTTTCTCATCTTTTGCATTTAATCACCAAGGGAGATAGAGAAATCAATATTAAAACCTTCAAAATGATGATTTTTAATAAAAAACCTAAGATTTTTAACAGATTTTGTTCGGTAAATTTATGTTGAATTTTTTAATCTTATTCGGTAGGTACCAGCAAACATTGCAAAATCAATTCGTTAGGTGCCTATCAAATAATATTTTCTCATGCAAATTTTTGTGTTTGGTATGCCAATACCAAATCTTAATTTATAGGATCTTGGTAGGTACATACTAAACTTAGTAAAAATGATTAAATATTGATATAGCAAACATAAAATTTTACACAGGAATTTTCTCGTATGAATGACTTCAACTCGCTTGAATTTTGAGTTGGAGTTAAAAAAAAGTAAGATCAAGTATAAAACCCTCTTCAAACAATTCTAGATACAAAGAAGAACTTAAACCCATAACTCAGTTGGCTTCACACATTGGAAAGCAATTTTAAGGTCTTGGCTCCATCAAATTGATTTGGTAAAGTCAATTAAAAATTGTTAGATTAAATGTGTGCAAAAACTTGTCGTGGGTACAATGAGCACATATAATGCTGGGAAAGATTCTTAAAGAGAGTCGATATTGGCACCCCAACTTTTACTTATTACATTCAAAAATTTTAAACTATTTATCCCATCCCATTTAAAGATTATAAGACACTCTTCACACATGAAAAAGGTTTGGCTCCAATTAAAATCTCAACATCACAAAACAAAACATTCAAAGTGGTTGTTTAAAATATGATTATACAATTCTATGCCCCAAAAAAAAGAGAAGAAAAAAAAAAAGAGAACTTCTATTGGCACTCCAAAATTTTCTTATTCTCAATCATTAACTTCTACTCTCTTTATTTTTAATTTGGGATGTAATAAGTAAAAGTTGGGGTGCCGATAGCAGTTCTCTTCTTAGAACCTGTCCATTTGTGCAGTTTCGCGAGACCCAGTTCCCTCCTTGCACGACTTTTCCATCTCTCCATTATCCTTACCTCATCTTCCATATACGCGTCTCTTGAAAGAGTTGAAACTAAAACTGATTAAATTCTCAAAATTTTAATTTATACAGTTATTAGGGTTTCTGAATCTCTCTCGCTTTCTCTCATCCATGTGTAGATCAAAAACGAAAACCAACGCAGTGGAGCCCAGCTCAACGGGGTCGACCCCTCGAAGCACTCCAACCCGTTCTCGAAGCTCCCGAACTGTATCCATAAGGAACACAGAATCCTCGGAGACGACCTCACACAGCCCTTTTTCCTTCTCTCGAACTCGATCCATAAGGAACACAGAATCCATGGGGACGACCTCACGCAGCAATTTTTCCTTCAGAACCGCTCAAAGCTCTTTTCCCTCAAAATCATATCAAAAACCCAGAGTGAGAGTGTTCACGTTCTCGGAACTGAAGGAAGCAACTATGAATTTCAGCCCCTCTCTCATGATCGGTGATGATGGTGGGTTTGGGTGTGTTTACAGGGGAACAATCACGACATCTGATCCAAACACCAAACTCGATGTTGCTGTTAAACAAATGGGTAGAGGAAGATTGTTGGTAAGATTTCTTCCTCCTCATTTTTTTCAAATCTCGTCTCGTCCATAGCGGGAACGAGTTGTCTCGGATGAATCAACTCATCTTGAACGAGATAAATAATTTATCTCGGTTTACAATTATTTATGAGAGTTTCTATTGCCACACGAATTTTTACTAATTACAACCCAAGATGTGTGCTAATTCTTTGGTGATAGAAAAAGTTGGTGTGGCAATAGAATCCCTCTTATTTGTATAAAATAAGGTTAGATTAGATTAGCTAATAACTCTTTAAATTATAAAAAAAATTAATTATTATTTTTATTAAAATATACAATATCCTGATGACTCACAAGTTTTATTGATGTGGCCGAGATTTTCAAAATATCTTCGGAATCAACTCGTTTATCTCACAAGATTTTGCATATGTGAGACGCCATGTCCATCTGTTTCATTATTAGAAGATACCGGTCTTGGAGGATGTGGAGTAGTTTTTTAGGCCTTCCACTCCTCGAGATGTGAGCTGTCCCTTGAAGTTGAGTTCGGTCTTATGGTCATTTCCTCTTGTCGTGATCTTTTGACTTTCCTCGGTTTGTTCGTTGGTGTTATTCCAGTTCTCCTCCACTCTCTCGAGACACCGCTTTGGCTTGCCCGAGATGCCATAAATCTTCTGTTTGCGGGTTCCTAGGTCTATCCAAAAGCTTTTTGGTCTTCCACACCTTGGGTGGTGAATTACCAACTGTTTTGGATGGTCAGTCCGAGGTATCTTTCTTCTGTGTTTGGCAGTGTGACTGACTTCTTCGGCTGGCCTTGCTTCCCTTTTCTGATGGTTGGCTCGGTTTTCTTTCTTTGCTAGCGTTGGCATGGTCATTTTCTTCTATCAAAAGACTTGACTTTAAACTACAATCTCACGCCTCTTTCATCTGTCGATTGGTTCCCTCTTGCTCCTTGGTGACCTCTGAGATGGTAGAAGACAAGATGGCATGAAGATGGCATGAAGGATGAGGCCCCGGTGTAGTGCCTGTCAACATCCCTATGATGATTTTGTTAGTACCCAGATAAAAAGAATGAACAGAAGAAGCAACCAGCTTGACAAATTCAACATTAAAAATGTCATGAGGGTAGGAGAGGAGGAAGTAGGGATGGAGTAGTGAGTTTCTACAAAGATCTGTTTGAGGAAAAGGAACCCTTAAGATCGCGGCCGGATAATCTAGAGTTTAAGTCTTTGAATCAGGAGGAAAGGGTGTGGTTAGAAAGACAAATAGGGGAAGAGGAGGTTAAGTCTGTTCTTTTTTCGATGAGTGGGGATAAGGCTCCGGGACCGGATGGTTTTAACATGGAATTCTTCAAGCATTGTTGGGATATTGTCTCGAGAGATTTTATGGAGGTCATCAAGGAACTGCAAGATAAGAGATGTCTGGAGTACAGCCTTAATAGCACTGTCGTGGCGTTGATCCCTAAGAAAACTGGGACAGATAGGATAGAAGATCTTAGACCCATCAGTTTGGTTAGCTCGGTCTACAAGATTATATCCAAAGTGTTAGCAAGCCGGTTGAAGAAAGTTCTTCCTAGTTTGATTGGTGACGAGCAAGGGGCTTTCGTTAGGGGTAGACAAATTTTAGATGGAGTTTTGATATCAAATGAGTGTCTAGATTCTAGGATTAAGAATAAGGAGGGGGGAATGATAGGGAAAATTGATCTTCAAAAGGCTTATGATCATGTGAACTGGGATTTCTTAGAGTACATGATGGGAAGGATGGGTTTTGGAGAGAGGTGGATCAGTTGGATAATGAAATGTGTCACAACAGTGTCTTATTCGATTCTTGTCAATGGGAGTCCGGCAAGTTTTTTTAGGGGTTCAAGAGGATTGAGGCAAGGGGACCCTTTATCTCCGTTCTTGTTTCTCATTATAGCTGAAGCCTTAGGCAGACTTTTTACAAGAGCGGTTGATATAGGCAAGCTTTCGGGGTTCAGAGTGAAAGATGGTCCTCTGATTTCTCACCTTTAATTTGCGGACGACACACTAGTTTTTTTGGAGCACTCGAGAGATCAGGTGAGGGCGCTTCGTGTTTTACTGTGCTGCTTTGAGGCGATGTCAGGTTTACACATAAACCTGCACAAGAGTAAGCTCTACGGGATAGGTGAGGAAACAAATATTCACTTGTTGGCCACGATGTTGGGTTGTGGGTATGGTACCTTGCCCACGACTTATTTGGGATTACCTTTGGGAGCACCTTATAATAGTATCAAAATTTGGGATGGGGTGTTTGAGAGACTAGAGAAAAGGTTGAGTACTTGGAAGGCCAATTATTTGTCGAAAGGAGGGAATGTTACTTTGATCAAAAGCACTTTAATGAGTATTCCAGTTTACTTCCTATTGCTTTTTACGCTCCCGAGGTCCGTCGAAATTAGGATGGAAAGGCTTATGAGAAATTTCTTGTGGAACAACAGGAATGGCATGAGAAAGTATCATTTGGTCAAATGGAAAATTGTTTGCATGCCCAAAAAGAGCGGGGGGTTGGGAATTAGGGGCCTTAGATTAGCTAATAGAGTGCTGTTAGGAAAATGGCTTTGGAGATTCGATGAGGAGAGGAGCAGTTTGTGGAGAAAGGTTATTAAGGCCAAGTATGGGGAGAAGAGGTTAGGCTGGTATAGTGGTGTGTCTAAAGATTCATACGGGTGCAGTGTTTGGAAAGGGGTTCTTAAAGGGAGTGAAGATTTCGAAGGAGGGATTAGATTCAAAGTGGGTTCGGGAGATAGAATTAGATTTTAGGAGGATAGTTGGTGCGGTACATCGTCTTTGACAACTCAATTTCCGTCTCTGTACACTAGTTCTATTAAGAAGAATCGCTTTATTCAGCAGTGTTTGGTTCGCAACGAGTCTGGCCCTACTTGGGACTTGGGATTCAGGAGAAACTTTAATGACTGGGAGCTAACTCAGGTGACATCTCTCCTTGATCTTCTACATACGTCTAACCTCAACGACAACGAACAGGATAAGTGGGAATGGACAAAGGCTAAGGATTTGAGATTTTCTGTCAGGTCTTTCTTTTATTGGCTTTCTTTCGAAGCTGAGCAACCCTTATTGGGCTCAATCACTTGGTCCAGGTTAGTTCCGTCTAAAATATCTTTTTTTGTTTGGTTGGCCGCCCTTGGTAAGATTCTTACGTTGGATAATTTGATTGTGCGGGGTTGGATCATTCCCAATGGCTGTCCATTGTGCTTGAGTGATGGGGAATCTGTTGATCATACTTTAGTCCATTGTTCTTTTTCTTATAATATTTGGTCAATTTTCCTTGGTATGTTCGGTATGAACTGGGTCTTCCCTCGTAAGTTTTCCTCGGTGTTAGTTGAATGGACCAATAACGCTTTCCACATCAGAAAAAGGATCCTATGGGCTATGGTTCCCTCGGCTATTATTTGGGGAGTCTGGAACGAGAGAAACAACAGAGTGTTCAACAACAAGAGCAGTACCTCTCATGCAAGATTCTTGGAAATTTTGGGTCTGTTATACATTTGGTCTAAGTAGAATATAGAGTTCGCGGGGACTACCTTCGACGATTTTGTTTTTAGATGGGACTCTTTATGTAATCAGTGATGTTTTTTCTTTTTTCTTTGATTTGCTGCTTTTTGTTTGTTGTTTGTTCTTGAGGCTCTCTCGGCCTCTCTCTTTGTAGTTCTCCTTCTTTTGCTCAATACATTATACTTCTCAAAAAAAAAAAAAAAAAAAAAAAAAAGAATGAACAGAGAAGAATTTGATGAATAAAGGATTTTCATAGTGAATTTTTCCTTGTAGGTATTTCTTTTTTTTCTTTACTGCTTACAACTCATCATTCCCTTGCCATTTTCTTTTTTGCCCACCCCTCCTCTACTTGGTGGTTTGGTTTATATAGATGAAAATCCAGGGACAAGTGTCACCATATGGTTGATCCAGGTGTTTGGTGAGCTATTTCTTTTGAAGTGCACTCAAGTACTTTGGGAGATGATTACATCACTTGTCAGTAGGATTTGAATTTGATGTGTAAGTATTGCAGGTTATTAATGAAGAAAAAGATCTCTGACATCTAGCGTCCCGTCAATCTGACTTAGATCTTTCTTGTACTTACCCCCACGAGCAAATGTGCCCGGTTTTAGATACTTGCTCGAGGTCGTTCATGTGTTGTGGGTCTAGTTGAGTGTGAGTTGGAGGGGGGGGGGGGGGGTTGACTTGCGTTTGGTCTTTGTGTTATGAATGAGATAGCTTGTTTTAAGAGGGAGTACTTGTTTTTCTTAAGTTTGTCTTGGATATTCAATGAACCCTAAGTCCGGTTTGAGGTCTGACCGACATAGTCGATTTTTTTCAATCCAACCTGTAACTTATCGTCTTATACTCGTCTACCCAAAGTCCTTTCTTGCTCTTTTTTTAAAGATGATCTCGGTTGTATTGTGTTACGTGCGACAATTATGAGGAATAGTACGAAAAGAGAAAAAAAAAACAAGAAATAAATAAGAACACACAGATTTAACGTGGTTCGGCGGTGTGCCTACATCCACAAGAGCGAGGAGTTGAATTTTCACTATATGTCAAATTAGGGTTACATTATATGAATTTATAGTAAACCCTAGCTGTACAATAGGTATTAGAAAATTCCAATAATACCCCTGTATCGTACCGCGGAGAGTAATTGTCCCTGGCAATAAAACAATAAATTATCCCAAAAAGCAAATACCGTTATTCCACTCCGTTCCCGTTCGATACGTTATGCATTCCTCACTCTGCTCAGAACGTTACACTCCCCTCTCTCCACTTTGCTTCACTCTTGCATCCATCGCTTGCTTTCTCTATATACGTGTTCCACTCAATATGAGCCACATATTACAACAGTTGGTACTGTGCTCCGCATTTTTCATGCCAGGGAACGCGAACAACTATCTCTTTTCTTGCTTTGGTATTCTTGCCTTAGGATGTAGAGCTTGGTGACTTACTGTTTTGCTCATGGGCTTGAAGAGTGTCTTAGAACTCTAAGTGGGCTTTTCATTTTATATCCGTATGGTATGTTTCCTTATCTTATTGCATGACTAAAATGGTCTCCATGGAAGAGATTTAAAAGCATGGTTCTAATCAAAATTCCCTTGAATTTGAAACATATTTCGTATATAATCAAATGTAGAGAAACACAAATTTTGCACCAAGATACCAAGTTTTGGAAAGGGAAGGAAAAAGATCTATTGTTCTATGTACTTGCCACGTCAACCGCATATGTTTTAGTGCACCCGCTCTGCAATCTGGTCACTAAGCTCATGCCTCATCGTCTGAAAACATTGGTCACAAATCACATATAATTTAGGACTTGAATGAATTAAAATATCTCTTGTGAAGAGAAACTCTAATCTTTACCATCTGTTGAGCTCAATGCTTCATTTCTTGAGTGGGGAACTTATTAATTCTCCCCACTTGCTTGGAATACCCCTAGAAGAAACAAAGAGGGGAGGTGTAAGCCAAATCTTGATGCTCCAAAATTTCTTTCTTATTGATTTTCTCACATCCATTTATACTTTTAGCACACTCTTCTGGTATTTTTTGTTGATCTCTTGCATTTGCATCATTCACTTCTCCATAGCACTTCATCTACACTTTCATTTTGCTCCTTCCTTTTTACCAACCCACATTGTAGTAATTTTAGTTCTTGAACA
The DNA here is from genome assembly GCF_017979445.1 of Akebia trifoliata. Classification (NCBI taxonomy): domain Eukaryota; kingdom Viridiplantae; phylum Streptophyta; class Magnoliopsida; order Ranunculales; family Lardizabalaceae; genus Akebia; species Akebia trifoliata. The sequence continues at coordinate 25,396,837 of NC_141389.1, forward strand.
CAAAAATCCCAATCCTTGAGGTTTGACCTTGGGACTTTCCAAGTTATTTTTTTCTTGTTGATATGCTACATTGTCAAACCTAGCTTGCACTCGTTCATACTTTGTTGCATTTTTTACTTTAATGTCTAGGGTACTTTTTGTGCATCTTACTAGCATTGCATAAGGGACTACATTGTTGAGATTCCTTAACCATTGAATGTGCACATTAAAGGTTGCAACAAGAGTAATGCATCTTTGCTAGCATCCATGATAGAGAGAAGCAGGTAGGCACTTTACTTGAAAGGGAGGGGGAATTTAGTGAACATTCACAACTGTCGGCCCTCTCTCTCACTTGAGAAGCAGGTAGGCACTTTACTTGAAAGAGCTTGAGCTTATTTCAAATATTACAATCTTTATAAACCTGATTTTTCGGTTTACATAGAAAAGATTGTTGAAAGAACCAGCTGAAAGGAAAATTTGTTGAGTCTTACAATTTTTGCAAAACTACCTTTTTCTTTTGCTTGAGAACACAAGGAGAATAACTATTACACTAGAAAAAGAGAGGAAATTTTATACTTATCTCATTTGGACATTCTTTTTCCCTAAAAATGTTTTATTATTCTTCCCTGAATATTTTTTTTTAATCTTCTTTGTCTTTTCTCATCTGACATTTTCTCTCTTAGGGGCATATGGAATGGGTGATGGAGAAATGTATCCTTGGGAGGGTGGAACATCCAAACTTTGTCAAATTAGTGGGCTATTGTTATGAGGCCTATGAAAGAGAAACCCAACGACTCCTGGTTTATGAATATATGGTCAACAAAAGCGTGGAGGACCATTTGTTAACAAGGTTCTCTACACCACTTTCGTGGGCCATGAGGTTGAGAATAGCCCAGGATGTTGCTCATGGCTTAACATACCTTCACGAAGAAATGGATTTTCAGGTACTCCATGTTCTTTTCCTGTTAATTTGTGTTAAAGGATTTAAATTTAATCCATATTCCAGATGGCTGATAATATATATTAGATGTATTTGTGTCTATAAATATGGGATATTTACAAAAAAGTGATCAACTTTTGACGAATTTACAATTCCGGTTCACTGTTCATTTTAATTTCCAAAATGTGAATGATAATGGATTCAGAAAATTTTAAAGTGACTATTTCGCAGGTTTAAAGTGAATAAATTGGAAAACCGCCGAATTCATTACTGTTCTGATTTTTTTTTATTTTAACAAAAATGTGATCATTCATGTTTTGGTAATTAAAATGAACAGTTAGCCAGAATCATAAAGAACTCATTTTCAGCTCACGAAATGGTAATTCACCTTATCAATATTCCTTTTATATCTCTTTTGTTCTAGAAGAGAGAAATTCATGTGTTTATGTTTTTTTTTTTTTTTTCTAGAAATTCATTTTTGTTTTTGTAGATAAAAGAAATAGATCTCAAAAAATCTTCTCACTTGAGAGATTATTTTTACTCAATTTATCTTATCGTTTAATTGATAATTTTTATTAATCTCATCGAATGTAAATGACTGTGCATTGGTAAGCTCTCTTACTGAATTGACCATTCATGCACGAGGGATTAGTATCTCTAGGTTATTTCCGAAGTTCCTTTTTTATTTATTTATTTATTTATTTTTTGAATTCTTGATATTTTTACGGGAGGGGTTGGCACATTAAGGCTATGTTTGGATTGAGAGAAGTGGAGAGAAGAAAAACCCATTAAGAGAAGGGAAGAGAAGAGAAACTCAATTTCTCTCCACCATGTTTAGATGGACAATAGAGAACTTGGGACAACTTTGGAATTTTAAAATATCTTAAAAGAGATCTAGAGGTAGAGTTGGAATTATAAAATATTTTAACTCCATTTCTCTCATCTTCTCTCCACTTTTGGAGAGAAAGAAAACTCACCTTTTTTTTCTCTCTTCTCTCCAATTCTTTTCTCTCATCTTCCCACTTAACAATCCAAACAAGAGAAATGGAGAGAAACTCATTTATTTTCTCTTCTCTTCTCTCCATTTCTCTCAATCCAAACACAGCGTAAGGGTTTCAGACCTTCAGTAAAAAAGTAAAATTTTATCATGCTTTGATGTTCTTCAAAAAAAAGGATGGTGTGGGAGTTGTTCGGTGTGACATCTTTGTATTATTTGTCGCAGATCCTCTCTGGCAATTTTTTAGCTTCAGACATTCTTTTAGATTACCAATGGAACGCAAAGCTGTCACTGTCAGACTTTATGAGAGCGAGGCTGGGGCCATCCGAAGAACTAACTCATGTCTCAACAGTGGTATGTCCATTGGAAGTAATAGGTTATAAATAAGTTATAAGCTCTATCCTACTACATTACCCCTAATTTTTAGGGATTTGGGTTGATTGAACTGTCCTATCACGTGACTTTGACCCAATACATCCCGACCAACCGAGTTCCAAACCCATGATTGGTTTACCCTCAGATGAGTTGGTTTGGATCTCTATGGTTAACCCAGATCCTTATATGCCACGTGTCACCCCTTGGTACCCTTACAAAAAATATCCTCCACATAAAGCATATTTACATTCTTTGCCATTTGGAAATGAGATCATTCACAACCAATTCTGCTACTTGCTTTCATTGGTAGTAGCTTGGTTTTGTGCCAAACCCCCAAAACTATATGAATGGGTTAGTAGAGATAACAATGTATTTGCCTAATCCTGAAACAGGTTGTACATCCTGTCAGATCTTCGGGTCTCGAATATATGGAAACTGGCCACCTAACAACCAAAAGTCACATGTGGTGCTACGGGGTATTCCTCTACCAACTCATCACTGGTAGGCGCCCACTGGACCGAAACCTCCCCGAGAGTGAACAGAAGCTCTTGGATTGGATCAGGCCTTATCTTTCAGACATGAAGAAGTTTGAAATGATATTAGACCCAAGGCTCGAAGGGAAGTACTCCCTCCAGTCTGCAATAAAGCTATCTAATGTGGCAGATTGTTGTTTGGTGCACGATCCAAAGGTACAACCCAATATGAGTGAGGTGTTGGAGATGGTGAAGCAGATTGTGGAAGCAACAGATATGGGAGCAATAAACTCTTCATGATGAGTCTGGGATCTAAAGTATGCTTCTGAAGTGCCCCAAAAGAAAAAGGATCCAATTTGAAGAGAAGTTTTGTGGAATCAAATGGCGAAAAAAAGCTTGTTTTGAGGTTAGAAGGCTTGATATGTTGTTATGTAAAATGGTTGAAGGATATTATATTGTACAATCTAGGTGTAGAAAATGATTATATTCTGTATAAATAGAATTAATGTGTAAAATGCAAATATGCCTTATTACAAACTCTAATAGCATTCCAAGATCATTATAGAATCCGAGATTATATTTCATTGTTGCTCTGTTTTTTTCTTCATAATTAAGTTTTAATTTGGGTTATTTGAAATTAAATAAACTGTAATAATGTATGGGTCTGTTTGAGAAATTTGCTTGCAAATGAATTGTGCATGATTTTGAACACAGGTTCTTGCTCATAAACTTATTCTAGAATCCGATGTCATGTTTGGCTTGAATTATAAAAACTGATTCTCCCATAATAAGAACTAGATATCGACTATAATTATAATGTAGGATTATAAAATTGGTCTCACACTGATACCAAGTCGATCCTCACAGAACACAGAATCCTCGGAAGCCACACGAGAATATTTGTAATTGTATCTGATTGGAGGGATGGGAGCTTGTAGTCATGATAAGGAGATGGGGTTTGAAGCCCAGTCAATTTGTAGGTCCTACCTTCTGATCACTTTGGCTATGAATTGGTGCAGTTGAAAAAAGGGAATTTTAGCGATAACCCCTGCAAAATTGGCAATATTAGGAATACCCCTTACTGAAATGCTTTTTCCTCTTGACAAAAAGTCAGTGTAGCTTTGTAATTTTTATTGTATTTATTATAACTAAAATAACCTCCCAAGAAAAATTACTAAAAGGACATTACATTTTCTAATAAAAATAAAAAAGGAAGGAAGATTATACGGATCAGATCAAGGTGTAGAGTTTGTTTTCTTCATTGAATTAGTTTATTTTTTAGGATTTTGTTCATTAGTTCGTCTTCTTTACTCATGAATCAAGTCATCCTTTCTCTGAATTTTCGTCATCAATGTATCTCCATTAAAATCTTGAAGTGATCTTGTAAATTCGAGGTTTAAAACAATCATTTCATGCAAAGGATAGTGGTAAAAGCTTTTAGACAAGTTTATATACATATTTCGAACTCAAAATCTCTATTTTCTAACAACAAAACACATCAGTAAAAAAAATTAGGATTTTCAACTTTGCATGGGAGATGGTCAACACTCATGTTCAATTTACATGAGGGGGCTAACACTTAACATTTTATTTTTCAGTGAAACTCTCATAATATAACATGAAAATAAAATTACATCATTCTCCGGTAAATTTAAATTGAGTGTTAGTCCTACTCGGAATCGAAAATCCTGAATTTTTTTTTCTTATTTTTTGTTGGGAAGTAGAGATTTTCAGTTGAAATGTATAGTAATTATAACTCATCTAAAAGCTTTTACCATCATCCATTGCACAAAATAATATATTTTAAGTTCTATTTTGCAAGGTTCTTTCAATTTTTTTTAGTTGAGATATGTTAATGGAGAGAATGCAAAAAAGATGAAGGGATGAGGTATTATTTAACAAAAATCCTAAATGATGATGTGATTTAGTAAAGAATCCTAATTGATAGCAAGTCTTTAAGGAAACTTCGTTGGGATCCACTAGTATTGCTTGAGAACACAAGGAAAATAACCATTACACTTGAAAAAGAGAGGAGATTTTAGAGAATAAAAAATAAAAAAATTGCTCACAGAATCTGGGATCCACCAATAACATAAGCCCGAGTGTATTGAATGCATCCCCGACTTCCAAAATTACACTCGTTATTTGAACATTCCTTTTTGTAAAAATATCTCATGTCATTTTTCCCAAAACACATTCGACCTTTTCTTCCTTGGGAGTTCAAGGAATGAAGTAAATTTTCTTGGGATGGTGGGGCACTCAAACCTTGTCAAATTAGTGGGCTATTGTGCTAAGGACAATGGAAAAATGAATCCTGCGAGTTATGGTATGCCCAACAAAATCGTGGAGGGCCATTTGTCGGTAAAGTTCTCTATACCTCTTTCATGTGGTATGATGTTGGGAATAGCGCAACAAGTTGCTATTGTAGAAACATGTAGATGCAAGAATTTGCTCTACACTTTTCTTTTCTCCTAGCTCGGGCGGACCTGCAAATCAACCCACTCCGACGATCAAGTTAGACAAATTGATCAGTGTAAGTTAGTTTAGAGAGAAGAAGAATTTGAACCTCTTTTACCCATAGTCCTCTTCCTTTTATAGGTGTTAAACTTGATCGTTTTCTGTGCCACCCTTTGAAATGACCCTGGGCAGTTAGTTTGTTGAGGGCAGTTAGCTCACTCCTTGATATGTCAACTGCAGGAGTTGTTGCAACTGTCCTGCCACTTCTGGGATGATTAGGGCTGATTTGACATGATGTAGGTTGTTAGAACTGTCAATCAATGACAAATCTGTCAGATCCGTCTTACCGACCTATACTGCCATTGTCCGGACTATTTAATTGATCAGTGACTCAGGTCCGAGCTAGACATCCGCGCACCCCGAAGAGTTTAATCAACTGGGATTTCATACCAGGCCATCTGAGCCTCGGATCTATGTTTCCGAGCTTAATTTCATGCCACGTGTCCATATTGAAGAATTTCCCCCCACAATACCCCTCTCGAGGGCTCGGGAGGATTGCTCGGGCGCTCGAGAATATTAATAAGAAATTGGAAAGTTGACATGTGGCAGCTTCTCATTGGGTCTCAGCTAGGATTAATGATTTCTTTATGGCGAATAGTCACTTAGCCTTTTCGTTTTTCGAGGGCGGCGGTCGGTAGAGCTGCTCTCGTGAGGTGTGCAATGTCTATTGACTCATACGGCGCAATTATGGACAGAGTACACGTGGCGTTCTGTGAATAGCTTGATTTGCGTGCGAATTTCGAACGGTCATATCGGAACTCCTAGCAATTAATACCCCATCATTGTTCGCTTAAGAGATCTTAACCGTTGAATTCTCACGCGGATCTCGAGGCCTTTCAGGTCTATAAATACCTTGCTCATTTCTCATTCCTCTTTTACCTTCACTCTCCTTGCTGTTACTCTGCCTTTCTTGCCCCCACTCGTGCCTTCGCCGCGTCAGTCATCCAGTGGCCTGAAGTTTCCGGTCGTTTGAAGTGCAAGGTCAAAGGAAGGTAACGAAAACAGAGGCCCCTCTCCTCTTGCTCCTCTTCCTGTTCTCTTTTCTGTTATTCAAATGGCCAAGGGAAAATCCCATGCCCCTGCTCGCCCTCCACTAGAGGCGGTTAGGGACACATTAGGTGTCCCTGCTAATGTAGGCATGTCCTATGTGGATGAGGCCTCACCTCTCAGGGAAAGCCCCCCAGGTACCACAGTGATACATTGGGGGCAATTTAGAGTAGGCCTCAGAGTAGGTTGACTCGGGAGGTCCTGAACTTTTATAGGAGGGCTCCCGGGCAAATGAGTGGAAATTTCTTCTGACTCATTAGCGCCTGCGAGCATATGAACAGTAGGTTGTAGGATGGCCTCCAGCTCGGGCTATGGGACATCAGGGCCCAATTCGCTTTGAAGAAATGCCCGAACAAACCGAGCTTCTTCTACTTATCTCTAAGAGGAGGGGGAAGCCGTCCTTGGTCGATCTTCCCGATTCGGACAAGGAGTGGTTCTTGTTCCCGATTCGGATATCCGGCCAGTGGGAGAGCGCTCCAGGTGATGAGCTTCCCTATTTGGCCCACTCCTCGTTCAACCCCCAAGGTGAGTTTCTACTATGATTCTCTTCTCTTTGCTTTTTCAGTTTCCTTTTTCCCGGCAAATAACTTCAGTTTTCTTCATTTCTGCAGCCCCGAGCAAGGACAAGTTTCCGAGTGATTCAGTGGTGATCACTCACTTGCTTTTGAATCCCGATCTTTACGATTACGCCACAGCTTTTCTTCCACCGTCCATCCGTCCCCCAAGCATGCCACTTCAATCGAAAAGGCCGCCGCCTATTTTGGGGTCCGACTCGGAGGACGAGGTCGTTGACACTCTTCCTGCTGGTGTTCCAGAAGGAATCACCGAGGCGCGTCACGAGTCCGCGAGCAAGAAGAAGAAGAAGAAGAAGACCACCAGCCCCTCCTCAAGAGGTTGAAGAGGGGGCCGGGGCCTCGTTCCCCCGCGCCTGCGCTCCCTCCTCTTCCCCTTCTAGCCCCTGAAGGGGGCCAACCATCCGAGACATCGTACACCTCCTCGGTTGGCTCGAAGCTCAGGGGGAATGTGCCCCCACCTACCCTATGGGTGATGCGCCCCAAGGTTGGGAGGAAGCCGGTCACAGACAAGGATTCGGCCTTGTCCAATGCTGCCGTCGCTAGGGCGGTCTTCGAAGCGTCCACGTTGCCGTGGGATGTGGAGAAGACTCGTCGCAGTTTTGCCAGCGACCCAGCGAAATTCTCGAACGACGCATTCCGGGCCCTGGCCGCGGTAAATTTCTTCGTTCCTTCTTTCATTCATTCCTTTTATATGCCCCCCCTTTTTTTAACCTGCTAACACTTTTTCTCTTTTCTTTCCAGGCCCAACACGTCATGGCCAAGCTCGGTGAGGCCCGCGACACTTCTGCGCATGAACTCCGTGCTGCAGAAGGTCGCATACTTCAGCTTCAGGCTGAAAAGGATGCGGCTACGGCCAAGTCCCAAAAGCTCCAAACAAGCTTGGATAGCGCACTATCCGAGCTGGAGCAAAATAAAGACAAGCTAGCTTTAACGGAGGGGAAGATTTCTTCTTTGGAAGAACTGGTGAGGGCCAAAGAAGTGGAGCAAGAGAGAGCCCTCCAAGATCAGCTCAACTCCCCTCAAGCCCAACTGGATTCCTCGGAGGAGACTTGGGAGAGAGCCTACAACAAACTGAAGGCGAAACTGAGGAAGGCAGAGGTGGCGGCGAAGAAACCCGAAGTTGTTCCTGTCGCCGTCCCCGAGCATGTACCCGAGCCTATCGTTGGAGCTACTCCCGAGCCGATTCCCGAAGTTATTGCAGCACCAGCAGACGTTCAGACCCCCGATGATGCAGAGACAAATATTGAGGCGAACGCCTGATTATTTTTCTTTCTTCTTGTAATACGATTTTTTGTATTTGTTAATGTAAATCTCCCTTTCACATTAATAGAAATGCCCCTTTTTGCCACGTTTGTGTTATCTGTTTGTCCTTTTTCGTTTCTATATTGGGGTCTTCTGTTAAGACCCGACTTCTATTTTGGCCAACTTTTTAAGCTTGTCACTTGGGCTCGGCTCTGTTAAGGGGCCGAGGCTTTGCCTTAGGCCAACTCCTCAGTTGGACTTGGCTCCAGTGAAGGGGCCAAGGCTCTAGCTTCGAACCAACTCTTCAGTTGGGCTCGGCTCTTGTTGAGGGGCCGAGGCTTTGCCTTAGACCAACTCCTCAGTTGGGCTTGGCTCCTGTAAGGGGGCCAAGGCTTTAACTTCGAACCAACTCCGCAGTTGGGTTCGACTCCTGTTGAGAGGCCGAGGCTTTGCTCAGGCAGAGGTATAGGTGCAAAGATAACTGTTTATTGATAATATCTCTTCAGATTGAATACATTCCATGATGATTGAATTACGTCCCCCGTCGAGGTTTCCAAGTAGTATGCGCTTGACTTCCTGATTTTACTTACGATGTAGGGTCCTTCCTAGTTTGAGCCGAGCTTTCCACTGTTGACTTCCTTGGTGTTGGAGAACACTTTTCGAAGCACCATATCGCCGACTTGGAATTCCCTATGCCGGACCTTCCGATCATACGACCTTTTCAGCACTTGTTGGTACCGCGCCAACCTTTCCATGACCCTCTCTCGCGTCTCATCCAACCAATCCAAATTTTGAACCACTATCTCATCGTTCAGTTCTGTTTCGGTTACTTGCGTTATAGTAGTAGGAACCTGTATCTCGGTCGGGATGACGACTTCAGTCCCATAGGCTAGCGCGAACGGAGTGAAACCTGTTGCCCTTCTTGCTGTAGTTCGGTAAGCCCATAGGACACTGTGTAACTCGTCCACCCATCTTCCTTTATGCTCCGCCAATTTCTTTTTCAAATTTCTGAGGATTGTCTTGTTGGATGCTTCGGCCTGTCCGTTACCTTATGGATACCTTGGTGACGACTGGAGTGATCGGATCCCGTGCTCCTTAAAGTACGATTGCACACGGTTACCCTTAAATTGTGTTCCATTGTCGGAGATCAACGCGTAAGGGATTCCGAACCGAGTTATGATGTGTTCCCAAGTGAACTTGATAACCTCTTCTTCCCTAATCCGAGTGAGAGGAACAGCTTCGACCCACTTAGTAAAATAATCCATGGCTACGAGGATGAAGAACTTACCGCCTTTTCCCTGAGGCAGAGGTCCAATAATGTTCATTCCCCATATTGAGAACGGCCAGGGTGACTTCATAGGGTGGAGCTCACTGGCTGGCTGCAAATGCATGGGGGCATGTTTTTGGCATTGATCGCAAGTCCTTACGTATTTCTTACAATCTTCTTGCATCCTGGGACAAAAGTAGCCCTGCTTGATCACCTTATTGGCAAGCGATCGTCTTCCCAAATGATTGTCGCAGATTCCCTCGTGGATTTTCGCCATTATGAGCTCGGATTCTACCTTATTAAGGCATTTAAGGAGTGGTCCCCCGAACGACATCCTATAGAGCTCTCCATCAATGAGCGTGTACTTGCTGGCCTGTCGTAGCATTTTTCTAGCTTCCACCTTGTTCGCCGGCAGCACCTTCGAGCGTAGATACTGCGTGTACTCTTCTATCCATCCCGAGGCTCGTTCCACTTGTGCGCATTTCCTATCACCGTGATCTACACTTGCTTTGGGCAAGTATTCTACCGGTAAAACTCGTCTCTCTGTTTCCCCCAACATTGAGGCGATGTAGGCCAGCAAATCTGCATGTCTGTTCTCGTCCCTCGGTATCTGACATATCTGTACTTGGTCAAAATTTTTAATTTCCCGATTTACTGCAGTTAGATAGTTTGCCATATGCTCGTCCTTTGCTTCGAATTTGCCATTGCACCGATTCGCTATGAGTTGCGAATCAGTACATAACTTTATTCGGCCGACCTTTAGTTCGCTTGCCATCTTCAGCCCATTGATAACTGCCTCGTACTCAGCCTCATTGTTTGATGCCACATATCCGAGCTTGATTATTTTCTCCAGTCTGTCATTGCTCAGCGTTACCAGCACTATTCCAACCCCCGAGCCGGAATAATTTGACGAACCGTCGACGAACATCCTTCAACCTGCGTGCTTGTCCCACAATTCCACTTCTTCTGCTCATTCGTCTTCGTCTTCCAACTCTTCCCAGTTCGGATCTTCGACTGAGAAATTTACGAGGAAGTCTGCCAACACTTGCCCTTTTAGTGCCGTTCGTGACTCAAACTGTAAGTTGTGTTCGTCGAGAATTATCGCCCATCTCGTCATCCGCCGGGATTTTTTCGGCCTGTGCATCATTTCTTTCAATGGGCTGTCAGTCACTACTCGTATACGATGTGAGAGGAAGTAAGGCCTGAGCTTATGTGCTGAGTAAACGAGCGACAATCCCTCTTTCTCCGTCTTTGTGTACCTCGCCTCTGATGGACCCAGTGTTTTGCTAACGTAGTAGATAGGGTACTCTCGTCCGAAGTCAACTTTGAATAATACTGAGCTCACAGAAGATGAGCTTGTGGCCAGATAAATTCCTAACTCTTCCCCTTCCTCCGGAGAGCTAAGGATCGGCGACTGCCCTAAATACTTCTTAAGGTCGCTAAACGCCATTTCGCATTCTGCGCTCCAGGCGAAATTCTTTTCTTTTTGCAACAGCTTGAATAGTGGACGACACCTGTCGGATACTCTAGAAATAAACCTATTCAACGCAGATATTCTCCCTGCTAATTTCTGCACCTATTTTTGGTTACTAGGGCTCGGCATTTCCACTAAAGCCCGGATTTGGTCTGGGTTGGCCTCAATGCCTCTCCTGGTGATAATATGCCCGAGGAACTTCCCAGAAGAAACTGCGAATACGCACTTCTTCGGATTCAGCTTCATTTGAAAACTCCTCAACCGGTGGAAAGTTTGCTCGAGGTCTGCCAAATGGTTCTCCGCTTTCTTGCTTTTTACTAGCAAATCATCGATATACACCTCCACAGTTTTTTCGATCAACCCTTCGAACATTCTCGTCACAAGCCTCTGGTAAGTGGCCCCCGCGTTCCTCAACCCGAACGGCATGACCTTAAAACAGAACAGCCCTTGCTCGGTAATGAACGACATTTTATCCTGATCCTCCGCGGCTAAGGGGATTTGGTTATACCCTGAGTATCCGTTCATGAATGACATTCTCTCATGTCCAGCCGTAGCATCGACCAACCTATCGATCATAGGCAGAGGGAAACTGTCTTTTGGACATGCCTTATTGAGGTTCGTGAAGTCAATGCAACTCTCACTCTTCCGTCCTTCTTTGGCACTGCGACTATGTTGGCTATCCACTATGGATAATCTACTTCCCTGATAAATCCCGCCTTTAGTAACTTCCCGATTTCCTCGTTCACCCCCTGCCTTAGTCGGGATGACAGTCTTCTTGGCTTCTGTCTGACAGGTCGGAAGTCCCCATCGACGTTCAGTCTGTGACACGCGATCGAAGGATTTATTCCTGGCATATCTTCAAGCGACCAAGCGAACATATCCTTATTTGCTTTTAGTAGTTGGACCACTGCTACTTTCTTTTCCTGCAACATAGTGGTACCGATACTGACCAGCTGATTTCCGCTATCACCGAGGTCTATGGCCTCAACATCCTCTACTGTTGCTAGTCGCTCCCGTTGTGGCTCATTCTGTAATTGCTATAATGCCTCCCTTTCAATAGGGGGCTCCTTCCTCTTCTTCGGAAGGACGGCTTCGGCGGGCCGTCCTTGCTTTAGGGTCAGGTGGAAACACCGCTGCGCCATCTTCTGGTCACCTCTGATCTCTACTACTCCTTCTTGGCTCGGGAATCGAATTACCTGGTGATATGTTGAGGGGACCGCCTTCATTTCGTGTATCCATCTTTGCCCAAGGATTGCGTTATAGGCTGAATCCGCCTCTATCACCACAAACCTCGTCATCACCACTTTTGACCCCGCTGTGACTGGGAGTGCAATTTCGCCCACCGAGCTGCTGGGAGCTCCATTGAACTCGTAAACTAGGGTCTGGGTTGGCTCCAAACTATCAGAAATCCCCATTCTTCTTGCTGCGCTTAGGAAAAGGATATCAGCTGCACTTCCCGAGTCCACCAATATTCTGCGGAACTCGACATTCCCAATTGGGAGTGCGATCACAAATGCGTCCTGATGGGGCATTACCGTTCCCCTCAGGTCATCATCCGTGAAAGCTATCTCCCGTGCATCAGTTCCCCTGCCCGTTGTCTCTACAACCCGCGCTTCCGATGTAACTTGGTTTATGCCAATCGCATGTCGGATCTTCTTCACTTTTTCCCGAATGTCCTGCCTAGAGAGCCTTCCAGCCCTCATCACCCCTGTGATGGTATGAACTATCTTGCGTTCTTTCGGATCTCGGCGCCCATCCTTTGCCAGCCACCTAGGTCTGGGCTTCCGTTCGTCTCTCTTCGTGGTTTCCCTTCTTTTCTCTCTTCCTGACGAGACATACCTCTTGAGCTTCCCTGCTTCAACCATATCTTGGATGATATGAAGTAACCTGTAACAATCCTCGGTGGGGTGGTCCTCAGCCTCATGGTACTTGCAGTAAGGTTTTCCGGGCTTCCCCTTATACCCCCAGGGTGGTTGAATGAAATCGGGTTCTCTCTTTATGTGTCTCAGTATCACAGATAACTTTTCATTGAGCGGTGTATACACCTGACCTCTCTTCCACCTTGATTGCTCGTTCGGTTCTCTCCGCCTTTTCTTGCTTCCTTCCCCTCCGAGGTGAATTGGTGCCTTTGTTGCTTCAATTCCCCCTTCGCTATTGGCCACTGTCTGAGCGCTTCGTCTCCTGCCCTTTACGAATTCCTCTACGAGGATGTACTTCTCCACCTTTGCATACAAATTTTCCAAACGAGTTGGGTCAGACTTGATCAATGACTCATGCAACCGTGTTCCCCGGATGACTGCAGTGATATACGCCGCGCAGGCGGTTGCCTCGTCCATGCCTTCTACATCCAAAGCCTTCGTTCGGAAACGAGTTACGAATGACCGGATACTCTCCCCGACCTCCTGTCGAAGGTTAAACAGAGTGTTAACTCCGACCTTCTTCCTTCGCAAGTGTACGAACTGCCCAACGAACGTTTCCTCTAGTTTGGAAAAGTTCATAATGGACCCAGCTGGTAAAGATTGGAACCACATCATGGCCCCGAGCCTCAGGGTTAATGGAAATAGCTTGCAGAGTAACGAATCATCGTTCTGGTACAGCACCATCTGACTTCTATAATGTAGAATATAGTCCATAGGGTCTCGCGTTCCGTCATAAGTTTCAAACTTCGGCATATGGAACGTTCTGGGTGGTTTCGAATTCATTATCATTGGTGAGAACGGTATCCCCTTGAGCTCCCGGATTGCGTTCCGTACATTTTGCGCAAGATCCTTTCCGCGTGCGAGTTCCTTGTCCCTCCTCTTGAGCATTTCCTCCACTTCCTTCCTCGTCATTGTTTCCTTAACTTCTGAGCTTCCTTGCTGCGTTTTGGCTGCTGCTGAGTCTTCGGTCCAGTCTGCCTCTGTCCGTGTTGTTCGGACAATATGATTACTACTTCGCTCTGTACCTGGGCCTTCTTCTGTTTCAGCGTGCTCGCCTAGCCTTTGCCTGAGCTCCTCATTTTCCCTTCTTATGTTTGTTATCTCATCATTCTGTTTTTCCAACCCCCTACGCATTTCCTCCCTCATCTCTGTGAGTAAGTTGTACATTGCAAGCATTGGGTCTTGCGCGTTTGGAGGTGAATCTGCTGGTAGTAGATTTGACGGCTCTCCATGATTCTCGCCTCTAGCCCTTCCCATTTTGGTCGTTTTTCTCCTTGTAAGTTTCCCATGGACGGTGCCAAATTATAGATGCAAGAATTTGCTCTATACTTTTCCTTTCTCCTAGCTCGGGCGGACCTGCAAATCAGCCCACTCCGACGATCAAGTTAGACAAATTGATCAATGTAAGTTAGTTTAGAGAGAAGAAGAATTTGAACCTCTTTTACCCATAGTCCTCTTCCTTTTATAGGTGTTAAACTTGATCGTTTTCTGTGCCACCCTTTGAAATGACCCTGGGCAGTTAGTTTGCTGATGGCAGTTAGCTCACTCCCTGACATGTCAGCTGCAAGAGTTGTTGCAACTGCCCTGCCACTTCTGGGATGATTAGGGCTGATCTGACATGATGTGGGTTGTTAGAACTGTCAATCAATGGCACATCTGTCAGATCCGTCTTACCGACCTATACTGCCATTGTCCGGGCTATTTAATTGCTCGGTGACTCAGGTCCGAGCTAGACATCCGCGCACCCCGAAGAGTTTAATCAACTGGGATTTCATACCAGGCCATCCGAGCCTCGGATCTATGTTTCCGAGCTTAATTTCATGCCACGTGTCCATATTTAAGAATTTCCCCCCACAAAACCCATATTATTATTATTATTATTATTTATTTGGTTGAAGGACATGGGCCATATGTGATCAATGAGCCCATGGGTCCAAATTAATATGCATAGTCCTATCTAGATATGAGGTAAGATTTGTAGAGACTATGAGCTAAGGTTCTTCGAAGCGCCATTGATGAACAAAAGAAAGAGAATGTGAGATTGAGAGCATTGTGGAGGGCTAAAATTGTCTCCTATTCGGATCATCCATTCACACCATTAATGCGTATCTCGAGGTGGACACGTGACATCATTTAAAGAGAGTTATATCTTATTAGGAAATATTTTAAGTTTAAAATGATTATTCTCCTTGTTATATAATTGTTAATTTGGATAAAGGGCAAGGTGGTAAATTGTAATTAATTAGGGTTAAAACTTTAATTAGGATTTCTCTATTTAAAGAGTTGGAGGCTATTATAGGAAGGGGGAGAGAAAAAGAGAGAGGAGGCTATGTAACTGGAGATCTATAGTGAAATGGCTCTCCGAGCCCGTGGAGTAGGCACGTTTGTTGAATCACGTAAAAAATCTCTTCGTGTTATTTATCTTTTTCGTTATTTTTTCTATTATTTTTTATGATTTATTGGTAAATAATCTTGCTAAAAATTAAATCTCGAGGTCAATCACAAAAATGACCTCCACAATTGGCGCCGATGTATTATATTTTTTAGATAAAGTAATGGAAGTTATTTATTGTCACAAAAAAAATGAGACCTTATGATGTTTTCCTAAATTTTTAATAATTTTTTATAAAGAAAATATGACAAAATATTAGTAGGCTACTGAGAATGATGAAAGAAAAATCCAATGGTTTCTAATTGTCGATGCCCAATTTTTGTTATATACACAGAATATAAGGTATTTACACACGTCACGTGCCAAGTGGTATTTAGGATAGCCCCACCACTGCCTAAACCATGTTTCATGGTTGTTCAGTGTTGGTATTACGTCGAGTTCTAATTATCTCCGTACGGTCCTAGCTTATGGTGTCTTAGGTGAGTGACATCATGACTAAGGTTTGAGTGTGGCACAATAAGTACTGTGTGTGAGTGAGTGAGAGAGAGAGAGAGATTACAATATAAGATTTGTTCACGGGATTTGTCCAAATTTAGGACTATATCTCCGGACTCCGAAGACTTGTGACAATATTTTTGAAGGTATAACAAAATCTACAATACATGTGAGGGAGAGACAGAGCACAAAAAAATATAAAATGACATAATTGCCCCTTCCTTCATTGATCGTGCTTTCCACCTTGCATATTACCAATCCATGTGGCACACACATGACCTTTTTAATTTGGATCATCCACATTTAGCCCTTAGCACGATGCAAAGATTGTTATTATGAGCTATGTGATGGGCAACTGTTGGTGCAAATTATACAAACCAAGGAGAACATTCAAAGGCAACATTATCCAGAGACACAATGAAAACTGCAAAGATGGCATAAACTTAATGAGGATGATATGGGATCGTGATAACTCATGTTGTCAGGATGACTTGGGCACCATGAAGGCAATGCGAGCATCACAAAGATAATGTTGGAACCACGAGGATGGCATGAGAGCCATAATGGTGACATCGGATTCGCGAGGATGATATGAGAGCACAAGCACAAAGTCGGAGTCACAAGAATGGCGTGAGAGCCACAAGTACGACGTTGGAGTCATATAGATGGCGTGAGAGCCATAAGCATGACGTCGAAGTCATGAAGATGGTGTGAGAGCTACAAGCACGACATCAGAGTCATGAAGATGACGTGGACTTTGCGAGGATGACGTGGGAGCCATGAGGACATAGAAGCAATAAAGTTGATATAAGCGTGAGTGCTGCACGAGTGTTATGGAGACAACATGAAGTCGTGAAGATGGGAGTGTGAACCATGAAGACAACGTAAGAGCAATGAAAGTGGCGTAGGCGTTGTGATGTGGCTTGAGGAAGCCAAAGGATTTGTTGCCTTTGCATAGACCAAGTGGAAGGCGTCATCATGACTTCCTTACAACATCCCCCAATATCAGATCCTGAAAGGCGAGGTTGTAGACTTCGCCATCCCATTTTGTTGTCTCAATGGCGGCGATCTGAAGTGTAGGCGGCAAAAAGGACATATGGGGTATTCCATGTGAAGATGGTGTTGTAAGTCCATGGATCACGTTGGAAGGCATTTGTTGGATATAAGGTGCTTATGATGGCATCCATGACAAAGATAATGACTGGTATTTTGTCAATAGGATTTTGTCTTGATGTAGAAAAGAGAGCAGAGCAATGATTATTCAATCAGTGTCCATTCAAATATCCTTCCAACCATAAACACGGATACTAGAGGAAGTGTATGGTCCATTTGGATGGATGCGGAGACAAACCAAATTACAACTGGAAGCCAAATGAGCCCCTTAGTCTCCTTCGGTAGAGCATGCTGCAGAGGAGCGAGCATCTTGTGGTTTGTGGAGCCTGATATTACGACTGGTCAACAAGGAAGTAGTTAAATTAAGCCACGCCTTTGCGCTAGTCGAGCTCAGTAGTAAGCTCGCAGGGGGTTTGAGGGTTTCCCTTGGAAGAAATTTTTTCAAGGGTATTTTTGTAATTTCACTAATATTATATAAAAATTTAGTTGGATTTCCTAAGGTATTTATATTTTTCGTTTTGATGAAAGCGTAAAATCTGTAATTACGAGTTTTCTCTTCATAGTGGAATCAATGTGATTTGTGAATGTACCTCAATCTAGAGGGAATCGCGTAAAATCTCTCTGTCTCTTTGTGATTGTATCTTGTGTTTTGTTTTTTCGATTTGTTTTTTTGTTTCGATTACACCTGTTTTCTATAACGGTTTCAGAGACGGTCTTGAAATCGTAACATGTCCCACCCTAAATCTTCGGAGGAGGGGGAGTGCCTTTCTCCTTATCTTTAGTATATGATTATTTCAGTCAGGGCATTGATGGGAATGCTACAACGCCTCACCTTGGGGAGAAGGGTACATGTGACGCCAAGGATGAAACATGCTTGAGCCATGCCGAGGATAAAGTTGGCTTCGCAAGTTGGATGCTATGTTTTTTTTCTGCTAGCGAAAATGGCTGCGACAATTTGATTCCTTTATCTAGGGAAATGTCATGGAGGAAGTTTGTAGTCAACAAACGATCCTTCGAGATAACATGGCGCCTACGAGTTTGAGATAATGTGAAATTCCCGGATTCATTGATGTCTGATGATGATTCTATTAAATAAATAATAGTTAAATAGGTTAGGTTAACATAAGCACATAAGTAACGTAACTACAACACCAATATGATTCGGTGTATCTCAACTCACTTTATTAATCTTCTACATAACTACTCCTATAATACTTTGAAGGCTTTCAAGTTTTCGAAACCCCACAAATCTACGAATTTCTTGGGGCCACTCTCTTGGTCCGGTTTATCCTCGACTCAACATGTTGCATGTAAGACTTTCCAAGGAGGCGGTGCATGTGACCGTAGATTAGTCCCACTTAAAAGGTGGGGATACCTACAATATTAACAAATATATATATATATATATGTGGATAGTGTTCAATGGCTAACTTTTTGGCAAAACATTTTTTAAAACATGAGTTAGAAGTTTTGGAATGGGCTGATTTTTGGTGAGGATGATCTCTACGGTGAGGAGATCATCCTCACCAAAAATCAGCCCATTCCAAAATTTCTAACCCATGTTTACAAGTTGAAAAATCGTGGACCGTCCATTTTTTGTAAACTGTTTACGATGGGGTTAGAAGTTTTGGAATGGGCTGATTTTTGGTGATGATGATCTCCTCACCAAAAATCAGCCCATTCCAAAACTTCTAACTCAAGTTTTGAAAAATGTTTTGCCAAAAAGTTTGCTAAAAAGTTTGCCATTGAACGTGACCCTATATATATATATATATATTTATATGTTTAGTAACACTTGACTATTGACAACTTCTGTAATGGTTGAAGGAGTATAGACACTTCTCCATGTATATTATACAATCCAGGTGTAGAAACCACTTATATTCGGTATAAATATAATTAATGTTTGAAATGCAAATCTGCCTTACAACCCCAGCTTCGTAAGTAGCCATTTTTTAAGCCCTCTCGCCGCTTTTGTTTTGAAGGGGTGACCCCTTTTTACATGGAATAAAGAGGTTTCCCTGTTATTCATCAATTGCATGAAAGGCATCAAAGGGTTCATCCCATTATCTAATGGTTCATTATTGCTGTATTTTTATTTCTTTTTCACAATTAAATTTCAATTTCGGTTATTTAAAGTTAAACTGTAATAACATATGGGTCTCTGTGAGAAATTTGCTTGCAAATGACTTGTGCATGATCAAGAATCCAAATCCGAGTTGTGTAAGGCATTATAAAACTGATTCTCCCACAATAAGAACTAGACATCACCTAAAATTATAGAATAATGAAGAATGCACACGGTTTTGGTAGGTGAGAATGCACGCGATTTTGGTACACCTACCAAAACCGCGTGCATAAATGACAACTCAAAATTATAATATAGGATTATAAAATTGGTCTCATACCAAAACCAAGTTGACTTGACTGAGTCATCTCATCATGCAAGAGATTTATTTAACTTGGGACATAATTTTTTCTTAACTTACATTTATATGCAAATACACATAATTATATATACAACATCTTTTTTTATCAAAATAATAAATATTTGAAGGGAAATGCTGACATCCAATGTTTCTTTGGACTTCAACAATCTCCAATATTTTAATTTTTTTAATTTTTTTGTCTTGCGTCTCTTGCGGTGATAAATGTAACTAGAAATCACCTAAAATTATAGAATAAGGACGAATGCACGTGGTTTTGGTAGGCAACCGCGTGCATTCATCACAACTCAAAATTATAATATAGGATTATAAAATTGGTCTCATACCAATACCAAGTTGACTTGACTGAGTCATCTTATCATGCAGGAGATTTATTTAACTTGGCACATAATTTTTTATTAACTTACATTTATATTCAAATACGCATAACTATATATATATGGGCCCCGTTCGGCACCCAACCATTTACCCAACAATTTGCCCAACATGTTTTGTCCTACATGAGTTAGAAGTTTTGGAATAAGCTGATTTTTGGTGAGGATGATCTCTATGGTGAGGAGATCTCCTCACCAAAAATCAGCCCATTCCAAAACTTCTAACCCCATCACAAATGGTTTACAAAAAATGGACGGTCCACGATTTTTCAACTTGTAAATATGGGGTTAGAAGTTTTGGAATGGGCTGATTTTTGGTGAGGATGATCTTCTAACTGTAGAGATCATCCTCACAAAAAATCAGCCCATTCCAAAACTTCTAACCCATGTATGACAAAACATGTTGGGTAAATGGTTGGGTGCTGAACATTTCCCTATATATATATAATAAGGTGGAATAAAAGCTAATGGGTCACAACATCATTTTTTGTTAAAATAATAAATATTTGAAGGGAAATGCTAACATCCAATGTTTCTTTGGACTTTAGCAATCTCCAATATTTTAATTTTTCAATAATACCTATTAATTTTTTTGTCTTGTGCCTCTTGCGGTGATAAATGTAAGGATATTTTGATCTTTTGATATTAAATGTTCTTCACTTGTATAATAAAGTTTATTTTTAATTTTTAATTTTTCCTTATCGTGGGTATCGCCACCCTTTAGGTGAGACTAATCCCATGTCACACGCACCACCCCCTCAGAAAGTCCTACTTGCAACTGATTGAGTCGAGGGTCAACTGGGCCTTGGAGGGTAGCCCTAAGGAATTCATTGCTTCATGAGATTTTGAACACGTGCCCTACCCTTCATGAGGATCTTATCAAGGCTCGGTTTGCTCGACTTGACCTAGCCTCCACTTGTACAATAATACTCTTACTTTTAGTGGAAAATACAAAAGTCACAACATTGCACAAATACCAAAATACATTTAACTTTATTACTAAAATACAAAATAATTAAAAGTGTTATTAACAAAAAGCATTAGAAGTTAAGAATGTCCTAATGAAGCATAAGAAGTATGTAGTCCCCATATTTAAATTATTAAAAATTAATTATTTTTAATAAAAAATAATAATATAAAACTCAATTGACTAACCCGAATTTGATGGACTTAGCCAATATTTTAAAAAATGTAGATGAATATATCATATCAAATCTCGAATAAGTCAATGTAATTAAGGACAATCAATTCATCACTTTTCCATCTCTTCCATTGCCCTCATCCTCTACTCGTTCTCCAACTCCATCTCCCTTCAAACTAAAACTCGCTAATTTCTCAAAATACTAACTTGTAATATCTTACAATAATAAGATAATAATATTTGAATTGTTAAAAAATAATTTTTTTACTGAAAAAAATAATTCACTTGACTTAATTTTATAGTGTTGGTTGATATTTTAAAGTACTTTATGTCATATCGGGTATAGGATTATTAACGACTATGTCAATGTGAAGGATGATTCTCAATGATTAACCCATTCGTTTGTGAAGATACCTTGCTGACTCTTTCAAGTCAAAACGGTTTTTAAATCCATATTTAAGTATTCATTCCTTTGTAATCCTATGATATGACATCAGATCAAGTTTTTGGATGCTACAAATTAATGTGATTAGGATCCATTCCAAGGTTATTCAGTAACAAATTACCCACATCACATTAATTTAAATTTTATGACATGGATTGCCACTCCAACTGACGTTTTTGGGAATCATACTTGTTAAAATAAGATTTGGTGGGTAACAAATTTCATAAATTAAGGTTTCTTTAGAGTTGTTGAAACTTTATTGGAGTTTTTCTGTAATAAAAAAGCAATAGTTAAGTCTACCGAATAAATCTCTTAGAAAAAAGAAAAAAAATTGCAACATACTCAGAGTGAAGTAGCATGTACACAGTCATAAATTTTTCCTCCAGACGAAAACTATGCTTTTGTGTACATTTCACATTGACTAATGATAAATGGGTCTTGTTAACTTGTGCCCTGAGGCCACACCTTAAAGTGTAATAAATACACTTTGAAAATTGGATTTTATACCAAAAATACCCTTAAAAAATATTTTTATACTAAACTACCCTCAAATGCTTATTCCCAAGGAGTATTTATTGCCTTTAACGTGTACACATTAACAAAATCCACGATAAACTGACGATCTATGTATGTTCTCTAACGTGGCAGTGCATAGAACCATATATCTTTTTCCTTGTCTATCTCAAAGAAAGAGATTTATGGAATATCCAAGAAAAAGATCTATGATTCTATGCACTGCCAAGTCAGGGAGTGTACAAAGAGCGTTAGTTTATGAGTCTTGATAATATGATCAACCAAGTGGTATACTCAATTGACTCCCTGACATGGATAAATTCGATAACCGTAGATTTGTACGTCACGGGATACACGATTCTCTCGGGATACACTTTTTTATGGGAAAGTGCAATCGTGTATCCCGATGCATATAGACCTACGGTTCTCGAATTTGTCCACGTTAGGGAGTCGATTGAGTATGCCAGTCGTGATAATCTGACTACCCCACGTGGCACACTCAATCGACTCTCCTAATGTAACAAATTCGGAAATAGTAGATCTTTGTGCCTCGGGATACACAGTTATCTTGAGTGTGCCACGTGGGATAGTCAGATTACCATGATTCTAGTTTGTAACGACTCTTTCACACGTCCTTAGAGAATATTTGGCTATTTTCCTTGTTTTTAGTCAGTTTACTAGAAGAACTCTTTTTAAAACACCACTTGCTGCAAATTTCGCAGGATTGAATTTCCAACTTCCACGACTTTTCCATCTCCATCATCCTCACCTCACCTTCTATCTCTTAATCTCTTTAAAGTTGAAACCAAAACTCATCAAATTCTCAAAATCCTAACTTCCACAGTTAGGGTGTCGAATCTCTCTCTCTCTCTCTCATCCATGTGTGGATCAAAAACGAAAACCAACGCAGTGGAGCCCAGCTCAACAGGCTCGACCCCTCGAAGCACTCCAACGCTGGGCTCGACCCCTCGAAGCACTTCAACCAGTTCTCAAAGAACTCCAACTAGATCCTCACAGTACACAGAATCCTTGGGAGGCTCACATGAAACCTTTTCCTACAGAACCGCACTGAGCGCATTCCGTCCAAGCAATCCAACCCGTCTTCAAAGAATTCTAAGCTCACGAGAAACCTTACCTGTAAGAAACGCAGAATCCTCGGCAAGCTCACGAGATACCTTATCCTTCAGAACCGCTCAAAGCGCATTCCATCAAAGCACTCCAAGTCTTCAAAGAATTTCAAATCGATCCTCACAGTACACAGAATCCTTTCCTCCTTGGTTGGCTTACAAGAAACCTTATCCGTAGTAAACACAAAGAGCATTTTTCCTCTCAAACTTCTGAAACACCAGAGTTTTCACATTTTCGGAGTGAAGGCAGAAACCAGGGATTTCAGTCCTTTCCTCATGATTGATGATGGTGGTGAGTTTGGACCTTATGATTGCTTTTACAGTGGTAAAATCAAGAGCTCAGAAGATCCACAAATAAAACTCGATGTTGCTGTTAAACAAGTGGGCAGAAGAGGATTGCAGGCAAGGATTTCAGACCTTGTGATTTTTCTTGTTTTAATCAAAATTCCATAGAAGCATACTTTATATATAATCAAGATATTTATGAAAAAGTGATCAACTTTTGACGTATTAACTATTCTGGCTTACTGTTCATTTTAATTACCCATATGTAAATGATAAAAAATTCAGAGGTCTTTAAAGTGACTATTTTGCAACTATTTTGCAGGTTATAGTGACAATTTTATTGGAAAAATATAGGATTTATCCTAATGTTGAATAAAAGTAAAAGTAAATGTGAAAGTAAGAATTAAGTAATTTGTTTTTAAGTGTAATGTAATATTTCAATCCCACATTGGATGGAAACAACTAAAAAGTGTAATTCTTATATAGAAATTCTTACATAATATAGTAAGTGTGGGAGAGAGATAAGTAAAGCCTAGGCACACATGAGGTCCCATGGGCTCTAAAAGGGATTTGGATTCATTAGTTCGAAAAATCTTAGTGCCTGTGTGCAAGAGGGAGGGAGGGAGGGGGGAGGGGGGGGGGGGATGAGATTTATAGAATTAGAAGTATCTCTCTAAACAGTCATCAAGATTGGTGGAAATTGTGCTTGGATTATGATTATTCGAACAGACACACATGTCTGTAAAGAGTTGTGACGTCTCTTAGAACAGTCATGAGCACTCACGTGAGCACAATTTCCACCAATCTTGATGACTGTTTAGAGAGATACTTCTAATTCTATAAATTCTCATCCCCCCCCCCGCCCCTCCTCCCTCTTTTGCATCATTCAATTTTCGAGATTTTAATTTGTACAATGCCCCTTTTATTTTCAAGAGATTTTTTCGTGTGTCTTTGAGAGTACAAATCACAGTACAAGTTCAATTGTACGTATACACTAGGAGTTTTGCCTTGTACACATATGGAGTATAATATCCTAGAAGACATAACTCGAAAGATTGTTAGCACATCACATGGGCGAAATCTATCTTAAGGTTATTGTGTCCAATACAAACCTCGCTCATTTCAATATTAAAATAGTCTTTTTCAATATTTATAATTTATTTTGTTATTTTATTTCACATAATTTTTTGTTTATTTTCTCTAATCTAACATCATAGATTTAACAAATTTCACTTTAAACCTACAAAATAGTCACTTAGTTCTGATTTTTTTTTTTTAACGAAAACATGATTGTTCACGTTTTGATAATTAAAATGAACAATGAACCAGAATCATAAATAACTCATTTTCAGCTCACAAAATAGTAATTCACCATATCTAATCTTCGAAATACCAAGTTTTCGAAACAAAAAATAAATAAATAATTGCTATAGTTGATGGTGGATCTGTATGGGATAGAGGTGGTTGAAGTGTTTGTAATGGGTAGTTGGTAGTTTGCTTTTGGAGTACTTTTATTTTAGGGTTTATCTTTTGCATAAATTGCATTGACTAGAGTAGGGGTAATCTTCAGAACTTGCGTAGAACAACTCATATTACTCTAATGATGGGCTCTCTTCCTCCAAAAGCAAGTTGGGGCATGATAATGTACCTTCCAAACACTCTCTAATGCATTAGTTAAAATGAGAAATGTAGAAAACAATGGCTATATGCTTCCAACATCCTCCAAAAAAGTCCCTTCCCTCTTTATAGGTCACCCCCCTTTAATGAATCGCCCTCTTTGTAGTTTTTATTTTATTTATTATAGCTAAAATACCCTGCCAAGAAAATTACTGAAAGGACATTACATTGTATTTAAAAAAAAAGGAAAAAAAAAGAGAAGAAGATTAAACTGGATCAGATCAAGGTGTAGAAATTGTTTTCTTCATTGAATTAGTTTATTCTTTAGGATTTTGTTCATTAGTTTGTCTTCTTTACTCATGAATCAAGTCATTCTTTCTCCGAATTTTCGTCATCAATGTATCTCAATTAAAATCTTGAGGTGATCTTATAAAATTGAGGTTTAAAACAATCATTTCGTGCAATGGATAGTGGTAAAAGCTTTTAGATGAGTTTATATACATATTTCAAACTCAAAATCTCTATTTTCTAACAACAAAAAACACGAGGAAAAAAATTAGGATTTTCAACTTTGCATAGGAGAGGGGTAACACTAATGTTCAATTTACATGAGGGGGGTAACACTAACAAATTTTTTTTTAGTCGGTGAAACTCTCATAATATAACACGAAAAGAAAATTATATCATTCTCCGGTAAATTTGATTTTAGTGTTACTCCTACTCATAACCGAAAATCCTGACTTTTTTTTTTTTTTTTCTTACTTTTTGTTGGGAAGTAGAGATTTTGGGTTGAAAATATATGTACAGTAATCATAATCTAAAAGCTTTTACCACCATCCATCAAGGTTTTTAAACTCATCCGAGACCGAGACGTATCGCCCGAGTTAACTTGGTATTGGAGCCCAACGAGACCAACTCACAAAGTGTTATGAGACGACAGCGTATCGTAAGATAAGCGAGTCGTCTCGGACGATATTTTCGATTATCTCAGATGATACGAACGATACGGACGAGACAGTGTAGTAAAGTGTTTAACTCGCGAGTTAAACGAGACGTCTCAGACGAGATTTTCAAAATCTCATTCGAGTTAACCGAGACAAACGAGTTATGCCTCAATCTTCTATTCTTTCACCCCCAAATCAATTTTTTTTTTAATTTTATATTTTTTTGACTTTATTTTTTAATAGGAATCATTTTTGAATTTTTTCAGAAATTTTCAAAATTTTTAAATGGTTAAAACCATTGTCTCAATGTCAAACGAGACGAGATGTATCGTCTGAGTCAACTCGGTATCAGAGCTGAACAAGACGAGACGAGATACCGAGTTTAAAAACCATGCCATCCATTGCACAAAATGATATTTTTTAAGTTATATTTTGCAAGATTCCTTCAATTTTTTAGTTGAGATATGTTAATGGAGAGAATGCAAAAAAGATGAAGGGATGGGGTATTATTTAACAAAAATCCCAAAATGATGATGTGATTTAGTAAAGAATCCTAATTGACAGCAAGTCTTTAGGGAATCTTTGTTGGGATCCACTAGTATTGCAAAGCTAGTTGTCCAGTTGCTTGAGAACGCAAGGGAAATAACCATTACACTTGAAAAAGAGAGGAGATTTTAGAAAAAAAAAAATTGCTCACAGAATCTGGGATCCACCAATAACAATTCGCATTACAAATAGACCCCCATCTCAATAGAAAAGACAACACACACACTTAAATTCTGAACACTTTAACACCACAAAAATGTGAAGACAAGAATACCATAAACTTCCTGAAGAGACTGTTCCTCCCCTTTGAAAATTCTATTATCATTTCATTCCAAATACCTTGGCACATGGCAAAAGGAATAAGATTCTATCGGATCCTCTATATATAAGGGTTATGGAATTCATATGATTTCTTTGCACCTGAGGAAATTTATACTCAATTGGTCTCATCATTTAATGAATTATTTTTACTAATTGTAACGATTGTAAAAGACTGCACATCGGTAAGCTCTCTTACTGACTCATCCTTTCATGTACATTGATCAGGGCCTAGAAAAAATCGTTTCTAAGGCTCGAGACTTTAAGGCAAATTCTATAATAAATCCCCTAAATTGACATGATGCATGCATAATTCCCATTTATGCATTATTTTCGTATTTATTATGGTTTGGGTCTAATTAAGGTCATTTATTTGTGACAAGTCAAAAGTATGAGAAGCAAAAGGGATAAATTTGGGAAGTTGCAAGAGTCCACTGCATTTCAGAGTCCAGAAGAAGAATCCAATCGAAAACTCTGGTCCATTAGGCCTATAATGGCCGCGGTGGTGAATTACAAATTGCGATTGTGCTGATGTGTTGTTTTTGCAAAAGAGCTAACTAGGGTTTGATTTTGTGGCTATCATGGGGATTTTTGATTAGAGATAACCCCAGTTATCTCTATAAATACAGACCAAAACCAGAGCCAGAGGATAATCTCTTATCTCATCTTTCCCTCTCTCCCTTCTTAGTTTTACTTTTTAGTTTTAATTTTAATTTTCAATTTCTTTCTTTCCAAGCATAATAACCAGAGGAGGAATAAGCACTCTCAATTCAAGATCAATAAAAGCAGATAACTTCTATTCTCTATTGTTCTCTTTTATTTTTTCTTTTACTGTTCTTGCAATGATCGTGGCTAGACCCTCCATTTGAGAGGTCGATGAAGCCAGAGCAAGATATTCTTATTGCGGTTAATTTGTGTTTGTGTTTTGTGCTCTAATACTTTTATGTGATGACATTTTAATAATTGATCTGCAGATTTATCTTAAAATATATTCTGATATTAAGGATCTAGATTTAGATTAGTTCCAGATAAATCATGCTTTGTTTAGGATGTTTTAAGTGGTTCTCATGATTTTGTTTATCTAATATTCATCATATCTTCTTAATCTATTATACGTGCTCAAAAAGGAATGATCCTCCGATCCAACAACATTAAATTGGTTGTTGGGTGGAGATAAAAGAATCAAACATAGATAATTGAATAAGATTGATTCTTCTTGGTGGATTCGACTGATATAAATCTGTTTATATCTATGACTTCAAGTTTGCTATTTTGTTTTTTGTTTTTTTTTGTTTTTTTTTGTTTTGTTTTTGATTAGTTTAATCTTTAACAAATCATTTTCAATTGATTACTTTACCTTTGATCATTTAAAGTTTGAATTTGAATCAACGTTGTCTCTGTGGGTTGATCATTTCTTGCCAAGATTTATTTTATTTGTTTTGTGCTATTTTATGTGATAATCTCCAAAGAACATACATGGATCAATATCTTTAGGTTATTTATGAAAATTTCTTTTTTCCTTTGAATTTTTGACATCTTTATGGAAGGGTGGGCATTGATTTTACATCAAGGATTTGCAAGTCTACAATTAAAAAATAAAAAAGAAGAAGTAAAGTTGGATTATGCCTTGTTGCTCTAGAGAAAAATTTGTTATAATATTGGATATTTTAAAAGACAACTAAGTCAATGTGAAGGGCAATTCACAATGAATAATCCATTCGTTAATGAAGATATCGAGATGACTCTTCTAAGTCAAACGATTTTAAAAATCATTTGGGTCTTCTATGTTTATAGAGATGCTATTGGCACCCCAACTTTTATTGACTACATCCCAATTTCTTAAATTATTTATCATGCCTAATTAAAAATTAAAACACATCATTTGAACATTACAAAAGTTTGGTTGAAGTTATTACCACAACATTACAAAGCCTTATTAAACATTCAAACTTCAACAAATGTTGTTTACAATTAGGATTAGGCTCATATAAAATCCTAAATCTAGGCAATAGAAATCTAAAGAGAGAGAGAGATTCTATTGGCACCCAATTTTTACTTATTTTGTTGGAAAGTTGGGTACTGATTTCAATGAAAGAGAGAAAAGAAAATTGAAAAAGTTCCTGATTCCGATATTGGATGCAATAGAAAATACTTAATTGTAAATTAGAGATTGAGGCATGCACGAAGAACTATTCTAAAGTGAATTCTGCACCTACTACGGTATCACAATTTGTAGGCATTCGCTTTCTAGGATATAACAACCCACATTCCAAGGGAGTAATCCAATCGGAACGTAACTTTGAACTTGACTAACTTGTGTGCTCATGGCGGCTAAATAGTGAGTAAACAAAGATGAGAGAATTGTATTGAAATTCAACAAACATCTTCGTTCTATAGTTATTTAGAACATACACTAATACCAATGTTTTAAAATAAAACAGACCTTCACGCGCACCACGTGAGGTTTAAATCCAAGATTTGCACCCTTCCCTCGCACGCACGTCATATGTGCTCACACGCATTAAGGTTTTCAGATCAATAGATCTAATCAAATCCCAATTAAAATCTTGGGTTTTCCTCTTTGGTCTCATGTGTGCGCATGAGCCCACCCACTCTCTCTATTAACTTTAAAACTGATAGAAATACAATCTTATAAGAATTGCAAATCAACTCTACTCCTAATCGATGTAAGACTAAAATAACATAAGACAAAATTTACAACACTCAATTAAAGCAAAAAAAGTTGAAAGTAGGATTAGGTTTTTACACTAAGATTAATACTCAAAGAATATTAAAGGATTTTCAAATTCAACCCTCTAAAATTCCAATAATTTTTACTTATTCTTTGTCGTTGACTTATTTCTTTTAGGGTGAATCTCCATTTCGTGCGTTAAAAATGATGAAATTTTGATTTTGGTATACTATTCATTTTAATTCTCAAAACATGTGTTTTTCAATGAATTCGTTATTTTTATAATTTACGAATTTGTTGATAAAATATTAACGATTTTGCTTTATCAACGATCTCGTTGTTAATTTATCAACGAATTTTTTAATATAAAAGTGACAAATTCACTGGAAAAGTGTGTTTTGGAAATTAAAATGAATAATGTATGGAACCGGAATTTAGACATAAGTTGTGCACATTTTAAGAAAAATTCCTTTTTATTTTAATTGGAATGTAATAAGTAAAAGTTGTGTTGCCAATAACATCTCTCTATTATTTTTAAACTCCCACTTGGTGCAAATTTCGCGGGACTGAGCTCCCAACTTCCATGACTTTTCCATCCCTTCCATCTCCCAATTCCTTACCTCATCCTCCCATCTCCAAATCTCTTGAAATTTGCAAGCAAAACTCATCAAATTCTCATAATCCTAACTTCTATAGTCTCTCTCTCTCTCTCTCTCTCCTCTTCATCCATGTGTGGATCAAAAACGAAACCCACCGCAATGGAGCCCAGCTCAATTAGCTCGAAACCCCGACGCACTCCAACCTGGCGTCGAAGAACTCCAATTCGATCCTCACAGAACACAGAATCCTCGGAAACCTCACGAAGCACCTTTTCCTTCAAAACCGCACGAAGCGCATTTACCTCTGAAAAATCTCAAACACCCAGAGTTTTCAAATTTTGGGAGCTGGAGGAAGCAACCAGGGATTTCAGTCCCTTCCTCAAGATCTATGATGGTGAATTTGGACTTTATGATGGCATTTACAGGGGTAAGATCAAGAGCTCAGAAGATCCACATAACAAACTCGATGTTGCTGTTAAATTTGTGGAAGGATTGCAGGCAAGGTTTTTTCCTCCTTTATACAATCTAACGCCGAAAAGCAGAAATTTTGCATCCATATACCAAGTTTCTATTTTGGAAAAAAAAACTGCAATAGTTGATGGTAGATTTATATGGGAGAGAGGTGGTTCTAAGATTGGGTAGTTGGTAGTTAGCTTTTGGAGTACTTTTCTTTTAGATTGCATCTTTTACATAAATTTCATTGGCTAATTTTCAGAATCCTCTCCCTTAGATATGTTCTTCTTTGAATTGGATAAAAGGGATACTTGTATCAGGACAGAGGGATGGGAGGCTGCAGTCATGATAACCAGATCGGGTTCAAGACCCAATCAATATGTAGGTCCTAGCTTGTGATCGCTGCGGAGGCTTTTTCGGGCTTCCACTCCTCGAGATTCATTTAAGTCTTCTGTGATGAACTTTGTTGTGATCCTATGCTTGATTCGCCCTTGAAGCTGATTCTTGCTAATGATCCCAAAGGTAGTTTCTGCAGTGGCTGAAGGAGAGGAGTGAAGAAGGAGGCGTCCCTGTGTTGCCCACCAATGAGTCTCCGATGATTAAGTTAGTAACAAAGAAATGATCTCAAAGAAGAAGAGTTGATGAATATGACGAACAAAGAGATTTCAGAGAGTTGAGAGGGGTTTTTATAGCTGAGATTCCTAGGACAGGTGTCACCACGTGATAAGTCCACATCACTCACCAACTAGCTGTTGAGTTATTTGGGGGCCGATGACTTTGTCCTTGGGGATTGTTCGCACACCTCATTAATACTCCTGCTTGACTTTGATTAGTAGTGTTTTAGTGTTTTTAACATGAGTTGGTGAGATATCACAGTTTGGAGGTAGTTTAGTCAGAAAATGTATTTTCTAAGTACTTTAGGATATCACATTAAATGCATGGATTTGGCTGGGAGGAGAGCTCAGATCTACTTAAATTCCTTGTTTTATTATGTTGGATCCTCTCAGACCGAGCTAGATGTAGATTCGAGCCGAGACTAGGTTAGCTCCTCTTTTGATTGCCTTAGATCCATCTTGACTAGCTGAGAAAGGTCTGAGCTATGGTTGGACCTAGCTCACTTTTGTTGCCTGAGTATTAGACTCTTACTGATCTGAGGGTCTAGTTCCTTTCTTCGATGTAATAAACGGGGTGTGGTGGAATCCAAGGACTCGTGTGGTGATCTTGAGTAGGACGTAATTTAAGATATGTACAAGTCGGGCTCAGTTTGAGATACAAGGTATCACCAGGTCCAAGGACACATGTCTTAATATCATGTGGGGACAAAAATGGTCTCCACAATCACCTTGGCTAAGAATTGGTGTGGTTGAAAAAAGGGAGTTTTAGCATACCCCTGCAAAATTAGCGATATTATTATGGATACCCCTTACAAAATGCACACCTCTTACCAAAAGTTAGTGTAACTTTGTAATTTTTATTTTATTTTATCTATAATAATTAAGATACCCTCCCAAGACAAATGACTAAAAGGCCATTACATTTACTTTTAAAAGGCAAAAGAAGAAAAAAATGAAAATGGATCAGATCAAGGTGTAAAGTTGGTTTTCTTCATTGAATTAGTTTATTTTTAAGGGTTTTGTTCATTAGTTTTTCTTCTTTACTAATGAATCAAGACATCATTTCTCTATGTGGATGATACAAAATGAGAAGGGTCCATATAATGATGATGTGGACCTAACATGGACATGAGGACAATGTGACATCCTTCCATTGTTTTGTGAAGTCACCGATGCCATTAGAGACAACATGGGAACGTCTAGTTGGACGTCGTGATAGGATGGCAACACTTATCTTGGAAGTTGTGATAGGATGTGCAATGAGAGAGAAATTCATGTCTTCTTGTCCAACAGCTAATAGGAGAAGGACACATCTCAACCAGAAATTGACCATTAGGAGGAGATGATGGGGCGATGGGTCGTTGGAATGTTATGGATAGGGATATTTTCAGAAAGCTATAAATACCCCCTTTCAAATGGGGAAATGGACACGATTTTCGATAGTCTTATCCATTGTAATCAATCATAGTACTTGGACCCAAATACACTCTGCATTTTTATCATCAACGTGTCTCCTTTAAAATCTTGTAAAGTCAAGATTTAAAAACAATCATTTTGTGTAATGGATGGTGGAAAAAGCTTTTAGATGAGTTTATACACATATTTCAAACTCAAAATCTCTATTTCCTAACAGCGGAAAAAGGAAAAACATTAGGATTTTCAATTCTGCACAGAAGAGGGGTAACACTTTTAAATTTACAGGATGGGGGTAACACTAACTTTAATTTTGTGTCAATGAAACTCTCATAACATAACACGAAAATAAAATGAATATCATTCTCCTGTAAATTTAAAATTAGTGTTACTCCTACTCAGAACTAGAAATCTTGAGTTCTTTTTTTTTTCCTTTCTTTTTTTGTTGGGAAATGGAGATTTTGGGTTGAAAATATGTATAGTAATAGTAACTTTTTCTATCATCCATTGTACAATATGATGTTTTTAAGTTCTATTTTACAACATTCTTTCAATTTGTTTTATTGAGGTATGTTAATGGAGAAAATGCAAGGAAGATGAATGAAAGATGGGGTATTCTTTAACTAAAATCCTAAATGATGATATGATTTAGTAAACAATCATAATTGATAGCAAGTCTTTAAGGAAACTTTATTGCCTTCCACTATTATTGCAGAACTAGCTATTCTTTTGCTTGAGAACACAAGGACAATAACTATTACACTTGAAAAAGAGAGGAGATTTTGTGCTTATCTTATTTGGACATTCATTTTTCTGAGAAATATATCTTATCATTTTTCCCTACACGCATTCGACCTTTTCTTCCTTAGGATTACAGGGAATGGGTGAGGGAAGCAAATGTCCTTGGGATGGTGGAGCATCCAAACCTTGTCAAATTCGTGGGGTATTGTGCTAAGGACTTCGTGCGACTTCTGGTATATGAATATATGCCCAACGGAAGCGTGGAAGACCATTTGTCGACAAGGTTCTCTATACCTCTTTCATGGGATATGAGGTTGAGAATAGCCCAAGATGCAGCTCGTGGCTTAACATACCTCCATGAAGAAATGGATATTCAGGTAGTCCATTTTCTTTTCCTTTTAGTTTGTGTTAAAGGATTTAAATTTAATCCATATTTCAGATGGCTGATAATATATATTAGATGTATGGGTAGCGTTCGGCAAACAATGTTAGGGGGACAATGTTGGGAGACAAAATTTGTCCTATATGGCTTAAAAGTTTCGGATTAGGCTGATTTTTTGTGAGGATGATCCTTAAAAAAAAAAAAAAAATCAGCCCAATCTGAAACCTCTACCCCATCAAAAGTGATTTACAAATTAACAATAAAAAATCGACGGTCCATAATTCTAAACCACTTTTGATGGGATTAGAAGTTTAGATTGGCTGATTTTTTGTGAGGATGATCTCTATTATATTCCTTTTGTATCTCCAACTCATTTAGATGGTGAACTCTTATTCCACACACTTATGAGACGTTTATTGGGCCATCTTGGGTGTTTTTTTTTCTTGGTTGAATACCAATCCATCAAATTAGTGTAATGGTCTTCTAATCAATCGCATTCTTTTAGATAGTTAAAATGGGAAAGTTGTTGAAAATTATGTGCTTATGTCCTCAAATTCATGTCATATTCTCATAATCTCTTTTTTTTTTTTTTTTTTCTAAAAGAGTGAAATTCATGTATTTATGGTTTTTTCTAGAAATTCAATTTTTTTTATAGATAAAAGAAATATATTGATGCCATCAGTTTTGGGACACATTGAACGTGCTAGTCAATAGAGTTCTATTAGAATAGGTTTCTTTATTTTGCTTAGAATTTCTATTTGTTTAGGATTGTGTTACAGCAAGAAGTATATTTGTTTTAGAATTCTATATTTCTTATTTAATTAGGATGTTACTTTCTTAGCAGCTAGGAGTCTTATTTTAATTGTAAAAGAACCGCGTATGGGTCATTGTTAGGTGAGTTTTTAATGTTAAGGAATAAACAAATAGTTGTTGTGTTACGAAGTCCTTCAAGACTTACTTGGGCATGATCCACGAGCGTGGACCCTCTTTCTTCTTCTCTTCTCTATACCCTTTCATCTTTGTCTATAATTCTTTGGGCTGCTATTCGTTGCAGATTTTTTTATTATTATTGTGTGCTGCATCATATATTGTAGAAGAAAGGAGATCAAGGAGACCTACCAATCCAACAAGGGAATTTACACTCAATTGATCTCATCATTTAATGGATAGTTTTTATTAATTTCTTCGAATGTAAAAGTCTGCACATTGATAAGCTTTCTTACTGACTCTTACTTTCATGTACATGGGATCGATATATATCTCTAGGTTATTTATGAAGTTTCTTTTTTTTTCTTTCTTTCTTTGAATTCTTCATATTTTATGGGTGGGGTGTGCATTGATTTTGCTAAATTTTAAAGTTAATTTTCTAGAAGTCTTGTTTTCTTAAGGGTTGTAGTAAGGGTATTTATGTAATTTTGTATGAGCCCTACTTCACTTGTGTGGTTGACACATGTCAGTTTCTCTCTTTTCTCTACCTCATCACTTTTTCCCATTTACTTTTCTGGAATCTCCACCTTTATTGATGAACCCCATTACCATCAATTGTCTTCATTTTCCCATGCAACCAACCTTAAGTCCCAATGCATTTTCGTTTTCCAACTTGAACCCTCTAGAAAATCCCTTGAAACTTCTTGAACAAGCAATCTAACATCCTAGAAACTTCCTCCACCACTTATATATACATGTAGGGAGTCTCATTCACAACCAAGTCCTGGAAATAGCCTTTGAGAAGAGAGAAAGTGAGTAAGATACCATCAACACTCCAAATTCGATATCTTGTACAAGTGGAGGTCCCATTTCCAACTTGTAAAGTTTCTTTTTGAATTAACTTAGTAATTCTCTTTTCATTATTTTTAATTGTTGTTCTTCTTCTTGGTCATGAGTCTTGGGCTGTATTTCTACACTATTTGAGAAGCGGAATTCTGAAAATTTAGATTTTGTCTTTCTCCATAGATCTTACATTAAGGGTTTGCGGACCTTCAATTAGAAAAAAATTAAAATTGTATCATGCCTCAATGTTCTTGAGCAAAATGATGGTGTGGGAGTTGTTCGGTATGACCATATGGGTAGAAGTCAGATTTATGTTGTTGTAATGTTCTCAGTTATGCTGTGTTTAAAAAATATGACACTTCGTATTGTTTGTCACAGATCATCTTCAAAGATTTTAAAGCTTCGAACATAGTTTTAGATGACCATGGGAACGCAAAGCTGTCAGACCTCTGGATGGCCAGGTTGTGCCCATCGAAAGGACTAACTCATGTCTCAACAGCGGTATGTCTATTAGAAATGACAGATTATAAATAAGTAATATGCACCTACTGCTTTATCCAAAATTTGTAGCTATCTATGCTCACTCCTATACTGGGTGGGTTTGTTAACCAACCAACTACTCCAAAAGACCGATCTGTTGGAGAGGAGGAGAACTATGAATATAAGAGGGTCACAAGGCTAAAGTATGGTATGACACACCCGACAGTGGAGGAAAATATACACTCAACACTTCCCCTCACCCATAAGGGTGGAAAAATTTGAACCCGTGACCTAAATACGTAGTTCTCTGACACCATGTTAGCCAACCAAATACTTGAAAAGAGTACCAATCTATTGGAGAACTATGAATATAAGAGGGACACGGGGCTTAACTGGGGTATGACACACCCGAGAGTGGATGAAAATATACATTCAACAGGTTGGCCATTGGACAGCTTTCTACCTCAGATGTATCTAAGGAAAATCAACCAGGACAAATGATACTTACAATCCAATCTATGGAATTTTTATAGTTTTTTTTGACGGGCATAAAGGTAATTATGAGGACCCCTGCACTTCCCTTTAATTTGATGTATAACCCTGCCTTATGTAAAGCATATGTACATTCTTTATCATTTGGAAATGAGATTGTCCTCAACAAATTCTGCCACTTGCTTTCAATGTTTGTAGCATGTTTTTGTGCCAAGCCCTCAGAAGATATAACAATGTATTTGCTGAAAATCCTGAAACAGGTTGTAGATACCGTCGCATTCGCGGATCCCGAATGTATAGAAACTGAAAACCTAACAACGAAAAGTGATGTGTGGTGCTATGGTGTCTTCCTCTACCAACTCATCACTGGTAGGCGCCCACTAGAACTAAACCGCCCCAAGAGAGAACAAAAGCTCTTGGATTGGATCAGACTTCCTACGTCAGACACGAAGAAGGTCCAAATGATATTAGATCCGAGGCTAGAAGGGAAATACTCCCTTAAGTCTGCAATAAAGCTGTCTATTGTGGCAGATCAGTGTTTGGTGAAGCATCCAGAGGAACGACCCAAGATGAGTGAGGTGTTGGAGATGGTGGAGGAGATAGTGTAGGCAATATATCGGGAGCCACCTCAACGTGTTCCTTTGTAATGCTCAAAGGATATTACACAATTCTCTACATATATTGTACAGTGTAGATGCAGAGAACAATTATGTACAAGAATATAAAACATCATTAATGTACAAATAACAAATCCGCTGTTTTATGGACTCCCATTACAATTGATATATCAAGATGATTATAGAATCCGAGTTTTCATTGTGTGTGTGTGTGTGTGTGTTTTCATAATGGTTTCCATTTGGGTTATTAGTAACAAGTTAAATTAATTGCAATAAGATATGGGTCTGAGAAATTAGCTTACAAACGAATTGTGCAAGATCTAGAACCCGATTCTTGCTCATAAATTTATTCTAGAATCTGATATTATGTTTTGGTTTGGAGTATAAAACTGATTCTCTCATAATCAGAACTAAAAATTGGTTAAAATCATAAGAAATGCAGGGGTCAGGATCCGTTTCTTACAATGTGCTTGTATTTTTTTGGATGTTTTTTAAGTTTCGTGTGTAAAAATATGATCTGCAAAATGAGATTTTAATTCTAGATACTGAAATCCGTTCTAGAAATGAGTGTAGCCAACAAGATAATGAAAACTGCAAATCATTTTCTCTATTCTGATTTTGACAATCTAGAATCAGAATCTTGTTAATTGCATTTTCTTGGTTAGCCAAATAAAATGAGGTATTAAGTAAAGAAAAAAGTTTATGCATTGGTTGGTAGTAGGACGGTTTAGGTTCGGGTTGGGTCCAGCTGCATCAATACACGACCCGATTGCTAGTTAGGTAAAAAATTGGGCTAAGTGCAAAACCAAGTTGGGGGATCGGGTCTATCAGGGACTCGGGTACTAGACCAGTTAGATGGTGAAAAGTTTTGCTCCTTGTTAGCAATTTGGAATACAGCAAAAATTCGATTTGTGAAAAATTCAAGTTCTATTCAATTTTGGATTACAAAATTTCAGTCAAAATTTTGATAAATGGAAAATATGCAACATATGCATTTCAAAAATTTGGTAATATGATAGTGATGTTAATAGTTATGGTGATGATGAAATTGGTGATGGTAATAATGATGGTGGTGACAATGAGAGCATTGAAGTTATTGTTCCATTGGTTTATGAAAGAAGATCAAAGTCA
Organism: Akebia trifoliata; assembly: GCF_017979445.1. Lineage (NCBI taxonomy): Eukaryota > Viridiplantae > Streptophyta > Magnoliopsida > Ranunculales > Lardizabalaceae > Akebia > Akebia trifoliata. Next base: position 25,434,783 of record NC_141389.1, read on the forward strand.
AAGGATAAATCATCAATTTGGAAAATTAAGATATAATCTCAAATAAATGTAGAGGGCCATGTCATTGGTTTTTTAAATATAAAAGAGACATTTGTCACGTAAAAAGGTGGATTCCTCAAAAATTTTGAAGCATGCATAGTGCTTCAAAGTCGATTTGTGGTATACGTCACAACTTACAAGTTTACACTTTGCAACACATAACAAGTTATAATAACATTTTTTTTTTCACCAAGTTTTATAAAAAGTTGTAAAAAAAACTTATTTAATTCTTTTTTAAGTTAAAATGCGTGAATTATTCAGAATAATTCAATAATTCAATAATTCAAAAAATAATAATTTCATTGAAAAAAATATAAAAAATTTGTGAATTTTTCAAGAATTAAATGGGAGATTGCTAAAAAGGGTTTTGCCTATCGGAGCCTGGTCCGGTTCATGCCCTTGGACAACCCAAGCTAGAAATAATGTTTTAAAACCCGAATGGATGATCAAACAAAATTTTTTGAAGGCGGTCTAGGTTTGTTGGTGGTTTAATGTGGTTGGATTGGTTTACATTTAATTATTTATTGAGAATTAGAAAAATATTCCCTTTCTCCTAAATTACACTCTTCTGTTTTCTTTAAGGATAAAACACTACATCAATCATAAGAACAGATGGTTCAACATTCCTAAAAAAAGAACAAAAATTAAAATCTGGTGGTTCATAAGCTGAACGAATATTACAACAAATTCTGATCGGACTTTGTTGGACCAATGGTTATTTCTAAAACATCAGTAAAAAAATCTTAGTCTTCTCCAGGTCCCTCCAACTCATTTAGGTTGCATGGAGCAAAGGACCATGTAGAATCCATTGGGTTTGGTGATATAAACCGTCACATCATTTTTGTTTCTATGTGGAGTACTTTGGTATTTTCATTCATTAGTTTATGAGAAACAAAAGGGTTCCTACACGGTAGTTATGGTCCATACTCTCAAAAAGGATTTTTTCGTTGGTGGAGAGTGTGAGAAAACATTGAGTTTCTATTTATTTTTTTTCTCTTATAAAACCTATAAGTTCAAGGTTCATGAAGGTGGTTATTACATTGTTATTATGGGTTTGTGATAATGGGAGTGAGATCGAAATGTCTTGTTTGGATTTATTAAAGGTGGTATAGAGATTTAGTGGGTTTCACCAAAGTGTTGGAGGTAAATATAAACCTCCATTGTTGTTAGATCTTCCTTGATTGGTGCATTTTTTTACTTGTCGACTTACCCGTGAATATTATAGGTGAATCACATATATCTTGTGTGGCGGTTGTGTTTTTTTTCTCTAATTTCTTTATTATTTTACTTGCATTTACTTTGCGACACATTATTGGGTTTGGTTGTTGGAGTTGATTGATTTGTCATTAGAAGGGATTAATTTCGATAATCGATTTTTGTGTGTTACTAGGATCTAGTCACAAAATAACCTGAATCAAAGTCCTCATTTGGGTCATGTGGACTGTCATATCATTGTCCAAGTGACACTTCATATATCTATATTAGATTTGAAAAAAAAAAATCCAACAAAAAAAAAAGTCCTCTTAATCAAATCTAGGATTTAAAAAAGGACGGTCATTAAACTCCTAAATTTAAATTTTAAATCCATAATTGTGAAAAGGTGTTTTTTGTCAAGTTTTTGTCTTATAAAGGTCATGAAATCTTTGTCTACATCCATGTGACCGCAAATCATGTTTTTGGGTGTCACATAGGTGTTTGGTTCACGTAGATAATTGATCATTTGGTCCATGTACATATAAGGAATGTTATCGCTCAATGCTTCAATAGCCAAACTCCTAGCCAAAATCCTGGACAAAGTTTTGTTTTTTATGATCTAAAAGTTTTGGAATAGGCTGATTTTTTGTGAGGATAATCTCTATGGTGAGGAGAACATCCTCACAAAAAATCAGCCAATTTTGAATCTTCGAACCCCATGAAAATTATTACAAACTAACGGTTAAAAATTGACGGTCCACAATTCTTCAAATTATAAACTAGAGTTAAAATTTTCAGAATGAGCTGATTTTTTAATATGGTCTCCTCACCATAGATATCATCCTCGCAAAAAATAAGCCCATCCCAAAAATATTAGTTTATATAAAACTAAACACTTTGTCTAGGAATTTGGTAAAAGAACGCTACAGTGTTGTGGGAAATAAACCTTTCATCAAGCTATAATGTTATGGGACCCAGTTTATTTCCTTAAATTTTCAGCTCCTCTAATTTTACTATATTTTCTCTTCTACCCCTTTAATCTACTTTATTATTTTTTATCTTTTATCCATTTAATCTCAAATTTTATTAATAGTACCCCTAACTCTATTTTTTTCCATTTTTAAAGAGAATGCCCCCTCCTCTAACTTTATTATATTTTCTCTTTTATCCCTTTAATCCATTTTATTGTTTTTAATCTCTTACCCATTTAATTTCATTTTTTTTTAATAATACCCCTTCCATCAAGTTACAGTTTCTTAGGATTCACTTTATTTCATTTATTTTTCACCTCCCATAATTTTATTATATTTTCCTTTTTAATGCTTTAATACATTTTATTATTATTTTATCTATAACCCCTTTAATTTGAAATTTTTTATTATAACAGATTTTTGAGTTAAACCTCCCATCAAGTTATAGTTGCAGAATTTATAGTCGAACAATTAAAAAATAGAGTTTCATTTCGCAAGACAATGAAAAAGGCTATTGAATTAACGGAACAAGTGGATACAAAAGGAATTCAAGTACAAATTACGGGGCGTAATGACGGAAGAAAAAAAATTGCACGTGTCGACATGGGACTCACTTTATTTTCTTTATTCTTTACATCTAATTTTACTATATTTTCTCTTTTATTCCGGTAATCCACATTATTCTGTTTCATCTCTTACCACTTTAATCTCAATTTTTTTAATCATTCCCCTTCTATCTAGTTATAATTATTTGGGATCCACTTTATTTCATTTATTCTTTACCTTGTATTTCTTCTTTTAACCTTTTAATCCACTTTATTATTTTTCATATTTTACCCCTTTAATCTCTATTTTTTTTAATAATAATACCCCTCTAACTCTTTTTTTTTTTTTTTCAATTTTACCCTTTTAACTCGAAAGATAATGCCCCATTATCTAATTTTATTATATTTTCTCTTTTATCCTTTTAATCCACTTTATTATTTTTCATCTCTTACCCCAATTTTTTTTAATAATACATTTTCCATCAAGCTATAGTTTTTTGGCACGCACTCTATTTTATTTAATCTTTATCTCCCCTAACTTTACTATATTTCCTCTTTTACTCATTTAAACAACTTTATTATTTTTCATCTTTTATACCTTTAATCTCAATTTTTTTATAATAATAACCCTCCAACTTTACTATTATTATTATTATATAAAGAGGGGGGGGGGGGATTGTTAAAATAAAGTATTTTAATACTTGTTGGGTGATATTTTTGAACCACCAAATATCTCAATGGCATTCTTGAGATTCCATGCGGATGAGATCTTATATCTCTTCTATCGAAGATCACATTGATTAGATGATCTACCATTTTAACCACCAAATTTTCCATAGCTTGTTGTTTGTATTTTCAGATGCTTGGCAAGAAAGAGTGATCTCTAATAGGGCCCAATGCTAGATGCTTTTGAATCCAAGAACCAACGAAGTTACGACCATAGTTAGTAATTCTCTGAATAATTCGTGAATTATACTCAAAATTTCCAAATGATTCACAGAACGATTAAAACTTCCATCCAATTCAATTCCTATTAAAAAATCTTGACATTTTAAACCTTTTGAATCATACGATTTATTTTTTTCCCGAATTAAACAATACTTTTTGCAAAGAGAGTTAAAAACACAAATTAATTCATATTTTTATAATAAATTTTTTTAAATCTCAATATCCATGTATTTTCATTATTTTCTCTTTACACTTAAATGTTTCATCATTAGGCAATCACTAATTGTTAATTGTTATCGCACTAATCATTGTTTATTATCGAATCTCACAATTATCAATCAACAATTATTTTTTTTCACTCATTTTACATATCTTCTCTCTCCACTCGGATTTTTTGAACATGAATATTGGTAACTCAATTAATTCAGATCATATGTGCTTTGCATTATGAAAATTTGTGTTAATAGTATGACTAATCATAAGAAAAAAAAAATGTTCTTCGTTTAACTTTCTTCTATATATGCTTTTAAAACATATATGAGTAAAGGTATCTTAGTTTTATTGATTTGTAATAAGGTTGAAGTGTTTGATTATGTGCATAAAAATATTATATGTTCTTAATTTACTAAGGATGAGTTCAAAGATGAAGGGTACTTATGATGATTTTGAAAAATAAAATATAAAAATAATAAATCTTAAAAAGATTGGGGAGTTTTTTAAATATTGGGATGAGTATATGAAAATTTGAATATGCATGCACACAAATTTTTGAAAGGGTTTGTAGAGTACTGAAGTAGAATTATACCTGAACCATTTTCGTATCATATTTTTGCTATTATTCAAATTTTTGGCTGGATTTTTAAATGAACTACTGAATGTTTATTCCAAATCATACTCGAATTAAGCCCGTAACGATTTTTTTTTTGAACACCTAATTGCTAACTATGGTAACGACTTAAATATATTGTGCAATAAAAGCATAGATCATATACAATATGTTAATTGTTAGCACATTTAACTATAACCTATCAACTTGCAAAATTTTAATAAATTTACAAAGGGGCGGAGCCAGGATTTTCTTGTAATGGGGGCAAACTATCATTAGCTGTATAGTTGAAGAACTTGAATAGGGGGAGTTGAGGGTGTGGGGGCAAAAATTAGAGGGAGATGAAGGGTGTGGGGGCAAATGAGGAGAGAGATGAGGGCATGGGGACAAATGGAACATATAATTAATTGAAAATATAGGGGTGTTTCAAAGTTCTGTGGGGCAATTGCCCCCACCAGCTTCTTACTAGCTCTGCCCCTGAATTTACATATCATACACCACAAAAGATATAGACACGCCATTGTTCTTTTCTAACTCTTTGCCTTGGGTCGAGTTCCAATAACTTGTGAGAAAACACATGATCTCTATTGTGTAAATACAAAATCCAACGGCTGAGATTTTTACATATCCCCATAACATACATCTCATAGGTACTTATCTCAAGGATAAATCTCAATCATTGAATTTTTTTATTAAACGGTTGAGATCGTGTGGTTTTTTTAATGAGTCATTATTCATGGGCATTGGGTCCGGACCCCAATAATTATAGTGATGTGACAATAATGGAGAAAACGAATAGGTATAGGGAAGAAAAAATGAAAAAGGATTCCTGGAAATTATTTTAATTTTATATTTAATGCTTTGTAATAAAAAGGTGGCATGGAAATATAAAGCTCAATACACCACTCGAAAGGTCTCCCAAGATCTTGACAACCATATCAATATTATGTCAAGGTCCGACTACGCATGATGAATCCCAATTATTAAAATATATAAAATCAACAATGATAAGGTATCGTCAAGATATGTATAAATGGGTTTTTTTTAATAATATATCCTTAAAATTTAATTTCTTTTCACATAAAAGAAGAGTCGTGTTATATTGACTGTGTAAGACATTGCGACACTGTGCTAGCGTGGAGGTGCGCACAAAATCATATATTTTTACTGGTATCTCGAGGAAAACTAGATATGATTTTGTGTGCACCTTCACATCAACACAGTGTCTAACGCAGTATACTGTGAAGTCACTTCAGCGTTTTCCCTAGTTCAATTCGTGTTGCATGTCCGATCGAATCAAAAGATGTATAGTCGTAAAACTTGACTCGAAATTAAATCAGACAAGTTGATTTGAATTGTCTAGATTTTGAAGTGACTCGGCATCAAGCATTAAGATATGAAGGCTTCTTATTCAACAACATCAAAAGTATTTTTTCACTGTTTCATACACTAGGGGATTTCACTTGGAAAATAAAATGTTTCATATACCAATGGATTTAGGTATATAATCATGGGTTCTAATGCACAAGATCTTGCAACACTTACTAATGAGGCACTATAACTCTATGGAACCAACTCTCTAAATCGATGAACTAAAATACATACCAAAATCGAATCCCAAAAATTAACATTTGGAACAAAGAGCACAGATTTTTATTTATTTTAAAGGGAAAATTACCAATTCGTGAGCTAAAAATGAGTTATTTACGATTTTGACTGACTATTCATTTTAATTACCAAAATGTGAATGATCATGTTTTTGTTAATATAAAAAAAATAAAAATAAAAAGAACGGTAACAAATTCAACGGTTTTAAATTGCATATTTCGCATGTTTAAAGTGACTAATTGGAACCTACGAAATAATCACTTTAAAAACCTCCAAACTCATTATTGTCCATATTGTGGTAATTAAAATGAATAATGAGCGGAATTGTAAATTAGTCAAAACTGAAACTATTTTCGTTCATGCAAACATCCATTGATGTGTTAGAAAAAATAGAACTTGAAAAAATTGCTCTGAGGCACGTAGTAATCTACGTTGTCTTGTAGACAACAGACGCCCCCACTCCGATTAAACACGAAGATGCAGATGAGTTGCTGGCGAACTTGTCTTCAGGATACAACAGAGCTCAGTTCTAACACAACTGTATATTTCCTCAAAATTTGCACTATTTTGAGAAAATATGTCACACAGAATCTCGGATACACAAATGCCTCTTTTGGTAGAAAATTTTTGAATTAGTTATTTTAACAGAATTAATCTCCATAAATATATAACAATTATAAAATCACACCCATTCGTAAATAGTTTTTGAATCTCAATAGGTATGAAACCCATTGGAACTACTAGGCACCTATTCGGATCAAGGAATCCGTTAAGCACCCTTAGGCCCCTTCGACACCTTTCGGATCGACCTTGGTGCCTATCCAAAAATTGGACGGTCCTATTAAATATTTAATCTTTCTCTCTCTCTCTTTTCTTTCTTTCTTATTATATATATATATATATATATATAATAAAAAAAATTATTAAATTTCCATATAGCTTGAAGCCATTAGGAACTCTCAAGGAGAGAGTCTTTGGAATGAAGAAAGAGTTGAGAATAGGTTCTTATTTATAGGTTTAAAAATCCCTCCAAAACATTTTAAAAAGCAATGTGGGATTTATAAAAATTTGAAAAAAGGAACCAAAAGAACTTTTACAAATTTCAATCCATGTGAAAAGTTATCAACCAATAGAAATGTTCTTTTAAAAAATACTTACTTTTCTTTAACAAAAAGTACACCAACCATAAAGTAACTTTCAAATATCATTTTAAAATAAATTAAATTAATTTTATTTGAATCAATTTTAAATAAATATTAATCAACATTATTAACATTTATTTTAACATGAAGACCACTAATGATCCTTTTCTTAGAAACCATTGTTTTCAATCATAATAATATGGTGATCCCCATATCACATTATCATTGCAAATATTTGGCAAGTTCTTTTCTCTTTCTAAAACTGACAAACTTCTCGTGTCAGTCTTTTAAATCTCCGAATATTTTCTATCTTGAATGCCTATCATACTTCTTTATTCGATTCTTCCTCCGTAAACTCTGAGTCGGTTTTTGCTCACTAGATTTTTTTCTCACAGTGTTCACAGACTTCTCAGTGTTTGCCACGTCAAACATACAAGGATATTTTGTTTTTAAAAGGATATTTTTGTAAATTAGGTATACCTTTCAATACACGTGGGTACATATGATTGGTGGATCTCAGGTTTCTGTGAGGTCTGTACGAAACAATTTTTTTGTAAGATCTCCGCAATCATAATCTTGGGAGTCTCAAACGCGCTTTCTTAAAAAATCTCACTATATTTATTTCTTTTTTTTTGCTCTTGTGTTCTTCGAATTCGAAGGTCTGTGATTGTGATTCATCTCGAAGCTTTCAGATTCTAACATGGAATATTGGTCTGATACGAACGTAAGTTCTTCTTTGTTTCATTTTTTTTATTCTTGTTTTAGCTCATTTTGAATCGTTTTGTTTGAATTTTGGTGGAGCTTGAAATTAGACTTAGAGAATGAATTAACGTTAGTTCTTCTTTCTCCATGTTTAATTCTTTGTTTTAGATTCGTTCGAATTTTTGGAGATTAAAATTAGGGTAAGAGTTATCTGATTTGGTTTTGTTCATGTGAGATTTGAGAAGGATTTTGTTTGTGTTAAAGAGAAACAAGAGGAATTACAAAAGGCTAGTAAGAGGGGAGAACTAATTAGCCAAGAAAAAAAAAACTTTTCATTAGCAACCTAATTCAATTTTACAACACACCAATCTTTCTGAAATTGAAGGATCTGCTTATAATTTTGTGTGTTACAGATAAAAGTTGGTGTGTTAATAGAAGCTATCATAACCATGGTTTCAAAACTCGTTTTTATGAACGAGACCCAGTCGTCTAGGACGAGTTTTCTAATATGTTTGAGTCGTCTCGTTCAACAATGAGAATGATGAACTGTGGTTTTAAATCTCGTCCGATACATTTGACTTGTCTATCCGCCTTGTTTGTGGACAATACCGAGACGTATGGGACAAATCATCCCAGCCTCGGACGAGATTTAAAACCATGCTCATAGCAAGACCATGATGACTTGACCGAGTCATCTCAGTATTATTGTGAAATGAGGGGGATATTCAATGTGGGACTTGTCCAAGATCTGATATGACGTGTGATATGGTGAATATCTCGGCTAAGTCAATGTAAATGTATATGGGGCAGGATCAATAGCCAACTATTTTGCCTATGTATTTTGTCTCATATGGGTTAGAAGTTTCAGAATTGGCTGATTTTTTGTGAGGATGATCTCTATAATGAGGAAGAAGGCATACACAATACGGAAGGGAAAAAAATGAAATCCTTTCAATTAGGAGGGATAGATTATTATTTTCAGTAACTAAGTTTGTTTGTTTTATTATTATGTGCAATAAATAAACAAAGGAAAAAAAAACAAATTATTTTGAGAAAAAAAATGAAGTTTATGGCTCTATTTAGTAGGATGTGAACCTCCATTTCCATGGTGTTAAATTAAGGGCTTTCAACTTATTATCATCATCATCATCTCACTCTTAACTTTCTTGGCAGTTTTCTTATGATGCAAGTTCAGATCGTGAAAGGCTGCTAGACAGGTACAATCTCTATCTTTTCCTTGCCATAATGTTCAAAAGACGATTTATATGTATCAAATCATAAGTGGTTCATATGAGGGAAGAAGCTTTTATATCTTTGGGTTGATTCTTAGCTTATCAATTGAATCATTTTTTGAGATATACAAATCGTTTAAGTGATATTTGTAAAAAGAACTATTCGTTGTTACTTAAGGAAAAAATATATATATAAGTGGTGATTCGATTGTTAGAGATATCCCCTATATGACAATAGAATTTTACCAAATAGGGTCTTCATTTATTGAAATTTATACCTATGCAAGTACAACAGGTGCTTTATTTGGCAAAATAATTCTATTACCAAATGGGATGTATCCCCTATCTTGTAAACATTTGTAAAACTTGTATGGTAATTTTGGCTTCTTGTTTGCCCTTTTTGGTAAAACTCCCTTAAGAATAGCTACCATTCCCTTCTTTAAGTTGTATTCTATAGCTACTTTATTTGACTTTGGAGATGCTTTTTTCTTATGTAGATTAAAGTTATATAACTTGAATGAGACTGAAGTTCAAGCAGATGGTAACTGCCAGGTCTGTTACTCTTGCATCTTCATTTTATGCTTTTTTTTTTTCTATAAAAAACAAAAATCTTTTCTATAAGGCTACATGGGCTAATTATAACTAATGCAATATGTGTACCATAATTGTGATGGCATAATCATTTGATTGTCAATAAAAGTTTACAAACATAGATTTCTAGAGTGTTATGTACCTAACGATAGATTTCTAGAGTGTTATGTAACTTACAACACAAAATAGGTTGTAATAGTTTGTATTCCAATTAAAACTAATCTTGCCCTTGTTTCCCTTCGTTGTTTTTCTTTGTAAGTGTTGTACTTTAGAGTCTGAAGAGTCAGTTTGCTTATAAAAGAAAAGAGTTAGAAATGTTGAAATTTTATTTTATTTGAACTACTTCAATTCTAAGGTGTGTCCTCTTGAAACATAGAATATAACTTAAATCTTGGTGTTCGTATCTTGGTGTTCATATCTTGGTTTGATCCACTGTTGCAGTGTGATTAAAAAGACCAATTACAATCTTATTATGGTCTATTATGTTGTTAACTTCAATTTGATGTCTCATTGGTTCCGAATATTTCCCAGTTTCGTGCTTTATCGGACCAATTATACAATACGGAAGAAAGCCACATGTTTGTGAGAGAAAATATTGTTAATCAGGTTGGTATTTATTTGTTTTTCCAAATACAAACATATTTTTTTGGCCTTCATTAGGACTTCAAAACTTGTTATCTTAGTTGTGTAAATGGCTTGGTCTAGAGTGAGTTTGAATTTAATACTTACTGGTGCAATGTTTGGTATTTTGCAGCTCAAATCTCATCCAGAGATTTATCGAGGACATGTTCCTGTGTCTATGGAAGACTATTGGAGAAGATGTCCAAGTATTATTCTACTCCTCTGCTTTTCATTCGATTTTCGTTTTAAATACTGACGTTCTTGGCTAAGAATTACTTCTGTTCATACTGTTAATATGGATGAAAAGTGTTGGCGAATGGGGTGATCATGTCACTTTACAAGCTGCCGCAGATTTGGTATTGATTTTGATCTTTTAAAATTTTCTTTTTTGTATTTCATCGAATGATTTTGAGAACATCATAGAAAGTTTTAATCTTGGCCACTTGAACAAGTGACCACTTCATTGATTACTGATGCCTGTTGTAATGTTTTGGTGCAGTATGGTGTTAAAATACTTCTCATAACATCTTTTAAGGATACATGTCAAATCGAGATTCTCCCTAAAAATGGGAAATCAAAACAAGGTAAGAGATTTCAAAAGTTCCGATTTTCTGTTACGTGCACCTTAGTGTTCTTTCGACGAAGCCCGATTACTTATCCTTGGTTTGATTTTACCGCTGATCAAGCAGTGCTGTTTTATAGCCATAATAATCATAATAACAACAAAAACAAAGACGAAAGGTTTATTCCTAGTTTTCCATCATCATCCTCACCAAAGCCTTCATCCCAAAAATTTGGGGTCCTAGTAGTCGATTATGGTACTTGTAGGGCACCAAACTAGACAAATAGTGTAGTTGGTCCTTCAAGAAGGTATAGTTTCCTTGTGATGGAAAACAATGTAGTTGGTCCTTCGATATTGAAAAATATAATACGACGTATGGCCTTATATTGTTGATTGTATGAAAAAGATTTAGCCTTGCTATACTATAATTGTTTGATGAGCGATTGTTGGTTGTTGTGCATGTCTGTTGCAGTAATTCTCTTGAGCTTTTGGGCAGAGGTGCACTACAACTCCATTAATTCCGAAGGAGGTGAGCTCCATGTTTTATAGAGAGCTCCATACCAACTTTTTACTAATGCCACTCCAAGATGTGTGCTAATTCTTTGGTGATTTACATATGAATTGGGGTGGCGTTAGCAAAAGTTGGTGTGGCAATAGAATCTCTCCTTTTATATGCTCAGTTTCTTCACCACCTGAGTAGAACATCTTGGGTAGGCCTAATGCTATAACTTGAGATATTTTTGCTCACAAAGTTCCTTGTGGTGGGGTCTTTAGTCTCATTAATTGTTTGCAGGGACTAAAATTTGAGGGGATAGCAGTGATTATTATAACGAGTCGAGATCTCATACGATATCCCGTTTTTATAGATAGGATAGGTGTCTACGTGGCACAATTGGATTAGGAAATAAACACATTGGGCTGTGTGAACAGCTTGATTAGGAGCCCAAGGTGTTTTAAACACCAACTATGACACCTATTCTATTTTATAGGAACGGGACACCGTATTGGATCCTGAATCTATTATAATTAGTATTGGAATACTAATGCTTGTTTGCTCACCATTGTGGTTTGTATCCAGGTATACCAGAATTTGAGACGAAGAAGAAGAAGAGAAGCTGGTGGAAATAAGCACTCGGGGCCGGGGTTGATGGACCAATGGAAGACGAAGAAGTTTCAGCTCTCTTGTTGACATTCTACTACTTGGGGTGTCACTCAAGCTGGGGCAGATGTGTCTTCCAGATGGACATGGACAAGGTGCCCATCATTACATAATTGTTTATTTTGCTGACTCTGCTCACTCTTAGACAATCCTTTCTCTATGTGAGACTTCTCTTTGTCTTTTCTTTTTTTTCTATTATCTAGTAATAATGGTGTTATAATGGTTCAGATTTTCAGTCTGCTCTCATTTTTAGCTAACATCGATGTTGTTATTTATTCGAAGATCACTAGCATTGATTCTAAATGAGTAGAGCTTTTGGAGGTTAAAGTCCTTATTTTAAATATATGAATTGGTGGGATATCTGAGTCAGGTCATATGGATAGCACACCTATGGCAAATCCGACATAGACCAAATGATATGATACAATGCAAACAAAAGTTCCTACATCCAAGGAGATATAGACCAGCAAATAAGTTGAACAAAATTTTTTTGGCTCACAGCCACATTTTTGTTGAGTTTGACACCTAGGGCTCTTAACCAAGCCATGCACTCACGTGGACACCTAACGTTGTTATAGGAACGGGAAACCATTCTGGGTTGCGACTCATAAAATATCATGATTGCACATCCTTCATTTAAGCCCCCAACAATAACAGTGAACATGTTTACATGTAACAAATTCCACGAGATCTTTGAGGCTCAAAACTGGTGCAGTATGATTTGATCCATTTGTATCATAGTGAACATGTATTTTCGTACAAATATTAATTTATGGTAGAATATATCTTCAAAGTGGTATTCTACTCATTTGTTGCACAAGGAAAGTTGAGTTGGATAACTTCTCAAATTATCAGAGTAGATGCACTCTTAATGCTAAATTACTAATTCATTTAATAATTTTAAAAAAAAAAAATCAAGGAAATCTAATTCTCCCAAATTTATAAAAAGTGCCTAACAGTGCCCCTTCAAAGTGTCACGATAACAACTTAGAACTTTGAGGGGCCAATGTTGGATAGACCTTTGTTTTGGGATTAGGACATTATAGAAAGCATGGATGCAGGACATGGTCAGGTCATTTTCCTGATCAGGATGTTACAGAGAAGATGTTTGTTAATTAAAAATATTTGTTAGAAAATTTATCCTGAGAAACCAAATTTTCTTGAAAATGTTGACCTTCTAATACATTTAGGAAAATGTCTATCAGGGGAGTTGGTTTTCAGTCAAAATGTTCTTAATTATGAAAATTAAATCATTTTCACACTGATTTTTTTGTGCAATCATGCCATCTAAACCCATTTCTTCATTTACAGAGAAGATGTTTTGTTAATTAAAAATATTTGTTAGTAAATTTATCCTGAGAAACCAAATTTTCTTGAAATTGTAGGCCTTTTAATACATTTAGGAAAATGTCATCGAGAGAGTTGGTTTTCAATCAAAATGTTCTTTTCTATGAAAATTAAATCACTTTCACACTGATTTTTTAGTGCAATCATGCCATCTAAACCCATTTCTTCATTTATTAATAGTGTTCATATTTGCTCTCAATATCGCGGAAAATAAATAAATAAAATCATTCACAACTCAGTACAATAAAACCTGCAGTGTCAACTCAGTATCCAAAATCTCTGTAAAAGGCTCACAATAAAGGATTTAAGGCTTGTATAAAGAAAAGAAAAGGAAAAAAAAAAATACTACTCAACCAGATTCATACACATTCAAAGCCAAGTAAGAAGGTCTTTTAAGACAGACCCTTTCCTATGTTATACGTGATGTGGACAAGGAAGATACCTTAATATCATGAAACCAAAACCATGTTTACGATGTTGGGCGCCAACTTCTCACCCAATCTGTCAACATGGCCACATTCCTACTTATATCATCGACACAATCGCTCTGTAATGCTACCACAATGTCCTCAGGATAACTGGCTTTTGCCTCCTCTAGTAACACATTGAAGATTTCACATTCGATATTGTTTGTAAGCTTCGTACCCATGTAACCCCTGCAGTATTTATACACAATTACACATTGAATCAACAATTAGTAGTCGAGGCAGCACTAAATTACAGGGAACATGAAGTGGTATGCAGTAACCCCACCTGTTAGTCAAACGATCATACAAAACGGAATTATTGGTTTGAAGGACCACCACACTGTCGAACCAACGTTCAGGAAAGAAATCACAACCGTGGTAATCCACAATGTTTCCACCTTCTTCCATCATGTCTTCGAGCTCATCGCAAACCTGCAAAACCATATACACTTGTTGATGTTGACCAAAACAAATCTTAATCACGCTTAATAATATCATGTACTTGTTGCATCGAAAATTCTACAATGCAGGTTTCATAGAGCAACTTGAAAGAAACTTTGCCTCTAGGAAAAAATAAATAAATAGATTTTATTTTATTATTTTTTGAGATATCTATCAAAAGATGAAAGAGTGACCAACAAAGAATATAGTATGAAGTTCTTCATTTTGGAAGTGAGATTCCAACATTTCCGAATTAAGGTTCAGAGAAGGATTAGCTCGATAAAATGTCAGAATGGGGTCTTGAAGTGGGAGTGGCACCCCTAATAGGAGGTTTCAATTTCTAATATACATTGCAAATGGGTATGATTCAAGACTATTATAAGGTTATTACTAATGCTTAGAATGGCCATTTTTAAAGCCAAGATTCTAAAACTCAAGCCGGACTCTTCAACAATCCCTTCCAAAAGCTCGAGTACATGAAGGTCAGACCTTGCAGAATTTTACAAAGGGTCATGATTTGTGATGCCCCCTCTGACATACACTCCCTGACATGGCATGGGCCAGAACCACAGATCTTTTTCCTTGGGATACACAACTGCACATCCCCATAAATATGTGCAGTTGTGTATCCCGAGGAAAACAGATCCATGGGCATATGGAAGCATATGTCAAGGGGGGGCGTCAGAAAATCACTATTCTTTTAGTAAAGATGGGTTACAACTTACAAAATTGAACTAAATATTTCAGTATCTTCAATGTTTCTAACTTATATAGGTATTCCAGTAAAGATGTTCCATCAGCAGTGCAAGAACAAGACAATAAGTTCAAAACACAAATCTTGAAGTTGTTGACTTCATCTTTGATCATCCAAACATCACAACTCGAAAAGGAACATGTACCCATATTTCTTTGAGTGGGAGGAACGACCTGAGTCAGAAAAGTCTTGGCTATCTGAGTTTGAAATGAAACAAAAAAGTCCCCCAAACAGTTGAGGCCATACATTACTCAAACCCAATGGAAGAATAGTGTAGATTCTGTACTAATGTGTGTTACATCAAAAGGGAATCATTGCTCCATCTTACTTACTGTGAAAAGCAAACAACATCAAACTCTTGATGTTTGTTATGTTAACAAATTGATTGGGCTCACACTACAGGATGTTTGAACCACATGAGAGCCCACGCACAAAGAGGATAATCCACTATAGAGGATGACTCATGAAGACCTTGAAGACTGGAATGTTGAGGTAATCAAGGGCATGTGAGTTTGGGACGTTTCAAACTCACCCCTATGAAATGAACTTTGGGAAAATTCACAACAATTCCCTATAAATTAATTGGCTATTCAAGTTTCTTCTTATTTAACAAAAATATATCTGCACTCATTGTCTTCTGCTTGACTAAGGAATATATCCAGACTAATTTAGAGCTAAAGAATAAGATGTAACGCTATAAATATGGGTATTGTAGGGTCGTTTGGGGTATAATTTGTCTAATTTGTATTTAGATACAAGAAAACAAGGAAAGTAATGTTGTATGTGCTATGATTGTGAAAGATGAAATCAGTCTTACGCCTAGGCCAGGTTCGATTAAAGGCACTTCTAAAAAACTCCAAATATGAGATCCTGGATAAGTTGCCTAGTGGGTTACCTCCTCTTTTTCAATAGACAAAGATGATGTTATTAGGAGAAGAGAGAGAGAGAGAGAGAGATGACCATCCTGAAATACAAACAAGGGAAAAACAAACTACACAAAGACCTGATAATCCCAATAAAGAATTCTAATCAACACCAATAAAAAATTCTTGGATCAAGTTTGCCAAACCTGCCCTACTATTGGATGAGTCCCAATCATTTTTATTTTTTATTTTTTATGGATAATGGATAGGAAAATAAAAAGAAAGGGAAGGTTGAAACGACCAACCCAAAAAAAGAAAAGACAAAGAAAAAGTAAGAGCAACTACTCTGAAATGTTACAAATACTATCTCAAAGGACAACAAAGTCCTCAAAAAACACCCATTTGAACTCTTTGAAGATCTTAAACTAGAAAAAGAGTAACTCAAGAACCGATAAAACTAACTCTTGGATTGATTAAATCTTCCATTCAAATACTCGAACATTTCTTTCTTTCCAAATACTCTACAAAATCGCAAAAGGGGTTAAACTCCAAATCAACTTTTTTGAATTACGAAAGCTCATCTTCAACTGGATGCATTCACTAAAGACTTCTTAAACCAAACCTAGAAGGCAAGAACCTATCCCAAACAACGAAAAGTAGTGGTTCCAAACATCCCTTACCACCTCGCAATGCAAAAGCAAGTGATTCGCTGTTTCTTCATTTGCAAAACACATACAACAAATGTTCGGGCCACAAAAACCACTTTTCCTCAACTGATCAATCGTTAGAATCCTTTCATTCACAGCTGTCCAAACAAAGAATGCCACCTTCAAAGGTACCTTCAGACCCCACATGGCAACAAATGGAAAATTAGGATCTCCACCCAAAACCAAATTATTATAAAACTCGTTTACTGAGAATAAACATTTACTATTGAGGGCCCAAACTCTCACATCTTCTCCACTCAGCCCCTTAGATACTAAGTCAAGAATACCCATCAATTATGTGATCTCCGGTAACTCCCTATCATTCAATGCCCTCCTTAAACCCAAATCCCTTGATACCTTTTTCCAACACACGAAAACTTGTCACGGGTGGGTTCTTTTTTCTAGAAACTATATGCAACAAGGGAAATAAATCCTCCAAAGGACTCACTGCGCTCCACAAATCTTCCCAAAATCTTACTTTGTCCCCCCTTCCAACCTTGAAAGTAACCCCCCTCTTTCTAAATTGAGGAAGAATCTTTAAAATGCCTTTCCACACACCGCACCCGTAAGGATTTTTAGCTTCACCTCTTTCCCATCAGAAAATATCATCCCCAAATTTAGCTGCTATCACTTTCTTCCATAATCCTTCCACCCCAAACCTCCATAGCCACTTCTCTAACAATGCCCCGTTCAAGCTCGCCAAAATTCCTAAAACCAAGACCCTCCACCAATCTCTTTAGAGTGCACATATTTTTCCAGTTAACCAAATGCAGTTTCCTTTTACATTCCTTGTCATACCAAAGAAAGTTCAAGAATTGAATTGATAAGTTCAAGAACTGTTGAACAAGGGTATACTTGAAGAATTGAATTGACAGGTTCAAGAACCATTGAACAATGTTATAATTGAAGAATTGAATTGACAAGTTCAAGAGCTGCTGAACAATGGTCTAATTTGTGATAGTCTAAGCTCATGTGTCGTACTCGCCCCTTTTAACACCTAAGAAGATGATTAATGGAAAATGTGTTCATAGTTGAGCCATCAACTGAATCACAGTCAAATATCATTTTCCCATTCGAAGGCTTGATGACATGTTGGCAAACTCCAAGATATTTTTAAATATTGATATTAAAAGCATACGATCAAAATAGAATCTACCCAAGCAGGGGCAGAGCCAGGATTTAACTCATGTGGGGGCAATGTAAGAGTGGAAATTTTTGTGTGAGGGCAACGAAGATTGAAATTTTTTTGTGGGGGCAACATAACAATGGAAACTGTTTTGTGGGGGCAACTAAGAGTGTAAAACAAATTGGGAGAGCAATAGCTCATTACTCCAAAGAAGGTTTGAAAATTCTTATGGGGGCAAGTGCCCCCATTGCCCCCACTCTAAATCCGCCCTTGTACCCAAGAGACAAATGGAAAAACTGCACGAAACTCGAAATGTAGCTATGAGTAGCTTATAATGCCATTCGGAATATCCAATGCACCAAGCACCTTTAGGCAGGTAATGAATCAAGCTTTACAACCCTTAAGTGGGATGTGCTTATGATTGTGTATTTTGAAGATATCCTCAAACATAGTGCTAACCTTGAAACAACACCTTAATCACCTTAGACAAGAACTTCAAATCTTTCATGACCTTGCACTCATCTACCAAAATTTCATTCAAGATTTCAATTCCATCATGACCATCTTCACTAATTTCTTAATGAAAACTACATTCATTTGGACCAAAGAAGTCAAAGATAGTTTTGAACTCATCATCCTTTAGTCATAAATAAGTATAGATACATTTCTTAGCCAAGAAGAAGATAACAACTCCAAAAATATTTATCCAACCAAGAAGAACTTGAATGAGCCAACTAATTTATAGGGAATTAGTGTTGCTTTTCTCAATGTTATCTCACAAGGACAAAGTTGCTCAGTCACGAAGTAACTTAGAAAGCAAACTTGGAATGGTTCCCAAACGTTCCAAATTCACACACACACTAGAAAAATCAATTTATCTATGGAACTTTAATATGATCGAAATTATTCACAGTTGTTCTGTTTCTAGGGTTTGATGCAAAAGAGTGAAAGAATTGTAAGAAAGAGAAAAAAATGAGATTAGGATTAGGGTTTGATAGGAAGGATAGAGACCAGATCTTCGTTGATGATGTGGCAATCGAACTCTTCGTCCCATCCATCGTGCAAGTTCTTTTGCTTCACTAGTTCCCCCACGTTTATGTGTCGAAGCTGAGTTGCGTCCGACAGCAGAGACGATGTGGTTGTCTTCCCTGTGCCTGGAGTTCCAGTAACTAAGATGTTCGGCTTTTGCCTGCTATTTTGCGCCATGATGAACACTACGCTTCCTCTGCTTCCCTTCGTCTCTCTCTCTGTCAAAACTCTACCACAAGGGCCTTCTTTTCGTTCTTTTTGAGGTTACGAAGAAGGGAGTTTTTTCGAAGGATAGTGTTAAAGGCACCCCAATTATTACCAAAGGCACCCCAAATCACAGCCAAATTGCTATCTATGGTGAGGAGATAAATTCCTCACCAAAAATCAACCCATTCTAAAATTTCTAACTTCATCAAAAACAATTTGTAGAATTGTTAATTGTTTATTTTTATTTTTATTTTTAATCACATTTGTTTGGGACCTAAATTTGTAATTCATATAAGACAAAACAAATTCAATTTGTAGAATTGTTAATTGTTTATTTTTATTTTTTTTTTAATCACATTTGTTGGGACCTAAATTTGTAATTCATATAAGACAAAACAAATTGACTATGATGTAACACTACCCATTACCATACCCCCCAAGGCTTTGAGGTTGAGACTATCTTTAATATTGATCAAACTACTAGGGCATTCTAAAATTCACCTAAGGGGGCAACTATTTGCACACACCAAAATGGCTCGACACACCTACTTAAGTGACTTTTGTAAAAAAATAATAATAATAAAGGGTAAATTGGCATTTCACCCTTTTATTTTGACTTATTGCACCCACCACCATCTATCGAATAAAAACCCCAACCCACTGTCTTCTTCTTCTTCTTCCTTCATTCCTTCTTCCCCCTCCTCTTCTTCTTCCTCTTCTTCTTCTTCTTCATAGTCATCTCCTTTTCATCATGAAAAATATGTTGAAGTCGGGCGATGAGTATGCTCCTCCTAGGGATGATTTTTTTGTTTTTGGGCCTACCAAGGGAAGGATGGTTTCAATAGAAATAATACTTTTAATGTCAATCATTAAGAGGAGGAGGGGTGTAGGGTTGTGAAATGGGTCCACTAATCCAACCCAGCCCATCAGAAAAAATAAGGGCCACACAGGTATTGTTGGGCTGAAACATTTCAGCCCATTGAATCTGGTCCAAGTTAGTGCCTAACAATTCCCAACCTCATCCGATCCTTTTATTTTACATAGGAGTTAGCTGTCGATATGGTTTTAAAACTCGATTTCATGTTTTGTCTCGTCCAGGCCCGATATCAAGTCATTTCGGACGAGTTTTCCGATACGTTTGAGTCATCTTGTTCAAAAAATTGTACGTGAAGTATTAAATCTCAGTAAAAAAAAAAGTGACTTGTGAGTTGGTCTCATTCAACTTCGATACTGAGTTAACTCAGGCAATATGTCTCAGTCTCGAACGAGTTTTAAAACCATGGCTGTTGGTGATTCATGGATTACTCATGTAAAAAAATGGGGAAGATTATTTAAAAAGTAAATTATTTTTTATTACTTATTAAAAAAACAATGATTTTTAACAATTTTTAAAAACAACACTAGCAAGGTCATTCAAACGCCTTGTTACGAAAAAAGGTCATTTGACCTCCTTGTTTGAGAAATAAAATTTTCAAATACCAAAATTATCTTTTGTTTGTATGTTACTTTGAAAAAAAAAAGATACTTTTACGTACAAACTTTCAAAACAAGGTCATTTGATTGCCTAATAATGAAAAAAAGGTTACTTGACGGTCTTGTTTAAGAAATCTCTTACTTTAAAACTAGGTTGTTTGACCATCTTTAAGAAATCTATTCTCATATTTATAAATGAAAAATAATCAGTAGTAACTGAAAATTGACCATTGCGCCGCGTCTTTTCATTCAAATTTCTACCCATTATTATAATTTTTTTCAAACTAGGTCGTTTGACCACCTTGTTTTAACTTTTTATTTTAAAAAAATTGAAAATAAGTCGTTTGACTACCTTGTTTCCTCTTTATTTAAAAATAAAATAAAAAATGAAACTATGTTGTTTGACAACTTGTTTAAATTTTTTATTTTAAAATAATGAAACTAGGTCGTTTAACCACCATGTTTTAAATTTTTATTAAAAAAAAAAAAATTAAACTGACGGTCCAATGACCTAGTTAGTATCTTTTAAAACAAAATTAAAAAATTATTTTTGTAATAAATAATAATTAAATAATTATTTTTAAAATAAATTTCCCGAAAACAAAAGATCCAGATTGTATAAACACAAAATCCAACCATTAGGAATTATGTGTATCATGATAATACAGGGGTAAATCACAACCGTTGGATTTCATGTTTACATGGTAGGGATCATATGTTTTTTCACGAGTGATGAAAACTTATTCATGGGGAAAGGTTGCATTGATCAAAAGACACATAGAGCCTAGATCTGGAGGTCCTCATTTAGGCTACATGGACTGTCACGTTAGTCTAAATAACACCTCAGCCCTCAAGACATTATGGTCTAGATTAGGTTTACAAAATAAAATTTAAAATTAATTTTTCTGTATAAGATTTAACAATTTGAAAGGGACGGGCACTAAACTTTGAAATTTAAAATTTAAATCTAACGGTGAAAATGTATCTTTTTTTTTTTTTGAGTTCTTAAAATTTATTCTCCACATCCTTGTTATTTTTTGGGTGTCACATAGACATTTAGTCCATATAGATAAGTGGTCCTTGCCATCCATATAATTTGAGTGCACTGAGACGGGCTCAGGCTTATCTATTAAGCCTTGATGGGGTTTAGGACTTGTCAAAGTTATGGTCCATATCTTATGAATGAATTTGATTTGATACTTATTAAACGTGTCATTGGATAAAAATGCAATCCGATAACATTAATGTCGAATACATTGATTATTTTATATTATTTTAATAATGGGGTTCATCGAAAGTTGGTTCAAAATGTATTTTCTTACTTAAAATATCAAAAACATATCATTTGACGTTTTTCTTATACATGTAAAGGCATTCTTATCGTTTTGTCAGAATCAAACAAGGCTCAGGATCAATATTGGGATCTCGTTCCTATAAAATAGGTTAGGTGTTTATGTGGCATGCTTTAGTTGGTTTTTCAAACACCTTAAACCCCTAATAAGTCGTTCATGCAACTCAATGTATTTGAATTCCAACCAAAATGTTCCACATACACACCTAACTTGGGAAGACATCTGAAGATGGCGGATGTAACAAACAGACCTCAACCCCTTCTACCACATTAACACCATTTGTCTCACTAATGGATGGTCACAACAGGAATGACTAGTGATCAATGAAACATGTGGCTCTAAAATATTTAGAGTTGGATTTTCCAAGTGGACTCACGGAAACAATGGATCTAGATTTGTAAATTAATAGAGACTAGAAGGTGGCATCTGCAAATGCATAATTATAAGGATTTACTAGTAATTTAAATAGTGATTAAAGAGCTTTCAAAGATTACATGGTAAAACTTTTTTAAATTTTTTTTGAAGATTAGATAAGTGGGATTGAAATTTTCTTAGTTCTTGACCAAAATGATGCTAACTATTAAGCTTAAGAGTCATGATTTTTTGAGATCCCCTTTGACATACGCTCTCTGACATGGCACTGGCTAAAATCATAGATTGTTCTCTCGGGATACACAAGTGTACATCTCCATAAATATATGTAATTGTGTATCTCGAGAAAATATATGATTCTAGAGCATACCACATCAGGGAGTATATGGGGGCACTAGAAAATCATTATTCTAAGTTTAAATATGGAAATGGGGACATTTACCACCACTCAAATTTTGATGTCTAACCACTTCAACTCCACCTTTTGTCGTTATAATAATAAATATATATAAGATGGGAATCTTTGTTTTATATCTGTCACCCTATATATATGTCTAATGATTTGTTTTCGTAAGAAAATATTAAAATGTACTTCCTTGGAAGCCCAAATTTGAGTAGGATAATAAAAGAATCATGATAAATGTACACACTAAAACATACAGACCACGTATGTGGTTTGTACGTGGCTCTCGTGGCAAAAGTATAGAATCATAGATCTTTTTTCTTAGGGATACACAAAGAAAAAGATTTACAATTATATAACCTAGTCATGTCAATCACGTATAGACCGCGCATTTGTCAACATGCCCTTTTTTGCATTTGTCAAAATAAAATGTCCTATAACCATGACATAAATTAATGATTTTCGTTTTGAGTGGAATCTGGAATCCAACCAATTAAAGCAACATGATCAAAATAACATTAGTCAAATTCCATGTCTTCCCATTAAAGTATTAAAGCGTCCCGAAAAAATAGAATAGTGTACGACACAACCATAATCGCTCATTTTATATATAATATACATTTAGATGTACATGCATTGAAGTTGCTTATCATATCTTAATCAATTTAATTGGGTAACTAAATGGGGGCCTTTATTTACAAATTTTTTTTAATAAAAATAATCGAGTATCTCTATGGACAATAGATTGGGCTTGTGTGATGTGCAACACCCGCACATCACACACACTAAGTAAGTGAGGGTACGCCTACGTAGGTGGCTCCTAAGGAATTCGGGTTCATACTGGATATCGAACTCACGAACTACAGGCATTAACTGCTTATCAGTCTGAAATTGCCATTGAGCCAATCCTTCGGGGGTTTTATTTACATTTTTCGTTAACATATAATAATTTCCTAGAATATATAACTACAAAAAAGAAAAAAAAATGTTTTAAGAAAACTAATTGTTTGAATAATGATATTAAAAAAACAAGCTTTTTAAAATTACCAGAGAAATAAATACTTAAAGAATTAATTAATATTATTTAACATTCACTCATTCTTTAATTAAACAAGTTTAAGAAATTCATCAATGTTAACAATGCTCGTCATTCTCTTTAGAAAAAATGTAAGAAATTGTATTTCAAAATTTTCTAATTGTTAAGAATATTTATGGATATTTTTATATTTTAAAATTATTTATTATCGGTTTAGACCAATAATACTCATTTCTTCTATCACAGGATTAATGATTTCTTAGAAAATATCAACTCTAAAATGTTAAAAAGATAGTATATTTTTAGTTAATTATATACATATGCAAAAATTTGCTCTATCTCACGATCCTCACTGATATAAATACTCTCATTTTTCTGTGTTCGTAGGAGGGCCTACAACAAAATTACTCCAACGTCCTAATTTCTAGTACAAGTGGTGTTTCAGAGAAGGAATTGCATACAGTTATGGCGTAATGCACCCTTGTATTTATAGTAGTTTCTGCCCTTAGATTTTCCTAAATTTTCGCCATGATTTTCATTTGAGTGGTTACACCTTCTTAGGGATTGTCTTGATTTTAGTGAAGGCAGTTATATATTTTCTATTTTGCAGGATTTGTTCAGAGCTCTACGCCTTTGAAATCTAACAAATCAACTTAATGGTAGATCAGATGATCGGTTAAATTATCATGTAGTTCGATTCTTTGACCAAAATTCTTCGAGATTACCACAAGTCGTTTGCTTGAGAAATATATATATATATATATGGGAAATGTTCAGCACCCTAAGTTTTACCACACACTTTAACAAACGTTTTTTGTCCTACATGGGTTAGAAGTTTTGGAATGAGCTGATTTTTGGTGAGGATGATCTCTATGATTAGAAGATCATCCTACCCAAAAATCAGCCCATTCCAAAATGTTTAGCCCCATATTTACACGTTGAAAAATCGTGGACCGTCCATTTTTTGTAAATCAATTTTGATGGGGTTAGAAGTTTTGGAATGAGCTGATTTTTGGTGAGGATGATCTCCTCACCATAGAGATCATCATCACCAAAAATCAACTCATTCCGAAACTTCTAACCCATGTAAGACAAAACGCGTTTGTTAAAGTGTGTGGTAAAACTTAGGGTGCCGAACGGGACCCTATATATATATATAATATATATATATAAATCAATAATACTCACTTATTAATCATTATAGAAAATATTGACACAAAAATATCAAAATGATAGTTGAGTTATTAGGTTGGAGATTGCTCTTTTACCATGTAGAAAAAAAATAATAATAAATTTAAAAAAAAATTCTACAATTTTCACTTGCAAAAGTGGAGAAACTTTAACCTAATAAACAAATCGAAAGGGATTGAACTACTGAGATTATAACTTGATCAACTTTAAATTGTGGACCAGTGCTGTTGCGCACGCGCGCTTCATATTGCAATTGTAGCAATGTCAATTCCAAGACAAAAGCGAGCCTTTTTAAGTGAGAAATTTAAAATCCGACCTTTCAAATATCATATAAAAAGAAGCGTCCCTGTCAAAATTACTTCTACTAGTGTGCATCCCGAGGAAAGAAAATCTATGGTTCTCTCACATGCCACGTCGGGGGAGTATGTAAGAGGAGGGAATTAGGTAATCACGACTGATTTCACAGTGATATGGCACAATTGTTTGAAAATGTATCTCGAGGTTGAAGTTTTTCGTTGTATTTTAATGGTCAGGATTTCGTAGCAACAATCACGTTCAACAAATGATCTACGTTGCAAATGTGCTATTGGACCCACCATTAACGAAACTTACTGAAAATACGAATTGGACAGGGCCACCATGCTAAACTGTTGCGCAAAGCACTTGATCACCAGTTGTACGTTCTCTTTGACCTTTGTTGGTTGGACATATCCTTTTCTTTGCAGTTTGATCCTGTACTCCAGATGGTCAGATTGTAACTCCTGACATACCCCCTATCTTTTGGCGAATATTAGTGATACCCCTATATTTTCAATAAGTTAACATACACCCTTTGCCATCCAGGGGCGGAGCCAGGATTTTTCCCAAGTGGGGGCTGTTAGCTCCGATTTTCTCGACAGATTATAAACCCTTTTTTTTTATCTCCTTATTGTGGTCCATTTCATCTCCAACACGTTTCTTATAGTCAGGAAACGTGACCCACTATAGATTTGGGTTGTGGCAATGAACCAAGACGTGGTCGAGTGCTTGATGGAAACTTCGACCAAATTTGGTTATAAATAACTTCATTTGATCCCCAAAACTTATACACTCTCTCAATCTCCTTCATTTGACATCATCTAAAAAGTGAATCAAAGTTTTAGAAGTGCCAATCGATACGCAAAAATCACAGCATAAGAGTAAAAATCAATGGCTAAAGGTATGTTTATTTATATAAATTTTGGGCATTTTCAAATTTGATTATCTTAATTTTATTTTTGCATTATTGAGAATCAATTTTTCAGATTAATTTATGATTAACAGGGGCAACTAAGAGTAGAAAAAATTTTGTGGGACAAGTAAGAGTGATAAAATATAGTTGTTGTGGCAATTAAGAGTGAAATTTTTTTTGTTGGGGCAATAGTGACAGATTTTTTTATCTGCCACTAAAATTTGTCGCAAAAGCTCACTAATCCATAGAATTTGAAAATTCTTGTAGGGACAAGTGTTCTAGCAACCCCCCACTGTAAATCCACCCATGTTGACTTAGACGTATAAAGACAAATAATGGAGCTAATAAGAGATTTAACTTACTTTGGAAATGATAAAAATACACTCTCATCTTCCTTGCAATTAACACGATTTGATGACCGAATATCTCTCAAAATATCAATCTTAAAAAGATGAAACTATCCTTTCTCAATTCAGAAGTTACTAAAGTGATCATTTATACAAAAAACTGTTATTGGCACCCCCAACTTGTAGTTATTACACACCAATTTATTAAATTACTTATCACACCCCAATGGATGATTAAAACACACTCTTTAAACATTACAAAGGTTTGACTCAAATTATAATTTAAACATTACAAAAATTTATAATACTTGTTCAAACAATTCTAGTTATTGCCGCCAATTATGATTAGGCTCATATAAATCCTAGACACAAAAAATCAAAATCTAGGAAAAACATGTGAGAACTTTTATTGGCATCCCAACTTTTACTTATTCTCAATCATACACTACTATTCTTTATTTTAAATTGGGTGTAATAAGTAAATGTTGGGGTGCTAATAACATATCTCTTATACCGTGTTGTACCATTATCACCTATGGAATGAACAATCTAAACATTAAGTTATAGAAAATCCATAAATATATTATACCCATAAGAGCATATTTAAATTAATAAAATAATAGATATTAGATTAGGATTACATGGTCAAGATCTTTTTTTTTTCCTCAAAAAATTCAGGAATTTTGATTAGGTAGAAATATAAATTGAGTTGATTCGATCAAGCCATCTTTTCTTGGACAAGTCAATAAAACTTGGTTGAATCAATCAATTTTGTGTAATTTTTTTTTTATTATAAAATAGTTAATTTTGATTAACTTTTAACCAACATTTTATGAATAATTATAAATTTTTTTATAGGTGTATATATATATAAGTTACACAAAATTAACATGTTATCAAAAAATACAAAAAATTGGTTGATTAGATCGAGTTAATTTTAAAAAATCTATTTAACTTGGTTTGTAATTCTCTTATTCTTATAACTAACATTTTATAAAATAATTGTATTTTTATAGGAGGATTAGAAGATATTTAATCACTAGATCAATTTTTTATATATATAAATTATTTAAAATTAACTATTTTATTAAAAAATACAAAAAATGGTAGATTTGATAGAGTTTTATTGACTCGTCCAAGAAAATATAACTTGATCGAGTCAACTCAATTTATATTTCTAATTAATCAAAATTTAATTCAAACATTTTGAAAATTTTTGAAAAAAAAAATAAATTTTGACTATGTAATCTTAATCTAATATCTATTATTTTATTAATTTAAATATATTTTTATAGGGGTATCTCTAATGTTCACCAAAATATAGGGATGTATGCCAAAATTACCCAATAAAATACGTAAATATAACTGTTAGAGATCACTAACCATCATGGTTTCAAAACTCATCTAAGCTGAGATGTATCATCCGAATTGACTCGGTATCCAAGTTGAAAGATACAAATACACAAGTCAGTTTTTTTTAACATGATTTAATACCTCATGTGTAGTCGAGATCCCGTGGACGACTCTAATGAATTCAATTTCATTGATCCAAAGTAGTTCCTAGCACTTCTTACCCCCGCGGTGGTGTGGTACCTGCTAAAATCACTCAGATGCTCAAATTAGAGAAGAAGATGAATAGTCTAAGAAAACTGGTTAGACCTTTGATCCTTCCAAAAGATCTCTTTCAAAAGTGCTTCTTATGCTATTTATCCATCCTAACTGTTTATAGGATTTCCCCTTTTATAAGCTATAATCATGGGGTATCTATCGACTCTGCAAAGTTATTTACCTAATCGAGATTTCTTGGATTGATCATACTAAATTGCAGAGATCTCATCTGGGATCTCTGGGATTGACGTGTGTGTATTTATCTTATGGTTATTCTACAACTAATCCTGTCATGTTTGGCTGACTTGGTCTCACTTAATGCTATGCTGCCCTTCTTGCTATGCTAGGGAGGTCTTTGCTCTACCTTGCCTCGCTTGAAGGGCAGTGCCTGTATGCTGACTTGCACCTAATACAACTTAATCGATTTAGACACGTGTACGGCTTAGATTAGTGCACAATTATTTTCCTCTATACCTCACATTTATTTTTGAAATTTTTGGACGAGACATCTCAAATGTATCAAAAAACTTATCCGAGACGACTCGGTATCTAGCATGGATGGGATGACAGGCTAAACCGAGTTATAAAACCACTAACCATAGTGATTTTTAGATCACAGGTCAGTACATTAAGAAATAGGACACGTGGGGACAAATAATAAAGGAGTGAGGTAACAACCCAACTCCTTGATGTACGAGAGTTCTGAACGGGCCACGTGCTTGTCAGTCACATTCACATCGAACTAAACTCTATAAGAACTTTTCCTTTTCCTATCTGCCAGTATGCTTTAGCTTGCTTTCCGTACAGACAGATCGTCATGTTATATCCAAATCATTGAATTATTTTTTCTCCCGATTCACGATGTGCTAAGGTTGTCAATTTAGCCCAGCCCACTAATCCGACCCGACGGGTTGAATTTTTTTTCAACCCATTAAATCCGACCCGACTAGTGTATGATTTCATTCATAGAATATTTAGAGTAGAATCGTGATAGTCGGACTTCCCCACATGGCATACTCAACCGACTCTCCTGACGTGAAAAGTTGAGGAATCATAGATATGTATATCTTGGGATACATAATAGCACTTTGTCATAAAAAAATGTATCTCGAGGGAATTATGTATCTTGAGAAGTACAGATCTACAATTCTCGAACTTGTCACGTCAGGAGAATTGATTGAATTTGCCATGTGGGGTAGTCAGATTATCACGACTCTTAGGACGATTTGATTACACATGAAAAAAAGGTTGGATTTTCATTTTTCTTGAAATATCGTATTTTGTATTATTTGATTGGATTTTTTTCCATTGAAAATAAAATTCCATTCTCATAAAAAAATCTAGCGATATGTTTACTTCATTTTCTTACGAGAAAACGTGAGAAAACAAAATTCACCCTAACAAAATCCTAATCTATTTTTTTATTTATTTTTCCCATCGTGATCACAATCATTGTCAACCTCTGCCACCATTGTCATTGACCACTGTCGATGACCTCTCTCTCTCCCCCCATTCCTATTCTTATTCCAGTGCCTGCCCTCCACCACCTCTCGCTTTCTCCTTTCTTCTTATTTGTTCTCTTACTCAACCATAATTCACCTTTGCACCACGTTGCTCTAACTCTGCGGGTTCAAAATCATTCTCTCTTGAGAGTTGCTATTGACAACTTAACTTTTACTTATAACACCTCAAATTCTTAAATTATGTATCACCCCAATTAAACATTAAAACTCACTCTTCAAATATTATGAAGGTTTGGCTCAAATTATAATCTCAACATTTTAAACATTTAGACCATTTGAGTCGTTGTTTACAATTAAGATTAGGCTCATATAAATTTTAAACTCAAAAAATAGAAATCTAGTGAAAAAAAAAGAAAAAGAATCATAATAATCTGACTCTCCCAAGCGGCATGTGACAGAACCCTAGATTTTATGTCTCGGGACACATATTCCCCATAAATATGTGTATCTTGAGGACATATCTATGATTCTATCACATGCCATATCATGAGAGTATTTTGAGTATGCCATGTGGGGGCTCAAAAAATCATTACTCAAAAAAAAAATCTCAACCATTTACTTATATCTTTATTTTTAAGAATAATGATTTTCTGATGCTCTCTCTGACATGCACTCCTATATATCCCTTGACGTGACATGTGCTGGAATCATAGATCTTTTTTCTTGGGATACATAACTCTACATATTTATGAGGATATGTAGTTGTGTATCCCGTGAAAAAAGATCTATAGTTCTAGCCCATGCTACATCATCCGCGTTGTATGTTAGAGGGGGGGTCAGAAAATTAGGACTCAATTTTTAATTAGGGTGTAATAAGTAAAATTTTGGGTGCCAATAGCAGCTCTCTTTCTCTCTTTCTTCTCACTGACCAGGATGGGCTCAATGGACTTTGGGCCTGAGGATGACGGTTTGTCCGGAGTCCTGACATCGACTTCTTTTCCCTCCAAAACCTGGTAGTAGTTGGAGCCTATAAACATAATTATTTGGTGCGTTTTTTCCACGAAGAAATAAATGTTAAAAATTTGAAATTAACAAACGAGAGAGACAGAGAGAGAGAGAGACTCGTGGAGGCTTCCCGTCTGTGATGCGTGGAAGCATAAGTGGCAGAAAATGGCGAAGTTAGTGATGGAAGTTCTCCAAATGGCGGATCGAATCTCTAAAATCCTTAATTTCTTCAGAAATCTCATTGTTCTTGTTATTCATCGATCTCGAATCAGATTGAGTTAGATTCTGAGGTACAAGAGTTTACTTGTGAGTCTCAAAGCTAAAAGTCTACATTGTTTGATTTTATGATCTTTTTCTGTTTTTCAGTTTGTTTCTGTGATTTGTTGGTGAATTCTTATGTTCGATCACTTGTTTGAATCAGATAAAACTTTTCTTTCTCGAAACTTTAATGGAAATTGAAACTGATCTGTAATTCTTAGTTCGTAATTGTTCTTCGTTATTGAGAACTAATTGTAATTTTAATTACTTTCTGCTAATGATTTGCGTGTAAAGATTTCAACAGTTTCTCTGAATCTTTAATTGAAATAGAAGCTGATCTGTTTTTCTTAGTTCGTAGCAGTTCTTCATTGTAGTTTCTTGGTTACTGAGTTCTGACTGTAATTTTTTAATTAATTTTTGTTTGTGGTTTGCATGTTAGAGATTTCAACAGTTTCATCGGAAATGGCTGAAGTTCCTAAATTGTTGTATTTAGTCGTCGTGGACAATGGAGAGAAGAGAGAAGGTAAAAAGATTGAGTCTTTCCGTTACACACGACCGGTGTTGCAGAGCACTCTACAACTCATGGGATGCAAAGCACGACATGCGTTCAAGGTAATATCCAACGAGTCTAATTCAGTCAGTATTTCAAGTCAGATTCTACAGTTTTTATCAAAATAGTTATTAAATCAAATTATTCTGTTAGAATTTGTTTTTATGTTTTAGTTAGGAGCATAGTAACCAAGTTCAGATTCGGTGGTTATTTGGCAGGGCTCAATTCGGTTATTGGGAAAGTTTTGTTAAAAAAAAATCGGCAAATTTTTGGAAAATATACAAATGATGTTTTTGGGTTTTTACCAAGACCCATCATCTTCACCTAACAATCCTCTCTTTCTTTTCCATATATGAATATTGGAGAAAATAAAATTTTGAGGGTAGAGGGTAAAAAAAGTTACCATTTTTCAGTGATTAATCAATAAATCACTGCTAATCCCTTATTTGGAGAATTTAATGAAATTTTGGAGAATTTTCTGACTATTTTTACAAGCTTTATTTAGTGAGCCAGAGGTGTCAGTTTTTCCTTTATTGTAATCCACATTTTTTTATATATCTGCATGAAGTACCACAGTTTTAGATCTAATATCCCTCTTTTGTCAAATAATTTTCTTTGAATTTCCTCAAATTCTTTTACTATCCTCTTCCAGCAAAAATAAGTCTGACTAACTAATTTTAGTAAAATTATTTTGAAATATTGAACAAATGGAAGAAAATCAAACTTTTTAAATATTCTTTAGGGTAATTTTTTTTAACATCCTCTTCCAGCAAAAATAAGTCTGGGTAACTAATTTTTGCAAATATAAGCAGGAAGTACTTCTCTGTGTGTTGTTTGGGTATAACTAATTTTAGTTTTGTGTCTTCTATATTTAGATTTGTTTTTAACATCTTCTAAGGTTTTCCCTCATTTTGGGCATGGAACTTGTGGTCTTGACTCCAAGTCTCAACCCTTATCCACGTTGGGTACATGTCATCTTAATATGATATTAAACTGAAATTGGTAAGATTGTTCGTAATAAATCCATCATCTACTTCAATTATCATGTGAAATTATCCCACTTGATAAGCAAGCTGGTCAAAGCTGGTGTGGTGACTATTTCGATCAGACACCCCTCGAGATGTGTGTTATCAATCGATGGTACCTTTACTTGTTTTTCTGATCAATTCAGGTCACTCTTCTAGTTGCTCTGATTCATTATTCATCGTTTGAGCAAGACACCAATATGATCCCTACCAAACAATTTCCGACAATCAAGTTAGTTGCAGAGAATTTAAGAGAGCATTTAAGTGGAAAGAACAAAATCCACTTACCATATTTTTCAGAGTCGTGCTGGGGTGACACAGGATTTACTGTGATTCTCACAATTCTGACGTGGAGATGCATACATAACCGTAGATGGTTTTTACTTGTATCGTGAGGAAACACATCTATGGTTCTGTGCACATCCCACGTCAGACTTGTGAGAATTGCACCCTGTGTCATTCCAGCATTTTCCTATTTTTCATCCAAGTCGTGCTGGGGTGACACAGGATTTACTGTGATTCTCACAATTCTGACGTGAACATGCATACATAACCGTAGATGGTTTTTACTCATATCACGAGGAAACACATCTATGATTATGTGCACATCCCACGTCAGACGTGTGAGAATCGCAGTAAATACCCTGTGTCATTCCAGCATTTTCCCATTCATAGGAAAAAAGAAGGACAAATGTAATCATGAAGCACTTATAGCATGTGATTCACCTGTGAAATCATTTAAAGAAACGATTGCTTATCTGACGTAGATTATTTTTTAATGTTTTTGATGCATGTCAGTTCTTTTCATCAGTTAATAGATAGAAGACTCCTGATGTGGCTTAGTTTGCATGAGGTGGTGCTGGACCTCTATCTTATTTAGTAGATTTTAAATAATTTGAGGTGTGTGGTAGAGTCAATTATATTTGTAAATTGTGTATATAGTTTCCCGAAGTGTCATAATTTTGTAACTATCAGTCATTGCATTTAATTATGATTCTCGGTACATGATTTTTACCGAGATGTATGTAGAAATTTTTATCCCTTTGATCAAGTAAAATTAACATGAATTAAGTGTTTTTTGCCAAGCATAATTGTGTAGTTAATTTTGTTAATACCCCGGTATTATTCTTATTATCGATTATTGTCTTGGTCAGATTAGCCAAAGGGTTTTTGAAGCAATGCGAAGAGAATGCTCAGGTGATGCTTTGCATCCTGCGGGGATGGAAATTTCAAAATTGGATGTTTCCAGAGTTAACTTTGAGAAAGAAAATGGTCTTTTCATAGGTGGTTCTGTGGGTAAGGAAGAGGTTGACAACCATTTGGTCCTGGACGAAAATGAGAGAAGTAACAGCAAAACATTTGAGTTGTATAAACGACGCACAACTGTTGTTGTTAGAAGAGAGGTGTTCTTGGATGTTGTTTATAATGCTCTCTCAGAATATAAGTATGTAGGTCCCAATCAGAGGGCTGACTTGGTTTTAGCTTGCAGGTATAGCATCTCATTTTTTCCTAAGATGTTTGGGACTTTATGTTCGTTAATCGATTCTTTACTTAGTACTCCATCTATAATTTAGAAATAGTCTTCTTTAGTTTTTTTTAATATTATAAAAACTTCTCTATCTTGTCTCTGTTGGATCATTGTATGTTTGAATTTGACATTTTATCTGTTACAAAGTTTTGTTTATCAGTTTATGCATCATGCCCAATAAAATTGCAGGAAAACCAATTGAAGCCATGTAAATTGTAGGGAGAATCACCAAAAATAGTTCAAGTAACTCGTGTAAACTTGATAGAGAGGCTACTGAGAGTTCAATGAAATAAGATTATCTTCTATTTCAAGAATGACTTCTGGTTTTACCTTGAGAGTATTTATTTTTCAGGGTATCTACAAAATGTATGGGCTGGGCTAGTTTGTATGGCATGAGCACTAACACAAGTATTAGCATCACAGATTGACTGAAACCTTTTTCTTATGTATTCTTGTGCTAAGCTGTTCTTAGTTATTTTTGGTTATATTCTATTGATTTACTCTTTCTTTGAGTTTGAGACACTATCAAATTTGACATGTTGTAGACCTGACAATGAGGGCAATTTTTTTTTTCTTGATTTGCAAAGCTTTCTTTGGTACTATCTTACTAACCTTTATGAACAATCATAGACGTGAAGATGATGCTCTGTTTTTTTTACGTTCTTCTTTTCGACTAAGCTATGTTTCTACATGTATTTTCATCTTAATTATTATTGCTCATTATTTTGAATTCACTTTACCAATAAAAGTCAAGGATAAAAATCTAGAATTAAATTTAACAGGGTTATCCCCATTCAGGATGATCCAAGAATGCTTACATCCCTTTCGGAGGAACATTTTCCAGCTGACCATTTTTCATACTGGATCTTGACATGTTTAAGGAAATCATGTATAAATGTATTAGCCCGGCTAAAGCTGTATTTGTTTTATCCAATAGAGGATGCCTGCCTTTTGAGAGACTAGGCACTCTCTTGTCTTTTCCTTTGGCAAAGTCATTGATATTTTGGGTTGCTTAGAAATTTACCGAACATCATGCCTAGGTTTTAGGAAGGCTGCTCTTCTGTTCATCCCTTGAAGAATCGAAATGCTTGAGGTCCATGTGGTAGACCTTCCAATTACCTAAATGTCCCTGTGAATTTATCATAGTTATAGCTACACAATGACCCTATCATTTAGAAAACTTTTTTCGAGTGGTGGAATGATGCCGTTCATTAAGACATGCGAAAGTGGTATGCTTGTATTTTAAATTGGTTGTTAGGAAATAGTTTTCAGTGTTTCAGCTTTAAAGTACATATGCTTTTATTTTATATTTTTTTAAGATCATTTTAGATAGTGTAAAGAGGGGTGGCAATAAGCTTTAAGATTATTCTTTGGTTGATGAGAGCTCTTTATTTATGCTTTCCACTGATAATAGCTACAAGTCATTTACGTGCGAATATCTTTTCATGTTACGCGATCCTTGAGTATTTGCGTGATGTGCATTGAACTTCTATTGCTACGGTTATAACTATGTTCCTTGTTACTAATATGTTCTTTTAACATCTGAAATTGACTTCACTTCCAGCTCTGCCTTCCTGTGCTTTCTTTCCTCTAATTCCATTTTCTTGTTTTAGAATTCGAGAAAGGAAGGAATCCGTGACTGTGCTTCTATGTGGCACAAGTGGGTGTGGCAAGTCTACTTTGTCCGCATTGCTGGTATCTCCATTCTCTTTCTTTACAGAAGAATTCTTGTTTTTACTTCGTTATCATTTTTTCAGTTGGTTCAAATTAGCACATTTCTGATTTGTTGATATAAACGTGTGTGCAAGGCACACATTTATTCTCCTGTTCCAGCAACAATATCCCATTCTTATTTAATGTGTGATGTATAATTGAAATTTGCATTACTTCCTTGCAGAATTTATAACCATTTGAAGTTCTTTAGTATTTTTTTCCTAATTTATAACCATTGGCTAGGGATATTAGCTGGTTGAATTGTTGAGTTGGGTCAGCCCTGAGATTGACCATGTGTAAACCAAACCAACCTAAATTCACTTGGTTTCTATTGGAGATCTAAACCATCCCTGATGGTAACTGATTCAGTTTGGGGCTTTGGACTACTGGATTTGACCCAACCCATTGGCACCCAGGCACAGCAATGAGTCAGATTCGGCATGAGTTTTCTTTTTAATCATCTGAAACTGACATGAACCAGACACATTAATTTGTACTGGTTTGGTAAGCCCAACCAAACCAGGTTGGCCTTCACATTGCCATGCCTGTTCTTTTCTATGTTCACTTGTACTAGGTGCTTTAGTTTTTTTTATTTTTATTTTTATAACCGGATATCCCTGTAGACAATGGACTGGGCTCGTATCTGGGCTTTGCCCAGTCCATAGACCATGGTCTTGTCCAAGGACTAGTCCCGAGGCACGTGCAACGCTCACACATCACACGCACCAAGTAAGTGAGGGTGCACCCTCACGGGTGGCCCCTGAGGAATTAATGCTCATACTGGGTATCAAACTCACGACCTATGGGAATTAATGCTCATACTTCTATATACATGTTTTTCGTTGGATTATTTAACGATTATATTTAGAGTGCAATTGTACCTCAACTTTAGAGAGCTGCTATCAGCACCCCAAATCTTACTAATAACACCCCAATTTCTTAAATTATTTATCACACCCTAATTAGAGATTGAAACACACTATTCAAACAGTACAAAAGCTTGGTTCAAGTTATTACCTCAACATTACAAAGCATTATAACACATCCAAACAACTTGAACAGTTGCAATCAGGATTAGGCTCATATAAAATCATAAATCCAACAAATAGATATCTAGACAAAAAGGGAAAGAGAGAGTTTCTATTGGCACCCCAAATTTTACTTATTCTCAACCATTGACTAATTGGGGTGTCAAAAGAAGCTCTCCAAATTTAAGGCATTGTATTTGATTCATCTTGCAATTTTTTATTGCCTACTAGTTTGAGAATTGAGCCTAGACATATTCTCTTACAGGGTAGTAGGTTGGGCATTACTACTGTGATTTCTACTGATTCAATCCGTCATATGATGAGGAGCTTTGTGGATGAAAAACAAAACCCTCTACTCTGGTCTTCCACTTATCATGCAGGGGAATTCTTGGATCCTGTTGCGGTTGCAGAAGCGAAGGCTAAAAGGAAAGCTAAAAAACTTGCACGCATTTCTCACTCACTCCATACGGAAGAAGATTCTAATGGAACCTCAAATAGAAGAACCGATACAAAACCGTCAGATGCTACCGAATTGATTGGTGCAAAACAGATGGCAATTGAAGGATTTAAGGCACAAAGTGAGATGGTCATCGACAGTCTTGATCGGTTGATCACTGCATGGGAATTGCGGAAAGAATCTGTAGTGGTTGAAGGTGTTCACTTAAGCCTCAACTTTGTGGTGAGTAAATTTTACCAAGAATGTTTTTCTCTTATTCTTTTATGGGCTATGAATAGAAGGGCTGGTTCTTCTCTCACCCTTTAAATTGATGATATTGCCTGTTGCATGGGAGATCTTCTAGGTGGAACATCTGTTAAATGGTGGAACTCTTTTATGAGCACCTCATGTCTTTTAGTTTGTCAATAGATGATAACTAACAACTATATTACTTGGAGATAAATATTTATTAAACTGAATCTCAAAAAAAAAAAAAGAAGACTAGAGCTGCTATTGGCACCCCAAATTTTAGTTATAACACCCCAAAAATAAAACCCACCACTCAAACATTACATTACTTTGGTTCAAGTTATTATTTCAATATTACAAAGTGTTGTAACACATTGAAACAACTTCAATAGTTGCTTACAATTAGGATTCGGCCCATACAAAATTCAAAATCTAACAGTTAAAAATCTAAAAAAAATAAATAGAGAGAGTTTCTATTGGCACCGCAACTTTTACTTATCCTCAACCATTGACTTTTTTATTTTAATTGCAGTGTAATAAGTGAAATTTGGGGTGCCAATGGCATCTCTCAAAAGGATTTGACAACACCAAATGGAATGCTCAGTTTTGTGAACAAGCCTAAAAAATTTGAAACTTTCTTGACATACCCTGTAAGAGATGCCTTATTTTTATTTGAATAATGATTTTTTTGACTCCCCCCTCTGACATTCTCCCCCATACTCTCTTGATGTGGCATGTGCTAGAATCATATATTTTTTCCTTGGGATACACAACTGCACATATTTATGTGGATGTGCAGTTGTGTATCCTGATGAAAATCTATGGTTCTAGCACATGCCGCGTCAGGAGAGTATGTCAGAGGGGGGGTCAGAAAATCACGACTCTTTTTATTTTTATTTTCATTAATGCTACCACAACTTTAAATCTCTCTTTTAAACTGAATTTCCAGATGGGTTTAATGAAGAAACATCCCTCAATCATTCCATTCATGATTTACATCACGAATGAGGAGAAACACTTGGAACGATTTGCAGTTCGTGCAAAGTATATGACACTTGATCCCGCAAAGAACAAATATGTCAAGTACATCCGCAACATCAGAACAATCCAAGATTACCTCTGCAACCAGGCTGATAAACATTTGGTCCCTAAAATAAACAACACCAATGTCGACAGGAGTGTGGCAGCTATACATGCTACAGTATTCAGCTGCCTACGCAGACGTGAGACAGGAGAACAACTGTACGATCCTACAAGAAACACAGTTCCATTGATAGATGAAGAATACAGAAACCAATGTGCTGCTAACTCCTTGAGCTCCAAGGGGATGTTTCAACTAATCCAGAGAAAAGGGTCTTTAAAGCATTTGATGGCTCTTCTCAAGACTGATGGTTCCGTGGCGAAGGCTTGGCCCGTTGAGTCGGATGATAATGGGAACCCAATTTTGAGCCATGGGTGTCAGAGGAGCATAGGGAGTCCAGTTTATGGTCCTGTGCAGATTGGAAAGGCAGAGCCGGTTAATCTTCAGTTTGGTAATTTTGGGATCAGTGCTTTTCCTAGTGATACTGGTGGCACAAGTCACACTGGAAGCATTGATGAGTCAAGAACCGATTGGACTGAGAATGGTAGTAGTAGATATTACTCTTCCTGCTGCAGCTCACCAAGGATGTCTGATGGACCCGCCAAGGAGGTATATTCCTCACATCTGTATTTGAAGATTTCTACAATCTTATTGATGATTGAAATGTAATTGGATTGGCTTCACTTTGTTAGAGCCACTCCTTACATATAAAAGTGTGTTGGGACATTAATTGGGTTGAGCCTGACACCATCATGGTTTCAAAACTTGGTTTGACGTCTTGTCTCAGCCATGGACGAGACTGAGTTGTCTCGGATGAAGATAAAGCATTTAATTCCATTTACAATGATTTATTCATATAAATTTATATGAAAATAATTATGAATATATTTATAAAATAAGGAGATTAGAAGATGTTTAGTCATAAAATAAATATGTAAATTCTTAAAATAATTATTTTAATGTAAAAAATCCTGGTTGACTCGGCCAAGATTTTCAAAACATCGTCCGAGTCATCTCATTTATATTGCGAGATGGTGTGAAATCTCAGAAGCTGTGTAAATCCGTCTTGTTTCTCAACCATACTGAGATGACTCTTCTTGGACAAGATTTAAAACCATGGACACCATTGACCATGAATCAGCAAGTAATGGAATCACTGAAACAGGCCACAACATTTGTCAGCAACTACTCATCTTTCCTTGCCCCACTATTCTTTAGTAGGTTTTATTATTATTAGCAATAAATGTAAACATACTCAATCACATAATATTCTTAACCAACATTTAAAATCCTGTTCTGAAGCAATGTTCCAGTCAGGAGAAAAACCAAAACAGTATCGACTGAAACATTCAATGTTTGAGTCATTATTTCATTCCAATATAGGATGAAGCTGGAATGTTCTGCCAAAATATTCCAAAACGGCATTAAACTCTAAACCTTGCTCTTTAAATATTGTTTTCTGGTTTGGTTTAACAATTTCTTTTACTTACAGCTCAAAGAGGAACTAACGATTTTTGGGAGTGACGAAGAGGCTGATGATCCACCTGAAATGGATAGTGAGGATGATCTCAGTGATTTTGGCGAAAAGCAAATCCATGAGGAGGTAAAAATGAGTGTCAAGTTGCTTCTTCAGTCATGTTAGATATTTGTATCTGTTTGCACTGCAATGTCCAAATGAAAATGTGATACTTGTGAAATATTAGGCTCTTATACGGTAGATTCTAATCTCACTACCTAAACAAACAAGCAACAACAAAGCCTTATCCCAAAGATTTGGGGTCAGCTACTAATCTGACTACCTGATATGGATATTTTCATATTATTTTGAGAAGTAGTTGTATTAGCTCGAGGCAGCTTGGGCCCAAAGAGCATGGTTTCTCCATTGTCTCGTCATGGTTAACTGTAATGGACAGTGGATGGAGTTTCCAAGAATGATCAAAGAAGCCTTTGTTTTTGACTCTTCTTGATACTTACCTTCTCATTTCATCTACAGATGGAGGGTTCATTAGATGAGGAGTCAACAAAGTCGGATGAAGAGTATGACGATCTAGCAATGCAGGATGGGCAAGAGGACGGTTACTCATCGGATGATGAGGGGGAATCCGAGATGAAGCCGGTGCCAGGTAACATCAGGTTGAGGAAACTTCCCCTCGGCATTCCTTCCATGGGGAAGGATGGGTTGCTTAGTGGACCCATCCTTTATGGATCACCTCACAGGTAGCACAACTGTTATCCTCTTGAGGTTGTTTTTGTAGATCTTTCAGTTGTGACCTTTGAGGCAATTCAAGTAGGCACTGTCTTCTTTATTTGTTTCTTGTGTACAAGTATGCTTTAACAAAGTGATTGTAATATTTATTTATTTTTTTTTTTGGGGTGGGGTGTGTGTTCAAAGAGTTAACATTAACTCTTACAAGGAGTAAACTCTCTAAGATGTAGAGAGAGCGAGATCTATTTGTAAATGTTTACGGAACTGTCCAACATGGATAACACAAGTTGGGTTAGTAATTGGGGAGAGTTTGGTAGTGTTTGGGAGTAAGATTCCCGCTTTTGAAACTCTCATAATCCTTTTGGACTGCTATAATTGTTTGGCTAAGTGTTTAACTTTTATACAAAAGCCAAAAATAGGTTGGAATGATGGAAATAGCTTGTGGAGACAAGTTATCGAAGTATGGTGGCCTCGGAGTTAGGAGGCTTAGGACAATGAATTTGGCATTGAGAGGAAAATGACTTTGGAAGTTTGGGACTGATGGAAATAGCCTGTGGAGACAAGTTATAGAAGGAAAGTATGGCTAAATAGCCTGTGGAGACAAGTTATAGAAGGAAAGTATGGCTCTAGACGGACGGTGGGAAAGCGGGTTAGCTAGACATCTCCATGGATGTGAGATGTGGAAAGGCATCATGAAGACCATACCATCATTCAAACTGAGAATCAAGTTCAAAGTAGGTCAAGGTAACTGAGTAAGATTTTAGAAAAATATTTGGTGCGGAAACTGGTCACTTATCGAGGTATTTCCGAAGTTGTATTCCATATCCTCAAAAAAATGGTGTCCAATCGCATCATTCTGATGATCCATAGACGGAGAATGGGCATGGGATTTTGAGTTTCAGAGAGGCCTCGATAATTTGGAACTTGAAGAAGTTGGTAGAGTAGTGGATGGAACTTCGCGTTTCGAATTATGTACGGGAAGGGAAGATGAGAGAGTGTAGATGGCAAGTAAGGATGGAATGTTTTCGGTGTGTTCCTTTTACCATTCCTTGTGTAATAATGGAGATATTTTCTTTTTTCATGCTTTAATTTGGAGTCCAAGAGTACCAAGTAAAGTTGCTTTCTTCACATGGACGGCATCCTTCAGAAGGATTCAAATGGTGGATTTTTTTTATGTAACGTGGTTTGTGCGGGGCGAGTTGTTGTGTGCTATGTATGGATAATGGAGAATCATCGGATCGTCTTCTTCTTCACTGTAAGTTTGCGCATGGTATATGGGTTCATTTTTTGAATTTGTATGTAGTTATAACCTGCCTACCTCAAACACTAAAGGAACTCGTTATTTGTTGGTCGTCAATTGGTTACTTATTTGGTGGCGCGAAGAGACTGTCGTGGAGTATTACACCATTTGCAATCTATTGGGGGGTGTGGTTTGAGAGAAATAGGCGTATCTTTGAGGGAAAACAAAAAGATTGTAGAGATACAATTATATCCATTGTGGGTCTGATCTTTTTTTTTTGTCCAAAGTCTTTACGGAGTTTAGGGGAATTTTTTTCAAGAATTTTATTTTCAATTGGGATGAGATTTGTTGTATTCCTTGTGAGTAGTTCCTTGATGTAAGGTCTTGCTAGGTTGGTCATCTCGACTGACCTAGTTCTGTTTTATGAATGAATTGTTATTTATCAAAAAAAAAAAAGTTTGGAATCAGAAGTGACTTGAATTTGCTTTTTTGATTCTGATGCTTGTCGAATGAATGAGTTAAAAGGTAGGTCTTTGGGCAGATCATTAAGGGCATCCTAGAAAGCAAAGTTATGTACTTAAAACACTTCAGAAAGTTTTAATTCTCTAATTCTTTATAACTACCATTTTTTGAGTTACAATTCTACAAATGAGGTGAGAGAGAACTTCCCAATGTGTTCTAAAATTATGCTTATGACTGCAAAACTATTGCATTTGGTGCTTTTTATATAGAGCAACTTCTCTTGAAGGTGCCAACTTAACTAAGTTGGTAAAGATTGAGTAGTGTTGATCCCACTACCAAGGTTCCAATCATTGTTGATCCTACCTTCACATCTGCTGATCCTCAACGAC
Source organism: Akebia trifoliata (assembly GCF_017979445.1). Classification (NCBI taxonomy): domain Eukaryota; kingdom Viridiplantae; phylum Streptophyta; class Magnoliopsida; order Ranunculales; family Lardizabalaceae; genus Akebia; species Akebia trifoliata. The sequence continues at coordinate 25,477,489 of NC_141389.1, forward strand.
AATAATAATAATAATAATAAACTTTTCAGTATTTTGATAAGAACTTATAAAACTCATAGTATTTGCTTGTAAAGCATTTAGAGCTCTTGCAATATAAAAAAGGTTGAGTTCACGGGACAAAATTCTAGACAAAGCGTTTTCTCCTAGATGGGCTAAAAGTTTTGGAATGGCCGATTTTTTGTGAGGATGATCTCTATGGTGAGAAAATTATCCTCACAAAAAAAAAAAAAAACAGCTCTTTCAGAATTTCCTAACCCTAATTTATAAGTCGAAGAATAGTAGACCGTCAATTTTTAGTCATCCTCCCAAAAAATCAACTCATTCCAAAACTGTTTTGTCATATAAGACAACTTTGTTTAGTATGTTGTTTACAATTTTGTCGACCAAACACTACCCATATAAAAATAGTTTGGTTGCAAGTTAAATATGTTAAAAGAGTATAGAGTGGAAACAAAAGAGTTAGGTCTACTGTAGCCAAAGCATGCCCTTTTAGTTGAATGGGTTGGATTTGAAGGATCAAAGGTGAATTATACAAAGAAACCAATGATTCTTGATTAATTAGATCGATAAAATACAATTTACCCTAAGAGGGTTTTTATGGAAAACAAAATAAATCCAAAAAGCAATTGGATAACTAACAGATCTAACGCTAATTTCTTACAATTTGATATGATCTTGAGATATAATTTGGTGCACCACAGTACACCTAATTACATTCCTCTCTATCTAATGCTCTAAACAGAATATGCCCATCATCAAATAATAAATTACAGTGACGTGCACTTGTTGTTCTCGATCATTTCACGGACCTCATTAACCACCAAATGTGCTTTATGGCCTCCAATCACCTCAGCTTGTTTCTTGCAGTCCTTCCAGAGCTGTTATGTCAAGTGTTTTCACCATTAGAATGAGAAGAAAATGTTGAATACACCAAAGAAACACTAATGGCAACATTATTCTACCTGTATAATTGGCATCTTCTGCACAGGTTTGAGTTTCCATGATTGGAATGTACATGAAAAGAGTATAATAAGTCAGTTCCATATGACCATTCTTGAGCATTCAAGTCATGGGATTTGATGAAATCAAATAAGCCTCACTACATTTGTTTAGAAAGAAAGCGCAAGCATTACGAAGAGAAATTATATTGGCCCACCAACTTTTACTTACAACACACCAATCCTTTTGATAAAAAATTTAGATTGGTTTGTTGTAAGTAAAAGTTGGTGTGTTAATAGATCTCTGGCCAACATCTAGGGCCTGTTTGGATACCAGGAGCAGAACTACTCTTCCAAAGAACAGGAGCTGAAGTACTCTATGGAGGAGTTGGAAAAGTAATTATGTGCAGAAATGGCGTTTGGCAATCAACTCTATGAAGTACTGGCAGAAGTACTTTTGTACTGGAAGTCTGTTTGGGAACCATACTGACTTCTCATAACTTCTAGAAAAAAGACCAGAATACCCTTATATTATACCAATTACTGTTTTTTATCTTTTAGTGTCATAATATGCCTTCAAACTATATTGTTTTTGACATCTTAACTATAAATATTAATATATATAATATAATAAATATTAATATAATATAATATATAAATATTAATATAATATTTTAAATATTAATATAATATAATATGTTTAAATCCATTATACTTAAAATTTTAAAAAAAATTTGACTGACTGTTTTTGACATAGTATGACATAATATTAAAAAAAAAAATTGACAGACTGTCTTTTAGTGTCATAAGATGCCTTCAAACTATACTGTTTTTACATTTTAACTATAAATATTAATATAATATAATATAATAAATATTAATATAATATAATATAATAAATATTAATATAATATAATATAATATTTTAAATATAAATATTAATATAATGTGTTTAAATCCATTATACTCAAAATTTATAAAAAAAAATTGACAGACTGTCTTTTAGTGTCATAATATGCCTTCAAACTATATTGTTTTTGACATTTTAACTATAAATATTAATATAAATAATATAATAAATATTAATATAATATTTTAAATATTAAATATTAATATAATATAATATAATAAATATTAATATAATATTTTAATATTAAATATTAATATAATGTGTTTAAATCCATTATACTCAAAAAATTTTAAAAAAAAATTAATATTAATAAATGTTTCTTTTGTTTGATTTAAGGGCAAATGAATTAGAAATATTTTCATAGAAAATTAATAAAGTTAGGGGTATTTTGGTAAAATGAACCGTTAGATTTTGACTCCCCGCAAGAAGAGTTTTGAGAAATAGATTTTCTTGACTTCTTCATAAAGAGTAATTTCTTGCTCTTGCGCGGAGTAACTCTTCGAAAGAGTAGTTCATACAAACGCATCCAAACGACTTCTAACTCCCCGCAAGAGTCAGAAGTAGCCAAAGAGTCCTATCCAAACGCCTACCTAGTTTCCACAATAACCCACACCATGTTCACTATTGTAATCCTGTATATTGATCTCAAGGTCTCATAAATGTCAAATTCAGAAGAATGAGGTCGTCCTGTAAGGACCCTTTGAAAAATTTCCTCAAAAAGAAATCTCTACTATTTTGGAATTTTTGTACAGAGATCTAGAGAATAACATGAGAAGATTCATTGCACCTTGAATAGTCGTGGATTTGGAAAAAAAAAAAACTGGAAATACATCCTCTAAGAAACTGTTGTTTGGTATGAAAATAGAACCCCATATGGCTAAACCATTTCACATGTTTTTCTATATATTTAATTTTATTCACCTTACTGAAGCACCCATTATTCTTTTTTTTTCCCTTTGCAGGTAAGCAGAAACTATTGTCACTTTTATGAGTGGAAACTAGATTAATAATTTATGGCTAAAGTAAAAAAATAGTAAACAAGAAGATATAGTTCCTCACATGGTGCAAAACAGAGAAAAAAAAGAAAAGAAAAGAAGAGCATAAGACATGATCCTTGGAGCATTAAAAGGGCCTTACAGTGATTCCTGCACGAGCAATAAGCCTATGAGGGACTGCATTGACATCAACACAGTAGAATCGGATTCTGCAACAAAAAGCAGAGCAGAAACCTTCTAAATCACATGGCTGCCTATGAAAAGGAGGGGCAAAATGAAATCTAACACATCCATGTAAAAGACTGACAAGTCTAACAGTGACATTTCAACACTTCCTGACATCAACAATTGTGGCACATATTCTTATACCTATCAAAAAATAAAATAAAATTATGGCTCACATGCTGGTGTTAGGGTGTTAGATCGCCCCTTAGGGATGCAACTTGGGCAGGCCAAACCTGAACCTGATGAGTTCAACCTGACCTTGGATCAGGTTTGGGCACAGTTAGGGTTCGAGAAATTTTTTTTTGACCGAACCAAACTGGGTTGCGTTCCAGAATGGACATTGGGTTGCCCGAACCGAACTTATTATCGTTATAATTTAAAAATATTTTTAGATATCTTTGTTTTTTTTTTCTCATTCACAATTCACATTTCGAACTTAAGTTGATCATCATCTTTTTCTTAACATTTGGTTATAAATTTTTTTCAAGAGTAACATTTGTTTATAATTTCATGTATGAGAACTTTGAAATATACTTCTAGGATAAATAATTAGAATGATACCATTAGTAGAGGGATCACAACAACTTTGTTGAAGTTACAATGTAACAGCCTTTACTGATGTGCAGGTTTGGAAATTTTTATATGGGTGGTTAGTAGAGTAAGTAAACCCTAACCTTGGGTAGTAATCTGCTGCCAATTTTTCCAGTTTTGGTTTCAAGTATATGCATTTTCTGCACCAGCTTGCCATCCTACATGTCCAGATAAGCCTTACTTAAGAACCCAATTCGATGTAAGCTTCAACAAAACTGCATTTATTTCAAAAACAATTAAAAAAAATTCTAGATTATTTTTTCCTCAAAATAAATACAAGGTCATCACTAAAATGGGATCAAAATACAAAACATGGCAACTCAATTGCATTTTGAGGAAACCTACCGAAGAGCAGGACCTGATAGAAACAAAACACAGAGCAAAACCTCCACACAAAGATATGAAAAGAGAAGAACAAAAGAATATTAAAAGGGAGCAACTAACCCTCCAAGAAATGATCTTAGGTTCTCTATTTCGGTCTAGGTTTTATGAAGAGTTTAAGGAAGTGTCCTTTGAAGATTTGTTGTTTAAATCGGATCTCATATGTTGTGAAAATACGAAGATTGGATTTATTCATTGATTTAGTTGGATGATTACAATGAACTCAATAATCTAACTGATGTAATCCTATTCTTAACAAATTTAAGATAACCTTATCTCTAAAATGATTTGGTATATCAGAATACACCTCAGTATAATACTTCGAATCTCTGCTCTGATACATGCATAGCTCGTGACTAGAAACTAATATTTTGTTTGAACTTGGGTGTCTTCTAGACCTTCTTATTTTAATAAATTTATACTTATCAACTTAAAAAAGAGACATATAACCCCAATGTTACAAGAAGCACCACCATCTCACATGATCATAGAATTTCTCCTAAACACAATCTCCAAGAATAAAACCCCTTTGAGCTCATCCATAACTTTTGAGTAGTGATGAAAGGTTGCTTTGATGTCCATGACTTATATAAATTCAATGAGACCCTAACTTGCTTGGTTGATTGGTCATCTCGCCCGACCTTGCTTCCTTATTTTGATTATAATATTTATGGATTTTGTTAAAGGCACACGTTAAAGTGCAATAAATACACTTTGAAAATTGGATTTTGTACCGAAAATGTCCTTAAAATTTTTTTTTTAAACCAAAATACCCTCAGAATCCAATTTCCAAAGTGTAATTATTGCACTTTAACATGTGCCCTTAGGTCATAGGTGTACAAGACCCAATATTTATCAATAAAAAATATAGAGACCCTAACTTGGGATTGTTGAGAAAACATTTAAGTTAAAAATTAAGCTTATTTAGGATTACATTATCACATAAATCTTCATCATCAAATAATCAAAGCTTCAAATAAAGATTTAAAATTTGCTGAAGTAAACTGGCTGGTTAGAATCATGTTGAACAGGTGGTTTTTATCTTACAGATCCTCAAACAAGGTTCCAACCCAATTGGATTTTGGAAATCAACAGAACAGAGCCAACTCAACTCAGCGAGTTCGGATCCAAACATTTTCGAATATTCAGATCCCCGAAGAAGGTTTATTTCTTAGGTTTAGATCCTATATGGGTGTGCCACGTGGAGATCAAACAAGAATGGGAGTCCGATTGCAACCCAACTCCAGGGAGTACAGGATCCCCGTTGCATAGAAAATCCCTAATTCAGAACAGAAAATCTCGATGAAATTCAGTAAAATAAAATCACAATCGCCTCAAATGAGTGAATTTTAACAATTTGGGCATCGATATTTCATAACTTTAACAACTCAAATGAGAATTAAAGAAATAAATAGAGCTTATTAATTGGGGGAAAAACGAACCAGACAATAATCACCGATTCTTCAAGCTGTTGAGCCTCGGCAATGATCCGATCGAACAATCCTTCGCTAGCGATGGGTATGAGCTCGATCGATACAGGAGAATCAATGTCCTGATGAGAATCATCTACGCTCAAGGCGCTTAGTTTCGTGATCTTTCCTCGAATTGGATGCATTTTCTTCTGAGATTCAGATGAGTTTCTAATCAAAGAAGCTGATTTGAAGTCTGAGATTGTGAAACATGGACGAATCTGCAAAAACCCAAACGAAGAACGATAGTAGGGTGGTTTTCTTAGTCGCAGAGATTGGATCCATGTTGAGGTTCGAATGGCGTCTGACATCGCCAATAGAAGAAAATTGAGGAAAATGAAGAGTTTTCAGTTACGGGACCTAAGAGAGAGAGGAAAATGGGTTTATGAGCGTATGTTAGCTAAGTGGGTCCCATTTTGCCAAAACTTGAGTCGAATTTAACGCACAATGGATGGCCTACGGTTTAGTGACGGCTAGTAAGGACAATACCTGTAAAATGCTATTTGCACTTGCACACATGTAAAATGCTCAAAGCACCCACATAAAAATTGACATTTCTCATTCTACATAACTAATCGAAGTAACTCTACATCATTCTCTCTACACGCTCCTACATGTGTGGGTCGAATTGGGTTAAAGCATGTGGAGATATGAACTGGATGATGTGGAGAAGAGAAAGACCTGATCTTTTTGGATAAATGATTTGTCAGTATGGTATCAAAGAGTCAGATTTGTATAGGTCATAGGTTCGAATCGTCTGGAAGGAAATTTTCATCTTTTTAGGTGAGGGATAATATTAAGTGTTGTGTTATCTATCTTCACTCTCAGGTGTCACGTGCTCATGTATCGTGTTCCTATTCGACCTATGACTCTCTTATATTTATAATTGTGCCTTTCTTGTGAGATCGAGAAATGGTTGTCAACATACACACACCCAAGCGCTTTGTCTCTCTCTTACTTACTTACTTACCCACTCACGCATAGTCATCCACCCATCCACAACCATTTTGTTAGTTGTCAGCCTCTGCGACCATGTATATCCACCACTATCTTCATGGAAATGACTTGAGCAATATGCAATAAAGAAATGGGTCAATCTGGCCACAAAATTGGCCCAAATACAATAGAAATAGGCTTGGACATTAGGATTTATAAAATCCAACCCAATCATTACCATAGCACAGTTTTGATGTGGCCCATGACTTGACCATTGGAGTTAATAGGTCCAAATATGTCCCTAATCCCACCCCACATGCATCACCCTACATGATCTAACACACAAATATCTTCTTTGTTGTTTTTCGATCTGGTGGAAAAACATATGATCCAAAACCATTAAAACGTGAATCTCATTAAAAACAGGTTTACCAATCAAAATAGAGAAGAAGAAATTATCTAATTTTATCAAAACTATATATTAATCAGGACCGTTGGATTTCAAGCTTTTGAGTCACTCTTTTTCTTATTTGTTGAGATTTTACCAAATAATTCCATAGGTTTAGACTATTTATAAATTCGGCCACTTTTTTTTTTAAATAAGCAAAACAGGTTGACATGCTACAACCTATTAGTCTATGATACTTCATGTGAATTGACTAAAATATCCTTATATTCAGCCTTTCAACTTAACTCTTACTTTATTTACAAACTCCTCCATCGAGGTTGTACATTTCCAACATATAAAAATCGTTGAACTCCGATAATAATTAGGTTATAAAATTTAATTTCATAAAATGTGTTGAATCTCTATGGTTTGAATTTCATAAACTGGCTGGTTAGAATCATGTTGAACAAGTGGTTTTTATCTTATAGATCCTCAAACAAGGTTCCAACCCAATTGGATCTTGGAAATCAACAAAGCCAACTCAACTCAGTGAGTTCGTAGAACTTGATCAATTCTATAAATTTGAAATCGGAACTGAATCGATTACCCCTAGAACCAAACTAACCCCAATCAACCTTACTTCAGTTTGGTTCGGTTTAGTTCTTGGGTCTCCTAAACATAGGTATCAAAACATCAATTATCAAATCTTATGATTAAAAAATTTACAACCATCGATGATTTTAGTTAAAAGGTACAACAAAGAGAGTGACATTGGCAATATGATATTAGTATCTCTATAATCTCAATTATCTACTTAATAACATGAGTGATTTTTTTCAAAATTGAAACTCATTCGATAATTAGGGGCATGTCGTTTGGACCACTCAAATTGATGACTAAATTTGTTAGAATACAGAAAGCAAACAATGACAACTTGTTTTTGTTATATTTAATTTTATTTGTTAAATAAATCTATATAAATAATGAAGTTGTTTCGTTTCTTGGTTTGGTTTGGTTCTAGGATTCCTTGAACCGAGAATTGAATCAATCGGTTTTCAAAATAGTAAACCAAAATTCAATGAGCTAAAAAATCGAACCAAACCAATCTGAAATGGTTTGGCTTGGCTCAATTCTCGGTTTGGCCTGATCCAATGTGCTCCCCTACCTAAAACTATACTATAGGCTTATTTACCACCATTGGCCCATTGAATGAATTTTTTTTTTTTCCTTTCCTTCAGCAATGGATTGATCGAATCGACTACTTTTTCACGAAAAAAAAAAAATAGAGATTTTTAGCTTGACTTGAACGGCAATGACACCTGAATCTAAAATTGGGGTGAAGATTGGCTAAAGAAGTGGTCCTAGAACTAGAATTGCCTCTATTTCATATCCTCTCCTTTTGATCCACTAATTAAGTGCTTCACATGCTGATGGATATGCGACTGGGTCAATCAATGCGTTCGTCGATTCAATTGAATGCTGCTAGTGAGACTCAATCAATTGCTTCGTCGACCGGTGGATAAACAACTCAGTAGCCGACGACAACTTACTTATGTCCAACCCCACCCCCTCAATTGGAAGGATCTAGCATTTCAAAAAGCTCTAAAGTGGGCTCGATTGCCCACCTTTGTCTGTGTTGTTGGTCCTAGCAACCACTCCACTTACATGCCTATTTCTATTACCTTATTTTTAAACGACGAACCTTGCATCCGGGAGTTGGCTCCAGTCCAATGGAACTAGACTCTTTTTACCAACAACAACTAGTATAGAGTGCTTGCATCTCACTCCTGGAGAAGCACACAAAGACAAATCGATAGGATTACACCTGGATGCGGCAAACAACGACTTCAAGTACTTGCAACTGGTTGATAGCAGCCTGCTAGTAAGGAATTTGGAGATATGATGGGAATGAAGCACAACCCCCGATATTAGATTTTGCTCTAAAACTAGAATATTTTTATTCTCTTCCTTTCCCGGGTAGGTAGATCCAAGAAAGTTAGCTTGCTTTTCTCCTAGATTGATGGCGACTTATGTAGTGATTGGCCTTCCTACCAAAATGCCCCCTTGGTCGAAGAGCCAAGCCAGCATAGGAAGTTAGGCCATGTGTGAATACACCTCTCCGCACAAGAGCAGAAGCCTCCAATCTCTCCACGCAAGAGTAAATTTTTGGAGTTTCTCAATGAAGAGTAAAACACCTCTCTGCACAAGAGCAAAAACTTATCCAAATGTTTGTTAGCTCTCTGCAGGGATAGAAGTCGTCAAGAAGCTCTATCCAAATGCAATATTAGTCTTTATCTTGCTCTTAAACATGGTTTATCAACAAGAAACAAAAGTTTGCTTGCGACATTCGTCTCCAAGGTCCAAGTACTAATCACCATCCTCTTCGACATTGTATGTCCATAATTCCAGGTTATAACATTGTCTGGCAATCCGATCTACTTAAAGTCATACAACAGAATGAGCAAACTCCACATCCGCTTATGGCTCAACTAACAAGAACATAACAAAACTCCACCCGACAAAAGTAGAAAACGTCGATTAAGCTGTAATTAGCTAGTAGCTGCTTAACTGACAACACTACACTTTCTCTTCGGCCACTCAACAACCTGATTGGCACTACATAGATGATCCACATAAATAACAAAATTAAAGTGTAGGGAGAAGAAATCTCAAGTTTATTCAATATCAATAAAGGTACAATAAGCAAGCTAGACTCATTTTTTCTTTTTATGGAGTCTCAATAAAAACAATTTGATTGGGAGTAAACCCATAATCTAATAGATCCTGTTAGTTCATAGATCTTTTTAGTTCATTTATTCACTTGGTTCTTTTTTCTATCCATCTCATATCACATAATCACATAGAAGTAGAAGATATTTTTGTCATTATTTGTTATGTTATTTATATATTATTAAAATCTATACATAATATGGGATTTTTATTGGAGATCCTAGCCTCTTATTTGTAGTTTGTATCAACGGGTCCAAATTAAATGTAGCTATGTATTAGGCTGTACTTGAATCAAGGCATTTCATTAGATGGGCCTGTTAGTACAAAAATTAAATGGCCCAACCCATCGACAAGCATAATTTTAGTTATTACCCTTGTTAGCAATTTGGAATACTAAAAAAATTAGATATGTGAAAAATTCAAATTTTATTCGATTTTGGGTTGCAAAAATCCAGTCAAAACATTCGTTAAATGGGAAATATGCGACATGCTTTATACGTCCCACATCAAAAAAATTGGAGAAAAATAATTCGATATATTTCAAAAGGGAGTCAACCTATATAGTAATATAATTAACATAATCCAATAATTTTCAAGTTAGGAAAATTTAATTATGAGAGCTATAACTCTAGAGTTTAGGATATCTGGCATACATATAATAGAATTTAGAATCCAAAAAATAATTAATTTCTCTTCCACATGGGCAATTGAGCTGACAATTAGAATGTTTTATTTATAAATCTAAACATTCAATAAAATTATTTATCATATAATTCCTTAAAAAGATTTAAACAATCAGAAAAGTCTATACTTAATTAAAAAATTTACAAACTAGATCACAAGCAACCACCCACAAAATCTCGCGAATAAAACAAGAAGTTGCTAACTAGGTTTATTACCCGAATAAGTAAACACATTATCATCCGAAAACTATGTATTTCAATTACTTTAGATTCTCAAAAATATTAGAAAGAAAAAGTGGATCAAATCCACTTCTCACTTTTGATTGTTTCCAATTTTTCCGTAGAAGTTGGAAATACTTAAATGTTATAAAAATATCAATTGAATGTTACAAATTACAGTAAAGAGAATAGCAAATAGGATTTATGAGATTCAACATGATTGCCTACATCCATGAACGATGATAAGATCCTTTCATCATTTCCGTGAAAATTAGGGTTACAATCATCAATCTCACTTTCTTTGAAAAAAATTAAAATCCCTCGTTTAATTTCTCTAGGGATACATTTTCTTGGGAATCCCTAGCATATCAAGTGTTTGATGGAGAGAGTTGAGGCTGTTTTCCTGTGGAAATGTGGGAAGGAGTCCCCAGTCTACCAATATTTTTAGGGGTAATCTTTATAAAAAAGAATGAAAGATGTATTTCTACATCAAGTCAGTTAGTTTTCTCAAAAGCAAGCATTTGGAAAATATATAATTTTTTTTTCTTTTTTCGAATAAGAGTATAGACATTAGACATATAATGACAAGCGTGCTCCGTTGTTGAAACATGAGTACCTCCTCTGGCATCTTAACCTCTGCAACAAAAACCACACGTAGGAAGAGAACATGGAAATTATAAAAACAGATCCTTTGTTAAATAGAAATTAAATAAAAAATCACTAAGCACAAGTTTTCTTACCTTTCTTGAATTTAGAGCTAAACTTCTGCAGGAGACCAACAAGGGTGGTTGCTTCTGACGCAAGTTCGGCCGGCCTTGCATCCAAGGTATTCCCCGTGCTTGAGTTCACATAAAACATTTTTGTGGTTCCCGTGATACAAAATTTATGTCCCTCCAATGTCACTACATCAATATAAATCAAATCTCCAACAAGCCTGTAAATGAGACAACACCATAAAGAATCTAAATTTGTTTGCTAAAAGAATGATAGAATATAGGGAACTCAAAAGATATCTATGAATGTAGTACATTTTAGTAAAGGGCTTTACCTTGTATAACTTGGAGGAGGATTGAATGAAGAAAGCACGATGCTCTCCACACATTTGATCTCTTTAGAGGAAGTTGAGACCAAATTAATAAGTAAACTAGTAACATCCTCCATGAAACTAGACCGTCGAGCTCTGGGACTTCTGCTTTCACAGCTTCTGGATCACAATATGTTTGTAGTCTAATGAAGATATACATTAAGATAAAACTAGCTGGGCATGCTTGACACTACGTCATATTTCGGGACAAACGACTGTCTTGAACAGTCGTTTTTTACAAAAACTTGATCTTTTAATATAAGCAATAAGTACGAAAAAAGAAAATTTGGCAATAAGAAATATTGGAAGGCCAAAATTAACAATAATCGATTAATCGAGGCTGGGACGATTGTTCTAGATTAGGATTTCTTTTTCTCTTTTTTCAGGATATAAAAAACTGCTAAGTATACCTGATTTAAGGCTCACCTTTGAACAATGGATACTCCACACAATTTCTTGCAAAAGTCAACTCCTATATATACTGATCCTGGAGTAGAAGAATGTCATGATTTCAAACATTTGTAACAGTTCAATTTACTCAATGGACAAATCATGCAAAACAGATGGCACATCATGTAGGGAAGTCAATATTGTCTTTAATCCTTCAAAAATGTATGCCACTCATACAAAACTTAAATAATGCAGCCTGCATTGTCAGAAATTCGGGAAAAAATGCAGAGGAAGAGGAAGAAAAAACACATGAGAGGGTGTGTGGCACACTATGCAACGAGCTATGCCTTACATTCCTTTAACTATGACTTTTTCTTGGAATGAGATCTATAAGTCTTTGGATCACTTACCCAACTTCAATGAAGAAAAATCAATACTATTGATCAAATGTCTAAAGAATATCTCTGAACCCAACTCTACTTTTTCTCGTCAATTAAATTTATTCCCAAATTTATCCACCTTATTTAATTCACTCTGCACCTAAAATTTTCTAATAGGTGAAAAAATTTAGCTAGGACATTACATACAAGAATGATTGATTGTCTACAAACACAAGATGACAAGTGAGATGCACATGAAAATGTTGGACGCATCAATTAGTGAGCTACTTTTTTTTTAAACCGTCCAATGAAATGCAACTTAACTGATAGGTTCAATACTCTGATCCTAATCCTCAGCATTTGTGCCACATATGCTGACATCATGTTTAAAAATAATCCTGACACATCCATAATATTGATCAATGTTCTAATACTTTAACTAAAATAGAGACCCAGACGTGCTATCATGCTCTAATTAATCATTTAACAATACATCTAGTGTCAAATTCTACAGAGTACCTCTTTCTCGGACCAAAAATGCGGGAGAAACATTAGGAAAAATCCTTTGCATGAGGATATAAGCAGCAAGTTCCTCACTCCCCTCCTTTTGCCATTTCCGTATGGTTTCCCTCACATTGCCTCCATAGATGTTGTTTCCTAAAGACAGATGATGACCAATCATTATCAACTTAAGTAAAGGAAGAATGAGTTTAGAGAACTAAATGATGACCAATCATAGTCATTGCAACAATAAAGGCACAATAAGTTTTGAGAAAATTAGACCTCCTCCTTCTCGTTGGGGTTTTAGAACTAATAATTCGGATCTTTTGATGACCTTTTTCATGACATCTGAATTGTCCAAACTCCACAGCTCTGCAAAGCACTCACCTAGCTTCATAACATCGTCCTCATTTTCGATGAATCTGCATGTTCTGATTGTTTTCTCCAGCAAACTTGTTCACAAAAACAAAGAAAGACATAAAGAAAGAAAGCAGAACTCATTTGTTTATTAAAAACTAGATGTGGTTTTGACGGTCAATTATACAACTAGATTTGGCTGAATTTTAATGTAAAAATATTTGTGACCAAAAATAGTTATAGTTTCTTTTAAGTTCTTTTACATTCAAGGGACTTAATTGGTAGGACTATAAGCCAAATACACCACTCCTATTAAAAGATTCACAAATGATTTTAAAAAACATAAGGGCAGGAAAAGCTGACCTATTACAAAAGGTGAATGTGTTACCTTTCAAGAACATTTGGCTTAGCCAGATCTTGTTGAATCTTCTTGGTTCCTACCAAATGATAGGAAATAGATGGGCACTTGATAGTTGAGGATTGCTCCATTAGTAGCCTTGCACTCCATTCTTACTTGGTAAATAAGAATTAAGTATCTTGTTGGGATAAATATACCAACAGAGAATAATAGAAAAGAAGAAATGCCTACTGATTCTGACAAGTAATCATTTGGGGTATATCGAACTCTGAAATATATGACTGCGATTGCTTGGTCTCTGTATGTAAAAAAAAAAAAGCTTTAAAATTATCAAATTTAGAGCACAAAACACAAAAGTACAAGGAAAAGAAGAAACATACACAAGAAGTGTTCCATCTGGCAGTAATGGACTCATTCATCCATCGATTCTCCTCTAGTAGATGCCCTATCATGATGCAAGCACAAAGAAGTGCCACAAACAGGTTGAGTGAAACCACATCACTGTATTTTGAGGTCGAAACCATCCCCAATTTGGCCAAAACAGAACCAAACTCACTTCTTTGGATAGTTATAGTTGGGATAAATCATCCTCAGCTTGTCGATCAAATCCCACACACTGACCGTGTGTGACGCACTGCTTCAGGATTCTCGTCTGCAAGCAATAGTGCGACAGCAACATCTTGGACATCAACCATCGGACGTACTCTGTTTTCCGTTGTGTCAGTTCCATCTGTTTACAGACACGTGTAGGATGAGAATGCAACATAAAAAATGAGAAATATTCAAACTTCCTACGTGGAAACAAGTGGACTAATGATTTAAAATTCTGATTTTATAAATTCATGAAAGGGTTCAACAGAGCTAATGCACATCATGAAAGATGGACAAATTAAGCATTGAAATCCAATAGTATGGAGACGAGCAGAAACATTGTTTTGGCATTATAAACCTATATATGCAGACATCCATGCACCACACTCACAGAGACACAAAGAAAATGGATATAGCTTATGGTATAAGGTGAGACCTTGCAAAATCTTGATGAGAACAGAACTACTAGCATTCGTTGTAGACTGCAGCATTGGCCCGATAATAAGGCAGGGACAAATTGCTACAACATCAAGCCCACTTCCTTGTAAGTTCACAGACTAAGATAACATTATAAGTTCTATTACAAAGGTATACTCACCTCATGTTGTTAAGGATACAAGAGTGTATGTTTCCATAAATTGTCTTTTCATGTTCTTTAATTTTTTTATTTATTTAAATCCATGTTTCTAACTTCACCAGATATGATTGTAACTAAACATGAAAACACTACAGTAAAATAGGTCTATAGAAACAATTTTATAATGAGAAATTAAAGTAGGCAAGTATATGTGCGGCAATAGATCACCATGGGATACTGTACATACCACGTAATGAAAATTTGCACAATTAGCTACATTGTAATGTAAACTACCTGAGTTGGAGGCTTAAGCACAAGCGAGTTTCTGACTATCAAACAAGACTTAACTCGAGTTTCAAATTAGTTCTTGTGAGAGAGGACAACCGAGAGAGAGAGAGAGAGAGAGAGAGAGGCTTCAAACCTTGAACGAGCAAAGCAAACACCGAATAAAGACAAATCAAGAGACACATTCACCAATAAAATAAACGAAGTTTGCAAAAACTCACAAAAAATATGAACACTTTAAATGAAGATTTTGAAGTATTAAACATCAGAACATCTGTAAGAATCAAAGTTCCAGTTTTCAGCCAAAAAAAAAAAAAACATTTTTCTTTATTTTCAGAATCCTTCTCCAACGATAGAATCCAGATTTAGATTAGTTCTTGTTAGAGAGAAGACTATCGAAGAAGAGAAAAATGAAGCTTCAAACATCGAATCAGCAAAGCTAACACCAAATAAAAACGAATCAATACACACAATGAGCAATAAAATCAATAAAGCTTCAACAAGAGTCCGATCAATTTGCGAAAAATTACAAAACAAATTTACACTGAAATTCTTCTTCACTATGTCTTCCAAATCCGAATGAAAAAAAAATTGAAAACTTAAAACATAACCTAGCTTATGTTCTACTACACTACGTAGATACCAAAAAAATTAAGAAATTTTGATGAACACGAACTTATGAAGAAATTCAACAAAAAAAAAAAAAAATTCAGATTCATCCGAAAAAAATAAAAAATAAAATTTGATTTTGGTCCATATTTGGGAACAAATCCTGCCATATCTTCATTTGTAAATCTAGAAGTTGAGAACAAAACACTTTCATTTGTGAGGTTGGATCAATGACCAGTAATATAACATTTATTGAAACCCTAAATTAATTAAGAAAAATCAGAGATTCAATAAAAAACTTTAACAAACCTCAAGATTCGATCACAAATCAAGCAAAGGGAGGGAGAACGAACAAAGCCCTAAAATTTTCGATCAAATGCCGATCGATTCTTCCCTAAAACTTCCAAATCGAAATCTGATTGCGTCTTCAAAATCACAGATTCTGTGAGTAAGAGATCCAGCGAAGATTTTTCGATCAAACTCCAATCGATTTCTTTCCAAAAAAAAGTTCCGATCGAAACTTAGAGATTTGATCTTCTTCTTGAAATCAAGACAGATTCGAGAAGAGTGACGGATTCGATAGAAAGCAAGAAGACAGACAATCAAGTGAGAGAGAGAGTGAGAGGAGGGACAGAACGAGTAGAGAGAGAATCGAGAGAAGTCGAGCGAGAGAGAGAGGAGAGACACAGTCGAATGAGAGAAGAGAGAAGAAGTTCGAGCTTCTGTAAACGAAGGTCGAAGGTCTGTAAACGAAGGTGAAGGTTGAAGGTCTGAAAGTAATTTTATTTTTCGAGTGGCTATTGGCACCCCAACTTTTACTTCTTAACGTCAGTGAGTTAAAACGACGTTTAAACGACAGTTAAAAACTGTCGCAATGAACGACAGCCATTAGCAGTCGTTTTTAGCGCAACTGTAACGTCGGCGAAAACGTAATATGACGTAGTGTGTTGAAGTAACATTAAAATTGACATCGATTCTCACTTTGCTGGTTTGGATGTATCTACCAAACCATAAATGCTTTTCATCGAGATACGAGTGAAAAGCATCTATGATTACGTGTGCACCTCCACATCAGCAATGTGAGAATCAATGTCAATTTTAACGTTACTCCAACACGACTCATATTTTTAATGTGTGGTTCTCCATCAAATCCCAAGAATTAAGTTTATAGATAGATTAAAGGATCTTTTCCATGACACTTGTCAGGAGACAAGAACAAGATTAATGGTTGGACAACCATGGCTGGAGGAATTTATTGAATACTTCTAGTTCTACGATATAGTTTAATTTAATTAATTAATTTAAGCATGATCGTGATCTCAAAAACATCATACATTAACTTGACCCCAAAACTCTAGCATAAGGATTTGATGATCTATTTATCTATATATTGCCCAAATAGTGAATTGATCAGGGGTGGATTTAGAGTGGGGGCTGTGGGGGCACTTGTCCCTATAAGAATTTTCAAAATCTATAAATTAATGAGATATTGCAACATATTTTAGCGGCCGATAAAAAAATCTGTCACTATTGCCCCCCACAAATTTTTTTTCCAATCTTAGTTGCCCCCACAACTATTTTTTTTCTCTTAGTTATCCCCACAAAAAAATTTCTACTCTTGGTTGCTCCCACATGGGCAAAATCCTGACTCCGCCCTTGGAATTAATTATGTTAATTATGACGAAAAAAAGAGGAAATTAAGGTGATTAAAGAGAAACAAAATCTTAAATTTGAAAAGAAATTTCAAAATAGAGAAAATTGAGTGCCATTTAACATGGTCTACATTAATTTTTAAAAAAAAAATCTCTTCTTGTTGGAGAAACCCCAAGAGTTCAGCTCAAATTCTCAATAATTTTAGAGAGAGCTGAAATAGTTCCTATTGCTGATGACACAACCCCTACCATAATAACCAAAATACACAGCGATCCCTACAAAGAAACAAACATTTTAACGTTCGTCAGTATGCAATAAAGATATGAATAAGAAACATAAAATCACCACCGTCCAATCTTTGATCACATGATGATCAACTAGAGGTACACAAAGTGATTGGCCCACATTAAATCATTTGTTGAACAGGACCCACTAACTTGGTGATGGATCTTGGCATTTGCTATAATTTTGCCAATAGAGTTCAAGTTGATTTTAAAAAAAAAAGTTTCGTATATTTAGTTAGCTTATTTAAGATTATATTGGGAAAATTACTAAAAGGATGCTTGCGGAGGCATTTCTTTCTAATTAATCCCTAAACCTGACTCCCCACATTTCTCACGATTGAAACGCCGAATGTGCCCTAATCATTTGAATTCAACATTTTCATCTAAATTTTTTGGATTTTCAGCATCCCAAATTAGTTTTGGAGACTCCATTCAGACGTAAAGGACATGAGTTGAAAGAAGAAACCATTTTCAAGGGGGTTTCCAAGCATTTTGAAGTAGAGCTATGTAAAAACTAGAGTTTTTTCAAAATTTTATTTCATTTTTGAATGAAAATTGGTTCTTTTGGTTTGAAATCACCTAGAAAAGTTGTTATGTCAAGTTTTTAGTTGATTTTTCCATATATTTTAATCGGAAAAACTCGAAAAAATGAAAATGGGTGACTTTTATCAACGCCGAGTTCATCAATTTTTATTGTCAAGTTCGACATTTTTAAAAAATTCTTGAATTCAAAAATAAAAAAAATGCCAAAGTTGACAATAAAAAGCGGTGAGATCGACAATAAGTAAGAAATGGTGAGCTGGTCAATAATGAGGGATCATTAAGAAATAATTTTTTTTACTAAATGGACTATCAAGATACCACCCAAAACTTAGACTATTCAGAAAGAAATCTCACTGTTGGGTCCTTTAAGTAATTTTCATTTATTTATTTTTTTCATTTATTCTGAATTTTTGACGCACGATTGCTCTTACCTGCAACCAGGTCACTTTACCCCTCAAGATGCTCAGAAAGGAAGCACATGGAAGAATCAAAGTCTGCCACCAAAATACTAATTAGTAAAAGCTTAGAGAATCTACTTAAATACAAGAGCCAATCTTCCAAAATTATCCTTTTATTAATACCCATAAGAAGATGAAAATAAAAACAGCAAGAACACTTACAACAAGCATACTGAGTAAAGATCCAATCAACGCCATCACCAAATCTAAAAATAAAAAAATAAAAGATAAGATGATTAAATAATTTGTATAATTGTATGCCATTTTGCTCCATAGTTATATCAATATGCAGGGATCATGGTTTTAAATCTCGTCCAAGATGACTCGTTGGATACGTCTCGGTATCGTCCACAAACAAGATGGATAGACAATTCAAATGTATTGGACAAGATTTAAAATCACGGTTCATTTTTCTCATTGTTGAATGAGACGACTCAAACATATTGGAAAACTCGCCCGAGACGAGACGTTAAAACGAGTTTTAAAACCATGATAGGGATAGTCTAAGGATTTGAGTCTTATACAACTCAACAGCCGCAGCATTGTCTATATGAAGGGAGATGAACCATAGACCATGGTCTTGTCGAAGGACAAGTCCCGGGGGCATGTGCAATGTCCCTAAGGAATACCGCACATACTGGGTATCGAATCCACGACCCATAGGCATTAACTGCTTATCAGTCTGAAATTGCCATTGAGCCAATCCCTTGGGGTTTTATCTGCTGTTGTATACCTTTATTTATTCTCTTGAGTTGATCAATGTAAGATTGCAAGAATGGTGAATAAGTAAATACCAAATGTGACCGTACATAAAATAACTGTATTTGCAAGAAAAATAACTACAAATTTGGGTATATGATCATTTTCATAAAACATCTTTAAAATATTCTTCTTCTCTTTTTATCTTAAAACGTGTTAATTAAGGTATGAAGCAAGGATGAATTGAGTCTTACCAAAGAAAGGGATGGTGAGACCCACAAGCAAGGTAGATATCACCAAAGCTGTTCTGATGAGGATTGAGTACATGTGAGACTTCATGTGGTTTGATGGTATCAACTCCTCCAAACTCAATGCTACCGGAGACATGGTTAATGCATATGTGAAAATTCCAATTAAGGAATTAAAAAAAAGGGAAATTTTTACTTACACCCCTTCCCCCCCTATTTTACATAAATATATCCTTTGAAAATTTTAAAAAGTGAAAAGGGGAGTTAATCCCATAGTTCTGTTGGGCACGTACGCCGTATCACAATTTAGAGATATCAGGATCCATCACACACCAAGATGCTAAAATTCTCAAGCCAACATGTTTAGGGTGAATATTCGAGATACCCCATGTTTCCAAATTGATGATGAGGGTAAAATTTTTTACCATGAGGTTGAAGAAAACTGGTTTTGGGAAGAAAAACCAAGCATCTTTGGCTAAAGGTTGAAGACGACGGCATTTAGGTAATTTTTAATTGGTCTAATAGGGAAGACCTAGGACAAGGGGCATGTCATTAGTTTGAAAAAAATGAGGGAATCTCAAATATTCACCAAAAAATGGAGGGGTATGTCTAAACTCTAAATTACCCCTTTTTCCTTAAGGGAAAATTTTAAATTTGAAGTCTTTGTTAATTCTAATAAATTTACTAGAAAGGATATTTGGTGAATGGATTAACAACCTGCAAGAGAAGAAGTTCAAGAAATAAGACATTAGGTTATAAGATGGTTGAAAACCAAAACCAGCATTTTTAAAGGGAGTTGCTATTACCACACCAATTTTTTACTATCACCACACCAATTGTGTGCAATTTTTTGGTGATTTATATAGGAATTGGTGTGGCAATAGTAGATCTCTAAAAAATTTAAATAAAGAGAAAGATGAATTATAGGAAGGATTTAGTGGTGGCATACAGTGGTCCAAACTGCAATTTTGGAAGCAACCAAATCTTGTGGCATGTTAAGAGTGAACTGAGATTTTGCAGAATCCCCAAACAATGTGTATCCCATCACAGCAACTCCAGCATACATCATGGTTACAATAGTGAAACTGCATGAAATTTTAATTTAAAAAATGCATTAAAAAAATATGAAATAAAATAAAAGAACAATGAAATATTTATATCAGTGCCCTTATTCATGAATAATACTTAGTGAAGTAGAGACTATGTAGTATATCGGGTGGCCTTTGCCATTGTTAGAGCATAGTTTTAAAACACTTCGAGTTGACTCAGATGTATGAGACTTTCTGAAGGCTTCATAGGATATAGTTTGAAATTTGAGAAAATAAAATGCATTTTAATAGTAAGCAAGAAGGGTTAAAGCAGTTAATGTTAGTTACCATGTGAAGAGAACAGATGGGAATTGGTTTGGTTTGGCCATTGAAGTGTAGATGTTGGGGAAGACAGCATGTCCAGAGTAGCAGAATCCATAGAGACCAATGGCAACTGGAAGAGTTGTGAGGTTCAGTGTAGTAGTCCCTTTACTCTGGAAGCCAATCTGATCCACCAATCCAACCCAAAACAAGCAAAGAACCACTAATATAGATGCAATAACTCCACCAGCTGAAAATTAATATTTAAATAAACACATTACAAATAACTCAACAAAAAAAAAAAAAACCCAAAAGGGTTAAACCACTCTAGAGGTAAGAGGGCTTTGTTTACTCGACTCCAAACCAACCTTTTCACCATGTGCCACCCTTTTTTCAGCCCACTGGGCCATGAATGTTTTTGCTCTCTTTAATATAAGTGATTTAGGGCTCTCAATGGGCTGAGTTTTGCCACTGCCCAACCCGACCAAGCCCGTCATGGACCGGGTTTGGGTAGCATTATGTTCAGTTATCGGGCAGGCACGGCCAGACTCAATTCGTGTTGAGAGCTGGATTTGGGTTGGGAGCCTCACGGTCATAATTTTATTTATAATATAAATTATGGGTGGGGATACATAGACTCATGAAAAAGAAGTAATTTTGATTTTGTAAAGAAAAAAATCCAATGGCTTGGATTAAATACATATCCTGAAGATAAATCACAAATCCCTCAAATAAATTTTGAACGTTGAATTTTGTATTTAGACGATCAATACAGTAGAGAAACTGTGATCAATTTCCTCTGAAGAAAATCCGATCTTTTTATGATAATACGGTGGAGGAGAAGATCTTTGCGGCTAAGCAGATGGTCGCAGAGGAAAAGAAGAAGAAGAAGAAGAAGATTGAGGATGCTAAAAGGCCAAGAAGTGCCTGAAAGAGGTGATTCCGACAATGGTTCCTGCCATAGATCCAGTGGTGGTTCTGGCGGTGACTACTCAGAGGAGAAGGAAGTAAAGGAGGAGGCGGTGAAGAAGGTTACGGCCATTCCAAAGAAAGAAAAAGCGGAGGCGAATGGAAAGGAGAATGTGCGAGCCCTAAATAAGGGCCATGACCTGGATCTAGAGAAAATATATTTAGTCCTTGATTGGATTGGAGATTAATCATCTTAAATTTGATTTTGGAGGTCTAATCTCCCTTAAATGAGATCAAATCTATCTTCTTCTTTTTTTTTTCTCTTTTTTATTATTTTTTATATTATCTAAAAATTAATTACATAACAATAAGATTGTTTTTTTTTATGAGTTCCATCTCTTCCTTCTCAACCCATTATTATAAGTGGAATAATGCTGAGAAGCTGGAACCTCATTTTGCACTTCAAGACGTAAAAGTGGATAGGAGCCATAGATGCTTATCTATGGTTTCTATCCACTTTCATAAAGTGCGATATAAGGTTCCAGCAGCACCACTCCTATAACTTTATAACTATTTTATAAAGGATTGATAACTGTTGACTTGTGAGAAAAAACACATATCCCAACCATGTAAACATAAAATCTAACGATTGAGACTTATCCTCAAAATAAGTATCCTTGAGATTTGTGCTATGTACATACATATAAATCTCGACCATGAGATTCCTTGCTTTAATTAGTTACTACTCACCCGAGATGTAACTGAGAAGATTGAGGTCTCGAAGCCATACAGTAGGAAGAACAACAAGAGTTGCCATCAAAGCGAAAAGATGGTGCGAGTTCAAATCAAGCCCACCAAAGCTTAAATGTGCGTTTGGGAATAAAGCTGCTAAGTTATCGCTCTCCAAGATTATATATTCAACACAAGAAGCCTGCAAAGAGAGAGAAAGAATATCACGATTATTGAATCCACACCGTTCATGACCATCTCTTTGATGGGTCCAAGAGATGGCCATGATCTACCTCCAGAGTGGGCCATGGAGAAAGTTTGATTCTCCAGTAATCCGAAAAGGACAAGTGTCACTCTTCTAGACCCATGATGGCTGAACCTTGGTGGCCCCACCAAACGAAAGTCATTTTTATTGGTAATTTCTGACCGTTGGATTTGAGTATTCTACATCATGGGCTTCAAGAACAGAAACACAGATGAGACAATATGGTACTTACGTACAATTCCACGTATAATATTATCTGCAACCACAACGTAAAGAAGAAACAAATAATGAGTCAAGCCATATTCTTCTGAACTTTGCTGATCAAATAATTTAGTAAATCAGATAGTCTGATCCACACCACCTGTCTTACATACACCAAATAAATGATGGAGCCCACCACCTGATCCTGTTGATGACAATCAGAAGCTAAAATATTATGAGAGATTCTATTGGCACGCCAACATTTACTTGCAGAACACCAATCCTTTTGAAATTAAACTATTTCTATATTAAGATGGTGTGCTATAAGTAAAAATTAGTGTGTTAATAGAAGCTCTCAATATTATATGGGTAGCTTTCGGCAGCCAACGTTAGGGAGCCAATGTTGGGAGTCAAAATTTGTCTTATGACTTAAAAGTTTCGGATTAGGTTTTTTTTTTTTTTGTGAGGATGATCTATCATGAAGAGACATTTTTCGTAAAAAATCAGTCAAATCTGAAACTTTTAAACCCATCAAAAGTGGTTTACAAATTTATAGTAAGAAAGCGACGGTCCACAATTCTAAATCACTTTTGATGGGATCGGAAGTTTCGGATTGATCTGAATTTTTGTGAGGATGTTCTTACTCACCATAGAGATCATATTTTTAAAAATCAACCCAAAACTTTTAAGCCATGTAGAACAAAGGAGTTGGTATTGTGTTGGCTCCCTAAAGTTGGCTAATAGTGGTTTTTGGTACGCGACTGACATGACAAGGGTACACAATCTTTTTCCAGTGTATCTTGAAGAAAAGATCTATGATTCTATGCCCTTGCCACATCAGCCATGTACCAAAAACCCGCTTGCATTCATCAAGACTATATTATTTGTGTTGGTTGAAGTGAACTTACGGAGATGGCAACCCGGCCCACTGAACCAAAAGCGGCTTGACCGATATCCGGATATGTCTTCAGACCGGGTTCACTATCTAAGCAACGACGCAAGAGAATTCCAGTGTACCACGAGAGTACGCCGTAGATAAGCAGTATAGAGAGCCCAACCCATCCTCCTTCCTTCACCGCATATGGAGTTGACAGTATTCCTACCCCACATAGCACGTTCATACCTGCCTCACACGTGTGTATGGAAGAAACAAATACAATCATACACAAGAACAATCAACCTAATGAACGGTGATGCATGGATGAAAACATTGCCGTTCACATTTGCATCGATCATCTGATCGAATAATTGTAACCGTCTGATCAATAGACCATTGTCAAAATTGTTGTTGGGAAGAGTTTTCTAGCATTCAGTTTGTGACTCAGATTCTAACAGGCTGTTTCTTGTAGTGCAGTCAATGGATCGGATTAGAGTTGAAATCCAATCCAATAAGATTGGATCTGGATTGAGGATTTGGGTTCCAATAAGGACCTGATCCGATAATATTCCAGTATCCTATTGGAATGATTATGATGGGTCAACAATATCCCAATTCAATACGGACCCAATCCGATACAATGTGAGAAGCAAATAAATCATAAGCAAATTTATCAAAATATGCTACGAAAATCAAATAATTTCCAAAACGAAGCATTTTTGAACTTATTTCTAAAAACGATAAGTTATCATTTTTAAAAATATTTTATTTTATCAGAACGGTTCAAACAAGAATTATTAGAATTTTAGTACCAAAAATAACTTTTAAAAAAAATCAATGTCAATAGAATCATTTAGTCACTGTACAAAAATATATACTAATATCATGTCCAAAAGATCCTATTGACATTAAGTAAATTTTTTTTTTTAAACTATTTATCAATTAGATCCTTTTGACATTGTATAAAAATAAATTTTTATTTCATGTCAAAGTAATTTTTTTTTTTTATAAACAAATACTCAATGTCAGGATCATTTTGACATGAGATCAAAATTTATTTTTTATAAACTCTCAAAAGGATCCCATTGTTATTGAACTTTATTTATTTATTTTTATTTAAAAAAGAGTGTTGATAATATAACTCATTTTTTTTGTGCAAGTCCCTGACACCCCTTGACGTGTTTGCTCACGGCCCAATAGACATTTTTCATGTGGCGCGAATGACATCAACAATAGAGAGAGCTTCTCTCCCTTGCTTGTTGCTCACAAATTTAATTTTTAAGATTTCAAATCTTAAAAAAGGTTATTGGGCCCACAATCATTGTCACATTGACAATCCAACACAACGTTGTAAATTTCATATTCAAAGAAAAATATTAAAAACATATTGTTTTTTTTAAGATTGATCCAAGGTGTTGAAAATAGACAGCCACCGAGCACCTAAATTTAAAAATAAAATTTAACAATGAAAAATAACTATTTTTTTTAAAGTTCATATAATTTTGTTCTCTTCAACTCCATTGCATTGGATCATGTTTTTGAATGTCACAAGGTGATCAGATCAGAAAGTTGTCTTTTTCCCCTATGAGCAGGAGAGAAAAGGGTGTCATATTATCAAAATTAAAAAAAAAAAATGGTATTTTCAGTATTAAAATTATGAAAATTACTGTTTGTACCATTTTGGTAACAGATCGATTTAAAAATTATTAATCTTGATCGGTCGAAGGGAGATTTCCCATAACAAATCGATCAACTCCGTTAATGTAAGTATGTAACCATAAAAGGGTGAATGTTGTAAGTTTTTAAGCATATGTAATTTTCTATTTTATTTTCCATTGTGTGCTTGCTATTTATTTTCGCAACAAAAAGGACGCCATGAAATTGTGTTGCTTACCATTGAGTACAGCTTGTCCATAGGAGCATTGGTGAGAAACAGGTATTCCATGAGACACTCCAGATGGTTTTTCATCAAGCCTTACTTTCTTTGAGGACTGTCTCTTTATGGGAAGAGGAGGAAGCAAAGCATAAGAACTCCGCCACTGTTGGTCTTGCTGTTGTTGCTGCTCAGGAGCAATTGTAGGTAACAAAGGCTTTGCCAATGAGGATACAATTTCAGGAGTGTCTCTCCTTGCCAATGAAGAGGAAAACAAAGAACTACCCAATCTGGATAGTGTAGGAGTTTCGAAAAACCCAATATTTGGAGAGCCAACACTACTGTATCTATCAATTGATTGCCTGTAATACAAAATGAAAAGCGAAAACTGGTTATAATAAAATTCTAGAAATTAAACTTAATGGAAAAAAAGAAGTCGATCTAGGATTGTGATCATTCAAATGGGTTTTACTTGGTTTCACTTTTGAGGTAAGTAGGTCAAACCGAGCCTTGATAAGCTCTTCAAGAAGAGTAGGTCAAGTGTTCGAAACCCCATGAAGCTATGAATTTCTTAGAGCCACCCTTTAGGGTCTGGTTGACCCTCGACTTTACCTATTGCACGTAGAACTTTCTGAGGGGGCGGTGCGTGTGACCGCCGGATTAGGCCCACCCAAAGGGTGGGGATATCCATTATATAAAAACAAAAAAACAAAAAACCAATGATACCATAGTTTTAGCTTTTAATTTTTAAAATATGTCTGAGTCAACGGAATCGACTCAATTTGGGGTGACTTGACTTATAAAGCTCGATCCAAACAACTTCTCAGTCAACTCAGAATCATCATCAAGTCAACTTGAAAATGCACTGAGTGAGGTCTAAAACTCAACTGAGTTAATTTGCTATGTATAATATTTTTGTGGGGAAGACTAGAAGTTCTTGATTACTTGAATAGACTTGACGGACATTTTGGACGAGTCAAGTTTTTAAAACTATCAATGATAATGTCATTACTGTTGTACGTCTTCTAAGGGGAATGGATCCACTGTAGCTCAAGTTTTCGTGTAGCTCTTGTTCTGATCACATTCATAAAAAGAACAAGAATAAAGATTTTCTGATGCCCACCTCTGACATATGCCCTCCCACACCCCCATCTCAGAATCATAGATCATTTGTCTCAAGATATGTATAACAATAAATCTTTTTCTTGTGTATCCTAATTTAATGACCTACGGATTTTTTATGGGGACTTATGTCAGAGGGGGTGTTAGATTATCAGAGAACAATTCAATCCGCGTATACTCATGGTTTTGATCAGATTTGCAAAAAATAATATCATAAAGAACTTATTTTTTTAATCAGATTAAATGTTTGAAAAAATGGATGATTAGTGAACTCCTAAATTTAATTGATCGAATGTAATTACAGGAAAAACAATCATTTATGAAAGCTATGGAGGGCTAAAACAAGCTGTAGAGGATTTGATCTTTGTCTAGGTCTTCAATTTTTTTTTCGAGGGGTTTAAATTTTTGGTGTTGCCACCAAGTAAGTTTGTACAACTCCAATTTTCCAAAAATACTTGGAAATGCATATATTATTTTATCTTTTAACATCAAATATAAAAGAAAATTTTGTTATTATATAATGAATATTTTTACAAAAATGTTATTACAAGAAATTCTTGTATAATTAATGCAAAAAATATTTTTACACAAATATTATTAAGCTTTTGTTTATCATTATAAAAATGCCATTATACAATGATTAAATCAATCCTAAAATTTTTTGGGTTGTTATCATGTGAGCCTATTCTCAATCACATTAGCACTTTGAGCAAAGGTGGGATTTGAACTCAGGTATGTGGTATCAACTCTAAAATGCTTTACTAATCCTCAACACTAGCACAAATTCATACTCATTTTTATCTAATATTGGCTCTCATTGTACATGCCTAAAACATCTCAATCGATTTTATTTTTTCTCTTAATCTCCTATAATGTAGGTATATAATTGAAAAAAAAAAAAATTTATAAAGTAAATTAATTAAAATTTTAATTTATGATAAAATCGGGAAAAAAATATAAAATATTTAATTTTGAAAAGAAAATTTAAGTACATATTATATTATTTTATATTGTTAAATATCAAAATAGTTATTTTTGGGGAAGTGTTTTTGAAAATGGTATGTCATCTCATCTTTTACCCTTGGGTTGGAGTAGAATTATTCAGGTCATCTCGATTCAAGAGTCTAACCATTAAAATAGATCTACAATCTTTTTAAATGTATACTAAAATATAAATAATTATTATTATGTTTACATTATAAGATGGATTAATAGAAGCTCAATTACAAAATCTTACCTTTGTAGAAGATCCTAAACACTTCAATCATTAAAATTTAATTATTTTATAATATGAAAACCACCAACTTACCAACTCTAATTGAGTACTAGAATGAATTTTCTTAAACATTGTTGAGTCATCTTGAATCAAGGTTGTGTTGGACGGTTCATATTGAGTATCTCACTTCGTTGTTAGGGTTTAAAATGGGCCAGGTTCAGGTCGTATATGAGTATATTTATATTCAAATTTTTAATCACATCTGATCTAATATGTTTTTACTAAAACTTGTTTTTAGAGAACTGACTAAATTAATTGATTCAGATCAGTTCAAAATTATTTCAAGGAAAACTGTTAAAGGTGGGGTCAAAACATGACTTGAACTTAAATACCTTTTCTTCGTAGGAGAGGAGCCTTAATCACTATACCCAACACTTATTAGTAAAAGAAAGATACTTTGAAAGATATAAAAATATAACTTACAAAATAATATATCATTCTGATTTAAGTGCATATAGGGATGGATCTATATTTGACACAGAATCTAACTCGGGTAGAAGGACATCAACCCATATCTAACCCATTTTTTAATTTGGATATACTTAAAGAAATCAAATCCGAAATATTCAGATTTTAAATCCAACCCATTTTAAACCCTAATCAGTGCTTTCAAAACCAAGATGACTCATCCTAGTCAACTCGATCTGTGACGAGGTTAAAACGGTGATCGTGAAAAACAAAAAATTTGACCATTCACTATAGGGACAAAAAGAAAGGTCAAGTAATGGTCCTTGAGATTCGAAAAGCACATATCTCTAATAGTTTTTGAACTGTTTAGATAAGTGGAAAATCACAGATTTTCTCGAGATTAGTTCTTTTTTTCTAGAGATTTGTTTTTGTTTTCTAGGGAACAACTTATTAGGAATCCCTTTAAACTTAAATGGAGATTTGAGGATCTAAATTTCATAAATAAAAAGCATTAAGATTCAAGAAACAGAGCTCATAAAAACATCTATTGTTACCTGTAACTCTGTGGCCATGAAGTGTTGTAAGAATTAGGTTTGTTATGCTGAGGGCTTTCACCCGAAGAAGAATCCGAAGAATCAGAATTGAATCCATCAATGCTCCTTTCGTCGAACACGTTCTCTTCATCTTCATCTTCACCTTCACTATCAATGTTGAAGCTTTGTTCTGATACAGAGTTATTCATTTTTTTTTTAGGTTCCCTTTCTCCTTCTAAGATATTTTTTTCTGCAAAAAAGGAAAAATAAATCCAAACTTTCCCAATAATTTATGTGTTTTAAAGAAATTTAACACCAATCAAGGTAGATTTGTGTGAATTAAAAAAGAAAGATTTCCATCGAAATCTCAAATATCCCAAAGATTTCAACCTTACAGAGCAGAAACAATGATCTGAAAATCGAAATTGTGAAGAAGAAGAAGAAGAAGAAGAAGAAGAGAGAGAGAGAGAGTTTGTAGCCAACCTGGCAAGATCTCGAGATTCGGGAAGAATCTCTGCTTGTTTGCTTTCTTTTAGAGGAAACTAGAGAGCGTCGTCGGTTCGCCCCTTCAGCGTTCACTCTTTTTCTATAAATATAAATATTCGTGTAGTTATGCATGTTTAGGTATCTCCACGTCATCGAGGGGATATTTGCGATTGGACATTTATACCCTCAAATGTGGCCATCAACCATATGGTGTGGTTTGAGGCTATTATTTCCATTTTTGGTTTTACTCTAATAATAACATTGGAATTAACGCTAAAGCCCTTCTAAATATAATAAATTACAAGTAAGGGTGTTAATGGGTACCCAATTACTTGGTTACTTGATGTACTCAAAATCGATTAGTCCATTTTGGGTCTATTATGATAGAGCCGATCATTTTTGGGTTCAATTCTGGGCAATTATCTTATGGATTCGAAAAGATTCAGGTCTCCTTTGGGTACCTGATTAGTAGATTTATTTTATGAGTCGTGCTAGAATGACATTGAAATTTACATTGTTAACATGGAGGTGCGCACATAACCATTAAGGTTTTTCACTCTTGTCTCGATGAAAAGTATCTATGATTCCGTAAGCACATCAACAATGTGTGAAATGATGTAAATTTCAATATCACATCAACATTTTTCCTTTATTTTATTTATAAAATTTATAACAAAATTAATAGTCTAATTAAATACTAGCAAAGAAATATATTAAAGTAAATGTACTTCAACTAGAGTCGTGCTGGAGTAACATTGATATGTACATCGTGAGGGACATTTTTGACATGGATGTGTATCAGAATCATATATGCTTTTCATTGAGATACGATTCACATAAAAAAAATGTCCCCCATGATGTACATTTTAATGTTACTTCAGCATTATCCCATCAACTAACTTAAAATATATAAAAAATGTGAATTCTGTAATTTTGTTTACTTTTTCTCTACATGAACATCTATTCATTTTACACATTTTTATAAAATTTCAACAACAAATAATTTATCCTAACCATAATTTTATTATCAAAAGTTTGATCTGCTTGAAGAATTCATTGTTCATCTTAACTTTTAATTATACATATTTAATGGTTAAACTTCTAATCTTTTTTTTACATAAAAATATTATCTATCTTAATGGGTATCAAGTATTTAGAGGACCAGGTTTGATTCCAAGGATCTTATATCTACCAAAACATGGGGGCTAATTTCAAAACGAAAGATGGTAGTTTAGCGCCACCCCCTCTCCAAACGTTTTGAACGACATTAGAGAGGCCCTTATGTTTTTTAAATCGATGGCATGCATCCCTGGACTTGATATTATGAGACTTATACCAATAGAAAATTACTTAAGGACCCTCATATTCAACTCTATTAAAAATTTTGGTAAAAAATGAAATCAGTATTTGGCCTCTACATTTTGATCAATATTAAAGATACCACCAAGTTTGCATTCCTTGTTGGGACCCATTGAACATTAAAAAAAAACTTGGTGATTTACTCTTCCACGTTTTGAATGATATTAGAAATACCACATATATTGACCTTGATTTTTTTGGACTGATGAAAAATAATTTAAGGGCCCTCATCCTTCAACTGTTATTCAACCTTAAGAAACATGGTAATAAAGATCAAATTCGATAATTATTTGAAGGAAATTTAGTTCTATTAATTGAAATAAATTTGAAAGAATTTCGTAAAACAGTCGGAAAAATATTGAGGTATATAAAAATGATGTTTTTAAGTTTCTTGTTAAAATCAATCATTTTTAACTCCTGAAAAATCTTTTATTATTTTGAGGTTTTTATATGGAATAAAATATTTTTTTATTGGTTTTATCAGTAATCATCCATTACTCTTATGGAGATTTTTGGTCAATCATGGTTTGTTGTGACAAGCCAATATTTCCATAGAAGGAAATCAGAATATTAACGCTCCACCATCGTTTGCGCTTAGTCCTCACAAATCAAAAATGTGTTTGAAATGGGTGCAGTAAGAAAAACGGTGGGTGCACCCTTCACTAAAACAGAGGATTTGTCCAAATTACTAAAATTTAGAATAAAATAAAAGAAAAACTTAGAAGACATACTGTCGAACCAATTGTTATTTTTTCTCATGGCAGTCCATTTCATCAGATGGCGTTGCTGGAGGCATTATGAGTAGTTTTGTACTTTTGTATAATTGAAAGCCTGTCACATCAACCTTTTGTGTTGTTTTATTAACCATCTTTAAACATACACGAAAACATCTACGGCTCACCACGTCACGTGCACGTTCTTGGAGGAATGATCCCATTCATACCACATGTAATAAGTCTTTGTGCTACAGCCAAATGCAACCATCCAAATAATTATGATGTGATGATGATACATTTTGTCTCCATAGTTTTTCAGTTATGTGATGAATTTAAATGAAGGCCCCCAATATATCAAAGGGTGACAGACCATACACTGATGCACATTTCTAGCATAGAATATCTTCTCTGCTGAGTAAAGAAACAGGTGTGACATGGGACATGTGACATGTGACATGGGTCAAGTGCATTGGATCTAGAATTGTTTTTGTTCTTATAGTTTATATATGAGTCGTGATAATATGACTCGCCACGTGACATATTCAAATGATTCCATGACATGACAGGTTCCGATACTATAGATTTAAACGCCTTGGGATACATGATTGTATTTCCTCATAAAAAGTGTATCCCAAGGAAATTGTGTATTTCGAGACGTACAAATCTGCATTTCCTGAATTTGTCCATATCGTCATGGAATCATTTGACTATGCTACCTGACGAGTCATATTATCAAGACTCTTTATATATTACAAGGCACAAACATGAGAGACCCTCGACAGATATTTGCATGGTCCATGCTGGATCTCATGCTCTTAACAATATGTGTTCTTGATTTTATGTAGTGACAGGCTTTTATAACAAAATTAATATTTCAGTGAACCATTGGTTATTAATATGAATGTAAATTGATCAAACTAAATTTAATAAAACCAACCAACTTGATAAATTTTTGATTGCATCATCAGTTAGGTTTTATGGGTTGGTACATTAATTTGTTTATTGAAAAAAAAACTTTGACTAGTGTTGTCGTTTATGAGCGGACCATAAGTCCAACATTATCAGGTTGATTATGATTTTTATATGGAGTCGTGATAATGTGACACACCAGGTGGCATACTTAATCAACTCCCTAACGTGAAAAGTTCAGGAACCGTAGATTTATACACATCAAGATACACGATTGCACTTCCTCATAAAAAGTGTATTCCAAGAGAATTGTATATCCCGAGACGTACATACCTACGGTTCCCAAGCTTGTCCAAATCATATTATGAGGACTCTTCTAACTATTGGATTTTTACCATTTTCACATGAGGAATTGAAGAAACATAGTCCTAAATTATGAACTTATGTCAAGTCGTACTTTTTAACATGGTTGGTGAATCTAATTACTTTCACTTTGAAGTAGACAAAGTAGGCCAACATCAATCCTCTAGCTCATTCCGAAGTAGACAAAGTAGGCCAACATCAATCCTCTAGCTCATTCCCCTAGGGTGTCTTCCACTCCTTGGTGCTTATGGTAACACCTTCTCCCAGGCGCTTGGAGGAGGTCAGCTTAGATTACCTTGGGCAATGTCTCTAAAGGACTTGTGATAATTCCTTGTTGGACCTCTTTTTTATGTGATTCATCAAGCCAGTTAGAAATTTTGACTGCTTGGTATCTACGACACCAAAGATGACATTTTAGGTTTCAAATAGAACAACTACAATTATTTAGGTTGGGATTGTAATCATTCTCATTATAGTGAAACTCCCCCATCTATGGAGTTAGGCTTAGTTGAACTACCTAAATCTATTATTATTATTATTTATTTATTTACTTATATTGGTAAGGTGGGGTTGAAGGTCCCCTCTCTTTATTTATTCCTTAAACACGAACATAGTTACAAGTAAGATCGTCGAGTACAATGTCCATAAGTTCTTGAGGAATTGAATCTCTATCCTCAGCGAGAAAAAAAAACTCATCACCACATGCTCCAAGGCATGCCAAGAAATCTGTCACTTTATTTGTTTCCCTCCAATGAAAGTACAAGCTACAAACTTGAATCGATGTCACCAAAATCTGAATTTTTGTGTACCTCTTCCATGTCGCAAATAAAAGGGCTTCCTTTATTGCTTGTAACTCAATGGAAATGATGTCACTTTCATTCAAAGACGACCAACCTACAAACATAAACTTCCTATTGTGATCACTACTGATGAAACCAAAACCAGCCCCCAAAGATGACATTGAACCATATGTATTTATTATTATTATTTCATAACTTTTTTATTAGTATGCGTTGAGGTCGATAGGTCCTTATCCTACATTAGTTCTTTCAAAAGTACAATCAATATCACTTTCAATAAGAGCTTGTAGATTCAAAGGAATACAATCAACCTCTAATCTACCCATCCAAACAATGGAATTTAATCCCATTCCAGAAAGTAAGTCAACACATTGATTGGTTTCCCTCCATTAGTGATGAAATATAATTTCCTCGCACGAAGTTTTTAAAGTTATAATTCGATGAATCCATTGTTTATATCTTCAAGGAGTTTGAAATATTATTTCATAACTAGTATGATTAGATAACTGAGCTCTTAAAAGTATAAGAGCATATTTATTTTCCAATAATGATTAGTTTTTAATGTTGCTTATTTTTTGAAATCCAAATAGTTTGGAAGTTATATAATTATTATTGTAGATACATGAGGTTCCAATGGTTTGACCTCATCTACATGGGTTTAAATATCATCACTATTTAATGTTTAAGGTGTGAATGGACACCATAAAAATAAGTTTTGAAATTATAGTTTTTTTTATTTGTAGTAACTTACGTTAAGTCTATCTAAAAAATTAGGTAAGAAGGTTCGGTTGAGGGACAATGAATGTGTTAGGCACCTTATCCCACCCATCAAGTGATGGTTACCATAGGTTGGCCATGAGTGACGTAAAAAATGGAATATATATTTTGTATTTTCGAAGTTAAAGGGATGTGAAAGTTAAGAGTCGAATCGATTATAATTTGGCCCATAAAAACTCAAAATAGAGGTGATAAGCAAGCCATATACAAAAGTATATGCTTGTTGGATTTTTTTGTAAGCTCGAAAATCTTGTGTGAATCACCATGAATTTCATTCTTTTTGCCTTTAAATCATCCCTTCAAGCTTATATACCTTTAAAAGGGTTTATTTTTGTTGGTTTATCATTAAAAACATGTCTATGGGTTGAACACATCCTTTGAGAGACTAAACCTTATGTATGAAATTTTGTCAATTTTAGAATTGTTTTTGTTGGCTTAGAAAGTTAGGTGTAGATCTAGAAAAATCTCCACCTTTGACGCTTGGCATTTTTCAAAATTAAAAGAAGAGTGATGTGTGCTTGTTATGTATGCATGAATGTTTCAAAATGAATTTATTGAAATAAAGTTAAAAATGAGATATCACCTCACCTAGATGAGGGATTATTCTCTACCTCCTTATGCCATTAGAAACGTAAAAGCTAATTAAATATTATAAATTTTCTTGAAATTAAAATGAAAGTAAAACAACTCTACTTTAGAATTTAAATGCTCACTATGAAACTTATTATGGAATTGTGGGGGAGATTACCTTACATGGAGGGATTACTCTCTACTACCCAAGTTATTTGAACAAAGAAAGTAAAAAACTGCATTGCTAGAACTCAAATGTACATTAAATGAAAGCAAGAGAGGTGATAGAATAGGGGAATTAACTATAAAATAATAATATAAATGTTACACCCTACCTTGGTGCTCTTTTATTCTTCTTTATCTTGTTTTTAGCTTCTAAGAAGAGCAAAGAATCAATTAGACAAAATTGACAAAAGTAAAATGATAGAATTTTGGGATATTGGAACTCTTCCTCCCATTTGTCTTGGACGACTTTATAGGCTTTTGGGAGACCTTTGAGGAAAAATTTATCCAATATTCTCAAATAAACCTCAAGGAATGACATAAATTATCCTACAACATCTTATTTTTAATTTTTTTTTTCATGAGTCTTAGCAATCACGATAATCAAGGGATAAAATTGTAAAAACTTATAAGTTTTTAGAGAATTTTAAAAGAGGGTTAAAGTTGTTAGAGAATAAGATGCATGAGATACACTGTATCATTGTTAGTTATCTCATAACAAATGAAAGGTTGTGATGGAAGATATTCTAGAATATTTATATTAGATAGTTTATATATATCTTGGTCGATGTAATGCCTATAAATAGCATATTGAGGTTTATATAATATTCATCCAAGAATTCTCAAAAAAATCAAATTCTCCACATAGTATCAAAGCCTAAGCTCTATTGAGAGCTCGATCTTAGGTGTGTCTTTCTTCGGCACCAGTGCCACCACCATTGTAATAGCGCTATCTTTAGACTTGAATCTCTTTTATTTTCTCCTTTGCTATTATTTTAGGATTTTTTTTTTTTTTCCAATAAAAATCACATCTCTTTCTTTATTTCTACAAATCTCCCAATTTCACATATTCATATTACATGATCTCATTTTTTTTTAATCTAAAGTCTCTCCAACAAGAGTTCTTTCATTTAAATCGTACGATACTACTTTTTATGCTTCTGAGAGAAATCATGACAGATCTGATCTAATAAGCCACCAATTTCGATAGATTAAAAAAGAGTGGGATGCGACAGTGATGAACTTCACAGATAGGTAATGACCACCAACTAGTACAATTGGCACTTCGACAATCAATAAGCATATCTATTAATGAGATTAAGCAATTATTCAGCAAAAATCAATTACATATTTCTTATTTAAAGAACTATGCAATTGCGGGAGGATGTTAGAGAATAAGATGCTTGAGAAACACTATATCATTGTTAGTATATCTCATCACAAATGGAAGGTTGTGATGGAGGATATTCTAGAATATTTATTGATATTAGAATATATCAATTATGTTATTCTAAAATATTTATATTAGGTAGTTTCCATATACCTTGGTTGATGTAATGCTTATAAAAATCTTATTGGCCTTTATGTAATATTCATCCAAAAAGTCTCAATAGAATTTACAAAAGTTGTCCAAAGACCCTTCACTTTGGGTCTAGCTCTAGAGAACTAGACCAAATGGCATATAATTTGGTGCTTGATTTTTTGACTTTTTTTGTCACTTTTCTTAAAAGAGTCTCCAACAATTTAAGGATATGAAAGTCTTTGCACACAAATTCTAGAGAATTCTCTTAATTGGGTAAAATGGTCATGACCTCTTGAATTTGATTAATTTACATAAAATCACATGAAATCTTTTTGAGTTGAGAACAAGATTAGAGGGATATAAGAGTAAACTACCTCTAACAAGTCTTAACAAAATGAAATTAGATAGGTAACTCAACTCATGTAGGGACCAAGTAGCACTTTGAGTCAAGGTTAAAAGAATGGGTAGATTACTAAAAAATCCTTGATGGGGAAATTAGGAAGATGCTAATGCATGGGCATTGTGAAAAATATATATAGAGGGTCTTCTTGAGGAATAAGACACTTAGGGAAGGTTTAAAGAGTCATTTTCTTAAGTAAATCTTGTGCACACCTAGACTTGCAACTACCTAACTAAATTGATTTTAAGTGAGTGAAAGTTAAAATAAAATTACCTTGCATGTAAATAAATGACAACCAAGACAAAAATAGCCTGTACGATAACCAAGTAAATGTCCATACAAAAATGGCATGCCCTTTGAGTGACCAATGGCTAGGCAAGCCTATGCTTGGCCATTAGTCATTAAGGAGCGGGCTTAAATTGAAGTTCTGATTGAGCCTTGAATTGTTTAAGTGTTTGAAGTAGGTCCTACTCAATTGATCGAAATTCTCTTGAGTTATCATTCCTCGCTTAAATTTAATCGAACTCTCGGGTTTGTTCAATCAAATTGAGGTGTCTACATTTATTATTATTGTTATTGTTATTATTATTATTTTATGACGAAGGTTTCGGACCCGTAGGTTTGATTAGTAGGAGCGAGGCAACTGGCCTCTTAAAGCGCCATATCTCGTCCAAATCTCCGAGGTATATTATTGCACTCTCTTCCTGTCTAATGTATTTTTTGGAGATTCTTCCCAATTATTATTTGTTGGGTATTGGAAGGGACAAAATGTTGGGATGTTCAAGGTTATAAAATATGTACTATATAACATTTTGCTCACCATTAAAGTCTTTATGTTCCATTGGTCCAAGAACTTCAATTATCATAGGACCATTAACAATTGGGGTCAAATTGAGAATTTGAACTAGTTGTGTACCTATTGTTTTATACTCAACATCGTTTTCTCAATCTTTTGAGGTATCTTTGTACTCTTCTTTTGAATTCAGTGTCTCCGCACGAGTTATAGAAACACAACACACATGCACAAGGCCTACTAATATTTTTATTTTGTTCTCTTTCAATCATGCGAAAGTCCATGCATAATTGTAAGGGAATGCGTTCGCTACACAGGCAGTGGAGAGGAGAATCTATAGGTTGTACCATGAAGTCGGGCAGGTTGAAGGGTACACCCAGGCTCAACTCAAGTGGCAAACCCATCAACTCGAGCTGAATTCAACCTGAGCATTGAGCTGTAGCTCATTGAACACACCTGATTTTGTTTTGATTAGCGAAGAAATTTTATATCTTAAACAAGAAATAGAAATGATACAAATAAAAAAACTATATTTTAAATAAGAAATTATTAAAAGTATTTTGAAAATAAATAAAAATATATAATTGTTATAAAAATACTTATATTATTATATAATCTTGGGTTTGGATTGATTTGGTTGCCCGAACACTCAAACCAAACTCAATCAGAATTAAGGTTGGGTTGAGTTATTCTAACCCAAGCTCAACACATGTTCTACATGACTTGGCCAAAACTAGACCATCAATTGAGTTGAGCACGGCCCAGCCTGCCCAGGTTGGAGTAATAGTCATCATAAGGAGAAGGCCTCCTTACACAGACAGTGAAGAGAAGTATCTATAGTAGATTTCATACACCAGGGCTACGTGTCTTTTGCAATTCAACACAACCCAAAAGCCCAACAAGTCGAGTGAAGTCAAAAACTCACAAATTGACTCCATTAGTCAAATTAAAATGTTTAATAATGTAAAATGTACTGATCGAAATAATTAATAATTAATAACGTAAAATGTATTTATATGCAATATGCAATCTCTTGTTATAGGTCCTTAATTTTTCTCCCTAAAACTAGTCATCTTCAACTTACCCTTCACTTCAACCTTTTAAGATCTCTCTCCTTCGATCTTCGTATTTCTCACGAACAAAACAAGATCTTTGGTTAAATAGAACATGATGGATATTCGACCTTAGGAAGTAAGATAGAATATTTAATGATTACTAGTTGACTAAGTAAAGCAGCAAATTTAGAAACAAACAAAGCGGCAAATTCACTTGTTTATTTACTTTAAACGGAATTGGTACTTTAGTTATTTTAAAGGGGTGAATTAACTGCAAAGCTAGAAACAATGAATCCACCACTTTTTTTTGGTCGAAATGCTAGTCATAAAAAAGAAATACTTTATTTCTCGACTCTTTTCGCATCTTGGAAATCATCCTCAAGAAAAATTCTACCAAACTCTATCAACAAAGTCTAGAACTAGGGGTGGATTTACAGTGGGGGCACTTGCCCCTGCAAGAATTTTCAAAGTCTATGAATTAGTGAGTTATTGCGATAGATTTTAACGGTAGATAAAAAAAATCTGTCACTATTGTCCTCACAAAATATTTTAAAAAAATCACTATTAATTGCCCCCACAACTCTTTTTTTCACTCATAGTTGTCCTCACAAAAAAATTTCTACTCTCAATTACCCCCACATGAGCAAAATCCTGGCTCTTCCCCTGCCTATTACCCGGCTTAAAGGAAGATAATTTGCATGTTAATAGAAAATTTGTTGTCTAATAGTGTATGATAAGAGGGATGATGACTTGCTTAACATTTTCATTTTAAAGGACATTATGTATGACATTTTCATATAAAAAATTCAACATGTCACTCGATTGCTCTTTTGTCCATAGATTATGGGTGCTCAGACACTAAACATTATTATATAATTTGAAACAAAAAATCCTAATTTGAAAAAAAAAATCCCTTAAACAATAAATAAATAGTAAAGAATTGGAAAGAAAATTCTCCTAATTGGATACATATCCTTATTTTGTAACTATTCAACAAAACCATTTATTAAGTCGTAACAAGCACATCAATTAGTGTGAATAATCCTATCCTAAAAGGTTTGCTGTGAGGTTGATAAAGATTGAAAATATGGTTGAATTGCCTTAGAGGTTGAAGAGGAAGATGACCGGTTTAATTTCTTTTTTTTCTTTTTTATTTTTTTGAGAAAAATCAAGGGTATTTTGGTTCAAAATTGAAGATAAGGGCATTTAGGTCATTTTCATTCATCTAAAAGAGAAGCCTATGATCAAGGGGGTGTCATCACTTTGAAAACATCTAAGGTATTTGAAATATTTCACCAAAGCATGGAGGTGTAAAAAATAATTTAATTTTTGAAATTCATGAAGGAGACCAAACCATCCTTTGATCTTTTTACCTTCTTGCTTTATTGTAACCTAACCCTTGATTTGATAATGAACCCAAAGATGCCATTCCAACCATAGTTAAAAAAATGAATTATATTGAAGGAATATTTCAATTAAAGAAAAAAATTGATATTGTATTGTCTGATACATTTGATGATTCGAGTTCAATATTTCTTATCATTCTATTGGTACCGGTTCATACATTCCTATATTTTGAACCATGACTTCAACATCCCACATTGTGAACATAAATTCTCTTCTTCGATATTACTTAGAGCATCTATAACAATGTTCTTTAAATAAAGAGCATCTTTTATAATAATAATAAAATAATTATTTTAACTAGTTTAAAATTTGATCCCAACTACGACAGACTCAACACTTCTTTCTCTATTCTTAATATTTATTATTATTTTACTTTATAAATAAATATTGTTAAATCTTACTAAGGTCGTGAGCTCACATCTTGACATCCAAAAATATGATCTGATGTCACAGGCTTGCAAAAAAAAAATGAAATGCTTAGTATTTTGAAGAAAAAAAATATATTAATTCTCATCATTAAATTTTAATTTTAAATTTTAAGAGTTCAATAGCCGTCCATTTTTAACAATTTTGATCAAATTAAAAAATAATATTACCTTTTGAATATGAATTTTCCATGAAATGTAAAAGGATATTGTGTTGGATTGCCAATGTGATAATCCATGTGAGTCCCAATGAAATCTTACTAAGCTAGTAAGAAAAGTGTTTTTCGTCTTTTAACATTAAAATAGTTAGTTTTGGAGGTTCTCTGTATGTAGAGAGTGGAAGCCCCCACTTTATTTTAACATTTACATTTAAAGACTCAAGATGGTTTTTTCACCTTTTAACTCTTTAAACCAAAGAGCCAATACACTTTAATCGTTATAATCATCATATCTATCTGATTTTAAAGGGAAAGATCTTGTGCATGGTAGGATCCGAATCTATTTGATAGCGGTATTGCCCTTGCATGTGTGTCACATGTTCATCAACTACATTAGTGGACCGAAAGGGGACCATTTATTTTTGCTAAAACGGGTAAAAAGGGTTGATATTTTTGGGAACTTTGATGTCGATGAAAGTAGTAGTGCCACACCAACTCTTCTGATGACACGCCAATTATCTAAATTAAAGATTGGGATATTTACGAAAAAGGTATCAACCTTTGACGAATTTACGATTCTATCTCACTGTTCATTTTAATTATCAAAACATGAAGGATCGCGAATTTGGAGGTCTTAAAGTGACTATTTTGCAGGTTTAAATTGACAATTTCATAAGTTTAAAGTGATTAATTGAGAACTGTCCCAATGAATCCATCTCATATCTAATAGCACTCCAAGTATGGGTTCTTCTTGTCTTCTCTAATAATCGTCAATCAAAAATTTCTAGCTTTTTCGACAATTTAAACAAGTCATGAAGATTTTGATTGAATTACATTCTTCTTTCCTCCTTTTTTCTCTTTTAATTTTTCATTAAATTTCTTACATTTAATGGAAGATTGTAATATTTGTTTATGAAGTTCAATTACCATCCTTAGTTTTCTTTTTAATCTTATTTGATATGTAATATATGATTTTATCAATGGGTGTGTTATAAGTTAATATTAGTGTGGAAATATAAGATTTCTAGATACATTGGCCGATCTAATACTTGGTCTATTTCTATATGCAACCTCACAATTCTGAGAGTAAGAAGGGGCCACGTTTTAAGAAAATAGTCTTCTTTTCTGAAATAACTTAGAATTTGAGAAAAAATTGCTGGAACAAGGAGCCATGTGAAGTGGGCTTCACAAGTCGAATTCACAGGAAAATATTCTAAAGGTCCTGTGGGATCCACCTCTTGATGGCAGCTTCTTCGGTGTATCTTCCACTGTTAGTAGTTTTCTTCTTTTTCTCAATATTTTTACATCTTTATTTTCTTTTGATGTGTCAATGGTACCAATCTAATCCGAACCAGAATCGAAAATATCCCGAATCTCATAAAAAAAAATTTATGAAATATTTACGAAAAAGTGATCAACTTTTGACGAATTTATGATTCTGACTCACTATTCATTTTAATTACCAAAACCTGAATGAATTTGAAGGTTTTAAAGTGACAATTTTGCAGTTCGGACATTTATAGTGACAATTTCGCTGTAAAATTGTCACTTTAAAACCTTCAAAGTCGTTCATGTTTTGGCAATTAAAATGAACAGTGAGCCTGAATAAAAAATTCTTCAAATTTAGCTCACGAGATGGTCATTCACCTTTTTTTTTTAATTGCAGTATTTTAGAATTCGGTCTCTTGGAATTGACTCAGTTGAGAATTGAAATTCATAAAAATCAATGAGGACCAAGATCCGGAACAGTTTAAGGAGAAAATTTAATTTGATAACCTGAATTGATAGGAATCAAAATCCATAAAATGTAATGATTGCAATTCCTTTAGGAATTGATCCGAAAATGACCCATTGCGCACACCTATAAGTTTATGTAACAATATTAATTATTGTTATTATGTATTGAAGGTAAGTTTATATCTATTTTCACCATCCCCATCGACGTCCCTTTAAGGCTTCCTTTCAATTTGATAGGGCTTTCAACTTGAAGATAAATCTTTAAACTATGACCATGCTTAAACTATCTCAATTACCTTTCTCTTGGTTTATCATTAAGACTAATCTTGTTGATTCTGTAACATATACCTTTATTTCTAATTTTATTTTTTGAAGTCTTTCAACTCATCAATCTCAACATCCTCATCTATACTATGCTCAATTATTAATAAAATGTTTTTTTCTTTTTCTTTTTTTTTTGCTTTGACCGGCACATGTACAACATTAAATAGTCACCTTTTGGTGGAAGGACATGTTGAGTTTCAAAGGCATGACCTAGGGAGTAAACCCAGTCAACCTTACTAACTCAGCTAACCCCAAGTGGTTTTTAATAGAATGCTTCTTACATATCCAACATTCAGCTCTATAAAATGAATTGCTTTTTAATTCATGTTGTTTTTTATTAAAAAGATTCACTTCGTAGATGTTAAGGTTTTAATTTAATCAAATATTTCAAAATAAACTTAAATTCATTAGTTGGATGACTAAGATCATCGAATGAAGTTGAACCTTCTATCCTAAAATATCATCGAGATATGATTCACAAGTTAAGACTATTTGGAGAATTAATAATGTTGCTAGTACATGGACTACACTAATTTTCTAGAGATTCATTTCTAATAGGAAATTGTAAGAATATCTTTCATCTCAATGTTCTGCCTCAAAACAAAAACTTTTATAACTCGAAAAAATTAATGGATTTGAAAAAATATAGAAGTAACTTCAATAATATGAAACAAACTAAGAGAAAGTTTGTTGAAATAGTTTGAACATGTTCAACAAAAGTTTATTATAACCCCAGTCAAAAGAAATGTTAATTTAAAGGTCTTGAATGAGTGAAATAAAATAATTGAGACCTTGATGACCAGAGCGAGGAGCGGGTGCGGGTGCAAAAGGGGGACCAAGAACGCAAAAGCAGCAAGTTGAAAATATTTTAAGGTGTAGAGTGCCTCTAAAGCGTTATGTATTGAGTTATATAATATATTCAAATATTAATTTTACTATCGTATGCTTTATTTGCTTTAATTAATCCGTCACTACATACTTTCTCTTGTAAAAAATGTCTTTTACAATTTAGAATTAATAACTTTCAATTAAATAAACACGCTTTACTAATAAATTATATACATGGCACCACCATGGTCCATAATGTTATATTTTCTCTTGCCTTACATCCTTTGCCTATTGCATTTTTTTGTACTGTTTATATATCTTCATTATATCAATGTTGTTACTATGCTACTCACCACCTCCAATTAGTTACGACAAAGCATTTTGTGATCAATATAATTATTAC
This sequence comes from Akebia trifoliata, assembly GCF_017979445.1. NCBI lineage: Eukaryota > Viridiplantae > Streptophyta > Magnoliopsida > Ranunculales > Lardizabalaceae > Akebia > Akebia trifoliata. The sequence goes on from NC_141389.1 coordinate 25,521,548, forward strand.
CATTTAAATAATCGATATATATTTTAATGATTGAAGCTTCTTCTATTTTGAACAATTCAAATTATTTTTATAATTATAGTAATTTTTTAAAATACGTGATTTAATATTATATATCTAACATTAGTGTGAGATTTGAAAAGAAACAAGTTCAATATTATCATGCCTTTAATGCTGATGGACCGAGTCATGGAAATCTTGAAGGAGGTGGTGTTCCACAAACTTCTTATTGATCCTTTAGAAAGTAAAGTGAACTACATTTTTTGTTCTTTAGAAACATCTGCATCTATGCACCCATGGGCCCTTCCAAAAGTAATAAAAAAAAATCAGTTCCAAGTGCTTTTCTTTTGTCTCTAGCTTCCCCACATGACATTGCTTGAGATTCTGTCATGATTTTTTTGAATGTGACATGTGATCTCAACAAGTTGGGGATAATATTTATAATCGAATAAACTTCTATGTGAGAAACATAGATTTGATGGTTAAGTTTAAAAGAGAATTGAGTCCTGATAATATGACTCTCCAGGTGGCAAATTCATTGACTGCCTGACGTGGAAAATCTTGGGATACACATTTTTATGGGGAGGTGCAACGTGTATCCTGAGGCATATAGATTTACGGTTCCCAAACTTGTCATGTCAGGGAGTCGATTGAATATGCCGCCTAACAAATTTAATTATCAAGACTCGAGAGAATTATTTGAGTTCACCTGAAGCATGATTCTAATAAGGAGGCTTCTTACATCAACTTTTACTCCCAAAATTCATTTATACTATATAAGATATGACATTATAATTATCATGTATAATTCATAAATTTATTAAAGAAAATTCCATAATAACATTTGAATTGTTTGGAAGAAAGAGAATGCATCCTAAATTGCTAGAATTTCTAAAATTAGTTAAACTTTACTGATTATATCTACCCATATTTCCCTCCATATATCTTAAAAATGAATTGTTTTTCAAAAATTTTGAATTTTTTTAACTTCAACCATAAAGTGGGTTTGTGATAAGAATTGTATTATCTAAAAGCTATATAATTTAAAGGCCTCAATTCGTCACAACTAACGTTAATACAATCTGTAGTTTTGTAGAGGGAAGTTATATAATATTTTCTATGATGTTGTGTTGGAGGGAGCTGAAACCCTCCATTAAGTTGGCTAAATTACTGTAAAAACATGTATAAATTCATTTTTTTGAAAATGAACCATATTTGCTTACATGCCACTCTCTTTTAAAATAACCTTTATCTTGATTTTACAAAATGAAAAGATCTCAAATCTATAAGTTGTTTTATAATGAATTCTGATAAATACATAAATAACTCATTTCAAAATTTTCTCTTTAGTGTTCTTAGAAACTCTATTTTTTACAACTAAAATGATGTATACAAAAATAATAAAATAATTTTAGCTACCCATTTAGCTCATTTATAAATTTCAGATTACTTGTACCTGAAATTTATTATTTACTCAAAAAATTATATTAGTTATAAAAAAAAATCCATTACTTTAAGTAACACATGCATTCTCTCTACTTTCAATAAAAACAACAATGACACCAACAGATATTAAGATTCTAAACCTAAAAAATGCCATAAAAAATTCTAACAAATCTATCAACACAAGAGAAATAATATAAGGGCAAATGCATAACTAGAATCTTTTAAAATAATAATAATAAATAAAATAAAAAATAGATGGAACCCAAATGTTTTCAGTTGGCTAAATGAAGTAAAATGGGCTGTAATGTAGCATAATTAATGGGAGTGATGAAGTAAAATGAGCTCTAAAAATACTAATTCAATTAAAAAAACAGACATTTTTTGGGCTGGAATGTGTATAGCTTTTTTTCCCCCCCTTTTTCACTTACAATGACGACTCAAAAATGACAATTTGCTTAGAGAGAACAAATTGCCATTTTTTTAGTTTTTAACAACACAATGTCATAATGTGCAAAAAAATGACTGTCCAAGAATCTATGTAACAATCACCAGTGAATGATACTCATATTTATTTTAAGAGAAAAAATGTACATACATAATGGGTGATCAATAGGTTCATCAAATAAGATTGATTTTTCACATGAATCATCTTCAAGTTCAATTAATTTTAGACACAAAAAATTGCTTATGATTATGAACCCAATAGATTTAAGACCCCATTGTCTCTGCATGTACTCCAATATAAAAAAAGGGTTTAGGCTATTTAGCATTCTACAAAGATATTCTAAATTCTGTTTTATTAAAGCATCAATTTAGTTTTGCACAAATTGAGTTTGCTTGTATTAGAATATAAATAAATCAAAAATTATAAGAAACTTATGGTAACCCTATGATTTTTCAATGTCTTATAGGACTCTATAATCAAAAATATAAAACAGAAGTAGGATCAGAGGAAATAATAATCAAGAAAAAAAATTTGATGAAGTTTCATTAGACTTAAAAAAGAAAAGAATAAAAATAAATTCCAAATTACCCATGGTTAGTTTTTCACCACCCATCCCATCATCTTCATCTTGATCTGTTCAATTTATGAACTTAATTGTTTCTTATTCCTCGTCATGTGTGTTCTGTTAATCACTAAATATAAACATATCCATTAAAAAAAACCAATTAAACCTCTTATAAACATTGGACTCGATTCCAAGACACGAGATTAGACTCAGATGGGTCACACTACCAAACCCACATGTAAAACAACATTTTCCCACTCCCACCCATGATGAGAAATTCTCAAATCACCTCAATACAAGTAGTTAGTGTTGAAAGCACCATCCAGTCTTAGGGAAGCTATAAAATGAAATTTTCATCCCGGCTTCAACATAAATCAAACGTTCAAATAGGCTCTTATAACTTGTGAAAAAATTGTCGCTAAACCTAAACTAACATTTCCCACTATGTTTAAGGACCAGCCTTTTCTATGATTGGAAATGAGAAAATGTATCTCGAAAAAAGCATTTGCAAGTCATGAGTTCACTCTGCTAAGAAATCTAAGGGAACTCTACAGCTTAACATAGTCAACTTTCATCTCTCCAACTACCTTGTCCTGTTCACCCGATATGTGTGCACTTCAACAACAACAACAACAAAAAACAAAAAAAAAAACCCAGGAACTTATTATTGATTAGCACAAATCACCAAAATTCTTTAGCTAATTCTGTTAATTGAACACAAGGAGGGTTGAAAGTCATAATATGATCTCTCATTTACTTAGTCATATTTATTATTTTATTTTGATATGTAAGTATGCCCTCCCCGCTTCCTCTACTTCAAATTTTCACTGCAAGAATAGATCTCTAGAACCATTTTAAATATGATCCTAATCATACAAAGAAGCTTAATAAATAATAGATTTCCTAATTTTTACAAAAAATTTAGCAATATTTCTCACTCGATTAAATGTGAAACAAAAAGCTTAACAAGAGTAGATTTCCTAATTTCTTCTAAAAGTAATTTACCATATCTCTCACTTAATTAAATGTGAAAGCTTAATTAAATGTGAAACAACAATCTTAACAAGAATAAATTTCTCAATTTCAACAAATAATTTGGCAATGTGGACATACTAGATTAAACTAATAATTTCAACAAGAGTAGATCATCTACCTACTGCTTAAATTGGATACTTGCTCAGCTAGTCTTATTTTGCAAGTTTTCCAAAACATTCCCCCAGAAATGAACACGTTAGAACTACTTAATTCTTTCAAAATTTAGTTTTAGATTGACTTCTAGTTTTTAGTCACAATAGTGTTAAAAAACTCAATCTTGACTAGGGATTTGTTGGTGGACTTGGTCAATTCTATGAACAGGATATGAATTGCTGCAATTAGAAATTAGGAAGAGACGATTCAAATAAGGGTATTTTCCAACATAATATCAATTAAAAACCCTTAATGCCTTCAAACATAAGAAACAATTTAAGATGGGCGAATCCATAACTCTTTCTTCTTTTAATTTGCTAAAGATGACCCTATTAATCTGAGAGAATTAAGTGAGAGATCGAAACCCTAGATCAATGATTTTGAAATCTGATTGCGTTTAAAATCCTAGTCATCTTTCTTCAAAATCCGAGATTCTGTGATTGAGAGATTGAGTGAAGATCTTATATTCAAAATCTGATTGATTCTATGGGTGAAAGAGAAAGTCGATCGAACGAAATCTAGTGTGAGTGAAAGAGACAGAATCGATCGAACAAAGATCAATGTGAGTGAAAGAAAGAGAGAATCAATCAAACGAAAATCAATAAGTGAAAGAGAGATTCGATCAACAAAAACTAGTGAGTGAAAGAGAGAAAGAGAGAGAGTCAATCGAATAAAATCGAGTGTGTGAGTCGAGTTTGAGATAATAATAATAACGAGTCGAGTCAGGTCGAACGAAAAAGAGTCTAAATCGAGTCGAACTTGAGGCGGAAAAATGAGTTTGAGACGGATTTAGCAATTGTTGGAATCAGTTGCTTAAAATGATGGCTTAAAGCTGTCTTTTTTTCGACAAAAACCATGTTGCCTTTTACCCATTATGATGTAGTGCAAGATTTGAGGACTAATGTTGCATCAAAGATTTAGATGGAGAAATAGGATTCATGATCAAACCTTCATAATTGGGATAAGATGTAGGCCAGAATGACAATGATGGTCAAGGGTCAAAACATAGTCACTAAAAGTAAGATACAAATGAATTGAATGCACTAAAGGGTAAAGAAGAAAAAATATCCTTATGTTATAATTTTCATGTGTGGAAGATAAGTCCACTGGAAAATATACAAAAGTCTAGGTTTAAACATTAAAAAACATAATAATCAAGTTTGGATTGAACAATTATTCAATGGGGATTTAGTCCAATTTAAATAGGTCGAGAGAGGCGGAGTTAGTGCTGATTCAATCGACTAAATTTTTTTTTCAATTCATTGATCCATTGATTAATTTGGAGAGTCACTGATTAATTCAACGAAACGTCAATTAATTTGGTGAATTAATCGAGCAGCCCATTATTCCCAAGTTGCCTTAGAAATAATGCAACAATAACTTTAAATCGAAGATAATTTGTTATAATTATTGGTGTAAAACTTTTGGGTATTATTGAGGGAGGGGGAGAGAGAGATCTGGAATCCTTTTTGAAGGACCAACTTGCAAAACATTTTTCTCAAGGTTGGTCCACCTACATGAGTGATGGGAGCTAAAGGACCTAACTATGCCACTGACATCTTTTCACATGATTTGCCCTTTAAAGCCCTATAAGAGAGTTCCAATAGTTTCAAAAGCTATTCCTCAAGAGACAAAAAAATATACTTAGAAGAATGCCTGTAATTCCTGCCAAATCTCTGCCTAACAAAGCACATAAAAAATAAAAAAAAAAAAAAACCAACATTTACAGCACCACGCACACCCACACAAACAAAATCACATAACATAGAAAACAACACATTTCTCTCACTTTTCTTCCCCTTTTTTTTCCTCAGATCTTCACCTCCAATCTCAGACAACTCAATTCATGATCTTTTTATCTTTTTTGTTTCTCTACAAACAATCAAAACCCAAAACAAAATGCTACTTTATATAATAAGAAGTGTGGAATTATTATTATAACAAAAAAAAAAAAAACCCAAAATGGGGAATCTTCAGATCACCTGCTCCTTCATTGTAAATTCACGTATGGAATTTGGGCGCATTTCCTTAAGTTATTTGGTATATTAACTTGCTTGCCTAAAACAATAAAGGACCTTTTCACGAGTTGGACATCGAGTGGATGTTCGTTTGGTGGCATGAAGAGGTTACTTTGGAGTATTACACCATTCGCAATATGTTGGGGGGTGTGGCGGGAGAGAAATGGCCGTATCTTTGAGGGGAATCAAAAAAATGGCACAGAAACAATTATTTCCATTTTGGGCCTTTTGTTTTGTTGGTCCAAAGTTTTTAGAAAATTTAGGGGGATCTTCTTCGAGGATTTTATTTATAACTGGGATGGGATGCTTTGTATTTCTGGTGAGTAGCGTTTGTTTGTAAGGTCTTGCTAGGTTGGTCACCTCGACTGGCCTAGTATTATTTTCTCTTTATATGAATATATTGCTACTTATCAAAAAAAAAAAAAAAAACCCAAAATTTCTAACATCACACCAAAAAAAACACATAACATAGAAACCCATTTCTCTTACCTTTCTTCCCCATTTTTTTCCTCAGATCTTCACCTCCTATCTCAAGCAACTCACTTCATTATCTTGTTATCTTCTTTGTTTCTCTAGAATCACTCAAAACCCAAAACAAAATGCTACTTTAAGAAAAGAAAAAAATTAAAAAAATTAAAAATTAAAAAGCTGGATCAGAGAATTAAGAAAAACCCCAAATTTATAACACCACACCCACAAAAACACATAACATAGAAACCCATTTCTCTCACCTTAGTTCCCAATTTCTTTTTCATCAGATCTTCACCTCCAATCTCAAGCAACTCAATTCATTATCTTTTTATCTTCTTCGTTTCTCTAAACGCTCAAAACCTAAAACAAAATGCTACTTTATAGAATAAGAACTATGGAATTAAAAAGAAACAAAAAAAAGCTGAAAGATCAGAGAAGATTCACCTTGTTGGAATGCAAGAAGGGCACAACGAATTCCTTGTAAAGTCGCTTATTGCCGATGCAGCATCATCAAGATTCACATGCAAATAAACGATGGTGATGCCATCTCTTCCCATATTATGTATTGATGTGAGAATCTTGATGATGCTACATCTGCAAACAGCGACTGTCAATCAATCCATGAAACATAAAAGAGTCTAGGATTTGTTGCAAATCTTTAACCAAATAGTAAATAAAAAGTAAAAAATATCTCAATTTATTTAAAAAAAAAAAAATTAATCCAGAGAGAGAGAATAATAGAATTGGAACTAACAAGATTTCAAAAAAAAAGAAAAACATTGAAGAGTCTCACGAGGGGAGAAGTATATACATATAGAGGTAGGAAACACTATCCTCAAAAAACGTTTGAGGTTCTCTATCAAACGAACGGTTGGGATGGGGGATACCGAATCTCTAGAACTGGATTAAAATCCTGATCTCTAGAAAATATGTTTTTCTTCTTATGAGTTTTGACAACGTGTTTGATGGAGAGCCTTAGACATTGGTCAATGGAGAAAAGTGACATATATACCTGAGATGTTGTTCACTAATATATGAGCCATGTTTATCATCCAAAATCAGTCCATATGGAACCATTTTTTTTTTATTTTTTTATTTTTTTATTTTTTTTTTGTGTGTGGCCCATTGAGCAATAAATATTGGTCCATATTGGGGCTTAGTCTATGATGAGTAAATTGTTCAAATCTGATGGCTAGAATCAATAGTCAGGATTTCAGAATTTAAGGGTGTCAACGGGTACCCGTTTAACCCGAACCCAAAAAAAATCAAAATTAAAAATCCCAGTTTCAAATCCCTTTCTTTATATTCAATTGGAATAGGGTCTAAAAAAAATGGATATGATAGGAAGTAGAATCGGAATCAATTTAATTTTATCCAAATGGTATCCGCATATCCTAAAACCATTTATTTTATCATTTGTTTTTATATTATAGATGATTTTAGATGATAGAAGGCTTTCCTACATTTTTATTTATTCAAGTTTAAAATGGTAAAAAAGAAAATCTGGAATAGTGAATGATAATATAACGGATTTTTGATGGACAGACTTGACGCACACTAACGTGAAAGCACATAACTTATTAAAAAATTAAAAAAGAGAAAAAGAAAATTTCTCTCTCCTGCCCATAGTGAAAAAAAGAAACTTTCACATTTGATCACCTTGTGACATTCAAAATCATGATTCGATGGAATGGGGTTATAGAGGATAAAATTATATGAAGTTTAAAAACAAAACAAAACAAAAACAGTTATTTTTCATTGTTGAATTTTATATTTAAATATGGGTGCTCGGTAGCCGTCCGTTTTATACACCGTGGATCAAGTTCGAAAAAAAAAATTTTAATTTTTTTCTTTGAATATGAATATTTTTATGAAATCTAGATGTTTGTGTTGTTGGATTGTCAATGTGATAATCAATGTGGGTCCAACGATCCTTTTTAAGATTTGAAATCTAAATAAATAAATATGTGAGTAGAGAACAGGCAAGAGAGGAAAATTTTCTCTTTTTATTATTTAACAAGTTATGTGTTTCCGCATTAGCATGTGTCAAGTCCGTCATATTATCAACACACAATCTTAAATCCAAAATAAAAGAGAAATTATTTTTTCATTTTTTTATTTTTTTCTATGATAGGATTCCGAACCCATTACCCCGACTAGTAAGCAATGCAAATGGCATCTTAGACCATTACATCACCCAAATCCTCCTACACATGCAATACCCCACAAATCACATATACCAAGTAAGTAAGGATAAATCTATGTCGACAACTTAAACAATTTGTATTAATTTGGAGATGTCTCTACATTGCAATAATAGGTAGTACTAAATCCTAGAAGAAAGGATAGAATCGCATTCTAACTTCTATCACTAATGATGATGTCAAAAGGAAAATCTCTAAATCAAAAAAATTATTAGAAGTATGAAAATGGATAGTACAAAATCCTAAAAGTATGACAACATGGATTTTGCAGTCCAACTTTTATAATTAAAGATATTATTAAACAAAAATAAATACCTAGAAAAATGTGTAAACAAAGGACTTAGGGTTAAAATGAAAAGTGCACTTTACCTACGCCAGAGACTTTGATTGTTGGATTTTTATTTGTAAATGGAAATTACTTCTCTTATTAAGATTTCAAATTTTACTCAAGGCCAGTGAGTCCACATCAATTACCACATCGGCAATCCAACATCACAACCTTCCAAGTTTTATGAAGAATTATGATTTAAAAATAATATATATTGAATTTTATTTAAGTTGTTGAAAATGGATGCCTATCGATCTCTCAAATTTAAAATTAAAATTAAACAGTGAAAAATATTTTTTTTTTCAAAATTCTTAATTTTTTTTTCCCTCCACATCCCTATGCTATTGGATCATGTTTTTGGATGCTAAAATGAAAGCTCACAATCCTTAGTAGGATTTGAAATCTTACTAAGTTTATCAGGCTAGCTTGACTCTTTGTTAATAGAATGAGAGAAACAAACAGCTCGAAAAGCGAAATGGGAAATAATTAATATCTCGAAAAGAGAAGTCTCAGATTCCTCCCACGAGGCTTCCACCTGAAGCTAGGTCTACATCCGTACAAGCTGCTTTGATTTTTTTTATTTATTTATTATTTTTTTATATATAAAGTCTTTGAGAACGTAATGATTTGTGATTTTTTTTAAAATAGAAATAAGCCTCAGAAAAATATATTTTATGTTCCTAAATTATCTTTCACTTCAAAGAGCGTCCTCTTCATCTGTTAATTTTCCTTAATGTATTTATTTATATATTTATTTTCTTTGAGGTAAAATTAAAAAGGATAATGCTGACGTGGATATATGTCAAAACCATAGATATTTTCATCGAGATCTCACTCATATCTTAATGAAAAGCATCTTTACATTTCTATGTCACTCCAACAAGACTCAACTAAAAGTACTATTATAACAAGAGGTTTTACCATTAAAATGAAAGAAGGCGGAGTAAAACTTTAAAAGTGGTTCGACATGAAAATTTAATTTCTCCTAACTAATAAAAATTAATTTTAAAGAATTTACAAAAAAATGTAGGGAAATATAATGACATTTGGTTTACAAAATAATACATAAAATTTTCAAAAACGACAACTTCTCTACGATAACTAATAGTTAAAGAGTCGTGATAAACTGACTTTCATTTTTAGATGCTCTTTGGACACTCTGTTCATAGATCTGTAGATCTTTTGCTTCGGGATAAATAAGAAAAAAGAATTAAGGTTCTAAGAACTACTAAATTAGGGTGTGTACAAAAAACGTATAAAAAGTGAGTCAAATTATCATTACTCATGGTTAAAATCCTTTGATACCTCATTATAACAAAAATAAAAAATTATTAAGATTTTGTTAATATTTATCAAATAGTGGCAATGGATGATGTTTTTCGATCGAAGTACTAGAATTGGCACCATAAGTTCTATCTATGAGGTATGGTTTTCATTTTCAGTTTAAGCCTAATGCAACTACTTGAATATAGACAAATTTGGTTATATTCACATTTCGGTTGGGATCAGTTGACTCATTAAAATGACATGAAAAAAAAAAAAGGCAAAATCCCAACCATTATAACACAAAAATAAATTGTCTGAATTTATTTAAGAAGACAGGCATTGCCAATGTGTTCTTATTTATCGATGAAGTGGGAGAAGCAGGAGTTTCCTTTTTATCACACTTGCTAATTCATTAAGGAAGTTTAGTCAATTAAATCTCTTTGATTTTTCTATTTTACACGATTCTTTTGAAAGTTGAATTCAAGAGTTAATTTAAAAAGAAAGTACTTAAAAAGCTTGACAGAGGGATTTCTTTTCTAAATGGAGCTTAAAATACAAGATGAGGTCTACCCCCAGGACTTTGTTAACCCATTATGTTTGTTAACAACATTTATTTTAATGACATCATATATTTTTAAAATCGAAAAACCTTTCTAGTCAGTTTTTAAAAAAAAAATGTCATTCATTATATTTCCTCTCTAAAAAAAAAGAAGTTATCTTTGCCGTTGGATTGAATTTTTATAGATTGTTGGATAAAATCCAAAGAAGCCCTAAGTTCATCTCAGATGAATTAGGGTTCCCCACCATTTGAGAAGCTTAAATTACAGATGAGACACTTCACCATCAGTCATCTTTGCCATCTTTCTCAAATGTAATGGCACATGCCAAATGATAAATCTGATCAACCTCCAATAAAATCGGATCGACGACATCATGCCGAATAAGCTCGAACCTTGGATTCCCAAAATGGTGCATCACATTCTCCTTCCTCCCAGTAAAGAAATTATTAATCACATTGTCTCACCTCACCAGTATCTTATCGACTAGATGACTCCCAAGAAACCCAGCACCACTAGTGACCACAATTCTCAATGGTTGTCCCTAAATCCCGGGCGAAACTCTCTCAACCCATAGTTCTCGAATCTGAAATCTGTTTGCGACTTGTAAATGCAAGAGGAAACGATCTGGGATAATGGGTTTTAGAAGGAGAAGGCTTGGATAAGGTGGGTTGAAGGATGAAGAAGGTGGAAGCGATCAAGATACCAACTAGAACGAAGAGGAGTCTTTGTTCTTTGTGGAGGTAACTGATTGATCTTGGGAGAGATCTAGATTGCTTTAGGGTTTTGGTTGAATAAGGAAACGTGTGAGATGTTGGATTCTCTTCGTCTCTTTTGTGATTCAAGCTTGATTGCTTGTGAACCTACTTCATGTTTTAGTTTTTGTAGGTTGAGATGAGACTTCAATGATTTCTAGGGTTTAGTTAGTAGATCAATTGGTGAAATTTGATCGATTTCAAGAATTCATGAAGAAGAGATCGAGTGGTGAGGGCCTTGACAACTGAGAGTTAGTTAAAACACCACAAAAACATGAAGTGGTCTTGTAGGTATTAAAGAGAAATGCTTGAAATGGTTGAGGATTCAACAGTGAAGAGGATTGAAGATTTGAAGAAGATGATACAATAAAGGTATTTCTATAGTTTCAAACATTTGAGTGTATTTTAGACATTTAACCGTCTTCTATAATAGAGGGAAAATGCTGAAATGACAAAAAGTATTTACTGCGCTTATCACAAATCTGACTTGGGATGTGCACATAAACATAGATGTGTTTCCTCGTCATACAAGTAAAAATCATCTAGGGTTATGAATGCATGTCCACATCAGAATTGTGAGAATCACAGTAAATCCTGTATCACCCTACCACGACTCTTAATAGAGAAGAAAGTTTGGAGGACCCATCATGCATTTCACAAGGGGTAATTCAAATTTATCCAAAAAAAATGTATATGAAATGAACTATAAAGACAAGAGTAAATTCTCAAATAATTACGAAAGTTTTCAAAAATTTCAAAAGTGTTACATGTGTTGACACAACTACCACATAATGTTGATAAAATGTTATCAAATTGATAACATTACGTGATTACTTTGTCAACATTAGCAACACTTTGGAAAGCCCGAATACTTTTATTATTATTTGGGAATTTACCTTTAAGAGAAGTCTTAAACCTTATGGACTAATTAGAAAGAAATCCCTTTGTCAAGGTACTTTAAGTAATTTTTTTCTATTTTAAAAAAATTAGGGAAATTGTGAACCATATGTACAAAGAATAGAAATATTCTTACATGCATGGAAAGAATGAGAGAGAGAGAGAGAGGAGAACGAACTATTGATAAAAGATTTTCATTGAAGTAGAAGAAAATGGATGATTTTAATGAAGGAAGTGGAGTAGTATAGAGAGGCATCTAGACAGAAATAGTAATGATTCTGACGTCTGGGTGAGGCTCTACAATTGAATTAAGCTAGATTGATTTTGGATGACCGAAAAAGAAGTGACTTTTTTCTCAGTTAAGACTTAGAACTCTTTCTCTCTTTGTTCTCTTGAAGAAGAAAAAATGAGATCTTAGTTACTCGTGGCACCTACCTAATTTTTCATAATACTCTTTACACCCACTTACTAAAACTCTTAAAAGTCATTGAACAACCTTTAGTAAGCTCTAATCAAAAAAAATTTAGTTGATTCAGTAGGTACTTACCAAAAATTACAAACCCAGTTCAATATGTACCAACATACCAAACATAAGAAAGTTTTGTTCGGTGGGTATCCTATCGAATATTGCAAAACATATTCGATAAGTATCTATTGAATAAAATTTTCTCATGTAACCTTAACACCTCCAATTGAGTTTACCGAATCTATTGTGTAATGTTTGGTAGAAAATTTCATTCAGTTGGATATCGAATCTACTAAAATAAGTTCAGTCTAAACTTATCGAACAAAATCTGTTAAAAAATCTTCATGTTCTTCGATTCAAAATCATTATTCTAAACGTTTTAATTATTGTTTTTTCCATCATCATTTATAATTAATTGCAAAAAAAGTTTAAAAAAAAAAAAAAACATAATCTCCATTGATTCAATCTCTCACGAAACTCAAAAGGAGAAGAAGGTGAAGAAAAAGAAGAATGAGAGAGATGGTGGACAAGAACGAGATAATGGATAGAGAAAATGGTGAGATTGTTGGGATTTTCATTTGATACATAGAGGAGAAGATAGTGGGTGTACAGAGTAATTCAATAAGGGCATAAGTGTAATTTTTTTGTCTTTTTTAAAGGTTCCACTTAAGTTGACGCCTAGAGAGTATATGGTGGGTGTTAGTAGCAAGTCAAATTAAGATACGGTGTTGGTGTTGGAAATATGACTTTTCCCACACAAAAAAAAGCTTCGCCTCGAAAGTCTATTTCATTCCTCATCTTCAAATGAAAAATAATTTTCAATCCAATTGAAAATTATTCGCAAACCTGACCTGTTAAGCAAAACATTATTTTTATCACATATATATATAATTATTGACACCAAACACGTCAAATATTTCTTCAGAAATTCATTTCGGGATGACTGATTTTCTAAAAAGCAAAAATTCTACAGAGTCATGCACACCCTAAGAGAGTTCCAAATCAAAGACTAAATAAACAAACTTTGAGTTGGGCATAGTTTTTTAGTTGGGCCAAAAGCATAGTTTTTTAGTTGGGCATGATGTATAGGCCCAAGGTCAAGACTACAATGCTCATGAGTCACACCCAAAAATACTCGAAACCCAACGGCTAGAAATCACTGTTTGATCCACATTTTCATGGATCAAGCCGGAAATGGTGAGCTACATGGGTGGGCCGTTGTTACATTTGGGTTCACGGTTCACCGTTCTAGAACAAACTTGGTTCATAGGGGTAGGTAGAGAAAATTCATTTTTTGGATTGCTTGTTCGTTCATTTTTTGCATATGTTTAATCGAAGCATGCACGTTACAAGTACGTTCAAATAAAATACAAAATTAAAAATTAAAAATTAAAAATTAAACAAAAACAAATGCATATATTGGTCTAAATGTATACAAGTAGTCATAATAAATAAGTTTCTCTTCATAGTGGAATCAGTGTAATCCGTAGACGTATCCAATGCTAAGAACTTATCTCGGAGATTAGTATAAGCATATATGTTGAGTTTAATCCCACATCGGACACTCATTGCCTTGTCTCTCTCCTTGTAAGCTCCTATGCCTTTCCACTCATTTCTAATTGGTTTTGAGTTTGACCCTCAAATTTTTCATGGTATCTGAGCTAGCCTTTCTCTCCTCCATGTCACCTAGTTCATATCTCCATGTGCTTTGACCCAGTATGGCCCACATGTGAGGGGGCTTACCTATGATTCCTGACCATAGTACAACAAATCGGTACACTTCATACTGATTGTGATTTCATCTTAGCTAGTTTGAAGGAATCTGGTCAATCGGGTCTTGCCATCAAGCCTTGACTACATCCAAGCTCAATTAACCTAAATTTTATTCAGGGTTAAGTTATACCAAGTCCACTAATATGAAGGCCTATAAATAAAGTCAAAATCGGAACAGTTGAACGAGTGTTTAAAAGCCCATCGGGAGAGCCGAAATGGGCATTACGGTTGGCTCTAGGTTCAAGTCCAACACCCTGCTTGCCTAGCAAACAAAAAAAAATCATGATTGATTGTTTGGGTTTCGGGTGTGTAGATGGACTAAGAAGAGCCCAAGATAAGCACATATGCCCATAAATCTTTGACAAATAAAAGCTTATGCCTGACCTGAAACTAACAGCTGAACCCATAAGAACTATATTGGATCGAATTTAATAAACAAAATTGAGGCCTATACATAGCTACTTTAACACCTGGGCCGGGCTTTTTCATGGCCCAGCTGATCCCTGGTTTGTGCCGAGTTTACATTGACCGCAAACAAATTTTTCATAGAGGAAGTATTATTACTTTAATTAGGACTTTTTACAAGCTAATTTATAAGTTCATCTACAATCACGATTGTTTTACAAAAAATTTAGTATCTTTAGTATTATAATTTAGTATCTCTAAACAAGAATATTAAGGGCATGCATGTTTCATCGTAACTAGTGTTAAAAATGTCTATGGTGAGACGAGGGAGTTTCCTGTTACCATAAGATTGCGTAACGGATCTTCAATAAGTCGATATTATTTTGCACTTGTTATTGAAAAATTATTTACTCAAATTCAAGTTATATCTTTGGGACCAGTGAGATAAGACGTCAAATGATTTCAATTATATAGAATTAATGAGAATAATGGTGATACAGACCCATTGCTATGCTCACGGCTTTTAGTAAATTTTCTCCAAAAATCTTTGATACTTATTAAATTGGTAAATCTTTACGATAATTTTATAATTTAACAAAGGGTTGGGGAAGATTTGTAATACCTATTGGACTGTTGTTTAAAATGGTAAATTTATTTTTTTTTTTTTTACTTTATGACTTGCACCATATATATTATTTAGTTTTACATGAAAGCAATATTTTCATAAAATTCTTACATAAATAATAATAATAATTACAAATACTTTAATAATACCAATAGAAATGAACCAAATAACAAACAATGCCAACTGAGCAGGTCATGCCAGATGTTGGACTTGCACTTAATTAGGTCCAGCACACTTGTTGGTATGTCCACCTTTTATATTTTGAATCGGCCACGAGCATAAATAATGACCATCTCATTTTTATTAATAATGCTAAAGTGACCTCAGGCTGGAACCTCATTTCGCACTTCTTGACTGACGTGAAAGTGTATGAGAACCATATCTCATCCACTTTCACATCAACAAGTGCGATATTAGGTTCCAACTTGAGATCACTCCAGCACGACTCTTGTTTTTTATATATATAATCAGGTATCCCTGTAGACAACTGATCGAGTCCGTATCTAGGTTTTTGTCCAGTCCATAGACCATGGTCTTATCCAATGATTAGTCCTAGGGTATGTGTAACGTCCTCACATCACACACACCAAGTAAGTAAGGGTGCATGCGGGTAGCCCTTGAGAAAAAATAATGACCGTCAAGGTGTGGCATATTTAAAAAATTGCTAGAACATTAATCAAATCAATTAAGAACATGATTTTATTTCAGATTATATTTACTTTATGATTTAACAATTGAGAAAAGAATGAGAGAGAGAGAGAGAGAGAAGATTTTTAATAATATCTTTAATTATTTTATCATTTAGGGAAAATTATAAAAATATTTTAATATTTATGTAATTATAATTTTATAAAAATAAAAAATCAAGTCACATAAAAATACGTACTTTATCTAGACAACGATGGATGTACTCTCAGGCACCTTTATTTTCTCAATTGGCAATTAATTAAAGGGGAAAAGTACGATGGGTTAAAAGTATTGAAAACCCATCAACAATGTACTTAAAACATCTACTATGGAGATGTTCACCAGATAAAATATGAATAACTCAGAGATTTTAAAAAGAACAAAAAATTTGGAGAGTTTATGATAAATTGGGGATCCAACTCAAAATCAATTGGGAACAAGTGGAAAGACTCAAGAGCTTATAAGGAGAGAAATAAGGTAATTTTTGTCCGAAGTGGGACTTAACTCAACACGCCCTCACACGTGTGGCCAGACTTGATCAAAACACGTGGAGATATGAACTGAGTGACGTGTGGAGGAGAGAAAATCCCTCTCTAATACCATGATAAATTTGGGGGTCCAACTTAAAACTAATTGACAATGAGTGGAGAGACCCAAGAGCTTATAAGGAGAGAAATAAGATAATTTGTGTCCAATGTGAAACTAAATTCAACAGTATTTGATTGGAATTGTTAAATTCTTATTTTAATTATTGATTTTTTATTTTTTATTTTTTTATTGACCTTATGTACATAATGACATAACACGGGCGCTCTTTCTCTTGCCCATCTCAACGAATAAACAAGAAGCCTCGGTTCACTTCAAAGGCAATCAAATTCTCCAAAATACTTCTCTCAAAGTTTGGATAAAATCTTACATGATTCATTAGATGTTATGAAAGAAATTTATATATACATGACTACTCATAATATGACTCAACCACTAAACACTTCAACAACTAACAAAACTTACATGATCCTATGACTCTAATTTACCACAACTCAACAACGCACATTGCCTACCATAACAACTTACTCATGTTTCCTAACAAACCTAAATGACTATTAGAATATATCAAATACATCATATGCACCCTACTAAACTAATCCCATCTCATACGATTTATGCACTTGTCGTAACAAAGTTCAAATCTGGTAGGGGTTCAATTTTGTTAGTTCTTACAAAATAAAAATAAAAATTGTAAAAAGATTAGGAAGATTTTTGAGATTGAACAAATAATATTTTTGTATTCCTACCAACTTCCATCACCTTCAACCTCCCTCAAAACCTTGTCTTGCTCTTGGGATTTAAATGTTGAAGAAAATAAAATTTTAAGGGTAAAACTGTTATCATATTTCACTTCTAATTTATATGTCATAGATTAATTTGTCAATTAGCCGATTAATCAACATGTCCCTTAATCAAAGTATTTTATGAGTATTTGGTAAATTTCGAAGAGTTTTGTGACTTTTTTTTGTATCAATCATTATGATACGAAATATTATATAACGAAACAAAGAAAAAATATATTTTTTAAGATAAGAGAAAACTACATAAAGTCATTAAAAAAATTATATCATTTTTTTAACGAGTTAGATTCTGATGACCCTTGAAAAATGACTCATGAAAAAATACATGATCTCAAACAGTTAAACACAAAATTCAATGATTGAGATTTATTCGCAAGTTAAGAATATTCCAAATGTGTCAGGATCATGTGTTTTTTCATGGAGAGCGGATCTTCTTTAGTGTTCATGGCCTAGATTTAATTTAATAAGAATAATAATTTTTTGACCTGATCCAAGGTTTTTAAAATGAACAATCACTAAAACTCCCAATTTCACATGATGAGATTTTATTATTTTATTGACGTGACGCTCTATCAACCTTCCAAACACATTATAGAGAGTTATAGCGAAAAAGTATAACAAAAGATCCGCTTCACTCCTCGTGAGTCCTTCGAAACTGAACCCTTTTTTTTAATGATTTTTATTTCTTGTTAGGGGAGAATCGACTTTATAATCCCAACCAAATGTAACGTTGGATTCTATAATCAGATCAAGGCGAAGAATCAAATTCAAGAATCCAAACCAAATCCATTCATGAAACCCACCCCATTTAATAATGCGTTTAACCAAACAGTCTGTCTTTTTCTTTAGGATGCTTCCGTACCCATTATTTCTCCATAGATCCACAGTACATTAATATGATAGATTGATATGATATTGGCAATAATTTACCCTAGATGCAATTAGAGATAGATCACATTCATTTAATGTTGCTATGTGTCCTAATCACTCTCTTACTTTTGGATCTGTCCAAAATTTGATGACACGGATCCCAAGAATTTTCAATCATTTCAATGGTTAGAATCATCACATCACTCGTGCAACTATTGGGACCCACCCACCCACTCCATATTATATTTGCCACAATCATAACAAGAAAACTTATTTAAAGGACCCTCGTGAAAGAATTTCTTTCTAAATAGTTCCTAAGTTTTTTAATGTAGGTTAATAAGACGTTTAGTGAACTTTTTCTTTCTAAATGGTCTCTCGATCTTGTCTTCCACATTTCTCATAATTGAATGCTTTAACCATTCAAACCCATTGTTTTTATCCAAAAATTGGATTTTTGACATCTCAATCAAGTTTCGGATACTCCATTTTGTCGGAAAGAATTTAAGAAAAAAGAAGTCATTTTCAATAATTTTTTCAAATATTTTAAAAATATATGTAAAAAAATAAGATTTTTTGGAAAGAAATAGATCAAGAATGGTTCTTTTGGGAAGTCTTTATCTCAACTTTTTAGTCGATCTTTCCATGTATTTTAGTCAAAAAAAAAATTAGAAAATTGAAAATTGATAGATTTTACCATTGTCGGATTCACTACTTTTTATTTAAAAAGTGGTGAGCTTAATTGACAGTAAATAGTGGTGAGTTCAACCTTTAAAAATTGTGAACTCGACAAAGGACCATTAAGAAAGAAAAAGTTTACTAAATATCCTATCAAACTACCACTTATAACTTAGAGACTATTAAAAAGGAAACCCTTCCATGAGGGATCTTGCATAAATTTTTCTCATAATAATGGCATAAGGGTTTTACATATATCTAAAAAAGGTATAGTTGATTATCATATCCAATCTGATACTCTTGAATCATGATGGAGGACTCGGGATATACTAAGGATTCAATTTGATTAGGATCCAAATATTGAGATCTAATAAAAACCTAATATGATCCAATTCTTATTGGATCAGTTCCAAGTTCAGCCTGATCCTTATTGAATTGGTGCTAGATCAACTGCAAACTAACCTAAACCCGATCCATTTGAAGCCCTAGCTGTACCAAATATAATTTGATAAAACTTAGATTTGGTTGGCATTAGGTGAGTCTAATCAAACAAATAAAATGTACATAAAAAAAATTTGAAGGCCTCATCCACCATCAAAAAGACCTCAAGATGTGTAAAATAAGATTTTGATATTTGTTAGGGATTTCAAGAACTTGTTTTACGAATAACGAGATCTTTTTTACGGTGGATGAGACTTAATAAGACCTTTTTTCCTCACTTTGTTAGTAAGGCTAGTCAGACTCTAATACATATATGTACTTCCACTAAATAACCTAACATTCCCATTTCTCAAAGCCCACACCTAACTCACCTTGGAAAAGTAGAGAAGAGCATCAGAAAGGGGTAGAACTGTAAATTCAACAAAATGACAATTTTGTACTCCAATAACAATAGAATCCTAAAATCTATACAAAAGAAAATAAACTATTAAATAATGGCAACCTTGTTATTCTCAAACCCTCGTCACAATTATTAAAAGAAAATCCCTCTAACGCCACCCACTAATTCATTCTAAAATGGCTAAAAAATAAGAGGGACGTACAGTACTTTGTTTTCTTTACCATATTTTAAGAGAGCTTATAATTCACACCACCTTTTATTATAGACCATTTGATAAATTTATGTATAACACACCATGAAATGTACAAAAGACACACCAAAATAGCTTATGTGGTAAATAATAAAAAATAAAAAAATAAAATAACAAGAAATGAGAAATTATATATTGAATAAGTAATAAGAATGAGAGGTATTAAAATTTATATCATTTTGGCTTCAAACTAAGTTTTTGTAAGATCATCTTCCTTACAATGTCATTAATCGTAGTAGAGTTCGACCTAGTTTTGAATGAATTGATGTAGTTTTTCTATTTTATGATATTACAATATCAAACATTAAATGAATGGAGAAAGGTACATAAAAGCATATTGATTAGTGATTGTGGGGTCACAATTCATAATTGGATAGGGCACCAAGAGCCACCAGGGGCGGAGCCAGGATTTTACCCATGTAGGGGCAAATATCATGGAATTTTTTTCTAGGGGTTTTATAGGAGCAATAGTGGTAGATTTCTTTATCTGTTGTTGTTATTTGTCGTAATAGCTTATGAATAATATAAATTTTTATTCTATTTTAACGAGGGAAAACTAAGAGTGGAAAATTTTTGTTAGGGCAATAGAGACGGATTTCTCTATCCGTTGCTATTATTTGTCGTAAGAGCTCATAAATCCTTAGTATACTTTGAAATTCTTATGAGGGCAAGTGCCTCCATTGTCCCCACTATAAATCTGCCCACGAGAGCCTCTACTCTTCAATCTCTTGAACTTAATATCAACCAATCTTAAATTGATTTATCTTTGTATGGTTTCGAATAGCCCTTCTAATCTGATGAGTAACTCAAATAGAAGAGTTCTTTGATTAAGAAAATAAGAAGAAAAGTAAAAAGATATGATCACTGGAAAAAAATACAAGGTTTGCAGTATATATATATATATATATATATAAAATATTTAATATAAACGATCATCGTTGATATTAAATTGTTTCTTTTAATGGGTTATTATCGATAATGTCCTTTCGTGGCTTTTTTTTTTTTTTTTAATCTTATGTAGGCCACTATGAAGAGAAGTTTTTATGTAGAAATGTGAATTTCTATTTTAAATGGTGTGTGTTAATTATTAGTTCAAGGTTGATAAATAATTTAAGTTGTTCAAGGTGTAATAAGTAAAAGTTGGTGTGCCAATAGAATTTCTCATAAATTAATTGTTTGGTGTGCTAGTAACCTATCTTAGATCACCTAGTATTAATGTTGCATTTATTTTAGGTGATAATTAATAAAATAAAATAAAAAATAACTGTCAATATCTGTGTCCACTCAATCTTATATAAATAGCACTAATCTTTCCCTTCCACATCCCTCTTACAGACATTAGAAGTGAGAGCAGTTGTAGTAGAAGAAAATGGAGATGCAAGAAGACAACAAAAGCTTCTGCAGTCGGCACGTGCGAGACCCATGTAAGTCTTTTGGGCGAAGGTGTAGTCGGCTTGTGAAGGAACAGAGAGCAAAGTTCTACATACTCCGACGCTGTGTAACTATGCTCGTGTGTTGGCACGAGTGTGGAGATTCTTGACACGTGCATTGTGCACTCAAGTATAGATCTATAAAGGAGTGTACATATACACCAAAGTACCAGAGAGAGAGAGAGAGAGAGTTCAAATTTGAGAAAATGTATTCTAATTTGAGAAAGTCATGAGTAAGAAATGTTTGTGAATTTTGGATTCTTGATGTGGGTTATTTTTCTCTATTTATTTTTTTTTCTTAGATTTATATGGTATTATTAGTTGTGTAGCTTTGCATTAATTTGAATACTCTGAATCCTTCTTTCTTTTTTTCTACTTCTTTAGTTGGATCTGATGAACTCTGAAGGAGCTTTGATGAGAAAATTGGATACTTAGTTCGATTTTTTTTTCGGAATTCTTGAAGTGGGTTTTTTGTGATTTAATCATCTTTGTTCTTAATTCAAACGAGGATAATTGGAGTTTTTTTTTTTTTTTTTTCTAATTTTATCTTGATTCAAGAACTGGATTTTTCTTAGCAAATCCACTCTTCACTAAAAGGGTGTGCATGATTGCATGAAAATGCTTTCTTGGGAAAATTAATTTCCTAGGAAAATGCATTCACCCATGTTTGATATAATAGAGAGAGAGAGATGGTTTTAGTTTAAGAGGTAACTGTGAGAGAAATACATTAGGATTTTTTTTCCCTTAAACAAGGAAATCATTTTATTAAGGGATTGAGTGGGGAAGAAGAGAAAATTATTTTCTCAGGAAAAATGATTTTTTCTAGAAAATCATTTTATCACATGTTCTTGAGAAAATCATCTTCCCACACAATCTCACTACCTTTTATTATTTAAGATGTTACAGTATTTTCCAAATATTTATTCTAAGTGCCAAATATTTTCCTTATAATAATCCAATATTTCGTTTTCAACTAGATAATAATATAAGCCACTCTTAATAATTTCGTGGGTGATAAGATTGTAGGGCAAGGAAACCCATATCTACCTAAAGAAAATAGGCAGCCATGGGACCCAACCACCTAATGTGAAGTTATATACATGGTGATGAACATATTTTTCTTTTTTTTTTTAAATAATGGTATCCTTGTAGATAATGGACTGGCCTGTATATGGGCTTTGCCTAATCCAAGGATTAGTCTTGGGGCACGTGCAACGCTTGCATATCACATGCACCAGGTAAGTAAAAGTGCGCTCTCATGAGTGATTGTTGAGCAACTAATGCTCGTACTGAGTATCGAACTCACGACCTACATGCATTAACCGCTTATCGGTTTGATATTGCTACATCGAACTTAATTAGCATAACACAAGAAATTTATCTTTGGGATACATGTTCTATCCTAACTGTTGGATTTCGTATTTTAAACGATGGGAGTGAGAGAGCAATTTTTCATAAATCCCAATCCATTAATTTAAGTCTTTATCTTTTATTTTCATCATTTTAATCCATATGCTTTTTAATCTTTATCTACCGTAGATCTATAATGGCTTGTATTTCTCCCATATAATTTTAAAAACTTAAAATATTAAAAGATAAAAAAAAAAAGGCTAATGGTGCACCTTGGTGATTGATTATCCTTTTATGGTATCAGATTGTTTTGTCTTAGCGATAACCAAAGGATTACTACGTTAATTAAGATTCATTAGTTAGAGATGAATCCTTAATATAGATTGATGTTATTCAAGAAAGGATAATAATAATAATAATAATAATAAATCATATCGAAATTATAGATTGATGGTATCAGAAACATTGTTTATTTCCATCATATATATGATCTGATTGATCTTGATCCTAGCTTTTACGCCCCATATTAAGTTGTCTCTTCTGTCCTAATCTTTATGAGAATATGATTCGGTGTATCAATATACAACTTAATATAATTCATTATAATATTAATCTCTATTTTTTATGATGATTTTATGTAATATAAATAATAAAAAATCACATCATTTAATCGATCGTAGAAATCTATGATAACACTTTGATGATAAAAATAATTTTTATTTCAAAATCTAATAGTTTGTCTTTCATATAAAAAAATCTTACAATAAATTTAGTAAATTCTTTTAAATATTTGGTTAGTTTGGTAAATTTAGTAGAGAAAACAGTATTTCCAAGAATCATAAACCTACTTTGACCAGTCTCAAACGGAAATTCCAAAAGGCCACCGAAACCCAACAACAAATGATTGAGGATCCCGAGTCGAACCGGGAAACGGGCCAATTTCAAATTATCAAGAGTAATTCAAAATAGCGCGATATAATATCAAGTAATTAGAGACCCACACATCTCGATAAATTGAAAATAAATTAAAATATCGGTCTTGGATACCTGAACCGGTTTTCAGTGACCCGACAAGGAGAATCCTTAAAACAGCGTGACTTTGTACAGCCTCACAGCTCACCATAAGTACCCCCTCGTGCGGTCTACTCCTCCTTTTATTACTCAAGTGGGGACCAAAGAACTATAACCCCTAATTTCATATTTAATTACTGAAATGCCACATAGTTTGTATGAAAATATGGAAAAAACATTTGTACAGGCCATGTTAAATAATGGATGAAAAGTCAAGGGTAATTTGGTAAAGTGGGACCCTTAGAAGGCAGACACGTGGGTAGTGCTGACACGTTTGAATTATTGGGTTGTGGTGTCACGTCAATTGCAGGTGTGGGTGGTACGTATGGAAGTGGGGTACAAAAGGATAAGGAGTTAATGATAATGGTGTTGCACGTGTGCTGCTTCATAGGGATCTGTTACTACTCACGTGTGTGAGATTGTGTGGTGGACTGAGGACTCTCAGTCTGACGACAGAGATGAAAAGCGTAATAGAGAATCTAAGACTCAGGTTTCACCTTCAAATTTATGACCTTTTGTTAAGAGTCCTCCAATAACATAATAATAAACGGTTGAGATTTGATGATATTTGTTAAGAAAACGGTTTTCTAGGAATATTTAGTACCTGTTTGAAATGGATTCGGGGGAGGAGTTATTTCGTTTTTGGCATTAAAAAGTGGTTTTAGAATTCGAATGATTAGTTGGTAAAAATTTGAGAAGCACTTCTTGCTTTTACTGAGAAGCTGGTCAAACTCACTTTTCAGATTCTGTGTTTGTTGAAATTTGATTGAAGTTAAAAGGTTATACCTATAATTATTCAGTTAGTGATTAAAATATAGAGTTTTGATGAATGCACACGGTTATGGTATGCGGATAGGTATGTAGCTGACGTGGCAAGGGTACAGAACCATAGATGTTTTTCTTTGAGATACACAAGAAAAAGATGTGTGATTTTGTATCTAAAATATATCTAAAAATGAATAACATATTAAGTAAATGATAATAGAAAAAATGAAAACTTATAATATAATTATGAGAATAAGAATAATGTTGAAGTGACCTCAAGATTATACCTTATATCGCACTTTCTTGGCGTGGAAATGTGTAGGAACCATAGATGCTTTTTCACTCTTATCTTGATGAAAGGTATTTATGGTTCTTATACACTTACACGTCGAGAAAGTGTGATATGAGATCACTCTAGCAGGACTCTAATTATAAATAAGTCTAAGAAGTTGTTTTTAAAAATGCATCTCCCGCCAAAGGATGATTTTATAATCATTCTTATACCAAAAGAACATAAAATAGACGTTTTTCCTATAGAAGTGCATCCACAAAATGCACCTCATTCCCGAATAAGGCCTTGTAGATTAGATATAGAAGTCATGTACCTTAATTAAGAGTTAAGAGAAGTGTTATTAAAAACATTTTACTTATTATTTAAATTCTATGATTAAATCAACTCTTAATCAAATGGAGAATTATGTGTGAATCCCAATGAATAATTTAATTATATTCTCAAATCATCATTGTAGGGGAAAATTAACGATAACTCGAGATGTATGGCATGAATTGTCGAGCTCTCGTCCTAATCAATTGTACTTAACTTGTTATTAATTTTAAGTTGGAATCTCATATCATACTTATCTCGAGGTGATATGTGGTTGTGAAAGCTCAAGGTGAGAAAAAAATTTAAAAAAAAAAAAAAATTATATATCCTCACAATCAATATCATCATACCCATGGTTTATTAAAGGCTCCTTTCTCTTCTGAGTTGTATAAAAAATATGGAAAAAAAATGTAAGAATATATTTTTCTGTCTACTCCATGAATTCCATATATGACAATAACTTTCATGGGAACATAAATAAATTATTGACATTGTCTAGACCTTATTTTAAAGAAAAATTAAATCATCTCATCTTTTCTAAACAAGTTTCCATTTGTAATCAACAGTCGACACCCGTACTTCTTAATCTTTCAAAATGTATTTGAAGAAATAAATTTCTTCTATTGGTATTTTGGCTCATGGAATTACTTAATCCCAAGTCGGATCTGGTTGGAACTAATGAAAATCAACTTGGACTCAACCTAATTTAGCTTGATTTTGCACCATGGACATTGATCCGTGCTTGACTCTACCAAAACTTGATCTTAACTCAGGTTTTGGGATCACTTGGGATAACCTAATCCCGAATCGGGATCTAATCTCAATCTGATTCCAATATCAAGATTCATATTAGGTGATGTAAGTACACTTTGTAAAATTACCCGATTATTCTTTTCTAATCTTTAAATTTTTAAAATGAATGATTATAGTGTCCAATAGTAATAGAAATCAAAAATTAAAAAACTAGTGCTATATGTATCCAAATTCCAAACAACCTAGACAGTAAGTTCTCTATCATTCTTTTTTTCTTCTTTGTTCTTTAACAAGAAGGCTAATTCTCAAGATATGGCTGTCTCTCCCTTCCCACGTGTTAGTATCTTTGTCCAATGATAATGGTCCCTAGAAGAACCCTTAAAATGTAACTACATAGATAACAATTAGCCCACGATATGCGACGTGTTGCTCTACGATTGGATCTATCTTAGTTGGGCACAATTTTCATGGGTCCACTATAACTTCCTTACTAAGAAGAGTAAAGAGACAAGTGAGCAATGTAATGGGGGTACATGATAAGCCCTTCGACAAGATAGATACCTACAAGCAACATTAAGATGTGTTACTTACCAATCTAGTGTCCATTTATATTGGCAGACCAACCAAAATGTCCCCAAAACTAAATTTCATTAAGGAAAGACTACCCTTTTCTTCATCTTTTTCTTTATTTAACTTATGTGTTGGTCTGGTCCATAATGGTTTGAGTATCAAAGTTTGCAAAACCAAAACCAAACACAAAATCCAAAAGGGTTGAAAGTAATAGCAAGTAGGGACATATTAAGCTCCAATTTCATGTGGGCTGTGGGGTTGTCCCCTCTATGAAGTGTGTTAGTCTAAATAGCTTGAATTGTCCACCAAACATGTCCACATACACACACCCATACAAGAACACTATAATATGAATAGTCCCCATCTTGCATTCCATGCCTTTTCCCTCCTTTTGCTCTAATTTTTTAAAGACTCATTTAATGTTTGGTTTTTCTTGTCATTAAAATTGAAATTTAAGGGTATTTTGGTCATATTAATTGTTTACTTTTGTACATTTTTTTTTCCCTTTTTAAAGCGCGAACTCAAGCAACTTTCAAATTTGGCAAAGTTGCAAATATGCGACTCTTGTGACTCCAACACTCACCTAAATTAAACGTGTTTGGTTTGGATTGTTAGATTCTGATTTTAGATTGTCGGAATCAGATTTTTGAAATTTATTTCAAAATCTTGACTAGGTAAATTATATTTTGGGAATTGATTTCAGAATCTAGAATTAAATTCTCATTATACATTTAAGCGCAACAATGTCATTTGAACCGAAAAAAGTAAGGCAGATTCAAGAAACACAAGAAATTATTCCTGCCCCATTTTATTTTATTTTTTGGTCAATATATTAGTTATTTTGATTATGGGAGAATATATTTATAATGTGAACCAAAAGTAAAATCAGATTATAGAATTGGATCAAGTATCAGATTCTAGAACACAAAACAAACGCTCGAACAGTTCAAATTATTCTTTTAGCAATCTTATCCCAAAAAACCATATTTCTCATATATGTAATTCCGACATAAACTTAGAATTACCTTATAATTGTACTCCCACAGAGTTTATAGAGTAAGTCTAGCTTAGTAAGATGGTCTTTGAGTTCACCTTGTGGCATCCAAAAACATGATGCGATGCCACGTGAATGTAGATGACAAAATTATATGAAGATTGAAGGGAAAAAAAAAACTTAACTTACAAGAGATTATTTTTCACTATTAAATTTTAATTTTAAATTTAGGAGTTTGATAGTAGTGGTAACCGTCCATTTTCAAAACCTTGGTGAAAACCCAAAATAAAAATAAAAGTTGATTTTATTTTTTCTTGAATATGAGTTTAGTAAGGGAAGTGTATCTCTAGTTTATATTATTCTATAATGAATCTTGATAATCTAACTACCCCATGTAGCACAGTCAATCGACTCTCCTGACATGATATGTTCGAAAATCGTAGATCTATACGTCTCAAGATATAAAATTGCACATCCCCATAAAAATGTGTATCCCAAGGGACAATGTATCCCAAAGTGTATAAATCTATGATTCTCAAACTTGTCATGTCAAGAGAGTCAATTGAATGTACCACGTGGAGTAGTCAAATTATCACGATTCTTCTAGATTAGATATAATCTAAAAATTGATAGAGAATTCTCTTATAAATATTAAATTGATTCACATATTTACCCCTTTGAATTTGAAAAATAACACCCTCACCCATCCCTGATCCCTGAACACAAATGCACGGAAGCTTTAAATACCATCGACCCAGAGAAGCTACCTCAAACCCAGTTTTAGAATTCACGTGAAGAAGTGTGAACATGGAGAAACTAAAAACAGTCAAACAAAACACCATATACGCTGGCTGGCTCTCAAATCATGTCAGAGAGAGAGAGAGAGTCGGCAGACTTGTCAACCTAAGAATCCTAGAATGACAGTGCAGGGATGTTATCTGGAGCAAAGTTAGTTTCTCACATATTGGGCAACAACAAAACTGTCTTTCATCTCTGTACACTGGCAGTCCAGGATTCAGTCTCTGAACCTACAACGGATGGTGATGATTCACAATAATAAATAAAATCATTTGGTCAGATCCTCGAGTCACTAAGTGGTTATCAGTATTTAGAATAAAATCTGACAAAAAAAGTTTTTGTTGAATTAATCGATGCAAAGCATGAGGCCCAACGTGCGTGGCAGAGAGATGGTTGAGCCTTTTCAAGCATGTCGGCAATCCCCACTCCCCCTCTAAAAGATTCATTTGACTTCATCATATTAGTCCAAGAATGACAAATTTACCATTTTACCTATTTATGTTTTCATGTAAGCATTTTAACCTATCTTTGGAGTTTAAGAGCTGTGTGATTGAGAATGGCAAATGGGTGGGAAAATAATTTACTCTGAAAATGTGATTTCTTGGTGCATGATTAAATATTTTCCCTAAAATTCATTCCCTTCCAAGCATAGAGAAAATTATTTTTCCACCTCATAGTAAGTCTGCAACTTGGGCGGGCTAACTCAAGTTCAACCCAATTTTAGAAGTTCAATTATGGGTTCAGCTCGGGTTAATGAGCTCAAGCCTGATGGTTATGTTGAGTTGAGCTTGGATTGAGGGTTCTATAACTTGGGTTAAGCTTGGGTTTACCCTCCAACCTGCCCAGGTTGCAATCCCACCTCATAGCCCCTCTCGATTATCCCTAGGGTAGGTTCAGAATTAATTGAGCCCTAACCCAATCTTAAAGATTTGGGCTAACTCTACCTTAGATCATCCCTAACCATTATCAGGTAGTAAGCCCTATCCCAACCTTAAAAGGCTTGAGCCAAATGAAAATGTCATAATGTTGAATTAGAAATTTCAGAAATATCAACTGTGAAATTGGTGATAAAATCAAAATTTCACGAGTAAATTGTCAACATAGAGGGAACTTAACTTGTAATCGAGTGAGTCTAACCTAATCTTACATTTTTCAAGAGAGTAAACCTCACATAGAAAAACATTCACTATCAAGCACTAGCACAACCAGGATTTGACGGTTGAAAATTATTGAACATGGCCCTATCTTTGTGATCTCATTGTAAAAGTCCTAAACCCTCTTCTTCTTTTTTTTCCGGAGCGGGCTAGTAGTATAACGGCTTAATTAATACCACAACCCTAGCGATGTTTATGGACGGGTTCAAATTGGCCTTGGATAAGCTCTAACCTAGTCCAAAAGAGGTGTGTTATACCTTAGGGCTTAGATGAATCCTGACCCCTATCGGACCTAAGTCACCTAAGCCCAAGCCTAATGCATTTGGGCCAAGTTGGAGTTGATTTTTGAGTTTTATAAAAATATAAAGAATCATGTTGGAGTGACCTCCAGATTAAACCTCACATCGCACATCTTGACGGGAAAGTGTGTAGGAATCATAAATGCTTTTTAACTCATATCTCAATGAAAAGCATCTATGGTTCCTACGCACTTTCATGTTAGGATGTGCAATATGAGGTACAATCTTGAGGCCACTTCAGCATTATTCAAATATAATTTCATGCATTTTTAGAAGTTCTTTTGAACTATTTTATGCTAGTTTTCAACAAAATAGGGATTAAATCTTCATATCGGTTAGAAAAATGATAAAGATGAGAGTAAATTTGTTATTTTTTATTATTTATTTTCTATTACAAAATTATATATCTAAAATTACATATGATATGCATACATACAAAATGGTGGAACTGTGAAAGTCATGCCGAAATGGGTATCGATAAGCCCTAGCCCATCCTAAATTTAATGGGCTAGACAATTTTGAATGTGACCCTACATTTGTGTGCTCAAGATCAAGATCGGGGTTCAATGGACCCCGAATTATCCTTATGGGTACCAAATTGCTTAGGCCTTCAATCTCCCCAAACTCTTATTAGTGATGATGAATAGTTGTTGCTTTGTTTTTTCCATTGAACTTGTGACTACATTTCAACAATCAAGTCAATTTTCATTTCTACATAATATAAGGATTTTGTTTAATTAGAATTGCATACATTCCCTTGTTGTTTGTTTATAAGTTTTCAAAATGATTGGTTGAATCGTTTGGTGTTTTGCTTAATTATATACTAATGTTTAGGGACGCTCACACTTATCTTCTTAGAGACTTCGTGCACAGCCTTTTCTACATGGTTATCGTATTTCAACAAAATATCATGGTCTATCTAATCGAATATGCATTCGTTTGTTTGGAGAACACGTCCACCATCCTTTTTGCACCCCAAATTTTGGGTTATCTCTTGATGAGATAATTCCATCAATAATCTTTTTCATGCGTTGTTGTTGTAAGAGTCCATGAGCCTAATTCAACCTCGCAAAACCGGCTTGTAAGGTGAGGATTGCCCCATGTTTATATATAGTCCAAGGTCTTAATACCCAGGCGATGTGAGACTATCGCTCACACTCCTCTTCACGTGTCTCCTAAATTGAGCGATGGTCCCACATCACCTGGGTGTCAAGACTTTGGCCTATATATAAACCTGGGGCAATCCTCACCTTACAAGTCAGTTTAGACAAGTATTTCTCAGCAGCTAATTAGTATCCGACTCGAGGTTATTGCTTCTTGTTCCCATAATCCCACCTCCCAAACCAAAGTCAAAACTAAAATCCAACTCTCTTTTTAATATTTTCTTACATTGAACTCCTAAATTAAACAATTAGATTTAATCATGTTGATGATGTGGTACACTCTCAACCAAGTTGATAGTAACTACACAAAGCTATAGGAAAAACGGGTTACAAAGGATATGCTGCTCTCATGAATGCTCGATAAACCCATGACCCATAAACGCCAGATGGACAGATCAGTTGATGAGTAAGCCTAAGTTAACCTTACTAACTTGGTAAGATTTCAACTCTTACTTAGGGTTGTTGAGCTCACCTTATAGCATCGAAAAGCATGATCCAATGCCACAGGGTTGTAGAGGTCAAAACTCTATAACTTTGAAAACAAAATTTAAAAAAATATTATTTAACATGTGCTTGGTTTTACCAGTATCACATCAAAAATAGTTTGAAACAACTTTTTAGAGTGGTGATAATATGACTCATTAGGTGGCATACTCAATCAACCCTTGACGTGACAAGTTTGAGAATCGTAGATCTGTATGTCTTGGGATACACGATTGCACTTCCCCATAAAAAGTGTAGCCCGAGGGAGTAGTGTATCCCAAGGTTTATATATCTATGGTTCCCAAACTTATCCGCGTCAAGGAGTCAATTGAGTATGCCACTTGGTGAGTCATATTATCACAACTCAAACGAGTTTATACTCTCTCTCTCTCTCTCCTCCGCGTATTTGAGTAGTTCTCTGTCAAAATTTACAGATTTTCATCAAAAATAGATTCACAAACTCTACTGCAATACTACATCTATAAAGTATAAACAACAATAAAAGCTGCAAGGGTCCAACAATGGCCTCTCTTCATATCTCTATTTGAACGTCAAACAAACAGAGAAGTTTGTTTATTCAAATCTTTATTTCACCATAGGGCTGTACAAAGAGTAAGTCTAGCCTTACTAAAGGTCATTGAACTCACCATTGTGGCATCCAAAAACATGATAGGATGCCACATAGATGTGGAGGACAAAATTCTTTGAATATTTTTTTGAAAAAAAATATTTTTTATGTTAAATTTTAATTTTAAATTTGGGAATTCAATGGGAGTTCAGGAGCCTTTTACTTTCAAAACCTTGGATCAAGCCCCCCTGAATATTTTTTTATCTGAGTTTCTCCATGAAAGCTAGAGGGTTGTGGTGTTGGACTGCCAATTTGGCTCTCCTTTTGAGCTCAAGGCCCTTGGTAAGAGTTAAAATATTACAAAAGGAAAGTGTTTTTCTAGGTGTTATAGGGTTTTAGATAAATGTTATATAGGTCCCATTTGCAGCCAACATTAGGGAGCCAATGCCTTTATCCTATATAGCTTAGAAGTTTCAGATTGGACTGATTTTTTATTAGGATAATCTCTATGATCACAAAAATCAATCTAATTTGAAACTTCTAACCCCATCAAAAGTGGTTTAGAATTATAGATCGTCGATTTTTTATCGTTAATTTGTAAATCACTTTGATAGGGTTAGAAGTTTTAGGTTTGACTCTCCTCACCATAGAGATCATTCTCATAAAAAAAAAACAATCAAATCCAAAACTTTTAAGTCATATAGGACAAATTTTAACTCTCAACTTTAACTCCCTTATGTTGACAATCGAAAACTACCTATATATATGGGGAATGCGAACACTCAAAATCTCATGGGAATGTCATCATTCCCCACCACATTATTTTTTCAATAATATTATTTCTTATTTTGTTTTTTAATGAAAAAGATAAGGGTATGTTAATCTTCTACATAATAAATATTAAGGGCATTTTAAATGTTTTGTTTGTAGTAAGTGTTTTGGCAGTCAATACCAACATAATAAATGCATATATTGAAGGCATAATAAATATTTTTATTAGGTAAAAAAAACTAATATAATCTTGTTTTTTCTCGTTTAAAGACAATGGGTAAGAGGTATATCAAAAAAAGAATGTGGTAGAGAATGTTAACGTCCCCGAAAGGTATTAGACGTTAGCAATCTCCTAAATATATATATATATATGGAAAAGGTTGTTTGGACTGAGGTCCACATTTGAACCATGTTTGAGTCATGTGGACTCTTCCGTTGGTCCAAATGACAACTCAACCTCTTGTTTGTGGTCTAGATTGGGGTTGAAAAAAAAAACCCTCAAACAAAAGTCTTTTTGGTGTCAAATCTTGATTTTAAAAATGGACGATCATTGAACTCCTAGAGTTAAATACAAGAAAGGGGTATAGATGACCAACCAAAATTCATGAAACAAAATAAAAAAGACCAAAAACATGACCAACTACAAACGAAGGCTCAAATAGAGTATAAAGCATCCTATCTAAAGAGAAAATCCTTAAAAAAAAACAAAAACCCAATTGATCTTTAAATAAGAACAATAAATGAGAACACAAACTTGTCACAAAGTTAGGGAACAAAATTGTCTATTGTCTATTGAATGCCGACCTTAGGATTTGAGTCGAACCTGGAAAGTGTTTCCTATCCTTCTCTTGCAATGAGAGAGCAGTTTTTTCGAAAATTGACTTGGTAAAAATCTCACTTCAAACAAAAATTAGCCTAGTATGTGGTTTGTTACTTCTTGTCATTTAAGCGCACAGTAATCCGGGATAAGAAATAATTGAAGAGAATGAACAAGAACGGAATAAACGAGAAAAAATAAAAATCACACAGAGAATTCACATGAAAACCCTAAAACGGGAAGGATAAAAAAAAAACACCTAAAACCCCAACCCCATCTAAAGACGAAAAAGAAAGCTCTAGTATAGAAACTACAACAAATTAAGACCTTACTTGCACAAAATCCTCCGTGAGATTTGATTAACAGTACCTCTCTATTGACCAGTACCATCAGACTCATACAAACCATAAAACAGTATACATCAAAGACGAGGCCTATTTATAAAAGAGTCTGATGATATAACACCCCCTCCCTCTGACATACGCCCCCATCACAGAACCATAGATCATTTGCCTTGGGATACACAAGAAAAAGATTTATGATTCTGCGTATCCCGAGGGAAATGATCTACAGTTGGATGAGGGCATCTGACGGCATCAGGAAATTATTAGTCTTTTTTAAAAATATTGTTTTCAAGCCAATGATGAAAACTTCCAAATGAACACCTAGAAATCCATAAGAAGTTACATATTCATCTTTCTCGCTCAAGACTGAAATGAACACTCCAAATTTGATTGGGTCAATCAAACACAACAGGTGTAGTGTTTTCTTAACAAGTAGATGGCTGAAATGGACAATTCTTGGTAGAGGAGTATTGCAAATATCCTCCTCTCTAATAAGTTCTAGCAAACTTTTAAAAAAAAAATAAATAATGTCTAGATCTAACATTCAACGAATCCATCAATTTTCCCTTACCCCAAATCCGAATTCCACCCTAAATAAACCCCTCCATCTTCACTTTATCCAGAACATAAAATAACTGTTTCATGGAATATGGAGATCTAACTGTACAGGTCATCTTCGTCAGCTCCACCGGCCGATGCTGCAAAAGGATCGGAACCCGTGGCCCCTGCTGCTTCTCCCGCTACATCTGAGAACCGAAACTCACTTCCAAAGCCCCTCGATTGTTGCAAAGTTTGGGCAAACGCCTGGTACTTTCGAATATCTGCGTCGCTCACACTCCTGCGTGCATACTTCATAGACTCCTCAAAATGAGCAGCCTTGATCTCCGCCACTTCATCCTCAACATCCTCCTCCATTGCCTCTGGGTTCTCACTTCTTCTCCTCTCCTTTTCTATATCCTGCACCACCCGACCTCATATTAGTTCAACCATTCGATCCAATTACGTACATTAACACATCAACAATGGTAATTTAATATTATAATTTGAGCCAAATCTTGGTAATGTTTGAAGAGTGTGTTTTAATATTTACTTGGGGGTGATAATAATTTAAGAAATTGGAGTGTAAGAAGTAAAAGTTGGGGTACCAATAGCAGATTTCTATCTTTTCGGTTTAGGATTTCATCATAATTGTAAACAACTACTGAAATTATTTGAGCATAAGTTATAAAGTTTTGCAATGTTAAGATTATAATTTGAGTCAAACCTTGGTAATGTTTGAAGAGTGTTTTAATCTTTTACTTGAGGCTGATAATAATTTAAGAAATTAGCTAACATATGCTTACTATTTCAAAAAATGATTAGAATGAAATTCAGTACAAGGTAAAAGAGAGAAAAAGCTTACTTTCTCAATGTTTTCTCTAATGGCATACTTGCATGCTCGCTGACATATCTCTGTAATATCGGCTCCACTAAAGCCTTGAGTATACTTAGCAAGGGCTTTCAGATCCACATCTTTCGAAATAGGAGATTTCCTGAGGCAAGCCTTGAAGATTTGATAGCGAGAGCTCTCATCCGGTAAAGGAATGTATATCAATTGATCGAGACGACCCGGCCTCAGCAGCGCGGGATCAATTATATCGGGTCTGTTGGTAGCACCAATTATGAATACTGTCTTCTTTGCAGACATTCCATCCATTTCAGTCAGAAGTTGGTTCAAAACCCTATCAGCAGCACCACCTGCATCTCCGACACTGCTCCCTCTCTGCCAGAAAATAATTAAATAATATAAACGCATTAGCTGTGATCAACGAATCAAAACAGGGAAATTATCTAGGCTTTTTTTGGTAGAAAGAAAATCTAGATAAACCTGAGTGGCAATGGAATCAAGCTCGTCGAAGAAGAGCACACAGGGTGCAGATCCGCGGGCCTTGTCAAAAATCTCTCGAACATTGGCCTCGCTCTCTCCAAACCACATTGTGAGCAATTCAGGACCCTTGATACTGATGAAGTTAGCTTGGCATTCATTCGCAATTGCCTTAGCCAATAGAGTTTTTCCACAACCAGGGGGGCCATAAAAAAGAACTCCTTTCGAAGGTGACATACCGAACTTCTCAAACTTTTCAGGATGCTCCACGGGATATTGCACAGTCTACATAACAGAAGGTGACATAAAC
Organism: Akebia trifoliata; assembly: GCF_017979445.1. Lineage (NCBI taxonomy): Eukaryota > Viridiplantae > Streptophyta > Magnoliopsida > Ranunculales > Lardizabalaceae > Akebia > Akebia trifoliata. The sequence continues at coordinate 25,557,734 of NC_141389.1, forward strand.
CCAAATTGAGTTACATACAGTACAAGTAGAAAAGACACCAGCCAAAACCCATTCCTACGGACATTACCTCTTGAAGCTCCCTCTTGACATTTTCAAGACCCCCGATGTCTGCCCAGCTGACATTAGGAACTTCAACAACCTGCACTCATTAAAACTCGAGTTAGATAATACTGAAAAGGATGTCTATTTCATTTCGGAGGTTATACATATACACACACACTAGAGTTCGCCCGTGCCTAAATGCCTATGGCACGGCATCCTCTTGAGAGTTAAGGGGTAAACGCAGAAAAATAATAAAGATGGAAGGGTATTATTAAAAATCTTTGAGGCTAAGGGTAAGAGAGGAAATAATAAAGTTGGAGAGGTATTATTTTTTTATAGGTGTTTTTGAGGTATTATTAAGAAAGAAGGAGAAGAGGAAAGACAATACAGTGGGTTAAAGAGGTAAAAGAGTAAAGTCAGAGGGGTATTATTGAAAATGGTGTAAAGAGGAAAGATGGTAAAATTAGAGGGATATTATTGAAAATGAGGGGGAGGGGGAGGGGGAGGGGGAGGGGGGGGGGGGAGACAATAAAGTTGAAGGGGGTGAAAAGGAAAAGCAATAAAATAAGTAGTGTGAACCCCACAAAACTATAGCTAGGTGGGATGTTTAACCCCGACAGAACTATAGCCGAGTGGGACCCGCCATTGTGTTTTATTATATAGATGGAAGAGTTATTCGAAAACTTACTGTTTCACGCAAAGCAGAGGGGTTGCTTGTCCCAAGAGCAGTCTTGAAGTGTTCGTCTGTAACAGCCATGGAGTTGAGTATCTCGGCATCTATGGAATCATCTTCTAAGTCAATCACATCCATCTTCTCTCTGATGCACTGAAGTGCAGCTTCAGTGCACAGAGCTGCAAGATCGGCACCAACATACCCATGAGTATCCTTTGCAATCCTTTCCAAATCAACCTGCACAAACTCCAACAGTTTCAGAAGATAAACAAAAGATGGACTTTAAATGAGCGAAAGATAAAAAGGAAAATGACAGTATATTGTTTACATCATCAGAGAGCTTCATGTTCTTCGTATGGATGCGAAGGACCTCAAGACGCCCAACTTCATCTGGAACACCGATGTCGATTTCCCTATCAAACCTCCCAAACCTTCTCAAAGCTGGATCAATGCTATTTGGCCTATTCGTAGCCCCAATAACAATAACATGGGCACGGGATTTTAATCCATCCATAAGTGTCAATAGTTGGGAAACAATTCGCCTCTCAACTTCTCCATTTGTTTTCTCTCGTTTTGGAGCAATGGAATCTATCTCATCAATGAAAATTATTGACGGTGCATTCTTCTCAGCTTCCTCGAAAGCTTTCCTAAGATTACTCTCACTCTCACCAGCTAGTTTTGACATAATTTCTGGTCCATTGATACAAAAGAAGAAGGCACCAGTTTCATTTGCAACAGCTCTGGCTATCAAAGTCTTTCCAGAACCCGGAGGTCCATAAAGAAGAATACCCTTCGGTGGCTTAACACCGATTGATTTAAAAAGCTGGGGATGCCTAAGTGGGAGCTCCACCAACTCTCTGATCTGTGCCATCTGCTTTCTCACACCACCAACATCATCGTATCCAACTTCATCTAATCTATCTTCATCTTCCCTTCTCACCGGTTCACCTTCACAAAAGATCTCTGTGTCTGGAGCAACTACACAGTAGTCCACTGGATCGGTCTCAATGACCTTAAATTCCACACTCCTCATCCCACCTCTCACAAGGAAGAGATCCCCTTTCCTCACTGGGCGATATGCCTCCAAGAAATAAGCTGCAAATATTTACAGGGGAGGATTATGCTCTGCAATGTAACATGACACAAAAAAATAGGACCAAGGAAGCAATTATCTAGAGTCATGTTCACTTATAGGATCTTAATTCACATAAACCTTGAAAACTATAGCAACATCATTGACAACGCTTTACCCAACTATCTGAAGATAAATCTCATGTGAGATTAATATAAGAAACTAAATATAAACAGATATGTGGTAAATGCAAATCAGCAATAATAATAACTAATTAATTAATTAATTAGAAGGCACAGTTAATATACAAAAAACTCCCACCTCTAAAACAGAAAATTTGCTACAAGCAGATAGCCAAGCATCATGACAATAACATCAACTATCAGATTAACCGGGAAAAATAATCAAAATCAAAGGCTACAAACAATACAAATATCTACCCAATTAGAAAATAGAACAAGCGTTGAATTAAGTATTGAAGAAAATAAAATGACAATTTCCAATGTATAACCTTCAATCATAAATCCAAAAACAATAACAAATACCCAATAGCAAAAAAATACACATCTATAATTGCATATCTCTGACGTGAAGAGTGCAAAAGCAGCTTAAATTACTTAAGGCTAGGGCATCAGGTACAATAGAAAGCCCATTCAGACCACAATTTGTTGACTAGTAATAAACCATAAAAAATCAATCCTCAAAGGCATAATCTGAGAACTACCAAAGAGTTTCATGAACCAGGTCACTTCATGTTGGGGACTGGGACTTGGATCCCAACTTCAAATATGCCATGTTTAAAAAACATAGCCCCTAAAACCTAAAATTACAAACACTACTATCTCCCGATTAGATAACATAATAAGCATTGAATTAAACATTGCAAGAAATCAAATGCCACAACAACAAAGTCTTATCTCAAAATTTTGGAGTCGATTAAACAAATCTTGTTCCTCCATTCAAGTTTTGTCGTGTCACGTTCTCTGTCATTAAAGTGAGTTCATATTTGCTCTCACTATCTCCATCCACATCCTTTTAGCCTCTTCCTCTCACTCTTTCAAGAACTTTAACTCGAATATTTCTAATTAGGGCAATAACGGAAATCATTGAACATGCCCAACCCATCTAAGTTGACCTTCTCTTAGTTTATCACCTTGGTACACAGTATATCATTTGTGATACAAATGATTTCCCTGAATCTCTTTTTTTTCGATAGGAAAAGATTGGTCAGTGGTTAGCATAAGAAGTATGGGTTCAAGGGGGTTTGAACCTAGGACATAGGAACAATTCTCCGTGGATCTTGCATTTGAGGACATTACTTGTTGCACTGTAAATGCGTATTTGTTATTTTCAAAAATCATTTCCATGGGCCTACAACTTTAGACCAAAAAATGTACTAAACCATTGCAAATTATTAGCAAACAAATCAGGCTCAATCCCCCCCCTCTACCAAATCATTATCACCATTCGTTTGGTAAGCTTGTCTATTTTCTTCTTCTCATTTTTAGTCCCTTTTTGTTTTCTTCTTGTCTCCCGCCTAAAAAATAAGCCCTCAAAGTGGTGATGGGTTTTTTACAATTGGCTATGGCGGGTGGCGATGGTAGGGGTAGAAAAGGTCCACCCAAGAACTTTCCTCTCTCTAGGCATGCCTGGTTAATTTTTTGATAATTTTGAAAGGAATCCTTTATATGATTTTTTTCCCGAGCTTGGAACCACCAAGCTGCTCTGTTCTTTTAGCAGCTATTCGGTTGGATCCACAGACTAAACTTGCATAAATTATAAGCAAAATCTTCAATTCATTTCCTCTCAATTAGGCCTTTCAAATTGTTATGCCATGATCACAACTTTCTTGATGCTACTTACGTTTTATAAGTGAAGTTGACTGCTGTCAAAACAGAATGGCAACTCAAAACCCAAGAGATTTCAAAGTTGATATATTTTGTAGCTAAGTCATTATTTTGATTGAAAATGCTCTCTCAAAGCATTCGTAAATATTAAGATCTAACATCTACACATGAGAGGAGGATTTTAAATCAACTCACAGTAGGGGGATAAAAGTCAAGCAATTACCTAGCACATATTCCATACTTAAAAAATGAAGCGAATAATTAGGTTCAACATGGTTAGAAAATGTTGATCATAATTTCTCCAAAATGACAAAGTTAAAAGGCTTATTTTCTTATCAACCTATAAACCTAGAAAGACCTTTAAGAAACTCAATATTTAAAGAATATCAGCATTGATTAATGAATCCATAAAAACATTTATAATTTAAGCATAAAGATAATGCAGGTGTGTGAAGATAGTTGAGGAATCTCACGTTTCAAATATGCATCAAACAGACTCCCAGTAACACCTTCAATGGTATCGTCCACGGGCAGTATGTGCACACGCTTCCCATATTTAACATCAGGGCATTGGTGCACAGAAACAACATCACCTAACCTAACCCTGAGATTTGATCTGACAACCTTATTCATCCTGATCTTTGGCTCATCACATGTGTCATCAGCAAGAGCAATGCAGATCGTATCCTTCCTTTTCTTGCCCTGAACACCAAAGAAAAGAAAATAAATAAACAAAGAAAAGAGGCCATGCTAAAATATTTGAAAATCATAATCTCACTGGAATCAGAAAACCAGGTTTTTGGAAGTCTAGATCATAAGAACCCTTAATAACCTCCTTCCCAGGAAAAAACACAGATGAGTTAAAATGCCTGAAATTGCAATTCGAAATTGCAAGATTTATGATTGAAAAAAAAAAAAAAAACGTTACTAGAACAATTAATTCCCCAAGACCCTAAAACACATACAACTTGCAAGCACTAGATCTTAAGAATACTGTTAGGATTCCCCACGCATTAGGTTCCGTTATTTTAGTAGTTTGTTACTTTAGGAGTCCTTGGGTAATTTTAGAAGTTTTTAATTGTTATTTAGCAAGATTTATTAATTTAGGAGTTTGTCTGTCCTAAATCATTGGAGTCAAAACCCTTTATATTGGATAATGTAGTTCATATTTTGAAAGCAATAAAAAAAATTACTTTCTGTAGGAAGATCCCTTTTGAAATGGATCAAACTTTTCCATAGGATACAAGTATCCTATAATCTGGTATTAGAGAAAAGGTTATTGGTGTTCAGTATGGTGACTGTTAAGGAGCTAAGTGAGAGACTTGACTCATTTGAACCCCAGATTGAACAACTAAACACCGATGTTTGTGAGTTGAAAGAAGGGATGCAGGTGATTCAAACAACCCTTGACCATATGGTTGTTGATCGACCACCAGTTCGGGAAGCAGCACATTTCCTTGCCATTGAGCATCAAAGAATAGAAAATCAACAAGGTGGCACAGCAATTCAAGGTCGTTCATCTCAAATCGATCTTTTGAGGTTCAACAAAGATGATCCTTAAGGCTGGATTTTTCATGTTGAACAGTGTCGACAATTGAATGGCTTATTCGATGAACAAATGATTCCATCGACCTCAGTTCACCTAATCGGAGACGTTATTGCCTAGTATCATCGAATGACTTGTTCTATTGGTTTGATGTCATGGCCCCAATTCTCTCGGGAGCCTTATGCTCACGTTTCGACTCTTGGGAGTTCGCAGATCCGGGTGTTGCGTCAACCAAACTCAAACAAACTAATAAGATTTGTGAATTTCAGGTTCTATGTGAAAAGCTTGCCAATTAGGTTACCGATTAACCAAAATCATTTTTAATTAGTTGCTTTGTCTCAGAGCTACGCAACGACATACGTGCTAGAGTTCAACTACTTCAACCAGCCTCACTAACCAAAGCATTCAACTTGGTTGTTTGCCAAGAAGAAACGATTAAGGTAACCCTAGAATTTTCTATACGTTGACCAACACCCTTGAGCCTACTCCATCATTGCTTGGGCCAGCTCCTCCTAGGCTTCCTCCTATTCGGCGACTTTCCCTGACAGAGTAAGCAAAGAGGCAATCAAAAGGTCTCTGTTGCAATTGTTATGAACTATTCAAACCGAGACATCGTTGCAAGAAACCCCAACTACCTTCCATTGAGAATCATATAAATACTCTTAAGGACGATGTTGCTACTGAGATTTTTCTGACTAGAGGACAAATCATTTTGAAGGGGTGTGGATGTTAGGATTACCTACAAGTTAGGTTTCATTGTTTTAGTAGTTTGTTACTTTAGGAGTCTTTAGGTTATTTTAGGAATCTTTAATTGTTATTTCCTAAATCATTGGAGTCAAGACCTTTATATTGGAGAATGTAGTTCGTATTTTGAAAGGAATAAGAAAAATAAATTAGTTTCTGGAGGAAGATCCCCCATGAAGTGGATCAAACTTTTCCATCCAACCCCCCCCCCCCCCCCCCCACCTCTTCTCAACCCACCACCACCACCACAAACAAACCTTTAAGTTCTCAAAGATCTAAACCCAAAACTCTAGAAAATCCCCAGCAACCCTAGTATCAAGAACCCTATTATAGTATAACAGAATTTCACAAACACAAATCCACTTCCATTGTAAATTATGACTCTCCAAAACCCTAAAACATGACCAATGAATCCACATTCGAAACCCTAACAACCCAAAATCTTTAATCCTTATAAATAAATAAAAGTTAACCTTGATCAGGATCGTATCGCCACGAAAGAGCTGAAGCTTCTCCATCGTATCGGGATGCATTGCCACCACAGAATTGTCATCGTTGATGGCCTCGTTAACAACAAGCCTATTCGCCGCCTTCTTACGTTCCAGTATCGCAGTACTGAAATCTCTCTTCGTTCCCTTACTGCGATTCACAATATCCACCATTAAAATCCCACAAATTAACCACACAAAAAAAACCCTAAATTATGCAATAGAGAAGACGAAACGATCATGAAAAAAACCAAGATTGATGGATCATAGAGAAGAATCTTACGAATCTGATGATTCAGCTTGGTCGCTCATCTTTGATCGAAAAAATAAAATTTAAGAGATTAGAGAAGTCGAAGATAGAAAGAACGAGAGGAAATTATGGTGGAGGATCTAGGGGTGGGATCGGGATATTTATAATACGCTCTAATTTCTTGCGTGTGAGGACTGGACAGGAATAGGAAATAAACTAAGAGTACTGATTCCGAAATAGAAAGTCTTCACTCGGTAATACTCGGCTGACGTGTCATGGACATGGAATCATAGATTTGTTTCCTCGAGATACACTTCTGTAAATTTGATAAAGGATTTAAACTGTGTATCCCAAGGAAAAAGATATATGGTTATGATCCATAACATGTCAGCCGAGTATTGACAGAGTGAAGACTTTCTAATTAGAATATTAGCACTCATAAATAAAATAAATATTCTATTGGGACACCAACTTTTACTTTTACTAATTGGACGGTGCTTTTAAAATTCGGCTTCGTGTCTCATCTCATCCATGTTAGATATCGAGTCGTCTCGAATGAGTTTTTGATATATTTGAGATGTTGTTCAAAACTAAAAAAAATGCACGTGGGGTATTAAATCTCATTTGAAAATTTGATTTGTCCATCCGTCTCATTCATGCCTGATATCGAGACAACTCGAATAAGTTTTGAAACCATGAATAGGACAAGAATTCATATGATATCACGTCAACAAAGAATTAGCTCATATCTTGAGATGTTATTAGTAAAAGTTGGTGTGGCAAAAGGAGCTCTCTTTTGTAAAACAAGGATTCCCAATTTGAATCTATTTCTAAACGAACCGACTAGTTGCACACCACTAGCGTTGCATTCCATCATTTAAAATAGCACCCTTTATTTTTATTTTTATTTTTATTTTTATTTTAATCGACTGGTTGCAAATCACTAAGTACCAATTGCACTCCAACCTCAAAAAAATGCATTTTTATTTTTATTTTTATCCTATCCTTACTAGTTACATCCATGGTCACAAAATTCTCCTAATTAAGGATTAGCCGATTAATTTGACGAAATAATCAATGATCGCTCAATTAATCATAGAAATAAGGTAACATTTTTACCCTTCATCTCCAAAATTTTAATTTTTTAAACATTCAAACATCATGAAAATAGGATTTAGAAAGAGGTTGACGATGATAGGTTTTGAAAGAAAAAGAAAACAAATAAAATATTTTGTATAATCTTCGAAATTTTCTCGATTTTTTTACGAAACTTTATCAAATTTATCTTAATTGTACCCTCGCCAAATAATTATTGGACCATGGTCGACCAATTTGCATGGTGGCTTAGGTTCCCCCATCTTCATAATTGTGTATTCTTTCGTAAGTTCAATCATTGAACTTATTCAAACTCTGAGATCAAATACTCAATTATAAAGAAGTTTATCAATCTCTCTTTCAACTTCTTGACTTGTAGATATGCTTGGATAGGAATACTAGAGTATAGTACATAGAGAGACTTACTTTTCTATGAACGTATTTGAGGGAAAAAAAAAAAAGAAAATGAGAGAGATGAATGAATCCTTTATTTTCTTTTATTTAAGATCACAGTCATACAAATAGAGTGCTAAAGAGACTTTTAAGTGATGACATGCAACTAGTAATGGGTGATGTGCAAGTAGTTGTCCCATTTTTAACGTCCAAGACCACATGAAGATGTTAGCTTCATCATATTCTTTTGTTGATAAATAAGAACATATTTTTTATCTTCACTATTACAATGAGAGAAGACAGAGTCGAAGGGGTTCCCACCAAAAATTAAGTGGTCATAAATACCTCCAATTTTATATTTAAATTTGATATAACTAGGGTCATTTTAGTAAAAACACGACACATGTTGCTTAGTTTCCGAAATTACAAAAGTATCATTTTTACAATGTAATTTTCAAAAATCCATTAATCAATATTTTAAATTACAAATAAACCTTTTTGATACATGTGCCTCCTTAAATTCTTTTGGACAATACAAATCCTTCACATTTCTTTATAGGTTGGAAAAAAAAATGGTCACAACTCTCTTCACAAAGCTATCGATTTTCCTTCACATTTAACCACCAACCTTCTCTTTTGCTCATGCTCGATCTTCACCATATGGAATGCTCGAAAATAATATATATATATATATATATATATATTTATATTTATGGAGCGGTTCAATAACCCTAAGTTTGCCAAATATTGTGCCAAACATTTTTCAAAACATGGGTTAGAAGCTTTGGAATGAGCTGATTTTTTGTGAGGATGATCTCTACGGTGAAGAGATCATCCTCTCCAAAAATCAGCTCATTTTGAAATTTCTAACCCTAGTTTACAAGATGAAGAATCGTGGACCGTCCAATTTTTGTAAATCACTTTTGATGGGGTTAGAAGTTTTGGAATAGGCTGATTTTTGGTGAGGATGATCTCCTCATCATAGAGATCATCCTCACAAAAAACCAGATCATTCCAAAACTTCTAACCCATGTTTTGAAAAATATTTGACACAATGTTTGGCAAACTTTAGGGCTGCTAAACCGCTCCCATATATATAGGGATGGGATCGTGGGACATATGTAAAAACAAAGTAATAATAATAAATTTTCAAAATATGGGTTAAAGGTTTTGGATTGAGCTGATTTTTTGGCAGGATAATCTCTATGATCAAAAGATCATCCTATAAAAAATTAGTCAAATCTGAAACTTCTAACCCCATCAAAAGTGATTTAGAATGTGGACCGTTGATTTTTTACTAATAATTTGTAAATCACTTTTGAGACTTACAAGTTTCAAATTGAGCTGATTTTTTGTGATGATGATCTTCTCATCATAGAGACCATCCTCACAAAAAAAATCAATTCAATCCAAAACCTCTAACCCATATTTTGAAAAACCATTGTGTTTACATATGTCCCACAATCTGCCCCTATATATATATATATATATGGGTCAGGTTCAAGGGCCATCTGAGAAACCGTCTAAGAAAACTTTCGACGGTAAATAAAATTTTAAAATATGGGTTAGAAATTTTGGATTGAGCTGATTTTTTGTGAGGATGATCTCTATGATGGGAAGATCATCCAAAAAAAAAAATCAGCTCAATCTGAAACTTCTAACCCCGTTAAAAGTGATTTAGAATGTGGACCGTCGATTTTTTACCACTTTTTATCACTAATTTGTAAATCACTTTTGATGGATTTACAAGTTTCTGATTGAGCTGATTTTTTGTGAGGATGATCTTCTCATCATAGTGACCATCCTTGCAAAAAATCAGCTCAATCCAAAACCTCTAACCCTTATTTTGAAAAACGAAAGTTTTCTTAGACGGTTTCTCAGATGGCCCTTGAACCGCCCCCTATATATATATGGGAAATGTTCAGCACCCTAAGTTTTACCACACACTTTAACAAACGTTTTTTGTCCTACATGGGTTAGAAGTTTTGGAATGAGCTGATTTTTGGTGAGGATGATCTCTATGATTAGAAGATCATCCTCCCCAAAAATCAGCCCATTCTGAAATGTTTAGCCCCATGTTTACACGTTGAAAAATCGTGAACCGTCCATTTTTTGTAAATCAATTTTGATGGGGTTAGAAGTTTTGGAATGAGCTGATTTTTGGTGAGGATGATCTCCTCACCATAGAGATCATCCTCACCAAAAATCAGCTCATTCCGAAACTTCTAACCCATGTAAGACAAAACGTGTTTGTTAAAGTGTGTGGTAAAACTTAGGGTGCCGAACGGGACCCTATATATATATATATATATATATATGGAAATGTTCAACAACAAACATTTTGGCAAAACATTTTTCAAAACATGGGTTAGAGATTTTGGAATGGGCTGATATTTGGTGAGAATGATCTCTACGATGAGGAGATCATCATCACCAAAAATCAGCCCATTCCAAAACTTCTAACCCCATCAAAAATGGTTTACAAAAAATGGACGGTCTACAATTTTTCAACTTGTAAACATGGGGCTAGAAGTTTTGGAATAGGCTGATTTTTGGTGAGGATGATCTCCTCATTGTAGAGATCATCTTCACCAAAAATCAGCCCATTCCAAAACCTCTAACCCATGTTTTGAAAAATGTTTTGCCAAAATGTTTGTTGCTGAACAGGACCCATATATATATATGTATGGGAGCAGTTCAGCATCCCTAAAATTTGTCAAGTTTGGTGCCAAACAATTTTTGTAAATCACTTTTGATGGGGTTAGAAGTTTTGGAATAGGCTAATTTTTTGTGAGGATGATCTCTACGATGAAGAGATCATCGTCACAAAAAATCAGCTCATTTTGAAACTTCTAACCCTAGTTTACAAGTTGAAGAATCGTGGACCGTCCAATTTTTGTAAATCACTTTTGATGGGGTTAGAAGTTTTGGAATAGGCTGATTTTTGGTGAGGATGATCTCCTCATCATAGAGATCATCCTCACAAAAAAATCAGCTCATTCCAAAGCTTCTAACCCATATTTTGAAAAATGTTTGACACCAAACTTGGCAAACTTTAGGGTTGCTGAACCGTCCCCTATATATATATATATATATATATATATATATATATGTTAAAAATATTATTTTTATAAAAATACTAAGAAATTTAATGGAACTTTTTATAAAATTAACTATGACTTTTATATATATATTATATATATATATATATATGGGAAGGGATCAATAGACAAAATTTGGGACAAAGATCCAGACAAATCATCCCAACCGTTGGATAATTTGGGATCTAACGGCGCAAATATGTTATAAATCCACGTACGCATCTGATTCACTTAAAATTTTACAAAATTGCAACTTCCTCCCTGCATCTTCAAAACCAATTGATTCACTTAATTCTTTCCAAAAATTATATCCACCTCCCCAAGTCTTCAAATCCCCAAATCACATTCGTATTCTTCCTCTAACAAAAACCACCTCATACGAAGCTAAAACATCGAAAATTCAAGCACCCTAACAGATCCGAGCCTACAAAATTGATTATGTCGAAATCCAATCATTCTAAAAGATCATGAAGAACACGGGTAATTTGTCAAAATTGCAACTACCAATTTTAATTGAATCGTTTAAATTGCATATATATATATATATATATATATATGTCCACCATTAATGGTGGACTGAAGATCCCCCTCCCTCTTTCGATTCCTTCTCTTTTTTAGATTCGACTCGTGCTTCAAATCTTCTAGTTTAGAGGTTTGACGGAGTCCGCCATTAATGGTGGACTGAACCGAGAGGAAGAGAGTTAGGATTTGAGGTAAAATGAGGAGAAGAGAGAAGAGAGAAATCTGAAACGAAGGAGAAGAGAGAAACGAAGGAGAAGAGAGAAGAGAGAAGGGTTTGAGTTAGAGAAATTTGAAACGAAGGAGAAGAGAGGAGAGAAATCTGTGATTTTGGCTCGGGGAGGTGTTTAGAATTTGTAAAAGTATTGAGTGAAATTATTCACACGTGGGTTATTAATATGTTAAATAGATCTGCGCCATTAGATCTATCGTGATCCAATGATCCATATAATTTGTCTGGATCTTTGTCCCAAATTTTGTCTATTGATCCCTTCCCTATATATATATATGGGAAATGTTCAGCAACAAACATTTTGGCAAAACATTTTTCAAAACATGGGTTAGAGGTTTTGGAATGGGCTGATTTTTGGTGAGGATGATGTCTACGGTGAGGAGATCATCCTCACAAAAAATCAGCCCATTCCAAAACTTCTAACCCCATCAAAAATGATTTACAAAAAATGGATGGTCCACGATTTTTCAACTTGTAAACTGGGGCTAGAAGTTTTGGAATGGGCTGATTTTTGGTGAAGATGATCTCCTCACCGTAGAGATCATCCTCACCAAAAATCAGCCCATTCCAAAACCTCTAACTCATGTTTTGAAAAATGTTTTGCCAAAATGTTTGTCAAAATGTTTGTTGCTGAACGGGACCCTATATATATATATTATAATTTTTTTTAGAGTCGTGCTGGGGTGACACAGTATTTATTGTGATTTTCACAATTCTGACGTGGACATGCATACATAACCGTAGATGGTTTTACTCATATCGCAAAGAAATACATCTATGGTTATGTGCACATCCCACGTCAAACTTGTGAGAATCGTAGTAAATACTTTTTGTCATTTCAACATTTTTTTTTTTTTTTTAATCTATTGGGTTTTCCAATAGATTAAGAATCATGATGGAGTGACACAAGATTTACTTTGATTCTCACAATTCTAATGTGAACATGCGTATATAACCGTACATGGTTTTTACTCGTATTGCGAGGAAACACATCTATGGTTATGTGCACGTCCCACGTCAAACTTGTGAGAATCATAGTAAATTATTTTTGTCATTTCAACCTTTTCCATAGATTAGTGAGGCCTTTCATCTCTCTCTCTCTCTCTCTCTGTATGATGGTTTTGGATCAATCTCCTAAATTTTAAAAATTTCTTTATCCAACATCAACAAAGATAGGATCAGACTCAGAATCAATCTAGACAATTTTGGATCAATATTAGAATTCAAACCTTATCTAATAACAATGGTGTGTGGATAACTAGATCAAATCAAATCCGACTTATAAAATCTAAATAAAATTCATATATATATATATATATACAAAATATGTAATTTAATTTATTTACTTCTCCAATTTTATCGGATTATACCATAATCGGATTGAGACATGGTTGATCCAGAACCGATCCAACAGATTGTCAAATCCGATCCTCATCATAACCCCAATCCTCAATTCAGATCCAAAATTATCATATCACAATGGATTCAAGTTCACATATGATCTAATCCATTGACATCCCTAATTAACTAATAAATAACAAAATCATAAGAGGGTTAAAAATTTTAACATTTACAAAATGAAATCTATTCTTTTAAAAATTATCCAAAATGATTTAAGTGGTTGAACAATCTTACATTTTAGTAACTCGGTAGATTGTCCAACATTTTAATGTGTTAGCATACATTATTTTACCAAAAATACCCTTCCAATGATTAAAATGTTCGACTGTTCAATAATTTAATAACTTGCTTTTAACACCCCAAAAATTTAACCTCCACTAGACAATCCAGTCAATTACTAAAATACCCTTCCAATGATTAAAATGTTGGACTGCCTTGCGTCTTAATGTGTTTTGGTAAATTTTGAAAGAAATAATTATTTTTTTAAATATTAAAATATTTAACCTTTTTAAAGTAATTTTCCCCCAAATCAAACGTCATTTTTACCAATTTCTCTTTTAACGTCAGCAATACGTTTGATGTTTTACCTCAAACGTCGTTTGAGAAGAACATTTTCCAAAAAGAAAAAGAAAAAGAACAAAAGCAAGATGCCAAAAAGAAGAAGGTTTAAGAATGTCAAACAGGAAAAAGCCGGTCAAAAGATCCAAAATACAACACCCAATTACACTAATAGTCTGACGAGTCCGATTTGAAGAAATCCTCCTCGTTACAAGACACGTGGCGTTTTTATTATTATTTTACTCTCTACATTCAGGAAATTTTAAAATACATTTATAAAATGCCACGTGTAATTCAATGGAGAGGTTTCTTCAAAATTTTGAAGCAGCTTACCCGCTTCAAAGTTTTTTCCCACTCACACCTACTGTCACTGTACTCTCTCTCTCTCTCTCTTCATTAGTTTTGCATCTAAGCAAAGGAAAGTGTTTCTGTAACTGTAGTTTTAATCACTTTTGTTCTTCTTCTTGAGATTTTCTTGGTTTCGGAGCTTAGGTTGTCTCCACACCAGCAATGAATTTCTCCAAATCAGCTTTATTAGCTCTGTATTTGGCAGATTTACAGAGTTTCCAGTCCAAATCGAGATGATTAAACATCTCGAGAGCGAGATCTCTCGTCTCTATCTGGTTTTTGAAACCTCGAGATTTCAAAAGTAATGGAAGAAATTCAATCTCAATCTGATAACTATCGATCTTCATCTTCATCTGCAAGTAGTCCACCAAGTAAGGTTCCTTCAAGTAATCTCTACTATTTGCGAAAACCTGGTTCGTTTCGACAACCAATCTCGTTCGAGGATTCTCCCGATTGGGAGGACACTGAGATCGATGTACACGTGGAAGAAGGTGATGGTGATGGTGACGCGGACGATTCGATCAATGTCGCAACCACAACAATTTCCCCAGTTCCTTCGAAGTTCAACAGTGGATCATTCACCTCCGTACAATTGCCAGAGTGTTCAGCTGTTCGAAAAATTGTTGGGGCAACGGTTGTTTGGAAGGATTTGACCGTTACGATTAAGGGAAAGAGGAGATATTCTGATAAGGTTGTGAAGAGTTCGAATGGTTACGCTTTGTCTGGGACGCTTACGGTAATCATGGGTCCTGCGAAATCGGGGAAATCGACACTTCTAAGGGCGATTGCAGGTTTGCATTTGTAAAGTTTGAATTTTTTCTGAATTTGTGGGTTTAATTTGTATTTTTGGAGGTTTAGAACTGAAATATGGTTTGGTTTTTTGTTAATTATAGGGAGATTGCGCGATTCAGATAAAATGTATGGTGAAGTGTTTGTTAATGGGGCAAATTCACGCTTGCCATATGGATCCTATGTAAGTTGGCTTGATAATTTTAATTCATGTTTTGAGGTGAATTTTATTTCAACTTAGGCATATTTGTAATCGAAACTGATCTTCTGTGTCAATTTTAGGCCTTTGTCTATTATCTTGTTATATTGTTCATTTTGTTTTAGTTTTAGAGCTGTGCTAGGGTAGTCATGAAGAACAGACTTGAGATTTGCGCCATTGTATTCTAAATCCAAGGGCTTAGCTTGAATTTGAATTGATGCACACTCAAGAATTTAAGATCAAACAATGTAGAACTAAGGACCGCCATGGTCCCAAGGGACCACTCTTTAAACATTCTCCTTTTTGTGAAGGGTGTACTAGTAGTCATCCAATATCATTGGACTTCAAAAGTACTTTTTAATTTCATCTTGCATTTCTTCCTTAAAATTGAAATCTTATAAAATTATCAAAAAATTGGTAATGTCCTGAATTATTAAAGCATCAACTAATGTCATTTACAACAACTCAAAAAACAAGATCCTTCACCATTTAGGCCATCGAAAAATATTTGATCATCTTCATGTTGTGTATTCTGATCCAAGTGTAAAATCTCCAACATATTTATCCTTTTTATCCCGTTGTTTGTTGCTATAAATCCGTAGGCCAAAAAGCTAGATTTCTAGTGTTATCACATTATTTGGTCGCATTTCATTAATATGTCAAACATCTTATGCTTGATTCGTATTGTGTTTATCCCATAGTTTTTACTACCAAACAATAAATCATCTTGCTTTTTAGTATTTAATAAAATTTCAAAATAATAATAATAATAATAATAATAGGGGGTCTAGAGGGAAGTCCATAGATTGGATGGAAGGATCACTTGATCAGGAAATGTTTTTAGGGAGATATTTGGGGTGGGGCCTGTTGAGATATCTTGAGTGTGACCCATCAAATGATGCCCACAAACCCTTCTGTTCATATATAATACCCATTGTTTCTTTAATCATATCCATTCCATTTATTATTATTTTACATGTATGCAATATTTATTGTTGGTTGATTGAAGGTGTTCACATGAGAACTGTTTTCACTTTGCAGGGATATGTAGAGAGGGAAACCACACTGATTGGATCCCTCACTGTCCGAGAGATGTTATACTACTCGGCACTTTTACAACTTCCTGGGTTCTCTCAAAAGAAAAGTTTAGTAGAGGATGCTATACTTGCTATGTCTTTGGGTGACTATGCAAACAAACTGATTGGTGGCCACTGTTATATGGAAGGTCTTCCTAGTGGTGAGAGAAGGCGTCTCAGCATTGCCAGGGAACTTGTGATGAGGCCACACATCTTATTTATAGACGAACCACTTTATCATCTTGACAGGTTCCTATGTCATTCTTACCCAATTTTGAATTTGGTTTAGAATGACTTCGTGTCCAAGGTGATCTAAGGTACCCATCTTGTAAAGCACAAGGATGGGAAAACAACTGCATGGCAGGCATTTAGTGCACATGAGTTTGGAGTGTAGGATGGGCCATTTGATGTGACCAAGTATAAACTCCAGGGAGTTGACCTGATAGGATGATCCAAATGTTTCAATGTATTGTTAGTATTGTATTGTAGGGTTGACTCTTGGCCTAGAAGAAGTTCTCTTATATAGGTCTCAATGAAATGGGGGCCACCCTATCCTCCCCTCTGCACATACACATTTGATACTGATCTGTTGGTCCATCTCCCCTCTATCGTGATAAAAATTTTGTGCTGGGTTGTTTTTTTGGTTGTCCTATTTTTGTTTAACAGTAACTTTTCCTTTCTTTTTTTGTCTTTTCTTTGCTTTTAAGTAACAATTTCTTTTCCTTCTGTTCAGTGTATCTGCGCTTCTGATGATGGTAACATTAAAGAAACTTGCGAGCACTGGGTGCACTGTTGTTTTCACCTTGTACCAGAGCAGCACAGAAGTATTTGGCCTCTTTGACAGGATTTGTCTGCTTTCAAATGGAAATACACTCTTTTTCGGAGAAACAATGGCTTGTCTGCAGGTTTATATTCTTATGGATTTGATGTGTTTTTCTCTGTTGACTTCAATTTGCATAAAGAACTTGATAACCCACAATTATTGAACCATTTTCTAATTTTTGGGGTCACTTGTTTTGCTTTCGTTGAGGATCATTTCTTTATTTGTACCAGTGGAGGAAAATAACTTGGCATCTTTTTTATTGCTATGTAGCACTTTGCAAATGCTGGATTCGCTTGCCCAATTATGCAAAGTCCCTCTGATCATTTTATGCGTGCAATAAATACAGATTTTGACAGGATCATAGCCATGTTCAAAAATTGGCAGGTAAACATCTTTGGGGAATTCTAAGGCCCGAGTCTTCTACCCTTCACTAAGATTTAAAGGCAGTATGACCACGCTACTGTTACTTGTATCGTACACCTAGGAAATCTCTGCAAAATTTGGGTTCAGACGCATAGCTCAGTTGGTTCAACAGAATGTCAAACAACTTTGAGGTTGTGGGTTCAAGTCCGGCTTGCCCATCCAAAAAAAAAAATTATATATATATATTGGGCTTAGACCCATAGCTCAGTTGGTTTGACACATTGCAAAACAACTTTAAGGTTGTGGGTTCAAGTCCAGCTTACTCAAAAAAAAGGGCTTAAACCCATAGCTCAGTTGGTTTCACACATGTCCTGCTTACCAATAAATAATAATAATAATAATAATAATAAAATTGGGTGAATGAACCATCTTATCTAAATTAATCTTTAGTACAAATAATTGTTAGTTGGTGTCTTCTTTTGTATTGCAAAAGATTTTCTTATGTATACATGACAAAGAAGGGAACAACCATTTTGACAGGATGACCATGGTGATTTTTCATCAGTGAATATGGACACTGCTGTTGCGATACGTACTCTTGAAGCAACATATAAGTCATCAAGTGAGGCTGCTGCGGTTGAGTCTATGATACTAAAACTCACCGACAAGGTACCATTATTACTACTAATAAATCCTTTCTCTGGACTATTATTACGGTGTTCTTTTTTGTAATTATGTTTGTTTGCAAAGCGGCCTTGAAATATTAAGTAAAAGACTAAATGGTTTTACAGCTTGCCCAAGATAATTATTAGTCAAAATTCCATCCTCCTCTCCCTCCTTATACAGATGCACAGTTGCACACCTTTTCTTTCCCCAATCATTTGTGGATTTGTGCACCCAGGCGACAATTTTTATGTCCATCTATCCATAATGCACATGAACTGCCTACATCTGTCTAATGCAGTTTATTTGGCCTAAAAGCAATCTATCTCTTGCTTCACCTATTCATCAACCAATATATCTATCCGACCATCCATTTTCTTCTTCTGGTGAATGGATATCCATCGACCAATATATCTGTCTAGGTGCTCTTTTGATCATATTTTATTGCTTATCTCTTATCTCTTATCTCTTTTTCTTTTTCTTAGTTTCCTTTTTAAACTATTTCCATATTTTTCTATACTTACCATTTGAACGAGAAAATGGTTTTGATATATGACATATTTAATGTATACTTCACTGTTAGTTGGATCATTACATTGGCTGGACTATAATTACTTATTGAAAAAATTACATTAGCAAGACCATGCTTATTACAGGAAAAAAAAAGGACTTGCCAATATGTTCGCTCTCTTGACTTCTTGGTCTAGAAAATCTCCTGTTTTATCTTCAATTGAATTTTTGTAGGAAGGTCCACTCCTCAAAAGCAAGGGCATGGCTGGTAGTGCTACACGAATTGCGGTTCTAACATGGAGGTCTCTATTAATTATGTCAAGGGAATGGAAGTACTTTTGGCTTCGGTTGATTCTTTACATGTTTCTCTCGCTCTGTGTTGGCACAACATTCTCCAATCTAGGGCATTCTTTGTCGTCTGTAGCGGTGAGTTACTTAAAAAATGAATGTTATGTATCACATTAAGTTGGCTGACAATAATCTTTAAAAAGGTTAAATTCCATTTTCTACGCTTAGTAATCATCTGCACAGGTATATATGTATATCAAAATGTACTTACTATGCCAAGTGTTTGACCTGGCCGGATGCTTATGTGCTCACTTGGTCCAGTTTGGCCATGCAGATGTTTCTTTTTGTCCATGCCACACCCATTCCCTACTATGGTTTCCCATATGTAACAGCCCTTTAGTATTTTAAATTAAATTTTTTACTGGAAAAAGGTGAAAGTACCTTCCTTTGTTTTGCCATGTGGCAGATGTTTAGTAGGAAACTTTCCATTGAGGAAGAGAGTGAGGTGGTTAAACATGTGGGGCCCTTTGGGCATGCTACCTCAGCTGCCACATTTGAAGATGCTTTCACATCAGTTGGGTGCCTATCAGGGTTACTGCTTAGTTCCCAGGCACCCCACCTTTAACAAGAATGACATGGACACATATGGACACAAAATGAATTATCCTACCTCTTATTGGACCCACTGAACCCTATGAATATGACGTGATACTTCAATGCATGTTGCATACATCACAAGAGCATCCAAGATCTTCTAATGACAACCTTTACTCTTTTGAAGATGTTTTACTTTTGCATGATATGTAGTCATGATTCTGTATACATCCACATTACATATCCATGTACTTTAAAGCTGATTTAACATTTATAAAGTCATGGTTGCTTATCAGAAAACACACAGAACATCAACTTGAAGTCATACTCATTTTCTTTGTTCTGCCTCTTAAATTGCAGGTTAGAGTTGCAGCAATTTTTGTATTTGTATCATTTACTTCACTACTAAGCATTGCTGGAATACCCTCTCATATAAAGGAAATCAAGGTAATTTTGACTCACTATTTTGCTTAATATTAACTCATAGGATGGGATCAAGGAAAAGTTGCCTGTGCATTGTAAAGTTCAGAAGTTTATTACTCCGTTCATGTATCATTTTGAGAATTGAGGTCACTATGTTTATTTTCTCGGGATGCATAATAGTTTTCATTTCTCTCTTTTCCTGATAATTTTGTACATAAAGCGTAGTACCCTTTGGGAAGGTGTTTGGATCCTCTATCAGTGCATGACAGGTCTGTCACTAGTGAGGTTACTTACATAAATGACTTTAGGGCATAAAGTAGTATTGAAGACTATCCAATACAACTGTGGGTTCAGGTATTTCAACCAAGTCTTGTTGACATATAGGAAATAATTTGAAGTGCCAACTTAGCTTAGTTTGTAAGACGCGTGGAGTGTTGTTCTCACTTCCTAGGTTCAAACCCCCCCCCCCTTCGAACCCAACTTCACTTGCTAAACACTAACCATTTACCTATAATAAATAAATGGAGAAAAATATTAAGATAGGAAATTTTCCATGTTGTGTGAACATGGTTTAATTCAGGTTGGGAAATGTTTGGTACTGGAGAACCACACATCCCATATTAGTTCTAAAAATGGTTAGTAAGAAACTAGCAGTCCTATCTTGGAAATATGTTTGCTTGAACTAGAATTTTCTTTATTGAGCTAAGATATGTGTTTTCTTTTTAAGATGCATTATTACTTGTCATCATTATTTATGCTTTTACTGTAAATGAATAATCTGTTCTGCTTTCTAATTTTGCAGATATACGCCCATGAAGAATCAAATCAGCATTCAGGAGCATTAGTTTTCTTGCTCGGGAACCTTCTCTCCAGCATCCCGTTTCTCTTCCTCATCTCCTTTTCGTCAAGTCTTGTCTTCTATTTTCTTTTGGGGCTGCGGGACGAGTTCAGTTTGGTGATGTACTTTGTACTGAATTTCTTCATGTGCCTCCTAGCGAACGAAGGACTCATGCTGGTTGTTGCTTCTATTTGGCAAGAAGTTTTCTGGAGCATTTTGACTATGGTGTCTATACACGTGAGTGTCGCTCATTATCTTGATAACTTGCTAAGCTAAATCTTGATCGGGTTAAAATATGAGAGATTTTATTGCCACACCAACTTTTACTAAGAGCACCCCAATTCATATGAAATCACCAAAGAATTAGCACAGATCTTGGGTTGCTCTTACAAAAGTTGGTGTGGCAATATAAGCTCTCATTATTTGGCTGACTTGGGTGCAGTCTGGAAAATTTTTCTTTGTTTTAGGGTGCCAACACATATTGCTTACATCAATATATCATAAATGCGACGATTACTAAGAGAACCGAAGCTGGCTAGGCCTAGCAAATAGAGTCCTAACCAGTTTTGGTGTTGGCCAAAGTCATGTAATGAAACAAAGATCTAATTTCTTGATTTTGATGTCATCTCCAGTTAGATTTATTATTTTGTTAGATGACATTATTGATTTTTACGTAACAATAATCCATTGAAGCTTGATAAGCCAACTTTGTTTTTAAAACCTGAGCTTATTGTTTCTGCAACTGAGTTTAGTTTCTGTTGGGTTCATAGATGATAATCCACTGATCCCCTTAACTTGGCCGGGTACTTCTATAGATCCATTATTCCATGCTTGCTTATTCTGAAAGCTAATGTTTCTGTTTTTTAGGTGATAATGATGCTTGTCGCAGGCTACTTCCGAATCCGAGATGCATTGCCCAGACCAGTATGGACATACCCATTGTCTTATATTGCTTTCCACACATACTCTATCCAGGCAAGCAATGTCCTGATCCTTACCGCTATAATATATATGTATCTATATATATATATATATTTTGTTTTGAACATTTTAAATCTTATTGAACAAAGGGATAGGTCAAGAAGATCGGCCTGTTAGAAGAAACCCAAAATACTCAAGCAAGCATTGGCAAAGAAAACAGACCTATTTCTTACTACAAACTAGCTCACATAGACAATAAGGCCGTAAAAAGGAAACCCTTAAAAACTCTTTGAAAGGTTTACATTAAAAGAAAATTAAAGCTAGAACGCTGATGATGACTTCCTTACCATTATTTCAAGAGTCCAACTAACCTTACTAAGTAGGATTTCAACTCTTACCAAGTGTCGTTGACCTCACCTTGTCGCATCCAAAAATATGATCCGATCACACAGAGGTTTAGAGGCCAAAATTCCATGAACTTTGAAAATTCAAAAAGAAATTATTTTTCACTGTTGAATTTTAATTTTAAATTTGGGAGTTTCGTGGAAGTTCAGTAGCCGTCCATTTTCAAAACCTTGGATCCGGCCCAAAAAATTGTACTTTTTTATTTTGGATCTGAGTTTTTCAATGAAATCTAGAGGGCTGTGGTGTTGGATTGCCAATGTGGTAATCCATTTGAGCAAAACAACCCTTAGTTAGACTTAAAATCTTACTAAGTTAGAAAGGAAAATGTTTAACTCAATTTTGAAATAGAAGTGCAGTCACGTTACCCATTCACACTACCTTCTGATGTTTCTCGGTTATCTTTGTTTATGTTAATAGGGGCTACTGGAAAACGAATATGTTGGGACTTCCTTTGCTCTTGGGCAAGTAAGGAATATTTCCGGGGTTCAGGCACTCCACGAGGCTTACAACATCTCTCCTAATTATAATGCAAAGTGGGGAAATTTACTGATCCTGTTTCTGATGGCGGTTGGATATCGCATTATTTTGTTTGTATTACTACGTTTTCGTGTAAGTAAGAACGTAGTGTCGTGTAGGTTATACGGGTATAATAGGAATAAGGCAAGGTGAATGTTTTAATACTATTGGGCAATGTAGCTTGTATTTGTATTTTTTCTTTTTTGTTTCTGTTCTATTTCCAATCTGCTATTTGAAATCAGAAACTTTCTACCATAATAGATGATTTTTTAGCAAAATATATTACAGCTTTCTGATTTAGGATTTCTGGTGATTTATTATTATTATTATTTACTTTTCTTACTTATGTAGCCTGAAAGATACAAGACATGTACACTTATCAAAGCATGCTTTAATATTTTGCGGGATACTGTTTTAAATAACTTCTCAGCTTCCAGCACTGTGGATCCAACAATCCTACTGCTCGGTCTCCAATCCATAGAAAGACATAAATTTTGAGTGTTATTTTTGTTGTAGAATTCATATTTTTATTTAATGGGTGTTTTGTGAGGGCAAGACTTGAATTTAATACCTACACTTGAGAATTAGTGGTAAGGTTTTTCTTTTTTGGTGAAACCTAAGTTAAAAAGCAAGTTTCTTTTCTTGTGTCGTTGAAAAATTCGAAGATTCTTTTATTTGCTTTCTCTTGAGAGTTGTAGGGATTATTCTTTAAATGTTTAGTTTCGCATCAAATAGAAATAAGACATATGCACAATTAATAGAAGTTTTCATTTTCCTATTTACTTGAATGTGAATGAAAACGAGATTGGGCATTGTGCGCATGTGGGGTCCAAGACACAATGGGACTACAACACATTGTGTTTGGTTTGGGGGAAATCTGTTGAAAAATCTTAATGCGTGCATGTGCGCTCTCAATAACACACAATGTGTTCCTGTTGGGGTTGGCTCAGCACACACAATGTGTTCTAGACCGTTGGGGTCATCCAACGTATAAAAATGAGCTAATTAAGGCTTAAATGTCTCTTTTATTTATTCTCCTTATCGTTGGGTTTTTCTTTATAAAAGAGAAGTGTGCCATAGAGTTCTATACACAGAAATACATAAATAGAAATTGTGTTCTGATCTCCCTCTTCTTCTCTTTTGTACTTGATTTTATTGCTCATACACCCATCTAACACTCACCAAAAAAACACAATGTTTCCCATATTACCGATTCAAAACTTACTAAACCCTATCGAAATATTTCCACCAAAAAACTCTATTAAGATTCAACCGAACATTTTGTCCTCAGATATTCTACAAAAGATTGTGTTTTGATCCATTTGTGAGGGTTCATTATTCACACAAATCCAATATTTACCTTTTTTTTGTATAAATTAAGCATTTTGATTGATGAAGGTGAGTTTTTATTATTTATTTTCATCATTTTTTGTTCTAGGAATTGTTTTACAATTGAACCATGGTATAAAAAAAAAAAATCAATTTTATCTTTATCATTTGCATTAGATATATTTTTTTTCCAAAATACCCAAATCGTTTCGTAAGTCGGAACTGTATGCATCAACACTATTTCAATAGTTACATACCAACTGAATCAACACAATTTTGGTAGGTACATACCGAATGATTTTTCAGATGGGATCCCACATATAGAACTATTTGGTACATAACCATCGAATGATAGTGTAATTATTCAATATGTTGCTACCGACTTTATTTTCTTAGTTTGATAACTACATACCAAACATTTTTGTATATGGGATCCCAAGTGAAAAATCGTTTGGTATGTTATTTCCATACATTGTTGGACATGTTCAGTATGTAACCACCGAAAGTTATTGAATGGTTCAATAGTTAGATACTGAAATTTTACGGGTCATTTTTTCGAATCTTATTTTTAATTTAATGATTTGCATCCTATTATTTCTATATGAACCTCCATTTATTGATAATTTATTTGTTGATGTCTTACATTCTTTCATTACCAATAAGGTATATAAATTTTTTTTATTGATCGATCACTTGATAACAATTTGTTATGTTAATCTGAAACAATAATCATCATATTGTAATTATCTTGTAGTTATTTAAAAACCCACAAAGACTTGTGTAAATGGTTCGAGACATGCCAAAAAAGTTGGTGCCCTTGTTGTGGTCTCCCGATCCGATTTTAGCCAAATGGGAAAGAACTTAAACTATTTTTGTATGTGGGGGGGTGGGGGGGGGGGGGGGGGGGGGGGTGGGGGTGGGGATGAGATGTATAGAGGTTCCAAAAAAGGTGAAGTTGATTTGGACGTTGTTCGACAAACTAGTACTAAGAAGTGTGGTTGTGAGGATAGATTGAACGAAACCAAATTGACGAAGAACGTGATTTGAGATCAAAAAATCTTAAACAACCATAGTAAAATTATATTTCAAGTGATGGATGTTACGCCCTACTTCCATTATACGAGTCCCAATCATATGGTTTTAAAACTCGTTCGAAACCAAGACATATCGCCCTAGTTAACTTGGTATCGGAGCTGAACGAGATCAATTCACGAAGTCATTTTGTTGATCGAAATTTAGGACTCACGTTCAATTTTTTTATTTGTCTCATGAGACGTCTCAAACGTATCGGAAAACTCATCTAAGACGATTTGATATCGGACCTGAATGAGACGAGACACAAAACCGAGTTTTAAAACCATGGTCCGGATGAATCTGTAATAAAAGTAAACAAAAACATGGGTTAAACGAGGAGGAGGGTGTGAAGAGCAAAAACAGTGGGTGTCAATAGAGGTTCCCTTTTGACGGTTCCAACTTCCAAAGTCCGCCCACGCACCTAAAACTGCAACTGCTACAGCGATAGTCGTCATACGCGCCTATTTTCTCTCTCTCTCTCTCTGAGCTCGCCATGGCTGTATCGCTCTGTAATGGCGAGTTCTTCAATGGCGAGAGAGCTGTTGTTTTTCTCTTTATCTCTCGCGTTCTCTTCTCTGTTCCTCTCTCGCTCATCTACGAATGTTTCGCTCTTTCTCTCCTCGCTTTTGCTGGCCTCTTTGTCGAGATCTTTGCTGAGAATTCGACCTCCTTGAGCCGATTCAAAACTAGGTCTAATTTCTTATTTTCTGATCTCTATGTAAGATTAAACTTTTCCAATCTTTTGAAATTTAGTAGAATTTATGAAATTTCTTCCATATTTTCTGTTAGGGCTGAGATTTGTTATTACGGCTGTTGTTAATGTGATTATATTTCACATAGTTTTATATGCTATAATTAGACATATTTACTAAAAATTCATAATTTTTCATTTATTTTTTTGGGGTTGCGGGGTGTATGTTTTTGTTGAAACTCATCTATGATTTTTAGGTTTCCATGTTATTAAGGTAGAATTTAGGTCGATTTATTTTTTAGAATGGAAGAAATTGAGCAAATTCTACCATAAAATTAGTCGATTTTTTTAAATTTTCGAGTCTAGGCCATGCAGACTTGAGTGTTCTTCTTAATTTTTTTTCTTCTTTTGGTTAATTTCTTCTGTTCAGACCGGGTGCTTCGTCCGGTATACTGCTGGGAACAGTTACACTTCCAACAGTCATGATCTCGAGATTGATACAACTTTCTAGAGCTCCCTCATCTCATGATATTGGGTCTCAAGGTAAGGATTTCAAAATCAATTTAGGACTATTGGATACTGCACTCACTGTCATTTTTATAATTGATATTAAATTGAATCAGGATCAGGAAAGGTGTCCCGAACTGTGTCTACGCGGCACATTTTGGTTGGTGTTTAAAACACATTAGGCTCCTAACCAATCTGTTTTCTACATGGCACACAATCAGATGTGTCTGATCTCCAGTTAAAACGTGTTACATAGATACCGTATGTTGCTATAGGAATGGGACACTGTTCTGGATCGTTACTCTATTAAAATTTTCTATCACCATTAGTTATAGCTGTTCTCTTTATGTTTATTCTAAGGAGACATTTGGTTGTGACAATTACTCTACAAGTATTAATAATTTCTTACCATTAACCATTTCGTTCCATAGAATGCACTTTGACAATGATGTACGTTAGTTATTTTTTATTTATTTCTTTATTTTTTGATAGGTATAGGGTTAGTGGTTCGCAAATGAAGTTGGGTTCAAGGGGGTCCACACATTTTTAGTTTTTTTTTTAATTGGTCAACCTGTTTTTAATGAGATCAAATACTTGGTGATGGTGAGAATTGAATCTAGGTTTGTGGTATCATCACCCATAGACTTTATCAACTAAGCCAGCTGGCACTTTCATGATGTTAATAATTTTTCTTGCCTTGGTGGTCGGAGTGAAAGGTGGTTTTAATGGGTTTTGAACCCAGTGGGATCAACTGTACAAAATCAATTTAGGGTTTGGAGAATATATATATATATATATATATATATATATATATATATATCTCTCTCTCTCTCTATATATATATATATATATATAGAGAGAGAGAGAGAGAGAGAGAGAGAGAGAGGAAAAGTTATTTCTTCATTCCATTCCTTCCTATTTATAGAAGTGACAAAAAAATAGGAAAAGATGAAAAAGGACATAAGACATAAAATAAAAATAACATCATATCTGATAAACACAGTCCACATGCATTACCAACTTAGCTAAGTTGGCTCCTTCTTATGATGCTAATAGTTACAATCCCTTTTTTGTGCATATTGATGCAGAAGAGCATAACCCCAGAAAAAGATGTTAATCGTGTAGGTTCTTTAAAGGAAAAAAAAAAAGCATAATACACTATTATTATTGATTCTCTAAAGTTTCAGCCTTTATCCAGTTTCATGTTTTTTTTTCCTATATGCCTTATCTGTGTTTAGCCATGGTGTTTATCTGCTTGTACAGAGAATGGGTATCTAACCATACAATATTGGGCTGTATCTGCAAGCTGCTTCAGCGTACTTGTTTTCCTGTTCTTCATTTTACGATGCACGGCTAATGGAACAAGTTATTTTCATTTACGAATTGTGCGGGATGCAAAATTTAGCTTAATGTACATCGTCTTCTATGCTGCAATTGGCTCTTTGTCTCTTGCTACAAAATCTCATTCTGGTTAGTTCACAATTCTGCATTCGAATTAGTTTAGGCCATTCTCTTATGTTGATTGAGTTTTAATAAGGAAGAGAAAAAAAATTATTCCAACTTTATAGACTTCCGAAATTTGCTGGTAATTTCTAGATAGACACCTATCAAAGTAATTTCTCTTCTAGTTCTAAAAATCAGCAAAACTTCTATGATTTAGACGATATTGGTTTATGATTGTTTTACAGGTTTGCACATAGTAATGAAGTTGTTGTGGATACTTTGTCATGGATTGGCAGCGGTTAAATTAATTCAATATATTCTTTATACTTTTCCATCATGTGCTTCCATAGGTATGTGCCATGCCACTTATTCTATTTCATTTTTTATATACAACAGAATATCCAACACATCTGAGGAGAAACACCCTCAAAGAGAAAGTGTACAAAAATTCAATTTTTTGCTATTGGTGCATTTTTTGTTAAATCTCCCATAAAAGCCTTGCTCTGACACTTGTGTAGAGAATGTTTGGTAGGTCTCTCTACCACCATCCTTTTCTTTAATAATTTTTTTGTTTATTTATCAAAAATAATAATAAAAAGATAAGACAAAGGATTTTTAAGTAAATAGGTCTCGCCCCTTTGAGAAGTAGAAGATTTTTGGGGTGAATTCAGAAGTACCAGTCTCCCTTCCTAGTTCCATTCGGACTGATACATAACTATGGCTAAAAGTAAAAAAGATGTTGGTAGATTTTTTGAATTATGGTCATCCATTTTCCTCAATCTATATTCTATACTAGTTTACTGTTCATGACTACTGAGGTTGAATCTGTGAAGCTGTGTCACATTAGTTGTCACTCTTTTGGTAGGCATGTTTGTGCTCGTGTGTCTAAGCTAATGATTCCTTGTCCCTTCATAGGCGAAGCACTTCTAGTGACCGGTGGGCTCATTCTTTATTTCGGTGATATGTTAGCATACACGTTTTCCAAGGTTATTGGTTTTCCATTCAGGATAGTCTGTTTTATTCTTCCCTGCATGTTCAGCACATTTAATACAAAATTTTGATCTTTATCATTGTTTTGACAGATCTTTGCGTATTTAATGTCGTCGAAGTTAGTATCTGCAGAAATTGGAATTAAAAGAAGTGAGATTAGTATCATTATCCAGGTATGGCTCTGGAAAAGAAGGAAATGATTATTACTAGTGTAAGTGGAGCATTAAGATTGTTCACTTCCATGCAGGGGATTCTGGTTTGCCTTCTTCTTTTCCCAATGTTCTACAAATTTCTTCTCAGAATTTGTGGCCACTTTTCAAATTCAATTAACCCTGGAACTCATGTGGCTGGAGAGAAGACATCCAAAGGGATAGAGAGATCTCTTGTTTTCTATGGTTCTCTTGCAGTGGTCTTGATTGTGATTGTTCCAGCTTGGATGCAATTTGTTCAGGATTTTCACATGCATCCTTTGTTATGGTATGAGTTCTTTTAGGTCTAACGTTGTTCTTATTGGTGTGTTGTTTCACCAGCATAATTGAGAATTAGGGAATCGTAGTGTGTCTTAATATTGTGTTTGGATACAATAATTGAGCAGCAATCTTATTATTGCATCTCAGTGACTAACTGTGTTTGCATTATATGGGTTTTGGCAGGGCATTTAATTTTGTATTCACAGAACCACTTAAAAGACTATCATTATGCATATATTGGATAGGTGTTATATGTTTATCGGTTTTGCGGTTCTACAATATTTCAAAGAGTAGCAAGATTGAGAGGATTCTGCTTCGAAAATACTACCATCTAGTGGCAGTTTTAATGTTTTCGCCTGCACTTATTTTTCAGGTGGTTTGGAAGTGATATTAAAACCTTGATGTAATTCTTTATGATGTGGCCACTCTAGTATTGCACCCTAAGATATCTTATCTATCAAACATGTTTGTCTTGCAGCCAACTTTCTTGATCTAGCATTTGGTGCAGCTTTCGCAGCTTTCTTGTTATTAGAAATTATTCGGGTAAGTTCCTTATGAGATTACATATTTTATATACAAGGTACTTTTACAATGATGCCATACTACTATTAAGACATTGACGGAGTTTCTAATGCTGCTAACATTTCTATGGGTGATGATCTTTCATCATCAAATTTTCCTTTTAAGTATAATAAGCGAGCTGCTATTGACACCCCCAACTTCTACTTATTACACCACAATTAAAATAAAAAAATAAGTCAATGGTTGAGAATAAATTAAAGTTGGGGTGGCAATATAAACTCTCTCCTTTTTTGTTTAGATTGCTATATGTTAGATTTAGGATTTTATATGAGCCTAATCCTGATTGCAAACAACTGTTGAAGTTGTTTGAATGTGTTATAATGCTTTGTAATATTGAGGCAATAACTTGAACCAAACTTTTGTAATGTTTGAATGGTGTGTTTTAATCTTTAATTAGGATGTGATAAATAATTTAAGAAATTGGGTGTAATAAGTAAAAGTTGGGATGCCAATAGTAGCTCTATATAATAATATCGGCTATAAATAGATATATCTTCAGTCATGTCTTCATATTTGAGGTGCTTCATTCTTATATTTAAGTACAAGTCATAAACTGTTAAGAGCAGTCACAAATTTCACTGCAAATGCAACTGCACCTTCTGTTTGTAACAGCAAATTATTGTGATTCTTTGTTTTATACGAAAATAATAGTTGACTTGAAGAAATATAATATACATGAGTGAAGGAGACCACCAATGGAATCAAATCGGTATTTGCCAAGGTTGGTTAATGGATACTAAATTTGTATTATTTCAAGCTTATTTATCTCTACTAGCTGTTGTCTTAAATATCCATCTTGTGCTAACAACATTATAGTGCTCTATAAAATCTATTGGATTTCTCTTGACAAAACGTGCATAACCAAAACTTCCATAGGCAGGTATGGAAAATTTGGCCTTTTGGGAAACATGTACATCAGTTCATGAATGCATTTACAGACCACCGTGACTCAGATCTTCTTATTGTCAGGTATGCTATTTTATTGCACAGATTGCGCAAATTGTACCGAACATATGTTTGGTTCAATCCCACTTTGGTCCCTTCTGATGTCATTTGATCCTTGCAGCCATTTTTCACTCTTACTGGGTTGTGCTCTTCCTAAATGGATGTCTTCTGGATTCAATGATCGTCCACTTGCCCCTTTTGCTGGAATATTAAGCCTGGGAATTGGAGATACAATGGTGATTTTTTCTTTTTCCATCTACGGTTATTCGGTTTGCACCATAATTTCTGATGATATGTGATGTTGAGAATATTAGAATCTAAGTATATCATTTAAATGGATAATTTGATTTTATAGTGGGTTGAAGAGTCATCTAGTGATGTTTTTGGTAGTTGACTATGCTTCCCAATTTCACATTTCTTTAGTAGGTTTAGGAACCCATTTATTTGAAACTTTTGAACTGTTAATAAAATGTTCTATCTTTGTGAGCTTTAATTAACTGTCAACCATATTTAACTTTTCCTATTTTACCAGTCATTTAGTGTAAATTACTTACTTCTGGGAATGCAAGGCAGTTTATCGATGAATTCTTGTTGAGAATTAAAAAGAAAAGAGATCTGATTAATAACAGGAAAATTCGGTCACATAGATCTTCTATTTCACCAAAATTCGTTGATTGCTTTGTAAGAATTTGCAATGGAAAAACTCCTGTTCATTGTAAGATCATTGAAGGAAAGGTTGGTCATAATTTTGGAGAGTTTGCTTCTACAATCATCATCATCTCCAAAGCCTTATCCCAAAATTTTGGGTTGGCTACATGAAAAATATTCTGTAATTCAAAGTATCTTCAACCCCATGAGATTTATGGTGGTTGTATCTTTAGTCTCTATATCCTTTATTATATATAACAATATATAGCATATATCTATGTTTCTAGCCATAAATCTACAAACTTAATTCAACTTTAGCTACTAACCATACAAATCTCATGTCAATGTGTTCTTTGTTTCTATCCTTGGCTCAATTTGCCTTCTCAGAACTGATTGTCTTCTTCTTCTTCTCACATCAACACTTGAGAATATTGGTTTGCATTCACTTGAGGCTATTTATGCTTACCGGTCATATAAATGTGGCTTCTTATTGTCACTAATTGATCTTTCTTTCCATCAAACAAAAAAAGAGAAACATGAACTTCTAATCTTCATATAGAGCTAACACTACAAAATGCATGTAAACATTATAATGGACATGAAGCCCAATGTGCAGTCACTACCATCATTGACTTGAATTAGGACTGGGGAGTTACTTTTCCTTCTCCCTCTTTGATCAACATCATCTGATTGACCTGCAATGTTGATGGTTTTGAAACTACAAATATATATATAAGTTGCTGATGGATTTACTTTGTGATTAGGCATCAATGGTTGGCCACAAGTATGGTGTCCTCAGGTGGAGCAAAACTGGCAGTAAGTAATTTTTTGTCGTACTAGTTTATTTACTGTAATTGACAACCATTGTTGCCTTCCAACCTCACATTTTTTGCCACTTCGTTACACTTGCTAGAGAAAACCGTTGAAGGTACTGCAGCTGGTATAACATCTGTCCTTGCAGCTTGCTCAGTTCTCCTTCCACTTCTAGCATCGACTGGTTTTATACTCTCTCAGGTATTTTTCTCTCTCCTGTCCCACATTCTAGAAAAAAAAAAGGGATTAAGTTTCAGAAAGCTATGTTAGTATAGCCTTGACAACCCCCCCTCCCCCTAGTTTAATGCTTGTTGTGCAGCCATTGTCAAGCTGGGGTGAATTAGCGAATCAACTGAACTTATGGTCTAATTATTGGACTTTTTATGAAAAAGCTATGAATTGAAATGCCTTAGGTTGCATTTTGGAAATACATCTGGACCCCTAAAAGCTGGATTCCAGCTTCTATGGGAATCCAGAAATTGAGTTATGTTGTTTTGGGTAAAAAATGTCCTCACTATTTTAAGTTATTGACCAAAATGTCCCCCAAATTTTTGGGATAAGGCTTTGTTGTTGTTGTCCCCCAGAACATTTCTAGGATATCAAGTTAATGACCGAGTGTCCAAACTTTTAATATAATTACAAAAATATCCGGAGAAGATGTTTGTTCACAATATCCTAACCTACTCTAGATCCCAAAAAGCTCTTCCCTAGCATTGTCACCAAACAGACAATTTTGCAATCATGACTCAAAGGGTGATTCTATTAAAGCTCCTCAATTGGAAGCAATGTTGCACCAAATGAGGCCTCACTGTGGATCAGACTTCCCCTCTGGGCAAATAAGTGCTCACTTTGGGATTTACTCAGCTTAAACCCCATTTTGGATTAGCAAGTTAGGGCAGTTTGCTTAATCCCTTTACTTCATTCGTGAAGTTAGCAACACCCCGTGTGGTCAACCTTCGGGTGTCTTCAGAGAGATTAGAGAAATGCCAAGTAACTCAATTTTCAGTATTCTTTTTTTTTTTTAATCGACTAATCCATACTTACGTTGTATTTTTTGGTACATGTTTATGCAGCACTGGATCTCCCTACTTCTTGCTGTCACTGCGAGTGGTTTGTTGGAGGCATACACAGCACAACTTGATAACGCTTTCATTCCTCTTGTGTTCTACAGTCTTCTCTGCCTGTAAAGCTGTAACACAATTCCATACTTCTACTAACCAAGTAAATCATCCAACATACGAGTTTTTTGTCCGAATAAAGTTCAGTGATTCTTAATCCCGTGCTTCCCTCAAGCACCATTTTTTGTACATATACTTAGGTCTATAATATACTCTACACACAGAAAAGAACAGCTTATTGTATACTTGATACCTCAATTTTTTTTAATAAGTTATTTGTTCCTTTCGACATATTCCATTTCCATTCTCCAGAGCGAATATCATTCAAGCTAGAGTTTGCACTTTTACTTGTTTAGGGAAGTACTGTTTGACCAAAGGCATGAGAATTGGGATGGTGTTTCATGATGAGTTCCATAGCTATTATATTTTCACCCCACCTTATATCCATGACTTGGTTGTATTTTTCATTATATTTACTAGAAGTTGGCATGTGCAAACTCACATGTATCAAAGGTCTTATTTGTAATTTAAAATGTTGATTAAAAGGTTTTAAAAAAAATAAAAATAAATAAATGGTAAAAAAGAATATTTTGTAATTTTCAAAACCAAGCAACGTGTTTTAGAGTAGTGGGTAGCAATATTTTACTAAAATAAGTCTCATTATCTTAAATTTAAATTTTAAAAGCATTTATGACCACTTGAATCTTGGTGTCCAACCACTTCCTCTCTGCATTAGCTGGAGTGGGCCCAGCTTATAAGGGCCTGAGAGCTTCTCCTGTTTGCGTCATATGATGGCCCATTGGGCTCATTATGCCATAACCAGGCCTACAATCAAAGCCCGAAACTAAGGCCAAATCCCAGATAACAGGCCTTAAAATAAATACAGTTTGTCGAGCCATTTCATTGGTAATTCTACAGCAGTTTCAATTAAACCTCGCTAACCCACCGAACAAACTAGAGATGATGAAGCTTAGGGCCTGTTTGGATACCAGGAGCAGAACTATTCTGTGGAGGAGCTGGAAAAGTAATTCTGTGCAGAAAGGGCGTTTGGTAATCAACTCTATGAAGTACTGGCAGAAGTACTTTTGTGCTGGAAGTCTATTTGGGAACCATACTGACTTCTCATGACTTCTAGAAAAAAAATCAGAATACCCTTATATTATACCAGTTACTGTTTTTTGTCTTTTAATGTCATAATATGCCTTCAAACTATACTGTTTTTGACATTTTAACTATAAATATTAATATAATATAATATAATATTTTAAATATTAAATATTAAATATTAATATAGTGTGTTTAAATCCATTATACTCAAAAAAATTTTAAAAAAAAAATTAATATTAATAAAGGTTTCTTTCATTTGATTTAAGGGCAAATGAATTAGGAATATTTTCATAGAAAATTAATAAAGTTAATAGTATTTTGGTAAAACAAACCGTTAGATTTTGACTCCCCGCAAGATGAGTTTTGAGAAATAGGTTTTCTCAACTTCTTCACAAAGAGTAATTTCTTACTCTTGCGCGGAGTAACTCTTCGAAGAAGTTGTTCATCAAAACGCATCCAAACGACTTCTAACTCTCCGCAAGAGTCAGAAGTAGCCAAGAAGTCCTATCCAAACGCCTACTTAGAGATCCGTTATACACCGTTACTTTAAATTAACATGTTACGTAATGTGCCGAGGTCATGGTCTATCTATGCTTTATTTATTGGGGACGGCTATTTGCACACACAGAAATAGCTCATTTCACCCACTTTCTTATGATACCCACCTTAACTTTAAAAAATATCAACACACACCTATTAAATTTATTTTATTTTAAATTGCTTATTTCACCCACTTCAAGGTACCAAACTATTTTCTCTTCTTCTTCCTCTCTCTCTCTCTTTCTTTCTCATTTTTCTTCTTTTTCATATTTAAAAAGGTTTCAATGAGAGTTTTAAGCTTTGATCTTACTTATTTTATTCACTTTCAATCGAGTGGATGTCATTTACATAGGAAAGTTATATTTGGTAGGTACCTACTAAATCGACTTTGTAATGATCGGTAGGTACCTATCGAATCTGTTTAGTAATATTTAGTGGGTATTTACCGAATTTGTTAAAACAAATTCGATCTGAACTTACTGAACAAAATTACTAAAAAAAGTTTGAGTTATTCGATTCAAAATTTCGTTTTAAGGTTTAATAGTGATTTTCAATTTTTCTTGATGATTAAATGCAAAAAAAAAAGTAAAAGAAATAAGATAACTTAAATAATAATAAATAAATAAAACTTAAAATCTAATCTCCATTTATTCAACCTCTCACAAAACTTAGAAGGAGATGAATATGAAGAAGAAGAAAAAGAGGAAGAAGGAAGAAGAAGAAGAAAGTCGGTGTTAAATTTTTTTTCAATGGGTGGTGGGTGCAATAAGCCAAAATAAAAGGGTGAAATGACAATTTACATTTTTTTTTAATACAAAAGTCATTTAAGTGGGTGCATTGAGCCATTTCGATGCATGCAAATAGCCACCCCCTTCTTTATGCTAAGTAGTCAATTGAGTGCTACATTTGGCATAAAAACTATGAGTGACATTGTGCCGGTTTGGTTCCAATATAATCTAAACCAATATATGATATATCGATTAGGATTCCTATCAACTTTCATTCCAAAGTATTAAATCCTTGGCATCAGAATCGACCATAGAAATACGTGTTACTCATTAAAAACCCAATAAGATAGATAATTATTTTTGAAGGGGAAAAAATTAACATGTAAATAGTTGATACCAGAATAAAAGTTTCAAGTAAATCAAACTTTTGAAAAGAAAACTAGGATCTAGATTTTTTTGCTTGCAATTGAGATTGAGAACGAATAATAAGGAATATAAATGGAACTTTGTATAAAAAGAGTATAAAACAAGAACTCCACATTCTCTTTACAGCTCAATTACATTACTTCTTACTAACTCGATGATTAATATTTAATTAGATTACTTAATGTTTCAAGACAAAAAAAATCCACCAAACCAAAATTATTTAATCAGTTGAGTTATCAAGGTAATTCTCCATCGTTGCAAAACAACAAATTGTAATCAAGAGATTGGACTCATATATTGAAAACGTCTTCCTGAAAACTCTTTTGCAAACTTAAATTTTTACTTAAGGAGTAAATTACATTTTAAAGAAAACAATCTCGTGCCTCGAATTCAATGTCTCTTTTTTTAATTTATCTATTATTTTCCAGATTCAAGACCATTTTTCCAACAAAGTCTTGTTTCTTGTTCTCATGCCCTTGGACAAAAAAACAAAGGAAATGGAGAAGAGAAAACATGATTTTACATGAATTTATTAAACAGTGAAGATTAGGGCACAAATCTGTCTACAGATTATGTTTCTGTACAGTGATGGGTCAGGATTTCTTTAATCGGATATTTAGTCAACACATTGCATGCCCAACCCGCAATTCCATTGGCGAGCACCATACCATCCCCGGCCACGTTAATCAGCTCACGTCTTGTCGAGAAAGAAGAAAGCTTAATCTTCTCCAGACACCAAACCAGAACGAAAGAACTCAAGCTCACTTTTTAGGGTTTCCATGTATGTCATATACACTTCCAGATTAGTGATTCTCAAACCTCACCACCAATTTTATGATCCAAAAGCACGGAAGTTCCCCGAGTTTCACTTGTCGAAGATGGTTCTTTCTTGTCCAAGCCAAAGAATGAGCAGTTCTGAAACGCATCCAGACTGTTGGCTATCAAGCGGTTCAAGCCGGTTAGGCTGATACTATCACTGAACATCAAATCTTGGCCATGGTATCTTGTCGTAGGTGTATCCAAATCTAATGGTCCTAGAGAGTCCGGCTGCAGCATATAACAGGTCACAAAAGAACATAAAACCAGATTATTATTTTCCTCGAATTCCGCTAGGACAATGGGGAAAAAGTAAAGCAATTTTAGAAGAGAGATCCAATTGCCACACCAACTTTTGCTAATGCCACGCCAATAAATAGCCAAAGAATCAGCATACATATTGGGGCACAGTTAGTAATAATTGGTATGGCAATAGAAGCTCTCTTTTAGAAGAGAAGTTTGAGTACCCAATAAATATCTGTAAGTGAGCCAAGATCCTTGGTGGAGTCATCAAGTCTGTTTGTATCAGACTTGTCATCAGTTGGATCTCCTTCACAAATAGTATAATCAGTTGTCCGTATTTCAGGTAACACCTATAGAAAAGATCATGTAAATTTCACCTTACAAACATGCTTAGATCAAAGTAACAGATGCTCGGAAAATGGTGATAGGAAGCAAACCTCAACCAAGCTCCTGAAGCCCATAGAACCCGTATGTTCGGTTTGTTTCCAGGATTCTAAAGAAACAGACCCAGATGGGCATGGAATCTTTTGGTTTGAAGCTCGAATTTTTCGGAATGAGAAGGCATCACAGGTTTCTTCAGCATCCCAGATGGATGTAGTAGCATGAGACACTTGAGCAGAAGGTAGGTCTGGCTTGCCTTGACGACCAGATATATGAGCAGCAATGGCAGCATCGAATGAATCACAACTAAATGGTATCTGCTGAAGAAACTGAGAGTTTTCCACAATGGGTGCCTCAATGCCATCATTGTTCATGGCTTGAGATGCTTCCATCAGTAGCTCTCCCATGCTTATATTAGTCAGGCTATCTGCCCAATCCCCAGCAGACAATGTGGCACCATTGTTCGTTTTCAGATTGTCCTAAAAATAATCAGTTAAAAACGGGATGAGAAAATGTGTTAAAGGTGTCTCGCAAAACCTATTCTGTCCATTAAAAAGTATTTTATGTTCATGGTTTTTAATATTTTGTAGTTCCTTAATTCTCCAAATAATTTGATGCTTCCATACTCTGAACCATAACACAGTTTTTGTTAGTTTAATATATATAGGGTCGAGATCGGTAGACATATGGAAAGGGCACTCATATGTTCACTCACAATCCTGACTGTGTATATGTGAAATCCAAGGGCCAGGATAAAAAAGGTATCCCGAGAATATAGCATGAATCTCGAAGATAAACCCCAACAGTTGTAATTAATATTTACACGGTTGTGATTGTGTGTAAACATATGAGTACACTTTCATGACTCTACGGATCCCAACCCTATACATATGCACAGATAGCAAAGAACCAGGCTCCAGAGAGAGATCTGAAGCTGATGCCCCATATCTGTGTCCACTTTTGTGTCAAGTTACATAGGTTAGAAGAGAGATATACCACATCTTCCCATTGTTTCTTGAAAATCCCATCACCGGCTTCCTTTCTAAGCCATGAAAAATCAGCTGCACGCTGTGAGGATTCCGGAAAATTATTCTTGGGATCTAAATCAATGCACCCTACCATCTCTTCTGGCAAATCAGTATAAGGTATAAGATCAGTGTGCTCTGTCATTGAGGTTAGTTGGTCCTTGGAGGACGCTACAAGTTTCTCAGAGTCGTGAGGTGAAGCGGACATTGTTGTTGCATCTGCAGTCTGCTCCGTCCTATTCCATATGTTCATACTCATAATCTCCTGATCACTACGGAGAGATGATGCTCGAGGGGTTACTGATGCAAGCTCTGCATTAGAGAACCATCCATACCTTGATGGATGAATTACAAAAATCAGTAAATCGGGTTTTAACTAATTGGGTGTGTTATATTAAAGCAATGCCTAGTGCAGGAAAAACAAATAAAGAAGAAAACCTCAAGCGGAACACCGGAGGGCTTCCGATAATTGCATATACATCTGATGCACTGGCAACAGTGTCCTGTGTCCATCTATGTTGACCTACTAGGTTTTCCCTCTGAACACCGTAAGGAAAAAGCATTAACTCCCCTACTGCTATACTTGAATTGCCCCATTTGCGATCGAGATGTTCTAGAACTGATGAGATCTTCTTCCGAGCACTCAGAGTGAGCTCCAAGTGTGGATTATGTTCATCCTACAGTACATATGAAGTCTTGTTAATCATTGCCTTTTAAGTACTGATCTAGGGCATCGAATGGGTTGGATCTTATCCGAAATCCCAAGTGATACAAATCTGAATTTAGCAGATTTGGACCCTTGGAGTAGACCCGAATTAAAAAATTGATCGAATATGGTTGATGTCCATTGATCCGAGTCGGATCCGGCGACTCAGGCCGGATAAGAATCCATCCCTATATCCGCCTAGATCTGGATGATATATTGCTTTGAGAATTATACTTATATGTTTTTCATAATATCTTTTTTCTACTACTTTAATATAACATGAATTCTTATAAAATAAAAGAATTATATTAGTAAAATAGAATACTATACAATTAAAATAGAAATATAGCAACAAAAAAAATGTTGACCGGTCCAAAATTATCCAACCCGACTGACATCAATCA
Source organism: Akebia trifoliata (assembly GCF_017979445.1). Classification (NCBI taxonomy): domain Eukaryota; kingdom Viridiplantae; phylum Streptophyta; class Magnoliopsida; order Ranunculales; family Lardizabalaceae; genus Akebia; species Akebia trifoliata. The sequence goes on from NC_141389.1 coordinate 25,597,437, forward strand.
AGTAATTCGGTTGGGTCAGACTGGATCCAGTTTTAGAGAAGGCAAAATGGTTTGGATATGGTTTTGGCTAAAAGGATCAGGATCCAAATAAAAATTCGGATCTGGATATGGATATACTCAGATCTGGCCCGAACCTGACCCATTTTAAGCCCTATTCTGATCACATTCCAGCTGCTGGAAATTCTTTACTAGATAAAATGTGTGTATAGTTTTCTGCTTTTTCTTATTTTACCTTCTCCAGGGCTCTTCGTGTAGCTTCATCAATTGGGAACAACTGGAGCTTGAGTTTCGTAAAAGACCGTTCAGTGGTTTCTGTAACCTGATGTTGGGAGCATGTTGGTAGGGGCAAATGGGGCATAACGTTTCCAAATGTGTCAACACTCTTTTTCCCTGGGAAACATGGATGGGGCAGAATCAGGTAGAGTTACAAAATTTGCATTTTAGTTTTGCTTTTGTTTCCTTCCAGGAACTTACCAGTGGTGGGAACTACTGCCCTGGGAAATAACTGAGCCGAGTTTCTTTGATCAGGGGAGGAGACCCTTTTATTGGTGGTTGTCCGCTCCAAATGCTCAGCTGCATCCGCAACTAAGGAAACGCCAGCCATTGCAGCCTTTTCCCATCTCTTGTATGCCGCAGATGAGGCACCACCTAGCGAAGAACCAGTAACAACCAAATTTCGAGTTCATAAGAGATTTTTTTTTGGTTGATGCGAGGCATGAAAAAAGTCATGACCATGGATAAGGTGGGAGCAAAGTTTATATTTCAAAAAAATAAGAAAAAGGTTGCAGCGGATATTTGTTGCAAAGATGAAAATGGCGATCAAAGATCTGTGTATTAAGTAGAGCTCCATCACAACTGAATTCAAGAAAAAGGGAAGTTGACAAAAATGAAGAATACATATGGCCATAAATTACAAATAAGCCAAATCAATCCACCAGAGCATAACCAATTACATCATCTGAGAATAAGTTATCTAGTTAGCACCGATGGAATGGTGAACAAGTATTGATAAATATCAAATAATTTTAGTCAAAAGAATATGGGAAGAAAGTTAATGAGAGTTCCCAGGTGTTAATAAATTAATTTCTGTGAAACACTTTCCTTGGGCAACGAACGAGTCAGCAATCTCTTTGTCACACGTAAGGTTATACAAAATATCAAAATCCATACTAATATCCATAGTACGGTCAAGAATGTTGAATGTCATATAAACCAAGCGGCCCGTCCAATTTCTGGAAGCCCAATTCAAAACACTGCTTTAATCTCATAAAGACCAAAAATTAGAAGTATGGAGAATATAATAAGACACTCATGTTATGCCACAAAAATCTATGTGCTTCTTTATACTCAAGCCAGAGGGAGCACCTTGAGGTGTACATGAGAATGGCACAGAAAAACATAGAATACTTGGAAAATTTAAGTATGGTACCAAGTACATATCACATTTCATCTTTTAAATTATATTAAGATAAAGGAAAACATGATATTACCTGTTTTACGTCGTTGCCTCACAGTCTTCACAGCGGCTAAGTCACCTTTGCTGTTATTTCGATTAGTGCCAGAATTCACATTACGCTTCAGTGAAGACCCTTTTCCAGAACCTAGTTTTTGAATATTTTGGCCATCAACAATAAGCAATTTAACAGGACGAGTATCGTGCCCCGATGCTTTACTATGAAGAGAAACATTTACTGGAGATGCAGACGAACAATTTTCACCCTGGGAAGGTCGTTTCCTTATATTCTTTTTGCGATCCTTCAAGAGTTGATGCTCCTACATGGCAAGATAAATTAATTAATCTAATGCATGCAAACGAAACCATATTTCAAACAGAAAGAATTAAGGAAATAAAACATAGATTCCAGACTAACCAAAGCCTCTATGAAAATCTTAAACCTTCGAGGCTTCAAGTGAAGCTTAGAAGCCTTGCAGCTATACTTTTCCAGTAAAGACCACCTGTAACACAATTGAGAATTTTATGAAAAGGCGGTCATCTCAATAAGTAGACTCAGTTTGGGAAAAACCATAGAGAATTTTCATCAAAATGTAGTCCTTAGAAAATGGGGTAACTGCCCTAAAAAACTTCTCAAATAGTACTCAAATAACATCATCAGCACCTAAATTCAAGAGTATCAACAGCTAAAGGGTGAAAGTTCAAAGACTAGCAAAATTTTTCAGATGGATTTGTAAGGTTGATCCAAACACAATCATCCTTTTCTATAAGCGAGCTCAAATTAGAACTTTATGAAGATTGTTTCATAAAACAAATGCTCAAATAAAATATTCGTCATTTGGAACATGACAGAATAAGTTAAAGTTGCTGTATAAATTCAAACAACTAGACGTATATATGATGTATAAATATTATTTTGTAGTTGCCTCTAATTTCCACCATAGTGACAAAAATCATGATTTAATTGACAGTCTTTTGAAAGAGTTCAATGACTATTTTTATTTATATTATTTTTTAAGTATTATTTCATCATTTAATATATAAAATACATATTTTTTTAACTTAAAAAAGTTGTTTATATTTTTTTATTTTTTTATTTTTTTTAATTTATCCAATGTTTTCCCAACTTTATCGATTTGCTGACTTTTCTGAAACTTTCCCTTGCCGAGTTATTCCCAAACCCCGACGACTTTGTCACTAGGATTCCCATAGGAAAAGAAATCATTACAATAAAAACAAAGCCAACATATACTTAAGGTACCTCAGCAATGCCCTATAAAAATATAAAAGAAATGGTGCAAAATGAATGTCTTGCTTTATGTATATAATCAATAAAACTAATATAAAAATAAATTGAATAATAGTTATGGTTACCATCGAAGCATTGCAGCATTAGTATCTTTGGAGTTCTTGGCATCTAGACAAAGTTCAGGACCCAACAGTTTGTTCATACGTCTCACAAGACGATAGTAATAATGTCTGACCTGCAAAATATAAAAATATGAAAACATTATGATTTTGAAGAGAGATGAGATGAGTCAAGGGACACTCATAACCACGGTTATAGATATGGAATCAAGCCGTCAAGTGCAAGGGGCGGAGCCAGGATTTTGCCCATGTGAGGGCAACCAAGAGTAGAAATTATTTTGTGGGGACAACTAAGAGTGAAAAAAAAAAAAGTTGTGGGGGCAATAGTGGCAGATTTATCTGCCGCTAAAAGCTGTTGTGATAGCTCACTAATTCCTAGGCTTTGAAAATTCTTGTGGGGGCAAGTGCCCCCACTCTAAATCCACCCCTGATCAAGTGATCAACCCAATATGTTTTTGGACAGGTAAAACCACACAATTTCTTGTGCATGCTGCATGTGCTCTTCTATAACGAATACAAAAGTATGAGTTGAGCTATAGTCACAAATATACTAAGAAAAAGAATCCCAATGGTTTAACAGGTAAGTATAACATCTTCATCATGGAGATAAAAATTTTCAATTTGGAGCTTAGAGACCAGATTCATCCATCTGGGGATTTCACACTTTGAGAGCAAATCCACAATCAATTCACTCTACCATAATATCTAGAACATGCATCCAACTATTGGAAACGAACTCCCAATAGTTCTAAGTGAAACCCACAATTTTCTTGCAAAAAAAAAAAAAATTTTGAGAGAGAGAGAGAGAGTGAAAGACCTGTGAGATCCCAGGTAGCTGTATATATATATATATCAAATATTTTCAAGGCAACAAATCATTTTTAGTTTTAGTTTTTAAGCTTAAAAACATAATACATTATTTTTATACATAATGCTTTGAAGGTGCTTCCAACTTGAGGATATTTTAAACTGGGCACTATTGCGTTCTCGCACCCGCACCCACTAACCAAGAGTTGGAGTGTTTGCATGCACTAAGTCAGACTTATATACCTATATTACTTTATTTTTTTTCCTCAATGACAATGAGCTGACATATCAAAATTTTAATGAAAAAGAATACTACAATAATCTGTTTTATCTGAAGACTTATCATTTCCAATATTTCCCTTAAAAATGCTTTTTATCTCTCTATAATAGCCTCAAATAGGCATGCAAGGGCCTGCAAAAAATTATACAGGTCTGTTCCCCACTTCCTAAAGTTCCTATGGATTTAGTAGACTACCTACTATGAGCCTGTTTGAATAAGGTAATAAAGTTCATAGACAATTTAAACAAAGAGGACTAAAAATTCTACAAATCCAAAAGAAAGAAGGGATAAATAGAAGAGCCTCATAGACCTAATATTTTCATATTGTTTCACTATCACATACTAAGATATATTGGTGGACAATGTGGAGAGAAAGCAGATCACCTGATCTTTATTTTTACTCTGGACACGGCATGTGATCTTCTCAAAATTCTGCAATCAGAGCATGACATGTCTGCTATTAGGAAAACTCGGATAGTAAAGAATTGTATTGCAAAATAAATGCAGACAGAAACATGCCTTGCCAACTTGTCGTAATGCATTGAAGAAACTTTCTTCTTCTTGACGTGTCCAAGCAGCCCATTGTCGTGTTTGTCTTTTAGCTGTAATTATAAAATAGCATGATAAGGAAGGGTCTACTTGTACATTTCTTTCGGATAAGCTCACTTCTAAATAGTGTCTCTGGTAACCATAAAAGATGTAAAAGAAGAAGAAGAAAAAAAAGAATAATGGAAGATCAAGAACCCCTAGAGACATACCAGGCTGCTGAGAATCAACAAGGCTTGGTGAAGATGAAGTAACACCAGAATCTCCATCCTTAATCAAAGGATTCCCAGGTGTGAAGTGACTCTCACATTCCAAAGCCACTTGTGACTCCATTACATATTATGACATCACAATAACTCTAGATTTCTATACTTGCACATTCCAAATCCTCGAATAATGCACCTTACAAACTCCAAATTGGCATACAACTCCGAATTATTCAAGCCTGGTTAAAATAAAAGATTGATTACTGTCCAAAAAGAAGGTGGAGAAAGAATCAACAAATCCCAATATAAGTGAAATTAGTTTAAAAAATACTAAAGCCCACACATGAACATACACTATAAGTAAGTTGCCTATTCTTGGCCATGTTTTAAGTTGTGGATTTAAACAATAGACAAAACCCATATTGAAACCTAAACAAATAATTTTGATAAGGTGCATTTGCACCATGAACAATAACAATAAGTATTTATGGGACATTGAAGGTCAGAAATCCAATGGCCTGAACCACCACAATAAAGCCTACCTTTAGCCCACTTATAGAACTTAAAAAATAATCTACTCAACAATCATTGATTCATTGTGCAATGTCAAAAGTGAAGAAAAAAACTCTCTGTCCCAAATTTTTAGCGTTTCCAAGTATTCACCAAGGGATAAGGATGGATGCATATGGCAAAGAAACCAGCCAACACAATGAAATGATTATTTTAATCTTTGTTGAACTGTATAGGATATCCTTTCAAGCATAAACATAACTCATGCACATGGTCCAAAACCTCCTCCTTATATCAAGAGAGTATAAATTCATGAGCCGCAAAGGCATTGTAGATAACTTTTCTGCACCTAAGCAATGAGATTTAGCACCTCTTTGACAACATAAAGCACCCAGATATCACTTTTGCAATTATTCATGACAACTACTAACTTTGCCACTAATTCTAAATGACCTCAACGCTTTCTTTATAAACCATCAAGATCAGATAAGCATCATCCAAAACTGCATCACACACAAAAAGCTCATTTTTTTTTTCTTTTTTCATGTGCAAATAATTAAACCCAACACAACATAAATTTTGATCACCAAGTAGTGGCAAAGGGGGTTGATCAAGGGACAACTAGGGAAAAGTGATAGATGAGAACTCCAAGCACCAACAAAGTCAGAATTCTTACAGAGAAACCTCAATAAACCTTCTGCAACGGTCTCCTGAAAAACCCAAAAAAGCTAGCCAAGAAAAATAATCCCTAAAGATAATTTTTATTCACTAGTCAAAATTAGTGTAACTTACACGCTTTTGGACAAACAATTTATAAAAAATATAATAATAATAAAATGGAAAAATATATAGTTCGAACGCTAACCAAACAATATTGGGCATCCATCAATAGCAAACCCAATTCTTTTCTTTTATAAGCTAATTCCAAGTTGAATAATGATCAACATACCCTAGATCTCATAATAAACCCAATAACTAGCTTCTAAGATGGACTTAAAAGACTAAAACGATAGAATCTTGTAAAAACCACAGAAGTAGCTATTGTAATGGTAAATCTTGGGAAGAGCTTCCCTACACATCTAACAGGTCTTTAATCAAATACCTATAAAAATTTATGGTTTCTTAAAGCAGAATACATCATAATCGCATCGGTGTTTGAAGGCCTAGACCTATTTTTATCAACTCTACTCATTACATCTTAAAACATCTTCCAACTTCAGCCCTTCCAATACTCCCACTCAGAAACATCGGTCATCGTAAAGGCAACATGTAACAATGAAATTTACAGCATAATCACAATTGCATCTTCAAACCAACACCTAACAGAAACAGAAGAAAACCAACAAAAAAATACAAAAAGAAAACCTAAATCTTGGCATTTCTGCTGCAATGCTGCAGTAATGAAGACAATTTCAACTGAATTAGGGCTCTATCAAAGAATACATCAGAGACCCCTTAATTTGGTGTTGAGACTTCAGAGAACTCTAAGAGCATAAAATTGACAAATTCTGGTAACAATTTGAAAATAAATAAATCCAGCAATCAATAAATTAAACTAGAACACAAAAAATATCGAGATTAGTGATCTTTACTTGAACACAAACAAGATTCAGAACCCAATTAGCCAAACAAAATTAGGGTTTCGGACTGGAATTCATAAAAGAAAATAGCTCTAGATCGAATCAGATCAAAGAAAAAATAAAAATTATATTACCTGAAACAAAGATTTGCAAAGCAAGCAAACCCTACAATCGATCTCTTTTCTTACAGTCGAGAATCAGTCAGAATTCTCGAACAAACGTCATCGACAAGCGTAGAAGAAAAATCGAGGAAATTTACAGGCGAATTTGACTTGAGAAAGCGGTTTTAGTTAATTTTGAGGATAAAAGGGGATTATTGCGTCAGTCACAAGATTCTGTTCTTCACTAATTTGGTACTTTATTTAATGGTAATAAATTCATATTAGATTTTATTTATTTCAAAATATATGATGATCCACGGTGTTGGGATTCGTTAAATCATTGATAGGCCTACCCAATGTACTTATCGAGGAAATTATCGTTGAATCAACATCGAACGGTTGTACGAGAAAATACTATTGATAGCTTAATTAACTTGCATCGTGAAGATATTTATTTTTTATAATTTATCTTAAAGTTTTCGGGTATTTAAGTTACTCCATTCTTTTAATCGTTAGTTCGATCAAGGAATTATTTTGGATAGAGTAATGTTGGAATTTGCACCATCAAGTTAATTTCGCTAATGAGCTTAAATACATAGATGATTTATTTTGGATAAATGAAGGTAAAAAATCAGTATTGTCGGACTGACGAGCTTAGATACAATGTGATTTCTTTTAGATAGGGAATGCAAGGATTTGTATCCACGTATTTATTGCACAAAAGATGTGCAATGAACATATTTTAGGTATGATCCATGATTTGTCTTTGGGTAATGATACCAGAGACCTGGGTTCAAATCCCGCCAGCATCGAGTTATTAAACTCATTAAAAGCATGTTTATCCATTAAATAAAATAAAAGGATATTGCTGACGTAACATTGTGGGGGCATCATGGGAAAAATTTATGACGTGAAAGCGTGTAGGAGCCATAAATGTTTTTGATCAAAATCTCACTCGTATCTCAAAGAAAAGCATCTATGGTTCCTACACATTTCCACATCAGAAATGTCTCCCACAATGTTACTCCAGCACGACTCTAAAAAAAAATGCATGATCCATGATTTGCTATGATTTATTGCACAAAAGACGTGGTATAGAAAAATGTTAAGACATGCACCATCGTATTAATTGTGTAGAATTTGTGGGATTGGTGAACTTATGTGCAATCAAAGGTTTGTTTGGGATTGATTTTGTAAAATGGGTGGGACTGATAAACATAAGTCTGATCGATGATTTATTTTTTATAAATGAATGTTAGAATTTGCATTGACAAATTGATTATGCTAAAGATGTAGGATGGAGAGACTTAAGTACGATCCATAATTTGTTTGGGACACAGGAATGTTGAAATTTGCATCATCACACTAATTGTGCAAAATTGGCAAGACTAACAAGTTGAAGTACAATTAATGGTTTGGTTTGGATGGATGAATTTAGAGTTCTACTCATCAAATTGATTGCACCAAAGAAGTGGTATTGACAAACTGCATGCATTGTGGTGAATGGAGAAGAGATAATTTATTCAAAGTTCTTAACAATTATTCAAATATCCCTTCTACGATGTTGGGCAAAAAATTAAACATAAGATAGACATCCATTATTTATATTATATTAGTCAATACGTGGAGTAACTTTCTCAACACGTAGGCATATCAACTAGTCAAATTCTCATTGAAAGATGATCGTTATATTATACTACTTATGAAATGCGTATAATATTTGTCTTATTAAATTCAACAAGAACTCTTAGGTAGTTACGTCAAGTTAATGATTATTTCCACTCAAAAGTAATTTTCAATGTTGAAAAGGAATTGTTAAATTTTGAACAATGTTTGTGATAAGAACATCTAGTGCTAGCACGATTTAGATAGGAGAAAAGTCACATGTTTCATAGGATTATTAAGACTTCATATGAATTTGTTTATTATAGATCTAAGTGTTTTTCTTCTCCCATCTTAGTCATACATTGGAAACTCTCCCTCAAAATGATGAATCTATTTTTTAGATTGTGTTTTTGGGTAGCCAAGTGGTTGGTTGTTAGTAGTTCTTCAAGATGAGTTTTGAACCTAGTTCGTGATATCCAAACATTGTAACTTATCAAGTTAATACATTCTTTATTTAGTCATATTGATGAGATATTGTCTGAACAAAGATTTTACACCATATAAGTAGTCTAAGTAAAATGCTTTAAAAAAAAGAAAATAAAAAATGGAAAGGTAGAAAAATACTAATAGCAATGCATGTATTGGACTTAAATTAAGATAGAAAAAGATTTCTTGCAGAGTTTAATCCTATTAAACATGTATTTCTCTTTCAAATTCATACGTTTATTACCCACATAGTGTTGACTGCAACAACAAAAAAAATATATATATATATATTTTCCATCATTTTCTTGTAAAAAATAAATATACGATAAATTTATTTTCATAGAAGTGAATTTATATTTAAGTATATTTATCATAAACCACAACATTGCAGGTTTGGGAATGAAGTGGATAGCTTGTGGAAAAAGTTGGTATAAGCGAAGTTTGCTGTTGACCCTTTTGGTTGGGAGAGCAAAGATTCGCGGCTTTCATACGATTGTGAGGAGTGAAAAGGGACCCTTAAAGTTCTTTCAAAATTCCAAAAGATAATCAATTTTGTGGTTGGCTCGAGGAAAAGAATTTGATTTTGGGAAGATGTTTGGTGCGGGGAGACCGTACTTATGTTAAGGTTCCCTCAATTCTTCATGTTATCTACAGTGAAAGGATTACCAGTATTCTCTTTTGTAAACCAAGAAAAATGTATGTCAGGGTAGAACCTCGACTTTAGAGGAAACATAAATGATTGGACGAAGTAGCGCTGCTTTTATAACGCTTAGATGGAGCAAGAGTGAACACCGAGGTGACAAATGGGTTTTGTTGGTAAAACAGCCATTTAGGGACCTTCTCAATGAACTAGTTCTATGAGTTCATGTCGTTTGTAGGTTCTAATTTTTCATTAAAGGACATGTGGGGTCAAAAACTTCCCTTGAAAGTGACTTTGTCATTTTGTGTGTTACCTTGAGTAAGAATTTGACCTTGGACCAGCTTATGTTAAGAGGTGTGCAAGTGCCATATGTTTGTTTGCTTTGCATGAGGGGTGAGGAAACCATTGATTATGTACTCTTGCATTGCACCTTTGCAAGAGAAACTTGAAACTTCTTTCTAGGGAGGTATGGCGTGAGGTTTGCTTTATGTTTTTGTATAGTCACTACTCCAGTCATAGCATGAATAGGATTTTCAGTTTTTTAATGTCAAAAGACCTCTTTGGAGGATTACTCCGTTTGCAATATGTTGGGAAATGTGGAAGGAGCGAAATAGAAGATGCTTTGAAGATAAAAGTGTGGATGCTTCAAAAGTTTCTTTGTCGGTCCTTTCTTATATCTTTTTTTGGTGTAAAGTGTTTATTAAGTTTAGAAGTGTGTTCTTCAAGGATTTTGTCACTCGGTGGGATTGGATTTGTTCTATTGTTTTACCTTAATTGTTCTATATCTTTAGTTGGTCATCTTGACCACTTTTTTCATAAATTTTGTTACTGATAAAAAAAAAAAATTATGAACAAAAAATATTTTACATTTAAATTTAAACACATACAATATACACTATAACGTGTGAACGATACCACTTCACATCTTATATTTGTAATCTCGTAAAAAAAAATACATTTATATGAAATTCGTAAAAGAAATTTTGAGAATTAATATGAGCAATATATTAAATTTCCATGTTATATATTTCAACTCTTATATAAGAGAAACTTTAAGTTTAGCTTGAAAATAATGTACTCTTATGGAATAGAAATATAAGAAGATAAGTTTTCATTGGAACCATACGCAATAAACAAAACTAGTATGAAAAAACGTTATTAAGCTACCGAACTACAATAAGAAATTATATGGATCAAATGTCCGCGTATGACTAAACAAATTGTTAAAAGTCAAAAAAATTGTACATATTTTTGACATGGATATCAGGAAAAGGATATATTTTGGGGAGTGTAGGCTACCCCCACGATCCTTTCCTCCACACACACATACATACACACAAAAAAGGAAATAAAGAAATGAAAGACAATCTTAATCTAATTGGATTATTTACTAAGATATTGATTCCCCACTTTTTCTCTTATCATTAAAGGATGTAAGTATGAAATAACTCCGATAAAGTTAATTTTCAACAAAATAAATAAACAATGTTAGCATTGTATCATGCATAGCTTTGTCTATGTGCTATCCTTTTTTTTTTTTTTTTGTGGTCCCTTCACGTTTGTAAAACTTACTATCGTATAGGAATAATCTTTTGCTAACATGTCATATTCACCGAATGCCTTATCCTCTTGTCTAGATTTCATTTCGGTGCCAGTCAATACTTGTTCCGCTTTGTATGATCAATTTCTAAAGAAGCTTTTCCCTCTCAAGGTTTACTCCACGCACACTCTTCGATTCCAAAAGTTTGATTTTGCTTAATGATCGTGCAACACAAATCTCTATTATACTGACCTGAGTGATTAGTACTTAGTTTTTTTTTTTTTTTTTTGTCTTCACTTCTGAGATAATTTTGAAATACTTTGCGAGGAATTGAGAAACAAGAGTTGGATTCCTTTTCTTTGGATAAGATCAGTCGTATTAGGCTAAGAAGCCAGATACAATGATCATTCTGGATATCAAGATATCACATGTCACAATATAATAAAATAGTTTTCTTAGTCTTCATAAGTAAAATTATGAAAATTTTACAATGGTCATAAGGCTTTGTTGAGTTATTGTCAAAACTCAAAAACACTAATAATGCATCTAACTTTTAATCCAGACCTTTACAAACTACTTAATTTTATGTTGATATCTTCTTATCTTGATATTTTTAAAATCCTTTTATCACAACACACTTTCTTTGCTATAGCCTCACACCGTGCATTTATTGAAGATAGTGTTATAATATAAGTTTCAGGTGTGCAAAATGTAAAACATAAAAATATCTACCAAACAAGTAATATCATTTGAAGTATTAATGATTAAATATGATCAAATAGTATTTAATAGAATTCCTTCATATATATTATAAACTCTACCTATGGTTTGTGTGTGTATGTGTGCATGTCATGTGCAAATACATGACTCACTAGTTCGATCAACATGTATAGTCACACATGGACGTGAATGAGTCTTTGAAAGTCTCAATAATACATACACTTGAGATCCACGATTATTCGGTCTTCCATCACCAAATGAATTCTTTCGGGCATAAATCAAATTAAGACAAATTATCGTAATCCTTCAATTTATACGTTTTATGACTATTTGTTAAATTTCTCGTGGCCATTAATATAGATCAAACAATTACGATTATTTTGTGAGGTTGGTGTCCACGCATGTAAAATTTATCATTTCCATTAAGATAGTTACTGAGAATGTACTTGGAGATCACTTCTCACTGTTTTGGCGTTCATGAGCACTTTTGGAGTTCATAAAATTAACGTTTAACAAAGGCTTGAGAAGTATTTTTCAAAAGAGTGGAAAACTAAAAATGGACAAAAATGATAAACAACTTAAACCTACTTCCAAATACCAAAAATTTGAAGTAATATGACAAAACCTAAAGTTAGGACTTTTCATACGTGAGTGTAATTATGTTCCCAATTAATAACTAAAATACCCCACAAAGCATTTATAAGATCTGAAGTCGATGACCAATAAGTCTATAACTTCTAATATAACTACCCAAATCTCGAAGATAATTATTTCTTGTAAAGTACTTTTATTATAAGATTACCAATCGGGGAAAAGTCTTTTCCACCAAAAGTGTCCACATAATGAATTATGTTCGCAAACAATGCCTAAGTTAACAAGAAACACAAAAAAGTAAGAAAATTTAAAATGGTTGAACGAGCTCCCATGGGACCCCAATTAAAGTAGACTTGTTACAATTGTTCCACATATCAAATATGATATTATGTTTACTTTGCATGATAAAAGAAATGCAAATATTGTTGACACCAATCCAAATTAGGTAATATTTTTACAAAAAAATGATCTTGCATTAACTAACCCAACACTTTATAAATTTGTATATTTAAATTTTCTAAAAAAATATCTTTAATTAATTGCTCCTCCTCCCTTTCAAGTATTGTGTTTCTCCAATTCGTTTTGAAGTTATGATCCGGAGATTTCTTAATATTTAGGGTTTATCACCTTCAACGATCATGTATCTTATTTTTTAGATGAATGAGGGTTCATGCATCTCAATCCTCAAAATCCATGAGATTGTCGTTCCTTTAATCAATAATTACTGAGACACAATAAATTTGATGATTTGTGTTGCATTCTAATTTATGTTAGAATTATAGTTGTTGCAAATGGCTAGTACCGATGGTTGTTTATAGATAGGACTTATATATGGATGGTTGGATGGTCTGAATTCTAAGAATGGTGGAGCTATCGATTCGAAAAACTTACGAGTAAAGATACATTGCTCTTTCTGGAGAACATCTCTTTTAAAGAAATTCTATTGACATACCAACTATTACTAACAACACACCAATCCTTTTGAAATTAAATGATTGTCTATATGTACCTTGGTTTGTTATAAAATAAAAGTTGGGGTGTTGATATATGTTCTCTTCTATTATGGGTGATCTACCAAAATGTTCACTAAAAATTATGAAATACCGGCACACTATTCATTTTTATTTTGAAAATGATAAATTATCACTTTTGGAATTAATTTCTTTTTGGGGGGAAATATATTATTTTTTTAAAGTGAAAATTTTTTAACTGTTTACCAAAACAAATGACATGCCTTTTGTTTAATTATTGTTAAGGAAACATTAGAATAAATTAATTTTAAAAATTAATAAAAAATATTATTTTTTAAATTAAAATGAATAATGTGTTGGTATGGGAATTTGAGAAACAACAATGCTAACATTTTGATAATTTCCTTTATATATATAGGGTTGTGTTCCATGTACACATAAGGCAACTCATAAAGCAACAAATCGACACAGCCGTCGGATTAAAAGATGATCCAATGACTCATGTTATAAAGTGTAGAAATTAAAGCACGTGGTTCTAATAAAAATACTTATAATTTTAACTATTTGTAACTACCTCCCCGCACCCATTTCATTATCTTCATTGTCGTTATTCACTATGAGTTCTCATTGAAGAGAAAGAGAAGAGAGAGAAAACAATGGATCATCGTTTATCCTCTCTCTCTAAAATGTCTTATTTCTTCTTCTTCCTATCTTTCCTTTTCTTGCTAACCTAATGGTAACTTGATCTTATTAAATGGTACTCTCCTCTCTTTGGTGATGGAAATCTCGTCTATTTATCTAATGGAAAAAGCGTTTGTCTCCTCCTCGATCGTTTTAGAGGTTATTATAAATAAAAAATAACGATTTTTTTGCTCTTTTTCTTTTCCACATCCCAAATTGTACTAGTATCTATGCTCGACGTACCAATCAACTTTGGCTTTACTTTGTTATAATTGAAGGAAGTTAGCGGAGTACAAAACTCATTGGTCTTGCTATTGTTGAGAAAAGATCTTGGCTTAATGAAATTCTCCTTATTTCCCATAGACGGAGATAATTGCCTGAGGATGCAAGGAGATGGCGAAGAGATTTGTTGTTGGTGGTGGTGGGATAGAACATGAGCTTGGTTGGGGAATAAGGGTGGTCGGAGGAGAGATTGGGATCAATTTTGAAAGTTTGGGTTTCTTCATCGAATGAGAGGATGTCAACCTTGTTAGTGAGATCTTCGATGAAACTTCCCACAACGATACGATGGGTTGTTTCTAACGAAGAAGAGATGGCCATGGTGTAGATGGGATACAGAGAGTCGTATGTAAAAACATTTTTAGATCTCAGGTGGGATTCTTGGCTGAAATTATCCATTTTTGTTTTTCGAGTTTGATATCTGATTCTGATACTTTTAGGGGGGCTTATGATAGATTAAGAGAGGTTTATACAGTTTTTCGAGTTTGATGATCTCTCTCGTTCTCGCTCTCGCTTGCTTTCTCTCTTTCTCTCTCTCTCTCTCTCTCTTTTCTCTTTCTCTTCAATGAAACACTCACAATGAAGAACGGCAATGAAGTGGATGAAATGGGTGCTGGGAGGTAGTTTCAAATACTTAAAAATGTAAGTGTTTTTATTAAAACCACGTGCTTTAATTTCTCTACTTTGTAACATGAGTTGTTGGATCATCTTTTAATCCGACGGCTGTGTTGATTTGTTGCTTTATGAGTTGCCTTATGTGTACACGGAATGCTAACCCCACACACACACACACACACATATATATATATAGGGTCAGGTTCAAGGGCCATATGAGAAAACATATGTAAAAACTTTCGTTTTTAATAAAATTTTAAAATATGGGTTAGAAATTTTGGATTGAGCTGATTTTTTGTGAGGATGATCTCTATGATGGGAAGATCATCCAAAAAAAAAAAAAAAATCAGCCCAATCTGAAACTTCTAACCCCATTAAAAGTGATTTAGAATGTGGACTATCGATTTTTTACCAATTTTTATCACTAATTTGTAAATCACTTTTGATGGATTTAGAAGTTTCTGATTGAGCTGATTTTTTGTGAGGATGATCTTTTCATCATAGTGACAATCCTTGCAAAAAATCAGCTCAATCCAAAACCTCTAACTCTTATTTTGAAAAACGAAAGCTTTTTCATATGTTTTCTCATATGGCCCTTGAACCGCCCCCACACACATATATATATATATATATATATATATATTTGTAACAATGCTTGGAGGTCATTATCAATGTATTGAGTTATAGCTTCTTATGATCTTAATTTGGAACTGAGAGTGTTTAGCATGGATTAATTGGTATACATAGTAAATGGGGAAATCACAATGTAGAGAAAAAGCACGAGAGAAATCGATGTGAATATTCTTCATGAATTGTATTATCTCAAGAACTCATTAATTAGAATATTATTGCAATACATTTTCAGCTAAGCATTGTTCGGTACAACCATAAATTATCATAAACTGACATAAAACAAAAACCAATGAACATTCAGGGCTTTGTTTCCCTCATTGACTACAAATCATCATATGTGCAATCCTGCAAAACTTTGTGGAGTTTTGTATCACAAGACTTCACAAATTACGTCTTTTTGCAGAAGTAGAAAACAAGGTCTTAACTATCTCGTGATGACAATTAATATAAACATGAGTCCAACTAGCATTACTAACTTAGTAAGATTTCAATTCTTACTAAGGGTTGTTGAGCTCACCTTGTGGCATCCAAAAACATTATCCGATGCCACAGGGGTGTAGAGGACAAAATTCTATGAACTTTGATTTTTTTTTTAATGTTATTTTTTATCGTTGAATTTTGATTTTAAATTTGGGAGTTCTATGGAAGTTCAGTAATTGTCCATTATCAAAACCTTGGATCAAGCCAAAAAAAAAAATTATTTTATTATTATTATTATTTTTTTTTTTAGATCTGAGTTTTTTCAGGAAGTCTAGAGGGGTTGTGGTGTTCATTTGAGCTCAAGGACTAAGGACCCTTAGTAAGAGTTAAAATTTTACTAAATATTTTTCTATAAACATTCAGAAAAGGTAAAACTAACGACCAAAACTACACTTAGAAATGGAACTAGTGATGACAACATAATCTTTAGATTTTATTACATAAATCCAAATGGCTATTTAAAGAAGAAAATATTTGTCGAATTAGAAAGATGAGTAATTTGGTATGGGCTCCAAAGTCCGAACATTAGAATAGTGAATAAAATAATGAGAACTACGTCTATATGAACCCTTAAAACAGATTGAAAAATAGAAAATGGAAGGTGATCGTAAGATCACCCGAAGAATGAGCAATTTCGAGGAGTTCATTAATAAGAGTAATCTTGTGGATTTGCATTGGAAGATGAATGTCGACATGGTCCAACAATCAAGAGAGCCAATTTGTTGTTTGGATATATTTTCAATTATCAGTGGCTAAGAGTAGCAATTTTACAAATTTTCTCAATCGCAAGTGGCCAAAAGCTTAACTGAGACTTAAGAAATACATTACATATTTATTCCATAAGATTAATATGCAAAAGAAAAAAACATTCAAATGAACGCATACTAAAGAACATAGAATATAGAACCCTAGATTCTTTTTCTCAGGATACACAATTGCACATATTTATGGGGATGTACAATTGTGTATCCCGAGGGAAAAATCTATGGCTCTCAACATTACAAAATATTATAACACCCATTCAAACAATTTCAGTAGTGGTTTACAACTATGATTAGGCTTATACAAAATCTAAAATCCCAAAAATAGAAATCTGAAAAAAAGAAAAAAGAGTGGGTTTCTATTTGTATCGTGACTTTCACTTATAATCAACCATTTAATCATTCTCATTATTTTTAATTGGGATGTAATAAGTAAAAGTTGGAGTGTCAATAGTACCTTTTTGCACTAATTTATACTTGATTAGTGGGCCCCATCACCACAACCATGGGGCAGAGGCACTCTAATAAGATGCAGCACATGGCACTAGATCATCTGGGCTATTTTGTTAATAAGCAAAGAAAATGAGGACAATTTGGTACTTTTACTTATTACCTCAGAAAAGAGGGCTCTGAAGTCTGATCTCGAAAGAAGAGCAATTCTTCGCGCCTCAGCTCACGTTAGAGAAATCTGTTCCAGTAAAAAACAATGGTTTTTGGATTCTTGATTGGGGGATTTGGGGTTTTGATACTCGCCCATGCTGCTTATTCTACCGTACAATGTAATTTCTTCTTTATTTAATGAATTAGGGTTCTGTTTCGGTCTTCGAATTTGATTTTATTGTGAAATTGTTTAAGTTCGATTTCGTTGCAGATAAAGGATTACTGAAGATCCTCGAGGAAGAGTTCTCAAGGCCTCCCATGAATGTAAATCACGATCACGAACGTTTTTTTTTATTTTTTTCTTTAATTTTCGTTTTTCAGTGTAAAATAAATAGATTTGTGAGCGTTTATGAATCTAAGGTTTTGAATTTGATAATTGCAGGTAGTTGTGGAACTGCTTCTTGGATTGTTTTTATGTATGTGGGCGGCGGTAACGGTTCCAGGAAAGTTCCTCACCATACGTTCGGATTCGGAAGAGAACAGGTTTAGATTTCTTCTACTTTTACTCTATTTCAATCAAACTAAGAATTGTGATATTTTTCGTTGATTACAGTTTAAGTTTATTCATTTTCGTTGAAACTTTAATCTTCAAATTAATTGTCTGACTTGAGTTTCACTCTATACACCCAATTTGTGCTGACTATCTTGTCTTCATATGTCAATGGCTCCAAGTTTTGTGCCATGTTCGAGTTTTCCAAAGATCTTGGATGTTTTCTTTCATAGAGAGAATCGTCTCTTATGAAGAAGCATACTTATGCGGAGTTGATTGTCAAATTGGTAGGCAATCCTACACAATTGATAAATGGGTTTTCATGTTTGATATAGAGTTCCATGCATGTTTGAATCCACCAAGTATGGCACAATCATGCTAGTGGCATTATTTGACCTTCAGGCAAGTGTTGGAAAAAAAATGTCTAAAATTCAATTTGTTAGAACTGTATGAGTCAAAGTTGTTCATGTTTGTCAATTAAATCTTAGACCAAATATCACTTTAAGATTATTTAAAAATAATAGTGTAAAATTCGATTGGTTATTAAACAAGAACAATTATGTTTCTCCTTGAGAATATTTTGGTCTTAATGTCCTGCAATATATATATCCAAGCAATAAATCATGTGTAAATTCTGTAAGATAAAATCAAAATTAAGGAAGAACTTATCGAATTGAGGCATGAGTGTTATTCGTTTTCCTAAAGGTGAGATTTCACAAACACTCCTTTAGATGATGCTATCAAGATTTGGTGATCATCTTTCAGGATTCAACGATCTACCTTCTTCTAACCAGCATTATCCGATAATGGGTTAACGAACATGATGATTCAATTGTTACAAGGTGTGGAGAAAAAATGTAAGATAAAAAAAAATTGATGTAGCAATTTTCATTTCTTCTTTGATTGCTACCACTTGGAAAATGAACATGGAAATAGAGTAATTTTGTGCGTTTTTTGCTTATTTTTTTAAAGGAGTGAAAATTAGTCTTTATTGAACCTTGGTAGCCAACAATCACTTAGGAGTGATTGGCATGTTCAAACATTTTTCACCATTCAAGCATTTTCTTTGAAGAATATAATTGTCAAATAATTATTAAAATGGTATTTTGGTAAAATAAAGTTGCAACATTGTAAAATTCTAAAGGATTTCATGAAAGAAATTCTAACAAAAGTTTGGTTGCACTTTTGTCCAAAATAATTTTTCATTAAACAACTCACATGTGGGCCCACGGTCCGTATCTAGTGACTTGAGTCTAGTGTGCACATGTGTGTGATTACCGAAACCCTTGATAAACAAGTTTAATTGACATTAGTGGAGTTTACATTTAAAAATCCCATGAGCTCTCTTTTGTTAAGAAATGTCAGACTAAGACAACATTACCAAAAATATTGGGAAAATAGTTCCTTGAAGCTTAATTTGAGACAATGTTATTTATTCACATTTATGTTATATACAACCTATTTAAGAATTTCAACCATAAGATTTTTTTTTTTGATTAAGTTAAAATTTATTAGAAAAAAGGAATGAGATGTCCCATAATTACAAGCTTGAACTAAAAAGGGTAAAAAAAAACTAAAAACTAAAAACAAAGAAATCACTAAAGAGGACACATTAGTCTCCCAAATTACAAGATAGATCCCAACGAGCTAATTTGGGATTCAATTAGATTTTTCTAAATATGAGTCTCCACGCCTTATCAATATTGGGTGTAATGTAAACAATCCTATTTATCACAATTTTCTCAAAAAATTCTGTACAACTATCAATAAGTTGGAACAATTTTAAGCATTGACAGATAATGGTGAGGTTCTACCTCATTACTTTGGGCTTGGTTAATTTCTTATTTGAACACGAGCTTTCTTATGAAAGTATGAGCTTGCAAAATCAGATTTACGACAAAAGTGGGAACATGTAAATTATCTTTGCAAAAATTATATTCTAAATGGTCTAGTCCCATCTTTGTCCATTGTTTGTTGTGTTTGTTAGACTGCAAAGGAACTGTGGAATAAATTGTCTAAAAATATAAAATTGAGGATGCGGGATCCAAAAAGTTTATAGTGGGTTTTTGTTTTTTTTGTTTTTGGACTTTAAAAATGGAAGATGGAAAGATTGTTTGTGTGATTGTTAAGGGTAGTACAAATGAGTTCATCTTAGTACCCATTCCTATGGTGTAGTAGTACCATGTGGATGTTGTTATTCTAAGGATTGATTCTTTGACTTTTAATGCATTCTATAATTGACTTTTTCAATAGGATGAGATGCAAGGCATCTTTGATAGAAGCACCTATGGGAGTATGGAAGTAGGTCTACTCCCTATGAGAATTAAGGTTTATTATATGAAGTGCTCATGATATTTGTGGGATCGCTCATGGTCGAAACAAACACAATCGTAATATTGTGTTATGCATAAAAAGATTAATTGTCTCGAACATAAAAAGTACAATTCAAGACGACATGTCACTCAACAACTAGTACACCCTATGGATTTACATCAAGTAGAGGTTCAAGTCTAAAGACACCTCTCTACCCATGCATGACTACTATTGTACTCCAATTCGTTTCTTTTCCTTTTTTTATTTTTAATTTATGTGGGAGATTGTTAGTTATGTAGTATTTTATGAGAAAATTTGTAGTCAGTGGGCCTATTTACATCCAATTTTGATGGGGATGTGGCGTTCGCAGCTGGGAAAAATCAAATTGGATCTTTTTATCTATAAAATCGTCTTAGATTAAGATTCTTAGATGAATTATATAACTTCAATGTGAATGAAAAACAATGGCTCCAAATAGGTTTTGAAAAAATCAGTCTTCTTTGTCTTTGGTCATGTTGTCTTAGTCCCACATCGCTGATGAAAAGAGAGCTCCTTGGATTCTTAAATTCAAATTTCACTATTGTAGGGTAAAGTTGTGGTAAGCTAAGGGCTTCGGTAATCACACACACTTCTGCATGTCACGTCGGCCAGGCTTGAGCCACAGGATCAGGGCCGTGTGCCCATATATGGGTTTTGTCTTATGAAAAATAATCTTTTTAGGTAAAAGTTTAACTGAACTTTTGTTAAAATTCCTCCATGTTTGATCTTTAAAATTTCATCACGTGTCAATTTTATTTTGCTAAACTACTATTTTAGTAACCATGGGACGGTACATCTTTTAAGGGGAACGATGGAACAAGTTTAGACACTTGTCAATCCCTCTAAGTGGTCATTGACCACCAAGGTTCTATAAAAATTCTTTTCCTCTCATTATGAAAATATGTTGAAACAGAAAAAGAAAAAAGAAAAAAAATCTAAAATCAGCTCCATCTTTCTCCCCATTTCTTAGTTGTGCCACAACTAAGAAATGGGAAACTGTTATATCAACTTTTTATTTTTATATCACATGTTTTCTTCATACATTGTGAGAATTGAAGGCTCTTGATTTTCATTCTGAAGTTGTCGAGTTCATAGAACCTTCATCCGATAGTGTTGGGAAAGAAGGGTGGATTGTTGTATCTTGGGAGGTGATCGCTAGATTCTAACAATATCAGCTCGAGGAGTGCAACGTCGAATCTCACCTTTAGGACAATGGACAATTCATGCCTCAATCCACTCAATCCGATACTTCTTCCTTGCCTATTTGGTTTCATCTTACAAAGTTTATAAATGTTTGATTGCTTATATATATCATTAAAATCAAATTATCTAGGAGAAAGGTCTCTTTGAACAACAACATTCATACCCCTTTGATATAATTCATCTACTTCTTGGTGCAGCTAAAATCCCTTTTCCTTGTGAATTTTCCATGTTGCATGAGGTGAAACTCTATCATGAAGTAAAACCAAGTACTTATCAAATATATATATATGGCTCAAGGTATACAAATGACAAGCAATATCTTCCATGCACTCATAGTTGCCAACTATGGGAAAGAAAGTGTTATTGAGAAAACTCGGCTAGTTTAGGAGGGAATTTTTAGCACCAAAGAGGCAGTAATTTGAGATTTTGAGTTCTTAGTAATGAGGGGTTAGGTGGAATATATATGTGAATGAGGCAGATCCTCCAAGAGATTTGTTTTTTGATTTACAATAAGAACAAAATCTGATAGCCATGAAATTAGTAAAGTTTAGAGAACAAATGCCTATGCAAGCATGATGTGCGCCACCATGTTCCAGTGCATCCAATTTATGGATTACCCCTTTGAAAGCTACTCCAATTGGACTTTCCTAATTCTTCTGTATCTAGATATCGTTTAATGTATAATCAATGTGGTTATTTTAAATTGTCAAAAATCTGTCCATCAATTTGAAGGTTTGGATCCTCTTATTTATATGATTTCTCTCCTCTGGGCCACATTCAATACAAGAGGTGCTCATCAATTGGACTTCTTGTATATGAGCATCTGCGCTATATGTACCGTAAGAGAACTTATGCCACAATGACATATTCAACTTGAGCTAGCACACCATTGCTTGCATAACTCACCCTATACAGCAAACTGCAGAAGTACAGGACAGTAACAAGAAGCACTCTCAAAGGCTTCCAAATCCTGAGGATCTGTTTTCAAGTTATCTTTGTATAGATGTTTAGACAATTTCCTGGTTGTACCCTGTGTCTTTTGTTTTAATTTCATTTAATTTTTGAAAATTGAAAATAGGAATGAAAAAGGTACTCCTACATTTGGACTTAGAAGCTGTTCGTTGAACAAATTTCATCTCTGACAACATGATTTGTGTATTCTGAATGCAGGATAGTTTCATTACCATCCAATCTGGACTTCATGATCTTTAACCATCGTGGAAAATTATTTCCCTCAGAAATGGATATGTAGCTCAAATCTTAAACATTCATCAAATCGAGAGAGAAGGATCTCTCTGAAGGTAACCGTCAATTTAGAGAATGTTTGGAAGGTTAGTGGCCCTAGTGGATTTGTGATGCTGTTCACAATGTGCTTTGATTGTTTTGGATTACATGAGTTATTTATTCATTGTCTCTGGTGAGATCTCTCAGTACTTAATGCCTCTTGTGGCTAACTTGGTTGAGAAGTATTAAAACGAAAGAGATGTTTTATTGATTTATTTGTTGATTGTTTTCTATGGTATAGAGTCATGCTGGTTGGTGGTATTAAGAGGGCATGTTCGAATTGAACCAAATGCTATCACTTCATGATAAAAAAATCTTTGTTTGAAACAATTGTGACATAAAATCCCAAGTGCATTTAGTGTGCTTTCACTTTTTTTTTTTTTTTAATTTGCATAATAAAATAGCTTTAAGTCATGAATTGTTTGAACTCACCCAGCAGTTTGAGTGAGTTGGAAACAACTATTCATATGTTTTATAGTTTTTATGTTACCAGGTTCGCTCTAAACATGCCGAATTGTGAACTGGTTCATGGTTCAATTTGTTCGTAGTTCGTGAAAGCAGTGAACTGATGTACCACGTCAAGATGTCACTCCCTTGTTTTGTCATTATTAGAGATGCCTTTCTGGAAAATAACAATTCCCTCCACCTTTTGTCAAGTTTAGAGAAACCCCTTGACCTAGGTCATCTTCTCTAATTAATGTAAATGGCCTAAGTACCCTTTATGAAACTACCTCTACCAACTGGGTTCGTTCTAGAGTGACAAACCAGGAACTACGAACCCGAATTCGAACTCCTACATTTTCAAGAATATACATTAACACCATATTTGGATTGAGAGAAGTGAAGAGAAGAGAAACCCATTAAGAGAAGAGAAACTCAGTTTCTCTCCACCATGTTTGGATTGACAAGAGAGAAATTAGGATAGCTTTGGAATGGAGAGAAACTCATTCCAATCCAAACAAGAGAAATGGAGAGTCTTATACTTGATCTTATCTACACCTGGTCCATTTGTGAGGCTTTTGGGACAATTGGATTGATGTCTGATCTCATTGAGATTAACTGATAGAGAGACAACACACTCTCCACTTTACCTGCCTCTTATCCCTGTCAATAATTATACATAAGTTTAACTAGTTTTTTCTTTGCTGATCTTACCCGAACCCTCTCTAGGATGTATCGAAGTCAATGTGCCCCTCACACACGGTTGATCACTTACTTATCGCGGGATGTCTCGATTCATGAGAAGATTCATTGTACCAATCAACTTCTCATGGAAACGTAGGTCTTGGCAGCCCCAAAGACCCGAAGAATGAAAAAGCACCTTTTAACCTTCCCAATGTTCCAATGGTGAAATTTATCTTGAAGTAGTGCACAGATTGATCTCAACTTGAAGCTTGATTGTAGGGTATATTCAAGATTCTCTTCGTCAAGACTCGATTTAGAAAAATTGAAGACCTTAATTATCTACATCAAGAACTTTCAACAGAACCAATAACATGTTAGCGAAAAAAAAAAAAAAAAATGAACAATGTTGGTAATGGTAAGGACATAACATGCACTCAAGACTTCCCCTCACAATGGGGTTTTTAGCTTTTTAGATTTGATCAAGTATATAACTTTGTTCGTATGAATTGCTGTGATGAACAAGTTATTTATTTGATTCGAGAGCATTTTTTTTTCTAAACCATTGTTTCTTTTAGTTTAAATATACATTGAAATATATTCTCGTGGTTAAATATATTCACATCACAAGAGCTACCTTCAGAAAGATGGTTTGGGTTGCTTATTTGCAGAAAGAAGATTGTGGGTTCTATCATCATTTGATTCAAAGCAGTTGAAGCATCTCAGGTACACTTATCCTTCTCCCTAGGGTAGTGGCCCAACTTGCTTGCTACCTACACAACAGAGAGGCCCCTCCTTTCTATACCATGTGGACCGACCCATAGCCATTCATGTTCTTGCTCTAATTGAATGTGTTCTAAATCAATAAAACCTACACACAAAAAAAAATATCTGGTGACAGCTAGTTGTGACCGAAGTGACTATGGTCGTACCTTTTTTTTCTCTACTTTCCACCTCATCTACTAGTTCGAACAATCTTTTATATGCAAGGACTAAGTCTGTTAGGGGAACAATTTCATATGCGAAAACAGGAACCCCAGTGATTCAACTGTTGTTTGAAGTACTACTACATGAGGTTTCACTGGAAATTACAGTTAGGTACCTTGAGGAATATGGTTTCTCTGTTTCAGTTTTTGGCTTTTCTGACTGTTTCAATTAGTTATGGTTTATGGGGACATCTGACAGCATCTTTTAATCTACTAAGAGCAACTCCAACGTACTTTGCAACTCTCTCTCCATTTTGGCAAAAGAAGAGAGGGAGATCTAGGATCTCTACCTTTGGGTGGCAAAATATGATGACAATTGGGTAGGATTTTGCTGTAGCGGAGTTTTGGGTAGAATTAAAAAAAAATATTAAAATATCTTTGGATGGCCATTATGGATAGAATGATTGTAGTACATACCCATTGAATCTCCAAAATGACTCTCCATAATGGAATGCCTAGTCACTATGGCTAGTATTTATGGATATCCCTGTTCGAGTGTTCGAGTTGCTGTTGGTATGACTGTTTGTGTTTGGTTTAACAGCTAAACAACTGAAAGTTTTGGGTGATTTAGCCATAACCCTCCATGTTTTAGTGAATATCAAATACACTTGTGTTTTTAAACTGATGACATACCCCTTTACCTTGTTGTTCTCTGATAGATTACTGGAAAATGACCTAAATACCCTCAACTTTAACCTCTAGCTAAAACCCTGTTTTTTTTTTCCTCCCAAAAATCAGTCATCTTCTAGCTCTTCAATCTTTAGGTTAAATTACTTTTAACTTTTAGGAGCTCACCTTCAGTCCATGATCTTCAACCTCTTTTAGAAATCCTCCCTTAACCCAAAAATCCTTATCTTCTACTTGAATTGGAAGCTTGAAAGAGGTGGATCCTCAAGGCTGAGGATGAAGGTGAAAGTTTTCACCCTTGAAGTTAACATGGCAGATTTTGTGGTGAAAAAGCAAGAGCTTTTCACTAGAGGTTGAAGTTGGGGCATTTATGTCAATCTTATTAATCTCTTATGGAAGACCAAGGTTAAGGGCAACATTCGTCAGTTTGGAAACACAGATATCTCAAATATTCAGTAAAGCGTAGGGTGGTATGTCTAAATCACCCAAAATTGATGGAGTACCAGTATCATCAGTTTTTCTCCATGGGAACTATTTCAATGTGCGAATCTTGAGGCCCATCAGTGGTCCAGATCTAAGGGACGATAAACCTTTTTTTTATGAGATCAGTAACTCAGTAATGGAAGGAAATGATCTCGGGTCTATGATGTAATCACCTGTAGACTTTACCAAGCTATCTTACATCTTCAATTAATTTGATAACTTGATTTGCCTAACTACCAATCTGATAATGCAGACGTGACCAGACAATAACTACCCCTCAGAGATTGCTCGAAACTCTAGAGGTTTATCTCACATGCATTGCTCTCTCTAACTCTCACAGTTAAGTCTCAGTGTTGTACCCCTATATATGCACATTAAGTTATTTATATAGAATCAGAGTTAGTGGAGTAATTGCAGCCATGATTAGGTCTAGAGCTAATGGGTTGAAGAAGAAGAAAGGTATTTTTGATCTTAAAATTTTAGTCGAGAAGCTACAAAGGAGGCTGTCTTTGGGTAGGAGGCCAACTTCAGACTTGGATCAAGAATTCGAAGAATTTGGTGATTCAACATCAGTGCCCGAAGATGTTAAGGAAGGACACTTTCCAGTGATGGCTATGGATGATGGTGAGACGAAGAGATTTGTCGTTGCATTGAGTTATTTAACACACCCCACTTTCCTAAGGTTGTTAGAACAAGCGGCGGAGAAGTTCGGTTTTGATCAGGAGGGTACGCTTACCATCCCTTGCCAATTGAAGGAGCTCGAAAGAATATTGGCTGAGCAGTGGAAAGGAGAAACGGATGTTAACAGTAGTATTGGTTGTGATTCACATAAAATCATGCTTGAGAGTAAGGGTTTCAATGGGTACCCTGTTACCCAATGTTTTCGAAACCAATTAGTTGGTTTTGGGTCTACCATCATGGACCCGATTGTTATTCAGTTCGATCCTAGGTTCTATATCTTAGGGACCCATTTAGATTATGTTCTTCTTAGAACCTGTGAAGAAGAACCAGTTCTCCTTTGGGTACCCCCAAAAGAGACTTGATAGTGTATGTGTTTTATTTGTAATTTATTTAGAGATCTTCTATTGCCATGCCAACTTTTGCTAACTCCACCCAATTCTTGGGTGATTTACATATGAATTGAGGGGGTGGTGTTAGCAAAAGTTGATGTGGCAATAGAATAAGGACACTATGATTAATTAGTAATGAGTTCATTTCCTATGAAGAAACTGTTTTGTTATGATAATGTACTAAAATGTTACATCTGTTTGATTATTAGTGTGTGTGTGTATAATAATGTCGATGGATTTAAATGTCATTGGATAGATCTATTAATGTATTTTAATTAATTTGTCTACAATATAATAATGAGATCTTGTTAGCGTGTGCTCTTTAAAGTGCAATAAATACACTGGAATCTGAGGGTATTTGATAAAAAATAAATTTTCATGGCATTTTCGGTACAAAATCCAATTTCCAAAGTGACTTCATTGCACTTCAAGGGCACACGTCAACAAAATCCATAATAATGAGAGGTGAGTATTGTTGACCTACTAATTGGGACTAAGTAGTTGCACACCACTAATAGATGGTTGCACACTAGTCTTGAAAAATATATTTTTTTTGTAACCTTTATTTTAACTTACTAATTTCACTTTATTATTGATAATATTAACTTTTAGAGTTATTCACCTTCTCATGAAAATCCAAAATCCAATCGTTAAGATAAAATATGTGTCCCAAGATACATATAATACCTCTCAGATAAATCTCGATGGTTGGATTTCACATTTACACTATTGGGATCTATGTTACTTGGTTCGTCTATCTAAAATGATCCGAGTTTGTAGGGATATGTAGAGAAAATTCATTTTTGGGTTCACTTCAGTTTCCTAATTCAATTCGTTAGCCTCGTACGCTTTTGCATATACATAATTCAAATACACAAGTTATAATTATAATATTAAAAAATTTCTAAGTTAAATAGAAATAAATTAGTAAAATAATTTAAAATTTAAAAATGAATAATGAAAAAACAAATTCAATTCAGTTTTTTATTCATTAGTTGAATTTCATGTTTTGGTGGGTTCGTGATTCGCTTGATTTTACAAATCCACGAAACCAATAAGAATCAAGGTACTGGTTCGCGTGTCAAAATTACAATGTTGATCTCATGAGCTACTACTAGCCCATCCTTTGGAAAAAAATTGCAACAAAAATCAATAAAATGGATGATTTATATAGGCTTTTAGTTGCTAAATTTGAGGGCAATTTTATGGTACTTTACCATTGGATGCATTTGACATGCTCCCACTAGATGAACGGTTCAGATCACCTAGAAAAAAGAAAGAAATCCTGCTTGAATGATGCCAATAATTACCGACATCAAGTTTTCCTTCTCCATCATCGTTCCCACTCATCTCCAAATGTGAATCATAATTGGGGTGGTGTTAGCAAAAGTTTGATGTGGCAATAGAATCTCTCCATAATAATAATAATAATTATAAAAAAAACGTAATTTGGACTTTTAAAAAAAAAAGGAAAGTGGTTGGAACAGTCAAATCTTGGCTCAAATGCACGTGGTGAAACTGTTCCCACATAATTGAAGTAATCTGGACCTTGGAATTCAAGTCAATGGTCTCGTTGACTATTAATGGGACGGTCTAGATTTATTAATAGATGGTTCACACGTTCAGACGACAATTACACTGCCGTGTAGAATAACGTGGACACGTAACGTCAACGTTACAGTCTCTTGTCTCCACGTCACCAAGATAACGACTTTCAATCAAAAACCGTCTTGTGGCCGGCAAGTCACATTGTGCTTTAGAGGGATTCCCTCTATTTTCAAGCTATGACCTAGCCCTTGACCTAATTCTTTTCTAATTGATTGATTAGAAATAACTTAAATACCCTCGTCTTCAACTTCTATAGTAAAAGGATATTTTAATCCATCATTTTCAATCTTCTCTTATTCTTTTTGACAAATTTTTAATTTTTCTATTCAAATTTTCATCATTTTTTTTTTACTTATTTAAAATGTTATTATGTTCTTGAGGTTTGAAAGTTGAAATAACTACTCTAAGATCAAAGATTAAACAAAAAAAAAACTTGTTCAATGAGATTAAAAATGAAATCCAAAGATTGAAATAGTTTGAATATTAAGATAAAAAATGAAGGTGAAAACATTTTATCCAATTTTTTTTTAAAACATACTCATTATATATAAAGGGTCAAGTATACAAAATTATAAACAGTATTTTACCTTATATAGGTTAAAAATTTTAAAATGATTTAATTTTTTGTGAGGATGATCTCTATGATGAGTAGATCATCCTCATAAAAGTCAGCTCATTCTGAAATTTCTAACCCTAGTTTACAAGTTGAAAAATCATAAATCGTTAAGTTAACCATTAGTTTGTAATCACTTTTGATTAGAAATTTCAAAATCGATTGATTTTTTGTGAAACTGATCTCCCTCATTAACAGAGATCATCCTCATAAAAAAAATAAAAAAATCAATCTGTTCAAAAGCTTTTTAATCATATAAGATAAAACTTTATCTAGAAAAATGTCTACGAATGCTATTCATATATAAATAATTGATTTAGTTATTGATCACTTAAAAGTCATTATGTTAGACGTCTTGAATACAGATAAGCTCGATTCACTTCCACCTTAACGGAGCCACGCCGCTCTTCCTTCGTACTTAAGTTTCAAAATACCCTTATTGGTCATATACTAGTCTACTATAAACATAGGGGCAATTTGGCCAAATAAAATGTCAACTTTGTCCAACTTAGTATGGACGGAGTTTGTCGGGTGGATCTGGGATCACTCGCTCTGATTTTCTCTTTGAATTATTTTTGTGTCAATTATTCATTATTTTATTTTGTTTTCTCGATTTATAATTAATTTTCTAATCCTATCTTCTTCTCTTTAATTCAACGATCCTTAATTGTTCTCACACAGAGCTTCTTCGTCTGCGTTTTCATGGCGATTCTTCAATTTCGT
Source organism: Akebia trifoliata (assembly GCF_017979445.1). Classification (NCBI taxonomy): domain Eukaryota; kingdom Viridiplantae; phylum Streptophyta; class Magnoliopsida; order Ranunculales; family Lardizabalaceae; genus Akebia; species Akebia trifoliata. The sequence continues at coordinate 25,627,514 of NC_141389.1, forward strand.
GTTTTCTAGGGTTTAATTGACTCGATTTCTGATAATTAAGCTTTTTTCTTCTTGGGTTCTAGGGTTTTTCTTTTATTTCGAATTTGTTTTGGTGGATTTGTTCCTAAAGTTGTACTAATGGAGGAATCGAAGGAGTTGGTAGTTCAACTATTAGAGATAGTCAGGGTTGGATTTAATTGACTCAATTTCTGATAATTAAGATTTTTTCTTGTTTGGAATTCTAGGGGTTTTCTTTTATTTCGATTTTTTTTTTTTTTTTTTGCTGGATTTGTTCCTAAAGTGGTACTAATGGAGGATTCAAAGGAGGTGATAGTTCAACTATTTGAGATTGTGAGGGAGATTTCTGGATTTCCCGAGTGTCGAAACACGTTGAAGAAACAGTACTGTAATCTTTCTAGAAGAGTGAAACTTTTGAGCCCTCTTTTTGAGGAATTAAAGGATGGTGAAGGGGTTCTCGAAGATGAAGAGATTCGGGCTTTGGTTTCATTGAAGGTTGCTCTAGAGTTGGCTAAAGAGCTTCTTTTATCGGTGAATCGAGGGAGCAAACTTTATCAGGTACTCTTTCTTCTTCTTGTTTTCTAAGAAAGTTCCAATTTTTATTTTAGTTTTTAAGATTCTATGTGAAATTGGATTGAATTATAATCTCTTGGTGGTGAAATTGTCATTTATATATGAATTAAATGGAAATACAAGATGGGTGGTTCTTGTTGTTTATTAAACTACCATATTAGAATTTGCAGCTCAATTTCTTACTTAGATGATCCAATTAGTTGATGTTCATCATCATCAAAGCCTTGTCCCAAAAATTTGTGGTCGGCTGAACGAATTTTGTTCCTCCATTCGATTCTATCTAATATCTTTGTCTTTTGTTAATTCAAGTGTGTTCATCGGAACTGATTACAAGAAGGAATTTTATAGAAATTTTTTGATCTTGGAGCAGCTTGGATACTTATATTGTAACTTTTAGGGTGTAGCACGGCACCTTGGTGAGGTGGTAAAGTCCGTGTGTGGTAATACCGCGGACCTTGGATCACAATCTCTCATTCACTTACCTATCATCTTTACTACTATAATGAGAGAAGGCGGAAAACAAGTGGTTACCAAAATTGGATCTCACAAATGCCCCCACCTTTACATTCAAAATTAAGATAATCAGGTCAATTTGGTCGAAATTCAAGAAAATTGCAATCTCACGACCCAATAACCACGTTGGTTAGTTTCACAATAAGCTAAAGTGACTTCCTACGACATTGGGTTCAACATAGTGCTGATGTGGAGGCATGCATGAACCATAAATGTGGTGTAAAGAATCTATGGTTCTGTGTATACCACACGACATCAGCTCAATGTCGAATGCAGTGTCACGCGCAGTCACTCTAGCAATGTTCGTTTTGCAAATACAAAAATATCTTTTTTCACTATGTAATCTTAAAAAAATACTTTAATTAATATTTTAAATTACAAATAAGTCCCTTTAATGCTCTTTTGATTGATAAAAACGGTTCAAGAATAATAAGCTCATTCTTTTGGATTGGGAAAGTTGACCTGGATATGAGCACTGCGTAAAACGATATTGAAGAATTATAGATGAGTATAGGAATGGGCTGAAGCAGCATAGTCACATTAAATGAATGCCTACAAATCAACTTCACCATGAATGGGAAGGAATGGATGGATTCCCTATTGTTCTAAAATGTTTATGAAAGTTTTAGGAATTTTTTTCTTTGATGGACTTTCCAATGTGTTCCATTTCAGATGCTTCAAATAAGTGACAATGAAGGTCCATTCCCGATCTTGCATCCCTGTTTCTCCTCATGTTTGTCTTACGCATCGCTTTCAATACAGCCAGCAATTTAGGTTTTGGAAAATTTTCTGGTGAGAGGTGAATATCGGTGATTCAAAGTTGAAGGTTTTGACCTTATAGTTTTGCATATAGGATTTGGATCTGCATTTTCAAAGAAGAGAGTACAGGCATCAAATGGCATTAGATTTAATTGAATGGAGGAACAAGATTCATTCAGCCACCCCACCCCAAAATTTTGATGTAGGGCTTTTGATGATGATGATAAGAAAAATAGGTTTTTTTTGGTCAGTATATGAGACAGAATACTGCTGCAGTGACCTCAAGATTGTACCTCATATCGCACATCCTGCCGTGAAAGTGTGTAGTAACCATAGATTCTTTCATCAAGATACGAGTCAAAAAGCATCTATGGTTCCTACACACTTTCACGTCAGGATGTGCGATATGAGGTACAATCTTGAGGTTACTCCAGCACAACTCAATGAGAAATATTTTCTTTCTTAGTTATCCTAATTAAGGGTGCAGATTTTGCATGAGCTTCAAATCTCAATTAAAACCCGTATTAAAAACTTGAAAAAGTACCAACTTTTAATGTTTTAAATTTTAAACTGTTTCATTGCATCTTTTCCCTTCACTGAGAAATGCCTGCATTGATTTTGAACCTGATTTAATAAATACTCTTTTCATGAAATATTCCTAGAATTTTAGTTTCATTTATTTTATCTAAACACAATTTCTCTTCAAATCCAAGTCAACATTTACATTTCCTCTTCAGTGTTGGTGTATGCATCTGCGAGGTTAACTTGAGTCCTGAAAAAAAAATCCTGTACAAGACTTTTAATTGGTGGTTTATTTTGCAGGCTTTACAGAAGGAGAGTGTCACACAAAAATTCCATGAGGTGACAGAACAAATTGAGAATGCATTGAGCAAGATTTCCTACGATAAGCTCGATATATCAGAAGAAGTTCAAGAACAGGTAGCCTTAACAACCAATTGATTACTTAAAAAATTATTTTAAGCAAAAAAGTGCAACAATCACTTTTGATGAAATATCTAGGACTCCTGCACATAGCTTTGTTAAAATCTGCTTTTTGTCCAACTGATTTTTCTTTTTTATCAACAATACATGAACTATGGAGTAATCGAAGGTTGAAACTTCAAAGTGCTGACCACCAGTTGACATTGTTTTGCCGATTCCCAGATTGAACTTGTGCATGCTCAGTTCAGGAGGGCAAAAGAAAGAATGGACTCACCCGATTTACAACTTTATGTAGATTTGTCCACGGCACAAAAAGAAAAAGATCCCGACGCTGCTACTCTAAGAAGACTTTCAGAAAATCTACAACTCACGACCATCAATGATCTTGTGAAAGAGTCGGTTGCACTGCACGAAATGGTAATATCCAGCAGTGGAGATCCTGGAGACTACTTCGAAGAAATGGCAGCCTTGCTTAAGAAGCTAAAAGATTCTGTACTCACTGAAAACCCAAACACAGAAACCTCTGAAAGTGAAAAGAGCTTCGTGAAACACAGATCACCTCTCATTCCAGATGATTTCCGGTGCCCAATATCTCTCGAACTGATGAAAGATCCCGTCATTGTCTCTACTGGGCAGGTTATTCTTTTTTTATTTTTTCTGATTGGTAAACACAATTGTATTAATAGTGTTTGAGATGACCAGCAAAGCACAATATGACTTTAAACAGATAAAACCCAACTTGACTCACGAGAATCTACAAACCCAATCCCATCTCCTCAAAAAATCATCAAAGAAACATCTTTGAACTCGTCAAAGGCTTTACCCCAATAAAATTATCTAGATAAAGGCTTTGTCGTGGGTCAAAGGCACTGTCACAAGTGATGGATAAGGTGTTCAACACATGTGATAGCTCCAATTTCCATTTAAATCACGATAATGGTCGTTTGATTGCCATCTAAAGAGAAAAGGAAACAAAATTAAACTCTTTGTCCGAGAGTGATATTTATAGAGACCCTGCCTGTCCTGTGAACATGGGGTGGGTATTCATAGAGCCCTTGAGTTCTTCACAACACAAGCAACCCATAAAATCATCAAAGAAAACACCTTTGAACTCATCAAAGGAGTTACACCGATAAAATAGAAAACCTTTTATAGACACTACAATTTCCCCTGCCACCAACTCTTTTCCTTGAGATATGTTTTAACGATGGGTTTCATTCTCCAATTACTACTTTTCTTCCTTTTGCAGACTTACGAACGGTCCTGCATTCAGAAATGGCTTGATGCTGGGCACAAAACCTGTCCCAAGACACAGCAGACTCTAGTCCACACAGCCCTCACACCGAACTATGTATTAAAGAGTCTAATTGCCCAATGGTGTGAAAGCAACGGTGTTGAGCTGCCAAGAAAGCAAGGGAGTTGTAGAAACAAGAAGTCGGGAACCTCTGTTTCAGATTGTGATCGCACAGTTATTATTTCCTTGTTACATAAATTAATTCACGGAAATTCAGAAGAGCAAAGAGCGGCTGCTGGTGAGCTCCGATTGCTAGCAAAGAGGAATGCTGATAACAGAGTATGCATTGCAGAGGCCGGAGCCATTCCTCTACTTGCAGATCTATTATCCTCCCCTGATCCTAGGACCCAAGAACACGCAGTTACGGCACTTCTCAACCTTTCAATACACGAAAGTAACAAAGGAAGTATAGTTAATGCAGGAGCAATACCCGATATAGTCGACGTACTTAAAAATGGAAGCATGGAAGCTAGGGAAAATGCAGCCGCCACCCTTTTCAGTCTCTCAGTTGTAGATGAAAACAAGGTGGCAATAGGGGCGGCAGGTGCGATTCCAGCTCTTATCAACCTTCTCTGCCATGGGAGTCCGAGAGGAAAAAAGGATGCGGCGACCGCAATTTTTAACCTTTCAATCTATCAGGGAAACAAAGTAAGGGCCGTGAGGGCCGGGATTGTGGCCCCATTGATGAGGCTACTGATGGATGCCGGGGGTGGTATGGTGGACGAAGCACTTGCGATACTCGCCATCCTTGCAAGCCATCCGGAAGGGAGGATGGCGATTGGTCAGGCTGAGCCCATACCTGTTTTGGTTGAGGTGATTAGAACGGGTTCGCCACGCAACCGAGAGAATGCTGCAGCCGTGATGTGGTCATTGTGCACGGGTGATGTGCAGCAATTGAAAACAGCAAAGGAGCTCGGAGCAGAAGAGGCATTGAAGGATTTGTCGGAGCATGGCACTGATCGGGCCAAGAGGAAAGCTGGAAATATTCTAGAGCTCTTGCGTCTTGCAGACGATGGGGTTGATGACCCATGAAATTATGAACTATGCCTTAGGTTTAGGACTCTGAAACATAGGAATGCCATCTGTGTTCAAAGAGAAAAAATTGAAGTAATGGGTTAAGCTGAAGTGTTGCCTTTAGGCAGGTAATCACTCCATGGAGAGAGGAGAGTCTTGGGGTTTCATATACTTATAATTGAGTGTATGTTTGGGTAGAGAGAGGAGGGTAATTATAAATCAGCATTCTCTCTGCAACCTGTCACACCCATTACAAGCAATCAGGTATGTGTGTTTGTTCAAGTTGATGCATATCTAATTCATGGTGTACAAGTTATAGCTTTGTATTTGGCAGCAGCCCACATTTGATTTCAACCTTAAAAGAACTTAAAAAGTCAGGAAACTATATGAAATTGGTGATTGGCGTGCTTGAGAAACAACTTAAAAAAAAAAAAAAAAAACCTTATTTGAGAAGAAAGAAGCAACAGTACAAAGTGCAACAATGGGGATGGGTGGTTGGCCCTACAATTTCTTCTTAGTTGAACCATCTCAGAGAGTATGAGTGCTGAATTCTAATATATGTCAGGAGAGAGAGTGCTAAATTCTATTAAATGTTAGGTGTAGAGTACCTTCCAAGCGTTATACACTGAACTGACATGTATTAGGGGTGCACATGATTTGGTTTGGTTCGGGTTGGGGGGCAATATTAGAATAGAATCGAACCGAACCGAACTTGAGTGGTTCTACAAATTCTGAACCAAAACCGAGTCACATGCACCTCAGAACCGAGTTAACTCAAATTAACCCTAGTTCGGTTCTCAGGGCACAAAAACATAGCCCTAGATGCTTTTAGATTTGTGGCAGCCCAACTCCTTTTGTAAACTTAATTGCTGCAAGTTTGCAGCGGTTGGTGATAGGAATTTTGTCGAATGGGTGGTAGTAATAAATAATAAAAAAATTTCTACCACAAATATATTAAGTTTGAGTTGGAAAATCTGAGACCATCGAGAAAGCATTCATATAAAATCTGCAACCATTGTCATATGTGGTAGTAATAATAATAATAAAATTCTAACACAAAAACATGAAATTTGAGTTGGAAAATCTGAAGTCATTGAGAAAGCATTTATATAATAAATTCTGAAATCATTGTCAAATAGGTGATAGTAATAAATAAATAAATAACAATTTTCTAACACATAGGTGAAATACCATTGAGAAAGCATTCATATAAAGATCCATTCTACTATTTTTTATAATTTTAAGAATTTGAAGATTCAAATTGATAAAAGAGGAAATTTCTCAACCTTATTCTTGAAGAGAGAGAGAGAGAGAACCTTTTTTCAACGACAACGATGGATGGGTTCTTTGGTGAGGGATGACGACATCGTTTCTTAAAAACTAAAGGGTTCTTGCGGTGGGAAAGAAGGGAACGAACCGAGAACCAAATCGAATCACTCAATTTTTCAAAATTTCAATTCGGGACTGGACCGATTCCCCTTAAAATCGAACCAAATCAACCTTAACTGCACAGGTTCATTTCAGATCTCGTTTAGCCCGATCTAATGTGCACACCTTTATCATGAGATTTCCGTACCTAGTAAAAATCGACTGGCTGTCTTTTCTATCTACATTTGCTTTAGTTAACTTTTATCACCACTTTCTTGTATTAAAACAATAAAACTCTTACATAATTTGAAATTTGGCAATATATCTAAGAAATTAAACTAATTTAACTAAATTAAGGGTATGTTTGAAAACCGAGTGTTCATGCTAGAGTTTGCAAGAATTGACGTCACATAAATATTGTAATTATGCTGAATCTCTTATTATAATGTTTATGTTGTTATATTGTAATTATTTAGATAATAAAAAACGAAGCTTTAGAACCATGGAGAAACATGAATCTTATATTGCCATCCAAATCTATTATATTCTACAAGAAAGTTTGGATCTTTGTAAAATGATATTGGAAGAGAGAGAGAGAGAGAGAGTTCAGGAAGTGGGCTTGCGATCGAAACCTTGACCAGGGTCATCGTTGGAAGGGAAAACCTGGAAAGAAGTAACAAGGGCATCAGGAGGACCTCGTCTACACCTCTGTTCCATCTCACTGACTGAGTCAGGATCTCCAGAGAAGAGAGCTTCCACCGAACCATCCCTCTTGTTACGTACCCAACCCTTTAGACCCAATCCTCTTGCGTTTTCAACCGTCCAATTTCTGTAGAACACTCCTTGAACTCTCCCCTTTATCAAAACCCTAACCTGCACCACCCACCCATCAACCAATCAATCAAACAATCAATAAATTCACAAAATCTCAAAAAGGGAATTGAATCTCTCACGGTTTTGGTGGGTTTGGGTGTTGATGGATTTGTTCCAGCAGCAGCAGCAGCAGCAGCGCTGCTGAATCCAGATTCTCCATTTGTTCTAGTTTTATTATTGCTCATGAGGAAGGAAGAAGAAGAAGAAGAAGAAGGGGAACGATGGAGATTTGGAAGAGTGAGAATGCGAGAGAAACTCTTATGTTGTCTCTCGAGAATTATTCCACCGATCAAATGCCTGAGTGGTGGGATGTTCGTTGCCATTCGTTTCCTTCTTCTTTTTTGTTCTAGAAAGTCCATCGTCAATTAAAAAGGAAGGCTACTATTGCCACACCAACTTTTACCAACTCCACTCCAACTGTGTGCAATTCTAACAAATTTTGATGTGCCAATAGCAACTCTCATTAAAAACTCCACTTCTCAATATATCCATATCTAAATCCAAATTTTTTATTCAGACCCTATTAGCTAAAATCATGTCTGAACCATTTGCTTTCCCTACATTCAGATCCAACCTAATCGAATTACTTGTTTAACATTTTTTTTTACTATATTTCTTTTTCAATTGCTATATCATTCTATTTTACTATTATAATTCATTCGTTCTATAAGAATTCATGTTATATTACAGTAATAGAAAAAAAACTTTTAAGAAAAAAATATAATTTTCAAAGTAATATAATTAGGATGTTAGTAGATATAGAGATGAATTTGTATCTTAATCGAATCCAACCCAGGTCAAGAGACTTAATTCAAGACTTCCCTCTTTTTAAGAAGGGCTTTGACTATTATGCTCAACACTTATAATTGATGAAGAGTAATTTAAAAAATATAACTTATAAAATATATTATTCATATAATCAGCTCATATCCAACTCATTTTAAGCCCTAGATCTGTGTCTTACCACTACAAGATCGCAACCAGCAGTTGATACCTCTGACGGGCCTTGGTCTCAACTATTGTTTGCTTGATGAGGTGTACTCGAGTCAGCATACAATCAAATGTTTGTAGCGTGTCATATCCTAAACACAAAACTTTCAGATCTGTGTATTACAGCTTCTTTCCTGAACTCACTCACTAAAGCAAATTACTGAATTTCACATTGTTGGCATAAATTCATATTTCAAACCAAAAGAACTTTCAGATTCCAACATCAGATAAAGACTAGAATGGATAATCTGGAATCAACTTCTGATTTCAAGTCAAATGGTCTCCACTCAGCTAGCTGTTAAGAAAGACAATACTATAATGCATTTTCTTCTCAACTTCAAAATCAAATAGAACGTATGTTGGTTGTACCAGGAATCAGAATTACACTTGTTCCTAACAATAATAATAAAAGTTGCATCAAATATATCTTCCTAGAGCCACATATATGATTATATCAAAATAGAAAGGGATTATATCAGTAACCGAACCCAACTCACCGCTCATCCACACTCACATTCACCAGAAAACAGCGAGTGAAGATCAGATCCAGATCCTATGTTTCTTCAAATAATATAACCGTAAACTTGAATATAATGTATGAAATTAAATTAAATACCCAAATGGTTCCCATATTCTCCTACCTACCTGTTGTCTCATCAATCTGATAAACCGGCCTTGTTTTTGAGATGCTTCTTGAAATCCATAATGTCGCCTTCCCATCGTGTTACAGCCTGATTCTCACACACCCATATCTCTTGGGCCACCTGGTTGATAAGCCTGAAGTCGTGGCTAACTAGAACCAAACCACCATCCCACTCCTTGAGTGCCTCCGCCAAGGAGTCGATTGTCTCAATGTCCAAATGGTTTGTAGGCTCATCAAGTAGCAACATCTGTGGCTGCCTCCAAGCCAACCATGCAAAAATCACCCGACTCTTTTGACCGTCCGATAGATTCTTCATCGGCATCACCTGCGCTTTACCTGTAAGCCCGAACTTCCCAATCGCTGCCCTCATCTTTTCTTCCTCGTGTCCAGGATACTCCCGCATCATGTACTGGAGAGCAGGCATGTCCAGGTCCAGCTTCTCGGTCAAGTGCTGATGAAATTGAGCGATCCTAAGATGGTTGTGCCGCCGAACCATGCCATCCTGAGGAACCAACTCCCCTGTCATCAGCTTAAGTAGTGTGCTCTTCCCGGCTCCATTAGGCCCCACAAGTGCTACCCTCGAGTCCAAGTCTACCCCAAAGTCAAGATTCTTGTAAATGAGATTGTCGGGCGTGTAGCCAAATTTGACCTCCACAAACTGGAGTACAGGTGGTGGAAGCTTCCCAACATCCGTGAAACGGAAGACAAGAACCTTGTCGCGCACCACTTTCTCCGTGAGCCCACCTCGCTCCATCTTCGCCAGTGTCTTCTCTTTGCTCTGGGCTTGACGGGCCAGCTTTGCAGAACCATGACCAAACCGAGCAATGTACTCCTTCATATTTGAGATCTGCTCTTGCTCCCACTTGTACTGTTTCATCTGATTTTCTTCAAGTTCAGAGCGGGTCTGCACGTATTGATCGTAATTACCTGTGTAGAACTTCAGCATTTTGTTCTGCATGTGTATGATGTTGGTACATACACCATTCAAGAAGTCCTGGGAGTGTGACACCACAACCAGGATGCGGTCAAATTTCTTCAGCATCTCCTCCAACCAGACACAAGCTTCCAAATCTGTTACAAGAGCAGATGGTCATACCACAAAATGATTCAGCAATTAATAAAGATATATAAATCAATACTCAATTAGACAGGACAAAAAAAGGTAGGCATGCGGCAACAATGACATCTAAATTAGGTCCAAAATTTCTATCTAATAAGATGGGGAACTATCTTAGACACTCCGACAATGATACATCTTGAATAGATGAGATACCGCAGTGACAGTTCAGAATATTTAAGTCATAACGACCTTAAACACCATGTTTTATCGCACAAAGGTAAGTCTTAGGTCCATGCAAAGCTCACTTTCCTTGTGTTACTTAATAACCATTAAAATGGTTAGTTTTGTTCAATTTTGAGTTTGCACATAATTAGGCGAATACCAGGATTTGCTTAAAAAGAATTGACGGAACAAAAGAACTCGATTCTAAAGACTGGTAAATTTCTTGAAACACAATGTTTCAAATCAGATAGTAAAATTGTGATGAATAGGACCCAATTTGAATCGTTGGTTTGTCAAATTCATGGAGAGATCTAGTTATGAGTTCAAAATATGAAATAAAAAAATAATAATAAGAAAAAATATATTCTATGCCTAATTACTCAAGAACTCATCATAATGGCAACCTCAATATATATATATATATATATTATATATATATATATATATATATATATAGTATGCTTACATTGTACTGAACTCATAGCTGTACAAAATTACAAACCAGAGATATTTTTTCAGAAAAAAAAATCATATATCATCACTTGAGCAAACTAGTAAGAGAAAGGAAAAAAATCAATTATGATGATCATCGTCCTCAGATGCATACTTCATCATCAGATAAAACATGCTTCCATATCTCATCAATAGTCTTAATTCTCATTTTCTTCGAGTGATGTATATATACATGCATTTCCATTTCTTGTCATAATAATATGTGATATCAAGTAATTAGTACAAACATACGACAATTTTTTTCTTCGAAGATTTATAGTTTAAAAAAAATGAGTCAGCTGTTTTCACCTAGAAAATGTGCCTCAGTTTTTAATCAAAACATATGATTCAAATAAAGATTCATACATGCATAGAAAGATAACAGAGAAATCATACGATTTTTATCATGGAATAATTGTCACCGCTACTATCCCTAATTAAAAAAATGTCATCAAGAGATGAAACTCCAAATGTCCCCACCATCTAAAGAAATTCAAACATAAAACTTTTTTGGTTAAATTTAACTTGAATCAAAATATTCAACTCGTAAATCTTGCAACAATAATAGATATCATTAAACTTCACCATTACTATCCCTAACTAAAAAAGTGTCATCAGAGAAGAAATTCCAAATGGCCCCACCACCTAAAGGAATTCTCACATACAAATGTTTTGGTTAAGATTTGATTTTAATCACAATATTCAACTTGTAAATCTTACAACACTAATTGTGATCATTAAACCTTACCGAGATGGTTTGTGGGCTCATCAAGCAAAAGGATAGTTGGGTTCATGAACAAGGCTCGTGCCAATGCAATCCTCATTCGCCAGCCACCAGAGAAATCCCGAGTTTTCTTTGCTTGCATATGCTTCTCAAAACCAAGACCAAACAAGATCTCAGCTGCACGCTTCTCAGCAGTTGCTGCATCCAAGGCATCCAAGCGCTCGTAAATCCGCTCCAAGGCCTCTCCACCACCACCATCCTGAAACAACATGAACAATATAAAGCCCATTGAGAATTCCTGAATTTACTAATTCTTGAGGTATTAAAAACGTGGGGTTACTTAAAACAGACCTCTGCTGCTAACGCTTCTGCTTCTTTCTCCAATTTAAGCCTTTCTTCATCACAGTTTATAACAGCTTCCAGTGCAGACATGTCAGAAGCTTCAATCTCTCTGGTGAGGTGATAGATGTCCATGTGGTCTGGGATGGGGAGCTCTCGACAACCTATTGAAGTAAGGAGCGTAGATTTCCCACAACCATTCAAACCAAGTAAACCATAACGCCTGGGGGAGAAGAAAAAAATAAATAGAGAGCAAACAAACACATCGCACTATCTAAAGAACAACAAATTAATTTATTAAACACATTTAACAAGAACGAACCTGCCATAGTTAAGCTCCAGTTCAGAATCCACTATGAGATCATGCCCATGGAAGGTAACAGATAAAGACTCTATCTGCGATATCCACATTAAAAATTTGGCATCAATAACAGATGATGTTGAAAAAGCTTGAGGGAGCAAATCAACTCAGAACAAACATGTAAATTGATTCTTAAAACAGAATGAGAAGCTAGCTTTTGACAACATCGGAATGCCAAAACATGTAAACATGGAGATTGCTTCACAATTAACATGAGACGAGTAAAATAATTAAGATCATACCTAATCATTGTAGAAAACTTCAAAAAGTGAGTTTAGATTATATTCCAAGGAAAAGTTGAACAAAAAAAGGTAGGAAAAAAAAGCCATTAAGGATACACTCCAAAGAACAAACCATGAACGAGTGACCCGCATTTTAGAATTCCAAGTTAGCAAGAAAATCTAATGTTGTAACAAAGGCCTACAAGAAACTGATTACATGAAATAAATGACCGTTCAATTTATTTTCTATTTTCTTTTTCTTTTGTAGGATTGCCAAGTATCGATAGCGGGTGAAGGGAGATGAAGTGGTAGAAACACCTCCGCCTCCCCCCCCCCCTCCCTCGGGCACACACGCACGCACACACACAAAAAGAATGGCAGCTTAATGTCGTTCAATCCAATGTAAGGAGGTGGGCCGACATAAAATACCCAACTTTCCACAAAACTCGAGTGGTAGGATGGTTAATTCCCCTTAAACCACAAAAGAAGTCCAAATGAACATGTAAGAGAATAGAACTCAATGTTGAACACATGGCTTACAATCAAGATATGAAATGACCCATTTACAATACTCCCACACAGAAACTAGGATCTAAAGAATGCAGAGTTTATCTCTGATTTTCAGTGGCTATTATCAAAATCTTTCATATAAAATCCATTTAACCCCTAAGAGCATCAAACAAATATAAAACATGAACAAGTTCACAACTATTAACTTACATGTCTATTTAAACCCTAATTATCTTTCACTGCAAACTTTTTTCTGAGAATTAAACCATAATAAGTATCGATCCAAGACTTCTATAGATACCTCATGAGAGCAGAGGAGTTACATAATGCCGAACGCAAATCAAGTCAACGGCCAAGGATTCCGATGCAAAATTTGTAATTATTTAGATATTTACTTAATCGAATCTAGATTTATCGTTTTATCATTCAAGATTATTTCAAATTAATTATTTTTTAGTTTTGAGTTGTTTTAGGACTTATTTTTATGTTTTTGTCTTATTTTCATGTTTTATTAGCCCGTGGTCGAAGTATAATATTTAAGGGCAATTTCGTAACTTTAGTTTGTCTTTTATTTAAGTTTAATAGGGTTGAAAAATTAAGAGTGAAAAAGTTCCAAAAATTGGATTATTTTATTTGGAATTTTAGTTTTTATTAGGACTCTTGTTGATTTTCCTTCTTTATAGATTGTATTAGGGTTTATTGATAGAAAATGATGGAATAAACAAAATGTTTTCTTTTGAATGTTGGCTGTTGGCGCATTCAATGTGATTGATGCCATGGAAATCATTTGGGTGATTCCAAGGTAAATATAATCTTTTTTCTTTTTCTTTAATCGTCTTCTTATCCTCTATCTTCTTCTTCAATCTAACTTTTCTACATTTTTTTCTTTACTTTTTGAGAGATCAAGAGACCATCAAGAACCCTTAAATCCTTTCAAGAACTCAACCCATAAACTTTGTTTTATTGATTTTTTAAGAAATATTGATTCTTGGATTCTTGAAATCCCTTTCTTGATTATTTTACCCTTAATCCTTCTACACTTTCTTTAATCCCTTACTTCATTATTCTCTTTTCTAAATCTAATCCAAATACCCAAAATGTGAAAAATCCAAATACCCTGAACCTTCTCATAATTGTAATTTCAAAATGTTGTAATTGAAAAATTTTGTGCTTCACATCTCAACATATAGCCATTTTGTATTTTGGAAACCATTTTCCTATTGTCGCCCATGTCCTTACACAAATCCTAATCTAGATTTCCCTAAATTACATATTTTCTTTTCTCCCCTCATCGTGCTTCAGTACAAGTTCACCAATAATAACTTACAGATCTAATCAGCCCTAATGAGTATGGATCTGGAACTTACATGGATATCTCTTGAGAGAGGATGAGAGCAGAGAACACCAGTACATGTCCGATCCGATATATGAAGAGAATCGACTCCATTAGCCAACTTATCAACACCGCTTCCGTTCTGCAAATCGGTAGATGCAGACTTTGACGATGCTGCGGCAGATGACTTCCCTCCCCTCTTCGCGGCTGCTGCAGCCTTCTTCTGTGCCGCCTTCTTCTTGCTTGCGTCGGAAACCATGTTTCTGCTTTAAAAAAGTAAAAAAATAAAAAATAAATTACAAATCGATCCGTTCAAAACCCTAACAAAATAACAAATTAAAGATCTTACGTCCAACAAAGATGCAGTAATTCCAAAAAAAATCAAACTTAGGCATTAAATCTAAAAAATAAACTCAAATTTCGATCAGAACAGTAAAACATATTAAGATCTTAAGTCCAACATAGATGCTGTAATCCAACAAAAATGAAAACTTAGGCATCAAATCTTTAAAACATAAAAAATAAAATATTCGAGAAGAAATCAAATAGAGATTCAGATTTCAGAATCGGATCTTCAATGTTAACTTACCAAAAGATTTACTACTTTGAAAGATCTGGGGTTGGAGATGAACGAATTTTCTCTGATCGAAGAACTAGAGTCTGGTTCCGCAAATCTCCCTCTCTCTCTCTCTCTCTCTCTCTCTCTCTCTCTCTGCGCTTTCGTCTGTAAGCTTTCCCTTTTTATCAGAGGAGAAACAGGACCCGATATCAAGGGTTCGAGGGTTTGGGAAAGAGTTTGGGCTTCGATATTTGTAGGTGAGGGATGTTCAACTGTACACGTGTCGAAAAAAATTGTATATGGTCGGTCTACTTTTCGAGCTTTTCTATGTCTACATACTCGATACACGTGTAAGCACACAATAGGTCAGTCGTTTATTTTCTCAATTACTGAGATAAGATTCTCTCCATCCACGTGTAATTGTTGGGAAAATAACTTCACTCATTAGTCATCCCCTACCAAACAAACCAGCGAACTTTTCTAAATGGGCCCTTTGACAAGCATCCAACCCTCCTTTCGGCCTACCTATTTTGATTGTTGGGCCCATAATAAAAATAATTGTTAAATCCAAGGGCTAGAAATTACCAATCAAGCTATTTTTGTCATCTTTAGAGTGAATTTTGATGATCGATTTGTAAATATGTAGATTGATCCAAGCTTGAATAAAGGAGGAGGGGTACATCATGTCGTCGACGAGGTTAAAACGTGGCCTTTGCGAAGTTTTTCCCATATAGTTGGAGGCCAAATTTATACTTTTTTTATAAAAAAAATTTACTAAAAAAGAATTAAAGGGTTGGACAGTCCAACGCTTTATATTGTATTTTGCACTAAAACATCGTAAATGTCCTTCTACCATTAAGGTCTTTAATGGGCATTTTCATCATCAATAAGCCATCGTAGGGTGAGATTGGCCAAACGGCTGCTTTAGTGTTCATCTCACACGTTTTTAAATGTTAATTAAAAGAAAAATACTGAAATGACACGAACGGAGACGCAAAGGTAACAAAAATGATGTGGTGGCACGTACATAATCGTAGAAGCTTTTTACTCATATCTCACAGAAAAGCATCTACGATAATGTGTGCAACAACACATCATTTTTGTCACCTTTATGTCTCCATTTGTGTCACCCCAGCACTATTCTAATTAAAATTGTGTATCCCACATGAGGTTTGTGTAATAATAAATTTGAGTTAAGTGAAATTCCACGAAACACACGGATTCCACTTTCTAACATAGCATCTCTTTTTACCAAACTAGTTTCATTTAAGAAATAATTTCCTCACTAACTTACGAAGATTTCAAATCTTACTAAAGATAGTTGGGTTGACATGGATTACCTCATTGACAATCCAACACCATAGCCTTCTAGATTTAATAAAAAAAACTTATATTTAAAAAAAAATCAACAAGAAAAACTTGTTTTGAGCTTCATCAAGGTGTTGAAATTGTATGGTTAACGAGCTCCCAAATTTAAATTTAAATTCAACGATGAAAATAACTTTTTTTTTTCAAACTTCTTAAAATGTTGTCCTCTACATCCCTATGACATCGTATCGTATGTTTTGGATGCTACAATGTGAAACTAAAAAAAAATAAAAATCTTCTTTCACCTTAGATCAAGCCATTTTTTTTAATTGTTTTTTTAAATTTGAAAGATGCCATGAACTCTAAAGGGATGACATAATATTTTTCCAACATGGTAGACCATTTGGACCCCCACAAACCTTAGTAATATTTGAAATCTTATCAAGACCTACGTGCCCCCCCCCCCCCCCCTCTCGATATTTAATTTATGAAGTTTAAAATTATAATTCAATGGTGAGAAATAACTCTATATATTTTTTTTAATTCTTAAAATTTTGTCTTCTAAGTCCTTGTAGCAACGAATCATGTTTTTTGGACACCATAATATGAACTCACGACGCCTATTAAGATTTGAAATCTTTCTAAGTTAATCAGAGTAACCTGACTCATCTCAATTTTCTCACACTAATCTATCCAAATTAAATCATTATTTTTAACATTAATGCTGATCCAATGAGATCCATCACTATTAGACAAAGAATATGCAAACAAAACCCACATCAAGATTAGTGTTAGACAAATGGCATGGAAGTTAATATAGCTAATTAAGGGTTTCCATCGCAAGATGAAGGAAAATTTTATTCAGGATATGTACAATAATTTTTATTGCAACCAAACAGGCCCAGAACGTTAGCCTATCGAACAAATTACTAAAACGTAGCCAATCCAGCAATTTAAATTGTTTTTAATAATTTTAAAAATAAATATTATTTATTTGATAATTAATTAAGACTGCCCCTTTTATCTTTATTTATTTGGCTGGCCAGTCCAAACATGATAGGCAAGTGGGACCGAGCTCTAGCCTCAACATGATCCTTCAGTCCATGCAATCCCATTTTAATGCTTTAAAGACTTATTTGTTTGCATTCAACTGATAGATAAACTATCCTAAAACGAGTAAGCTTAGCTTATCCACCAAAACGTGACATCTCGTTTGAATTAGCTGTTACGCTAAGAGTTTTGCGCGCTTTCGTATTTCTCGCTCACAGTCGATTGTAACAGGTAAGTCTTTCTCTCTCTCTCTGAAATCCAGAGATTCCAATTCGAGTATTAGGGATGCCAAGATTCTTGTAACAGTTTACTTGATCATGGTCTGCCTCACTCTTGCCAATCCATGTTATTTTTCTTACTTCATGAGAAAACGCACACTAACTGCTTGACAAAATACCTCAACCAACATCACATATTATAATCCACTTTAATTTTTTTACTTTCTTTCGTACTTCATGAGAAAATGCACACCAACTGTTTGATAACATACGTCAACCAACATCACCTCTTCTAAGTTCTAACCTAAACTTTTAAAATCTAATATTTCTCCTCTTTGCATTTTATTTTTCTAATATGCAACAAATATAACCAAATACTAATGGGTACCACTACATGTATGCAAGGGAGCCAAAGAGAGGAAGAAAGGAAGGAAGGATGACAGTAACGAAGAGATACGTGTTACGTCTCTTTATATCATTGAAGTACATAACAGCGAACGTGGTTGACAGGAACAACGGGCGCATCGTAGCAACAGCATCAACAGTGGAGCACGCACTGAAGGACGCACTTGAGTGCGGGCGCTCCTGCAATGCCAAGGCAGCGGGTGCAGTGGGTGAGGTGTTGGCAATGAGGCTGAAAGTTGAAGGTTTGGATCAAGGTCAAGGTCGAGGAATCCATGCTAATGTGAATAAGGAAATAGAGAAGAAAGGGTTTAAGAACCGTACTAAGGTGTGGGCCATTGTTAATTCTCTCAAGAACCAAGGTGTTAAACTCATACTTGATGATGATGACCCTTATGACTCACTGTGATTTCTCGTATTGAGGGTTATGTCCTCAATTCCCTCACCAAATGTGATTTCGTTTGTGGTTCATGTAATGTAATTAGATTGGATTTTATTGTGAATCAAGGCAGGATTATATCTTAAAGTTCTCAAATTGGGTAATTTAAAGACATTAAACTATGGTTTTTGGTGAATGTTGGCCCCAATTATTAATTAGGGCACCCCAACAAATTGTTTTGACGATCAGGATACCCCTGCTGATCAAAGCATCCCATTTCTTTTTTGTTGGCATATTCATGTCGTCATTTACTATGCAATGTCGACATAGGCCAAAAAATCTTTTGGAGGCATGTCGACATGCCGAAGTGTGGACATGGTGGGGTGCTCTCTAATCATGGTAAAACTTAAGTAAGAAAGTTGAGTTTTTAATTGTTTGTGGTGCCCTTGTTAATACCACGGATGCCTGTAACCGCAATCATTTGATATATTTGTAACATTATCACAAAAAAATTGAAAAAATTCCGGGGAATTTAGAAATGGTATATTCATAAACAAATTTCTCTAGAGATTGAAGACCGACAAATTTTAAGGAAAAACAACAAGGGTTCTTCTAAAAGAGATGGAAAATGAGGGCATTTAAGTCATTTCATGTTAATCTATTATAGAAGACTGCTGGCAAGAGTATGTCATCAATTTTAAAACTAACAGCGTATGTCAAATATTCATCAAAAACTTAAGAGGTTTATATCTAAATCACCTTTTTGAATTTTATAATCCAAATAATGCTAATTTCATTTTGAAAACAATTTTATAATATTTGATCAAAATAGGATACACAAATTTTAGAAGATGTAATTGATATTGATATTTATTTATTATTGTGATATTATTATTATTATTTAAAATAAATAATAAATAATAAAAAAACTCAAGGCTTCTCTAAGATTTTTCATAATGTGCCCTCAACAATTTAAGGGATCAGTATACTCCCTTTGCTAAGAAAACCAATTCTTGGAACATTAAAAAAATGAAAAAAAAAAAAAAAAAAAAAAAGTAGTAGAGGAAATAAACAAGTATAGCTAAGCAAGATATATTCAAAATCAAGGACATTTGACTTGTATCTACAATCACAACAAACCACCACCTTGATTTGCCCTCAAACACCGATTGCTTTGAGCCTAAAAGCATTGCCAATCAAAATCACTGGCAAGTTTGGAGCACGTAATGGGAATAAGCTTGACATGTTTGTCTTCACACCCTTAACCAAGGCTGTTGTCCATGAACGTTTCAATCAATGTGTGACCGCTCACCATTTTCGTCGTCCCAACAATCAAGTCATATGCCATTCCTTCCTGCAAAAGAAAGTAAGAATGTATTACAGGTTTAGTAGTCTTGCAAGCAAAAGATTTCAGGCTAATTTAGCAATACTATGTAGCAATATAAGCATTCCTTATAAGGGTAGCATTTGAGGAGTCGAGCTAGAGACCCACAAAGGGAAATAGTGAGATTTGAAGATTTAAGAATAAAACCATATCATGCGGCACTGTTCTAGAGTTATTGTCAACAATAATGGGGAAAGAGAGAATTCCCCATTTGTGTATTTATAGATAGCTCTCTGGGCAACATGGTTTTAAAACTCATTTTGACATTTCGTCTCATCTTGACCATGAACAAGATCGAGTCGTCTCGGACGAGTTTTCCGATACTTTGAGTTGTCTCGTTCAACAATGAGAAAAATGAACTATGATTTTAAATCTCATCCGATACGTTTGACTTGTCTGTACATCTCGTTGGTGGACAATACTGAGACGTATCGGACGAGTCATCTTGGTTTCGGATAAGATTTAAAACCATGCTGGGATTTAAGAATATTGTAGTGAAAGTCTCTTGGCATTCTGTATTGATAATTCTTTCGGTCCACTTTCTCACACATGGAAGAAGGCATAAGGTCCTCGTAGATTGCGAACATTTTAGACCATATCTTCAACAGTTCAAAGAGTTTTTTTTTTTTTTAATTTCAACATCTTGGCCAGCTACCATACGACTTGAACTTCTCTGTAGGAAATTTTTTAATGGTGCATGTCGATGTAAACATTGGGTCCAAGAGCTTACTCTACTGTCACAAATAATAGTTTATCTCGGCTGACACTGCAGGTGTTTCTCCAAAAATGGAACGTAGAGAGTATACCTGGGCACTGAGAAAACGAAGGGCAGAAATCTCCGCAAATGTTACTCCTCCAATAAAGACAACAAGTACAAGAGAGCGGCGCCCATCTGCTGCTACCCTGTGAAATATTAATAAGAAATATCATTAAACTCCAAGACTGGACAAGGAAACAACAGCTAAAAGAACTGAAAACTCTAAATCACATGGAAGCTAATGATTTAAGTTGATTCCTACACTCAATCGAGTCTTCATTGAGGGCCAAGTTTCATAATTAAGTAAATTGATGGGGAAACAAAGAACTAGAATAAAAGATAAACAATGAAAGCAAGGGGTGATGTCACGCCCGAAATTTGACCCTAAGTCGACTCAGCAACATGACGGGGGGGTGCTCAACCCCACCCCAAATCTTGAGACTTGAGCATAAACCTTGAGACATGTGGAGCATCACTCAACCTATCGACCTAGACTCCAGATACCACACCCTGGTACTTCATGATTCCCAACTCACGTGGTAGGAATCGAGAGTCAATGCGACTCAAAGACATTTTTTCTATATTACTCTATGTTAAGTAAATAGAATTCTTTGGGTAGAAAGACTACTTCGAGTCACATGGCCTCTCGATTCATACCTAGAGAATCAAGGGAATCCCAAGGCGTGGTATCCAGACTGATAGGTTTTGGGCGTTGGTGGATCTCTCGCCTGCATATCTTGAGGTTTATGCTCAAGTCTAGAGATTTAGGGCGGGGTCAATCAACCCCCGTCATGTTGCCGAGTCGACGCAGTGTCGGATTTCGGGGCATGACAGGTGAGCAATGGAATCATCAAAAATTGCTGTAATATGAATTAAACACATCTGTAAACTGTTGTTCATCTGATCAAGAGATTTCCCAATCTGATGATTTGACAGTTTAATTGATCCAATGGGATTAGAAACAGAGCACTTGGCTCAATTATGCGTGCAATATTACTTACGCCATTGACCATCATTCATGAAAAATTCAAAATTATGAACAACATGAAAGTGAACAATTCGTTTAACAATATAAGGCCTGAAGTAGTAATAATTTAAGACTACATGCTTAGGAATAGTTATTCAGGCATACCTATCAAGATTGGCTGGAGTGCCGGGAAGAGCATCATATGATGGACTGCTTGAATATCCACCCTATGTAAGAATATAATATTTTTTTAAAAGGTTATAAGTAACAAAAAAAAAAATGACAGTCCATCAGAACTAGGATTCACAGAATGGCAAATGTGAAATGAAAAATAGGTACTCACTCTCTTTGATTCCAAATGCGGTCCAGGCAACAGCTTCAAGATCTCTTCAATAGGACGCCTAAAGGAGTCAATTTTATTACATTAAAAGGAAATCAAATCAAATATAAAGGTCTTTGTTCCCCATAAATAAACAAAATGATTTTCTAATTTATGAAAATCAACAATATGCCAATAAATTCTCTAAACTTGTTGAACTTGAGAAGTACAATATCTAATACTCTTCTAATTATCTAAAGGTTAAATAAAACCTTTCTATGTTTATCTATTTTCTCTCACTTTTATTCAAGTCAAGTTTGCATATACAAATACTAATATGCTTCTCACAAATTTAACAGATTTTTGCAAGAAAATGCTAGTAAATAAACAAGCTGGTGAGAGGCACGTGCATTTTCATAGCTGAACTACACCAGCCCCTATAATATCAGTAATGCATAACTTGTTCTAGAAACATAAAATCACATATTTGTCACAAAGAATATAATACTATAACAATTTTAACAAAATTCACTCTAGAAAATAAAAATCTAGGGCCTCAGCTCTAGTAGATGATTGTGTATTCTCAACATAAGAAGATAGCATATAATAAAGATCTCTATGAGAAGATTATAATGGGATAAATTTCTCTGTACCTATTAGACATACAAGATTGTGGTTGGAAAAGAAGAACAAGAGCTAAATAAAATAGGTATGCAGCTTTGCTAAATACAACAATGAATATGGAGGTTAACATGGTAAAAAATAGACTAACACTTTCCTGACTTAGTAAGGCTAGTCGGACTCTAAAAAAATATTCTTACCATCCAGATCTAATTGCATGTTGAACAAGGCGAATGCTGAGAGGTGCATATCCCGAGAAGACATATGCAATATCGTTAGGGCTGTATTAGGTACAATCAATTCAAAAGTTAGTAATAAATTGATAGGTCCACCAACAAATGAACAAAAATAAATATACAGCATAATTTCAGGAAGTTAAGAATTGAATTTTATGGCCCAGATATAAAATTTAAACCTGGAAACATTATAAGGACAGTGGCTCTGAATTACATTGGTCCAAATGTGGCTTCAAATATTTCAAAACAAGTAACAATGTCATCAAAGAGATTTGTATGATTCATTTTGTTTGAGTACTGTCTTGAGTCCTGACAAACATTTTAAAAACAGGTTACGAGCGGCATTATTGTACATGTGTATATGTAGGGAGTTACATCTAACATTCATTGGTTATATTAGGAGAAAAGGAATGACCAAATTTGATGATCTTAACCGTATCTGCTATAGATGTTCAAATCATTTGTCATCTTTTTGGCATCAAGAGAATTCTATAGATAAGATGGTCTGGTCATCCGCTCTAGTCAGTGTCTTGCATAGATCTCTGCTCTAGTCATTGTGTTGCATAGATCTCCTATGTTGAATTTAACAAAGTTGATGAAATATGGTACAGTTTGCCTAGATCAGTTTTATGCAAGGTATAATATCTCATTTTGATGCAATGTTCCGGTCAAAAGAGAAAAACCGAAACAGTCTGGACCAAAACATTCCAAGACAAACCAAACATTCCCAAAACATTGGTCAAGGTATAGTTTTGGTCTCGGTAGAAACTAGAATATTCTACTAAAAAAAATCCCAAATGGAATGAAACTTCGAATCATGGTTTTATGTATATGTACTACCGTTTCCATAACGATGATCTAGTATTAACAGAAAAACTTTGAACCATTAGTTAATGAGATTAGAGAGGGAATCAACATAAAGTTAGAATTATGGAGAGAGGTGTGAGTAAATTTAGCATTAACATCCTGGAAGAGGAATGCCTTAGTTAAAATCAATGGTCTAGAAATACCTCAAAATGACCAATTTCATTATTTGGGTATATTATACATAAGGATAGAGATGTTGAGGAAGTTGTTGTCATGGAATCAGAGTTAGATGGATAAAGTGGAGGTGCGGCTTGTAGAGTATGATGAGATAGATGCAATCAAACAAAAAGGAAATTTTTTTTATAAAAAGGTAATTAGACCAGCTATTCTTTATGGAGCTGAATGTCCGCTAGTCAAGAAGTATCATGTTAATAAATTGAGCATTGCAGAGATGAGGACGTTGAGATGGATGAGTAGAAAGACTGGAAAAAATAAAATTAGAAACAGACGCATTGGAAAAATGTAGGAGTAGCTCCGATAGAACTAAGAGGAAGTTGGTCGAGATGGTTTGAGCATATATTCAAGCAAGGCCTATTAAAGCCCCAATTAGAAGAAGTGTCCAACTTGAAGATCCAAAGAGAGAGACAGAGAGACTAGAAAAAATAAAATCAGAAACAGATGCATCGGAAAAATGTAGGTGTAGCTCCAATGAAACTAAGAGGACGTAGGCCGAGATGGTTTGAGCATATACTCAGGCAAGGCCTATTAAAGCCCCAATTAGAAGAAATGTCCAAGTTGAAGGTCCAGAGAGAGAGAGAGAGACCCAACAAAAATAGGTGGACGGAGATGGTGAAAGCAAATACAAACTCACTCTCAACAACAAAAGACTTGGCTTTGGACAAAGTGGAAAGGAGAACAAGATTCATTTAGCCGAACCCAAATCTTTGGGATAAGACTTTGTTGATGTTATTTATGTCACAATGGGGTTTATATTGAAGAAATTTAAAGATAAGTAGAAAATGGTTAAAGGGCCCTTCAAAGAGCTAAGCAATTTTAAAACACAATCTCATGCAGTAACACATGCATGCACCACAGTATAACTATGCCATTGGTAATTTGTCCTTATGGTCTATCCAACCAATACCTTATATTTCCTCCCCATAATGAAAGTAGCACGCTACAATGATTAAAACAAAGAAGAAGATTAATGAATGAATGCATACTTGGCAGTGTCAGTATCTTCAACTACAAGTTGCAGTGCACGTTTGACTGTCTGCCAGTTGCCTTTCGACTCCTGCAAGAGTTACAGTTGATTGTATGTATCATAAAGAAATAACCATAAGACTGTTACACACTTACACTACACAAGTAAAACAAGAGAAACATGTACAGATGAAAGCCAAATGGACAACCATACTAAACTACATTGAAAGTAATGTTGGTGCACCTGTTTCTTAAACAATCCAGCCTTTTCTAAATTATTCAGAGTAGCCATGTGCTCAAACCCATAGCTGTGAAGTAGCTCTCTCCTGAAATGGAGATTCTATGAAAATCATTAGCCAACAATACCAAATGAAGAAAATAGGATCTATAAATTTTGAGAAAATCTTACCTAAAATAGTCAAAGTGTTTCTTAGACAACCCTGAATTTGTAATAGAAAATAACACAAGAAGACGTAGGACATTGACAATAGGGTCCTGCTTATGGATCATTTCTTCAATGTACTCAAAGCATCTGCATCCATGAACCATCTTATTTCACAAAGTTAAAAAATATATTTCACTAGAAATATGAATTAGAAGAAGTTAATTAGTGATTGAGAATTAGCTTCAGACATTTACAAAATAAGGGATATGCAACAATGGGTGACTCAAACCAAAAATGTTGAAATTTTCTTTTTTTAAATAGATTAAATGCCATAGATGCCAATATGAGGACCCCATCATTTAGCTCCCCCCATCCCCACCACGGTGGAGGTCTCATTTTTCTAAAGTTGACCTAATTAGAGATCATGGTCATGATATATGTATCATTCCTTCAGACAGTCGAATGGATTTGCAGGATCAAACTTCCTATCTGCTGCAATATGTTTAATTGCAGATTTTAAAATTTACCAATAAAGTTATATAAAAATCCCCATCCTCTCAATACATTTAAAAGAAGGTTAAGATATTCTGATGTGAGAAACATGAAATCCATATTACAAGCTAAAAAGTTCTCAAAACTGAAAGTTAAAAGTATAGATTCAGCTCACATGTCGTAACTCTGACCATCCACAATTGTCTGCTCTATGTCAAGTCGTCCAAGGAATGATGGCTTTGATGTAAATGTAGACAAATGCTGAGCAAGATTTATGTGCCTCTGAAACAACAATTAGCAGAACCATAGAACCTAAGACTCATGAGGGCACTACTTGAAAGAAAAGCACTGACCAAAAAACTGAAGAAGAGGAAGAGAAAGCACAGAAAATATCAAAGCACACACTTACAGTTATTTCTGGTAGTGAATTAAGTCTTTTGACAAAGTCTTTTAATTCAGAGACTGTTTGCGTCTGTATTCATGAAATAGAACTCTATTAAAGTTCTTCCCATAACTATTCTATCCCAAATTCAAAGCACCCAAAATACTGCAGGTCAGAAGAATACAAAGCAAAATGCTTACATTTACAATTTAATATGAGAACATTTGAAATTTTACAAATGGCTCTCCTTTGACATTACAAGCAGCACGTAATAAATTTGAATGCAACAAAGCTCCAATTTATGGTTAGAAACGATACATGTTAAATCAATTGGGTACAGCAAAACTGAAGGAACTTGAGTTTCATCAGAGGAAAAGCTCATGGTGATAGCAGCTCCATTAACTGGTAATTGTAGCTCCACATGTATAGCATCTCACAGAAGTTTGAAAGGGGTTTTGTTTACATGTGCCCTGAGGGCACACGTTAAAGGTGCATTAAATACACCTTGGGTATTGATTTGTGTACCAAAACTGCCCTCAATTTTTTTTACCAAAAATACCCCCAAATGCTTATTTTCAAGGTGTATTTAATGCACCTTAACATTAACAAAACCTGTTTGAAAGATAATGCTAGCAAAAATGGGGTTTCAAGTGCTGTCCTACTGACTTACAGCATTTGAAATTTCAGTATAATCCTGCTTCATGGATGTTGCTTTTTGACGCAGAACCTGCAATCATACGGAAGATAACAGTTAAAAATATTATATTCCATGGGAGAGAATGAAATCTATTCCAATCAAATATGAATAAACAGAATCATTCATTTAGTTTAGAAGGAATAATGAACATTAGAGAATAAGTGAACTGGTAAAAATAGATCAACCTGAACAACAACTTCGAAGTTGAGATCCCTAATCTCCTTGAATAGCTTATCGCTGAAATAAGGTTAGCAAGAAAGGCATTGCAAAGTAAATACATACTTCAACTAAATAAGAAAATGATTCCCATATATGTATGGGGAATGCTAGCATCCAAGACTTCATGGGGATGTTAGCATTCTCCAACACTTTTTTTTTCAATAATACCCCTTCCCATTTTGTCATTTAGTGAAAAAGACAATGATATATTAGTCTTTTTACATAATAAATGCTTCTTTATTTAATTAATACTTGTCTCTCTCATAATAAATGCAAAGGGCATTTAATCTTTAGAATTAAATGTCTTGTTGCATTAAATGATTTGGTTATCAATACAAATAAGCATTTATTGTGTAAAAGACCACCATACCCCTATTTGTGTTCACTAAAAGACAAAATGAATAGGGGTACTATTGGAAAAATAAAGTGTTGGAGAATGCTAACGTCCCCATAAGGTCTTGGACGTTAGCATTCCCCATATATATATATAGATAAAGTTTTCCAACTAAGTGCCATGCTAAAATGCCACGGTTCTTCCATCACATTCATTCTCAAAAGTGATAGAGAAAAAACAAAGATCTGACATCGCAGTTACAGAATAAACTTGATAACAGTTATCCATACTAATATATAAAGCCAAGCAACCTTTCAAATGGTTTTGAAACTAGAAGTTTTTCTCCAAATAATTCATTCCTCTAAATCTAACTTGCCTTCAGATCTCAGGGGCATAAAAGTACACATAGCAAAAATCTAGAGAAAAACTTGGAGAATTTGAAAACCATTCAAACCCTTTAAATTATATGTGAAACTATAAAGCCTTAAACAAAGATATTAGTTTACCTAGAATTAAGTGGAAGCCTGTGTTTTTTTCCCTCTTTTGGGAGACCCATGATAGATGGATCGAGCTCCACAGAACCATTACTAATACGCAAAAACTGCACCAGAACCATCAGAGAAACCCATGAGTCCATGTCAAAAGCACGACCTATATAATTAAGTTTCCCTTGTCCACTGAATAAGAGATAATCAGTGAGTTAATCTTGTTGAGAACATAGGGAAATTAAATTACACTTTGTCAAGGAAACTTCCATTAACAGACAATGTAAACTATAAGAGGTACATTTCCCCTTTCCCCAACTTTATCGTGCTAATCAAACTAGTACAAGAACATGGATGAAACAGCTAGGACTCAAACATTTTTTACACTTACAAAATGCGCAACAGAGTTGAATCTCATTTTTAGTCTTACTGTTAGAACCTATTGTGATGCAAACAAAATGACAGTCCTCTATTTGACAATCATACCTCATCCAGTAGTCCTTCATATGTTAATTGAGAACACATAGGTGTAACCATGTCCACCTGCACTCAATGATTAGAAAGTCACAAAAATCTTCTATGAGAACAATACCTATGATGATCAACAGTAAGTAAAGACATGTTTACATTATAAAATATAAATGCATAGATCATTAGACATGGTTTTCAGGAAACAGGAGCTCTCTCTTCAAAATAAGAAGAATTGTATACATTCTGGTACGTAGATTCATTCACAAGAGTTTCTCCTCGATGTAAGATGCCCTTAGATGTACTCCAAACTATTTACAATTTCTGTTTTTTAAGCTGGGCCTACTCTGAACCATTAACTCCGAGTTTTAGTTGTTTGACAATAATGAAGCACATGGCTTTCAGACAATTTTCTACCCACAATTGCCTTGATTTTCCCAATAGAAATTAAAGTGTAAATACCTTTGTTTAAGTCCACTTCTTTAGAGCATCAAAGGACAAGGACTCTCCTGAATCCAATTTAGCTTTTCAGAAATGGTAATTAGATACAAGTTAAGATTCTTGATGCATTCCACTAAGAAAAAGTATTTATGAAGTTACACTTCAAAACTCTTCTCTGTAGTTATAGGATTTTCTTTACACTTGGATGACAATCATGCCAATCAAAACTGCCCATCTGACAGCCAATCCTCCGGACTGGACAATTGGATAGCGCTCTGGTCCACTTCATTGTCTAAAACCTACTTTTTATTTGTACTTTCCCCCTACTACTGGTATTCATTGAGTTTTAAAAATGTTTTCAAATATAGTAGGATTTTTTTTTTGTTTTGTTGAAAAGACGCTTCCTTTCTTTCTTTCCATTTTTTCTTCGCCACATGGCAGGTACCTATAAGGTGAAAATTTTCCACATGGGTGATGCTACAGTGATGAAGTAAATGGACCCCTTTGGGCCCACCATCTCAGATGCACATTCAAAGATAAACCAGCAATCCTTAGTAGAATTATGAAGTGTAAGTCCAGAATCTTTAATCCAAAATGATCAATTCAGTTCCATCGGCTATAGCTAGAAAATAGTTACCTCTCTATCTAGCAAGATGAGGGTATTTATCTCCGGGGTGCCCATCTGAAGCAACATAAAGCAGTAATTAATGAGTGTAAAATTCATGCCAATAAATTAAAGCATGTAATCTGCCAAGACACATTCTATGGAAGACAGTGTTAAAGATAATGCATTATTACATCTACCGAGTTAACTGGCTCTTCCCCTTGCATCCGGTTTAAAATCTCAGTAACCCGTGCCGCTGCTTTGCCTTTGGCCCTCACATTTGGTATAACTCCAAACGAAAACTAAAATAAATACATAAACAAATAAATATAAGAAAAAAACATTTATGAGTCAAATAACTTCAAGTAGGTGGACTAAACCACCAACCCACGTTTGGTAACTCAATATAATGACACGAATGACAGAGTAAAAACCTCAAGTTTATGAATGGCTTTTGCAACGTGCCAAAGAGAGCTTGTGTCACCATCAACCTGACATTCCTATCAAGTATAATGGAAACAAGGTTGGACAGTAGAAGTTCAAAGAAAAAATATTCATGGTGGGCCAAGAAGCACAATATTTTGCCTACTCTATAAGCTTGGTCACGTTCAAATGATATCACATCCTCGTCCAATGGAATTAAGAATAAAGGGTACTCCCCAATAGTAAGCAAGTGATGAACCTTTTCCTCCTCAAAGATCTGCAAAACAATGAAGCGCTTTGTGTTAAAAGCTAACCACTCTCTAGAGAGTTAATCCATTAACTCATTAACATGTAAATTTGTTTTTCATTGTCAATTAATTGATTTTTTTTTCCTAGTGGCACTCAACCCCAAACATATGTATCATGTGCAACGCTACTAAAGAGACAGTGGAGCACTTACTTATTCACGTACACTCATATTAGGCATTTATGGGCATGGTTTTTCACTTTGGGATTTGTTGGGAGACTCATTTCCCGGCCTACAAATTCTTTGGAAGGATGGCATAACATTGTATGAACTTGTATCCTCTTTTGAGTTTACTTGTCTACTTGGAAGGAAAGAAACATATGAATGTTTGATAATAAGAGAAATTATAAGCAATCATCTTAAAGACAAAAGCCCTTTTATTTGGACGTTCATAATGATGGAATTCAGTGGTTTCCAATTTGATGATTCCATTATCAAATGGGCTGTAGCTTGAACAGGACGCCTTAGCCCCTAGTATTTTTTTTTTTTGGTTTATAATAGGCAAGCGGATTAGTGATCGGTAATTAGTGTGCAAAGGCGGGTTCTAAACTCAAATCAGTAATTGTGGGGAAAAGATTGAAAGTGAAACTATAGAGTTAAAAGAACAATAGGATTGCGTTAGAATCGTATCTAAGAAAATTATCATAACCATTCAACATTGCAATAATATATTTTTTTCCCAGTTATTAAAAATTCATCAAATTCGTGGTTTAAAATATCGGAATTTATTGGCTTATATGTATCGGTATACAGATTGAAAACATTGACCCTGAAACATTGAATATTTCGGTAATTTAACGGAATGTTTCTATTTGTATCGAATGTATCAGCCGATACCATATTGGTCTTTTCATTAACAAAAACATTCAATAGATAAGACATTTTAAACCTTGTTCCAATTTAAGAATTTGGATTCAGTTAACATGTACAACCATTTAAAAGTAACTAATTGATCAAAAAAGCATTTCTTCAAGAAATTGGTTCCACTTCCAACATATCAAAACGTCAATGAAGCTCACCTTCTCGCAAACAACTGTGCGACGAGGAACAAAATAAACAGAGTACTCCCTCTGAATTCCTTTGGATAGATCTTGCTGAATATGTGAAGAAATAATTTTCATCAAATCAAGCTGTGAGCGAACAAGGTACACTACTTTGGTGCAGTCGGTTTGAATTGGTTCTGTAGATAAGTGTCGTAATTCCACACCATATTCCTATTCAACAAGCAAAAAAAAATCAATTTTTCAGAAAAAAAACAAACCTAATTTAAAAAAAAAAAACAGGAGGGATTCGAAACACATACCTTGAGTAATGATGTTTGGAGGATCAATCCGAGTGGGCCACTGAGTTTCTGATCGAGAACTAGACATTTTTTTCCACGAATCTGAAAAGGAGAACAAAAAATTGAAAATAGGGCGAAATCAGATCAAGAGATGAGAGCTATTTGGGAAAATTTGAGTTTAAGTTAGATTGAAACTTACGTTTTTAAGAATGTTTAGAAGATCTTTCTGAGATTGATCTCTGGTTTCAGAGGAAGAAATTTGTTGTTAAAGAATCAAATTCATGGATGTAAGTGGGAAGAAATGGATGGACTTTACGTACCTGAGAGATGTGAGATTGATTGGGGAATTATCCAAGTTGGGAATCTGCGCCATTAAAGACAGAAATCTAAGAATTTCTCCTCCCTCAGCTCTGTTTTCTTGTCTGTGCGAAGAACACTTCTCTATGAAAAGAGATCTTCTATTGGCACCTCAACTTTTATTTATTACAACCCAAATTCTTAAATTACTCATCACAGCCCCCATTAAAGATTAAAAGACACCATTCCCACAATACAAAAGTTTTGTCCAAGTTATTACCTCAACATTACAAATCATTATCACATTCGAACAATATCAATAGTTGTTTACAATTAGGATTATGCTCATATAAACCCTTAGTCCAAAAAAGGGATTTTTCCCAAAAACATGAGCTACTTATGTCCAAACACCGATTTTAATGCACTGTTCATTTTAATTTCCAAAACATGCATTTCAAGAGAATTTGTTATTTTTTTAATCAATAAATTCATCGGTATATCTACAAATTTGTAGATATTAAAAGTAACAAACTCACAAGCTTGTAAGTTATAAAAATGATGAATAAATGTTTTGGGAATTAAAATGAACAGTGTACCAAACTCGAAATTTCATCATATTTAACGTGCGAAATGGAGATTCACTCTCCAGAAAATATAATTCTATCAAAAGAAAAGGAGAAAAAGAGTTTTTATTGGCACCCAACTTTTACTTATTCTCAATCATTGATCTATTTTATTTGAGTGAATCCTCATTTTGCGTTGGTGCGTTGTTCATTTTAATTCTCAAAACATGTTTTTCCAGTGAATTCGTCATAATCAAACGAAATTGCTAATAAAATACCAGCAATCTCACTGATATAACATGTGAAAAAACATGTTTTGGGAATTAAAATGAACAATGTACTGAAATCGGAATTTTGACATTAGTTGTACATGTTTTGGGAAATATCTCTATTTGTTTTATATTTCAATTGGGGTGTAACAAGTAATAGTTGGGATGCCAATAGCACTTTTTATAAACATTTAAGAAAAATTACTAAAATAGGGTTGACTAAATAGTTTAACATTTACAAAAAAAAAAATGATTCCATTTTTACAAAAATAACCAAAAAATGAATTAAGTCGCTAGAACACCGGATTATCCAACATTTTAATGTGTTAAAGTACAATGTTCCAAAAATTTCCTCTAAATTGCCCATATTTTAACAGCTTGCTTTAACACCTTAACAATTTAGCCTCCATTTAAAATGATAGATAGTCCAACGAATTATTAAAAACGTTGGACTGTCCAATGATTTATTTCGTTTATGGTAATTTTTGAAAAAATAGATTTTTTTTTTTTATAAATATTAGAATAATTAATTCTCTTTTAGTAATTTTCCTAAAAAATTAAAAAACAAATATTTAAAAAAAAAAAAAAATTCTACATTCTACAAAAATGAAAAAGTAGAAGTGATACATGAAAAAAATCAAACAAATATGAGAAAGAAACCTAATTAGAATGGTACCATAAGTTTTAGCCTCATCTTATATACTAGCTATTTAAGTATTTATTATTTTTTATCTCTGATTGGTAACTATTTATTTTATTATTATAAAATGGTTACTTTCTTGATTACTCTCATTGTAACAAAAATAGGCGATTTTTTGAAAAAGTCACTCTTAAAACACGACTTGCATCCTTGATGATTAAAATGATTAAAAAAAAAAACACTACTTTTTCATTTATAACAAAAGTCGTCGTTTTTCCGACTTTTTCCAATTTTCCCGACTTTTTTCCGTATTTTTTTCCATAGGGACACAAATTTTAAAAAAAATTTCTATTTTTTAAAATATAGGATTTTATGATAATAACTTGATTTTAAGAATTTTAATTATATATATTAAAAAAAAAATTAAAATTTTGATCAGGTAAGGGGATCAGGTTTGGTCCTTATTTCGATTTGGTTCCTGCTTTGCATACTCAAGACTGAAACCGAACCAACCAATTCGGTTTGGGTATGAATTGGGTTCAGTTCGATTTTAATCCATAATTTCAGTTCAATTTTTGGGTTTCGGTTTTTGTACACCCCCTAACTTAGTGTTGTCAATGGATCGGACATGACCCAAAATCCAATCTAATAACTTCAAATACTGATTGAGAATTTTGGTTGCAATTGGGATCCGTTTGGATCAACTATATTCTCATCCAATAAGACCCCAATCCGATTAAATGTGAGAAGGCATGTTTGTAATATTATGTTTTCATATTGCATATATGAAGTTATTTTGTTTTATATATCAAATTGGATTTAATCCAATTTGAATCGGATCTAATTGTTATTAGATCAAATTTGGATCATAAGTCTTGATATTGGGATCCGTTAAAAATTGATACAATAAGGTGTTGTTTGATAAACTGAAAAAAATAAGTGATGAATAGCATTAAGCGCTGAATTTAAGTGCTGAAAAAGTTGTTTGTTTAGATGTTGAATCATATATGTTATACATTGCTGAAGCTGGTAAATTGTCTTTGTTACCCTTACAATTATATTATACATTGTTTGCATATTTCAAATGCCTATTTCTTATCAAACATAATAAAATATATTATTTCTTATAAAATTAAAATATAATTCATTTTCAAATAATAAATAATACTCAAATCTTAAATTTATAAATAATAATTTCTATTTATAAAAGCCCACAAATTTCAAATTAAAAATAATAATGTCATACAAGTCACCAAAATTTGAAATCAACATTAAAATAACATAATTTTGGATGAATAATTTTCGATAGAAATAAAGGATGTGTAATTATAAAAGCACTTTATGAATTAATAAGGGCAACCCACACCATAGCCAATTTTTTATTTTTTGTTTTATATGGGTTAAAGTTTTTGGAATGAGCACATTTTTAATGAGGATGGTCTAGAGATCATCCTGACAAAAAATCAGTCCATTTTAAAACTTCTAACTCGTCAAAAATAAAAAAAATTTAAATGACGATTTACGGTTCTTGAACTTGTTTTGATAGGGTTAGAAGTTTCAGGATGTGCTAATTTTTGGTGAGGATGATCTCCTCATTGTAGAGATCATCCTCATCAAAAATGAACTTATTCCAAAAATTTTAACTCATATAAGACAAAATAATTTAGCCATGGTGTGGGTTTATTCATTTGTGGGGTGCTTATATACTAATGAGGAGATCATCCTCACCAAAAATCAACTCATTCCAAAACTTTTAAGTCATATAAGACAAAATAATTCAGCCATGATGTGGGTTTATTAATTTGTGGGGTGCTTATATACTTATCCATGGGATATAAGAGGTAATATCCTTTTAAGAATAAGGGCATACTTGTCCATGCTCAAAAAACGAAGGGCATACTTGTCCGTGTCGAAAAAAGCAAAGTGCTCATCGCTTCAGCACTTTTTTTCAGCATCAAAATAGTGCTAAATTTTTTTCACTTATTTTCAACAATAAGCGCTGAAAATATAGAGTAAACAAACGCACTATTTTGACAAAAAGTGTTGAATTTAATTTTTTTCAACAATAAGCACTGAAAAATAGCAAACAAACACTGCCTAAGAGTCTTATCCGATCATTGTTGGATTGGTGCTAGATTGACTTTGATCTCATCCAAGCTCGATCCATTTACTCTAGATTAATCGAAATTGAAAAATCTGATTTCGATTTCCTTTTTATTGAAACCGATTAGAGTTGGGTCTAAAATGGAACCGAACCGATAGGAATCGGAACCGTTAGATTTTATCCTATGGGTACTTGGAAATAATTTATTTTATCATTTTTTTAATATTATAGATAATTTAATATTTTCTTTCATTTTAAAACTAATACATGTTATATAAAACACTTCAAATTTTCATATAAATTGTGCATTAGAGTTTAATATGGGCCATTTCTTCTAAAAATTTATTTCTTAGATAACTTTTAATTTTTGGAAAAAAAAATTAATTTATGTATTTAGTATAGAAAAAATTATAATTAAGTTAATATTTGATAGATAATACGTTAATTTTTTGAAAGAAAAAAAAGATTATTTAGTGTTTTGAAATAATTTTTTTCATTATATTCTTTCAAAGTGAAACCGATCGGTACACATGTTTTTCGGTGGTTCTAGTTCATCTATGTTAGAATCGGAACTAGAAAAAAATAAGGCGGTTATGGTTCTAAGTACCCTAGGAACCAATACATTGACACCCCTACTCTAGATTTGGGCTAGCAATGATCCGAATTATACCCGATGTCCAAATCGGTATGAACTGATTAGATCCAAAAAACATGAAAAATCAGATTCAGATCTACCCCAAGTTGTTATGAAAAAATCAGATTGGAATATATTTTAACATTTTTTATTTATTCTTAATTTCATATAAATAAATATAGATAAAATATATGTCTTTTGGGTTTTCCTCTATATTTGTATTTTGTAGTTGGAAAATAGATTTTTTAAATTTTCATATGATTTTATATTTTTTAATTTTTTGAAAATAAGGCATGTGTTCAGATCGGTTTCGGATTAAGGACAAAATGAAACGGATCGGATTCGGTTCATATATTCATTGATCTGTTCTGTCCGGATTGGGTACATGTTTTAAAAAATTCAGATTGGTATTGGAGTGTTACAGATCCGATACCGAACCAATCCGATCCGTTGCCAGCCCTACTCTCTAGGTAGTATAGAATTGTCTCATGGGTTAGATTGTTAATGGGTTTTCTTAAAGCCCATTATGTTTGGCAGACGAAGAAAAACATTGGCTTAATAATGCCATGGACTGAGCCCATAAAGATTGAATTATACTTCATAGAAAGGCCCATAATGTCCTTGAGCTATGAATGTCAATTTCTTTCTAAAGGTTCATTGGATGGCCAAGATGATTTGATTTAATATTGTATTAGTGATTGGTGAGGTTATTGTGGCTGACGTGGGGTTGCACTAATGCAACCTAAGTCGTGAAAGCTTGAAGTGGTTAGCCTTGGCGATGAAGTTTGGTTGTAAGATTAAGAGTCCGTTTGGGTAGAAAGTAGAAGGTAGTTATGAAGAAAGTAATTTTTAAAAAGTTGAAAGTAATTTTTTTTTAAGTTAAAGGTTGTTTACTTTTGAAAGTAATTTTTCAAAGCTTTTTAACTTTCAAAAGTTAAAATGTTACTTTTTTATGTGAATCCAAATGGGCTTCAAGAGTGGCCTCCAACTCAAAAGTTACTATACTTTTTCCTTTCCTCGACAAGTTAAACTTCTAACAACAATTAAGATCTTTATTCATTTTTCTTCATCTATGAAAAATTACAAACTTCTTTTGAACAAAGATAAAAAAACGGAGTAACAAATCAAATTCTTGATCTCTTAATTTCTTTGTCCTCTTGGTAGGAAGTTGATTTACTTCGGCCCTAGTGAGCTTATTTGCATGGTTAGGGGGGATGCAAGTGGTTGGTCCTATCTTAGATTATGATCTTCTCCTTTGTGTTTTATATAATTGGTACTGGTCTCTTGAAAACCCTCCCTCCTCAGGAGGGTAGGTCCAAGTGTTTAAAACCCCACGAAGCAATGAATTCCTTGGAATCACCCTCTAGGGTTCGATTGACTCTGGCTTCCACCAACTGCATGATAGGACTTTCTGAGGGGGCGGTGTGTGTGATCGCGGGATTTGTCTTGCCTGAAGGTTGGGGATACTTTAGATAGCCCTAAAAAATATATATACTCAAAATATTCAAACCTCGCATTACTAAAAAATATTTAAAAAAGAAAAGTGATAAATCACGTAATATTCAGAATCCAAGAAAGTTGAATCAATGAGATGATGATATGTTTAGCTTGATCGATCTTTTTAAAAAATGATTTCTATTGCCACTTAAACTCATGGGTCTAGTTCCTTTGACTCATAAAGAATGACCCATGGGAAAAAAACAAACAAACGAGAAAAACATGATCCCAATCTTATTCTCACGAGAAGTATCTCCGAGATATGTGTTATGAAGATAAGCATAAATCTCAATTGTTGGATTTTGCATCTAAATGTGTTTTTACATGAGCCTTTCTTCCCGATTCACCGGAACCCAATCCTAAGTTTATTAATGACTCAAATTAGGATGTAAGGAGTGAGGATTGTGATCACTTGATGCCTTACACCTTGCTTACATTTTTCATAGTTATTTATTAATTAGAAAAACCTTTTAAGTAAATATTGCAAAAGAATGTTTCATGGTGGGTGTTTTAAATGTACCCCATGTTTTGGTGAATATTTGAGATACCTCATGTTTTCACACAAATGACATACCCCTTGACCTAGGTCTACTCTGTAAAACTTACAAAATGTCACCTAAAAATGACCTGTTCCTCTACCTCTATCCAAAGAAAACCTTAATTTGTCTCATTACATCCCTCATCTTCAAGCTTTTGAACCTCTTAAGGTAAATTATTTTTAATCAATTTTCTTGTTGGAAATTCTTTATATATTTATCAAAATATCATTCTATTTTTTCAAAATTTGTATTCTTGAGTTTTTTTTTTTTGAAAAATCATTAAAAGAGGGTTAAATATTTTAATATTTACAAAATAGAGAATCTATTCTTTTTCTAAAAAAAGTACCGAAAAGGAATTAAGTCATTGGAAAATAGGGTTGTAACTTGGGCAGGTTGGAGAGTGAACCCAGGCTTAACTTAAGTGGCAGGATCCTTAACCCGAGCTCAACTCAATTTGACCATCGGGCCCGAGCTCACTAACCCAAGTGGGTTGTCCAACGACTTAATCCATTTTTGATAATTTTTTGAAAAAGTAGAATTTTTTTCTGTAAATATTAAAACGAGTGCTAATAATATGACAAACTTTTAGTGAACAGACTTGACGCTCGTTGACATGGAAGTACATAACTTATTTTTTTTTTTAAACAGAGAGTTTTTCTCTATTGCCCGTTTTCTACCCACATATTTATTTTTTTAGATTTCAAATCTTAAAAAGATCGTTGAGTCCACATTAATTGTCACATTAACAATCCAAGAACACAGACATCTAGATTTCATGAAAATATTCATATTAAAAAAAATTAATTATTTTTTGTGCTTTATTCATAATATATAAAACGGACAGCTCCCAAGCATCCACATTTAAAAATAAAATTCAACGATGAAAAATAACTATTTTTTTTTTTAAACTTCATATAATTTTATCCTCTATAACCTCATGTCATTAGATCATAATTTTGAATAAGACAAGGTGTAATCAGATCTGATTTTTTATTTATTTATTATGGGCAGAAGAGAAAAACTATCTTTTTATTTTATTTTATTTTTTAAAATAAATTATGTACTTTCACGTCATCATGCGTAAATCCGTCGTTTCTAACTTGGATATTGAGATGAGGGCATTTAGGTCATTTTACGTCAATATGTTAGCGGAAGAGCACTGGAGGTTACCCAGATCAGGTGAGTTATTGCAATTCAACATGGGTTGTCCCTCAAGGACATTTTGGTCATTCCGCAACATCTTGAAATATGACATACACACGTACTCGTTACGACAAAGCCGTACCAAGAGAAAATTTTCGCTCTCTAATTTATTTACTGTACATTTTTCCTGTCAAATAAAAAAGTGACACGTGTGAAAGAAGAAAAAGTTGTTTTTTCTCTGATTTTTTGTAAACGTGTCATTTTTTTGTTGGTCACAAAACAGTAACAGCAAATAGAATGTTGAGCAGAAATTTTCCTCAATGGGCTGACGTGACACTAGGCCCATTAGTTCTCATCAGGCCTGGTGGGTAACGGCCTCCAAGTCAGTCAAATATTCCATCCACTCTAAATACGACAAATCGTTTATCAGACTCATGTCCCACATGTCACATATATGTATGGTCATGAAAAAGACCATCCATGCATGGCATGTATGATACATCCCGGCCATCTCATTTACAAGCTATTGCTGATGTGTCCTGTTGTTAATTAAGTTTATTATAATCATTTGTACTAAAAAAATGGGTGATTAGGACAAACCCCTTGAAGTTTAATTGAAATATCAGAGACACCCCTAATGTTTTGAACTGTCTCCATTGATCTCGGTCTTCTCTAATCAACTAATAAATGACCAAAATACCCTCACCTTCAAATTTTCTTCCTTAAAACAATTATGTTCATTCACTTGGGGTAATTTTGGTTGATCATATTCCCAAACTAAGATATAATGGTCACACATCATATTAATTTTAGATCACACAATAATTTAAATTATTCTTTTTAAATACTTCATAACTACACCATTAATCTAAGGTTGGATAATTTTGAAGAACTCCTCAGATTCCGATGGAAATTAGAGATAACTCATGTGTTTTCAAGCAAATGACATACCAGACTTTGGTCTTCCATGAAATATTACTATAGAATGACTGGAATACTTATCTCAACCTTTTTAAAAAATTCTTAGTTTTTCTTCAATAGCCATGATCTTTGATTTGTACTGTAAAAATATTTTACTCACACCTCCATCTACCTAAATAATCTCTCTCCCCAGATATCAAAGAAGATAAAATTTTGGGCAAAATATTTCTAGAAAGGAAAATCGTGGATTTTTGCAAAGAAGTTGAAGTTCGTGGATTTAACACAATTGTGAAGTAGTTCAATTGGCCAAAACAAAATTATCTTAAAACTTGAAGACAATGGTATTTTGGGAAAAATAAAAGATTTTATCACTAGATCTAATATAGGCATTTTGGTCATTATATGTGCTAGTCATTCATTCAAAACTAAAGTCAAGGGATATGTCATCAGTTTAAAAACCTAGGAAAGTTTCTCCAATTTTCACCAAAGTCTGGAGAGGTACTTCAAATTACCCTATTCTAGAGGTTAGTGGTTTTGGACACGTGGGCTAGCAATGGATTGGGTGTGGGTCAGATGAAGCTATTTCCATATCCTTATCCAACTCTATATCGGATTGTCTATATCCGACTATTAATCCACTCTTTTAAAGGACATTTTATACGTACGTTTTACTGTGAGTTTATTGTATTAAGTTCAGATAAACATATTCGGATAAAAATAATTATGGATAAATTTATTCGAATTCTTAAACGGATAAAAAATTTGTACCCATACCCAAATAACTCGGGTAAACAAATATCATCCGACCCATTGCCAACCCTACATGTCATTAGTTATTTGTAAATTAATATTCTTTTTTTTTTCTTTTTTAAATTTCTAGTATTTAGCAGGGGAAAAAAATACTAAATAGATTTTTTTTTTCACGTAAGGGCCTAAAGGTAAATTCTTCATTTTGTTCATATAACAACCATATATCACAATATTGTTTTCATAAAAAATTACAAAAAGTATATGAACTGTTTCTTAAATATTAAAAACTAATAGCTGTTTTAGTATTTTTTTTTTTTTCGGTTTTCAAAATTTGACTGATGGACACTTATTTATAGTATAATATTACATTCCAAAATAAGAATAATGCTGAAGTGATCTCAAGATTATACCTCATATCGTACATCTTGATGTGAAAGTGTATAGAAACTATTCGATTAAAAGTATCTATAGTTCCTACACACTTTCACATCAAGATGTGAGATATGAAGTACAACCTTGAGGTCACTGCAGCACGAATTGTTAAATAATGGGTTTTGTTAACGTGTGCCCTTAAAGTATAATAACTACACCTTGGGATTACTCGCATGAAGGTATTTTGGTAATAATTTTAAGGTTATTTTCAACACAAATATCCCTTTAACGTGTGCCCTAACAAGACCCTTAAATAATAAAGAGCTTATAATCGATAAAAATGAAAAAAAACGTATATTTCGATTGGTCAAGAGTTTGGACATTAAAATGATTCACATAGTTTACAAATATGTCCCTGTCATAATTTCCTTAAGAAAAAGAAAATTTAATAAATAATGCCAACCATAACATTTGAATAATAGAAATATTTATTTTAATACTTATATTCTATTAATATATAAACGAAAATTAGTTTAGATTTATTTGGTAACTTAGAATATTTAAAACTATGACCTCAATGTTATTGTAAATTAGGTATGAGCCAATGGTATGACTTTGTGAGTTGTCATCAATGTGTCTCGTCAGCATCACCAATCCTACTTTACACATCAATGGTCAGGCCACATGATTTGACACCCTCAGATATGTGTGAACTATGCAAGGTTATTATGGGCAGATTCATGCCGGACTTGACTAAGGTCTTACAAGGTGGGTGGGGGCAATGGTGACAGTTGCCCCCACAAGAATTTTTAAAATTTATAAGATTTATATCGACTATAGTAATAAAACTTGATGAATTTAAAAAAAAAAAAGATGTGATTTTTTCATTTATAATAAAAATCATCATTTTTTTTTTTACAGAGATAAAAAATTTGAACATTTTCTTTTTTATTTATTTTATTTTACTTTTTTAAAATGGCATTGGATAAATAATAGAATTTGATAATTCATAAATATAAAAATATGAGATTTGATGATAATAACTTGATTTTATGAATTTTCATTAAATATATATTTTTTTCATAAATTTTAATATATTTTAATATTTTATTTTTATTTTTTTTCTCGTTTTTAATGTTTTTTTGAAGTTTTTCCTTGCCAGTTTATACCTTTACCCAACTTTTGTGATTATGATATCGACGAATAATGACGACGAAAAATAAAATTGGTCGCTATTGTTGCCACAAGAAATTTCAAATGTTCAAGAGTGTTTTAATTGGCCCCACAAAGACAAAATCTTGACTTCGCCCATAAAATGGAATTGTACCTTAGACCAATTCTAAACTCCTTCGATAGGTCCGCTTAACTTGACTAAGTCCAAACTCGACCCCAATAACCCCATTGTAAATCCGCCCTTGAGGCCGACCGATTTATATTCATTGAATCTGTTATATAATTAGTATGGAGTGAAGTGTGTGTGTAGGAAATTTTGTAAAATAATATGAAAAATACAACGAGATAGTCTGAGGCACAAGAAATATTGTTATTTTTAAATCACAATTAACATGTAACTAAAAGGGTTGTTTTTAGAATACCTCAATTATGTAATCTTGGGATAGATTTATTAAGTCCATTCAGGTTCACCAAACGCCAAGAACATAGGTAAACAACTTTTATTAGTAATAAATTAAAAGAAGTTAGAAAAAATAATAATTAAATATAAGTTAAATGACCCCATTTAAATAAAGTTGAAGAGGTGTTTATAAATGATGATCTTTCGAAGCATCGATTGGATGAAAATGATTCTAATATTTGGCTTTTAAAATGTCAAAAATCTATTTAAATGATTTTTTGAACCCCCCCCCCCCCCCGACAAACTCTCCTGACGTGGCATGAGCTAGAATCATAGATTATTTTTCTCGGGATACACAATTTCCCATTTTATCATACTGGATCTTGAGAGGGGGGGGGGTTTCAGAAAATCACGACTCAATTTAATTAGCTAGATAAAAGATTTTCAATGATTAATTTGATCAACCAATCAGATGAGATGTGTTGTTTTAAGAGTTAAAAGTCCCCCCTCTTTATCTCTACACCGATGGATGTTCCCTTAATTCATCCCAAGAATTATCCAGCAGTCTCCTCTGGCTCATGTCATTTTATTATCAATCATAATCATAGTACCAAAGTTCAGATTGGGTAATTATTTGTGGGGTTCAATTCGGTTAATTTGAATAAATTCGAAAAAAAATCAACAAATTTTTGAAGATTATACAAAATATTTTTTTGGGTTTCTTATAAAAGCATATCAACCTCAACCTCTCTCTAAACCCTGTCTTTTTTTTTTTTTTGATGTTTGAATGTTGAAACTAAATTATTGGAGTTAGAAGGATAAAAATGTTACCATATTACATGATTAACTAAGGAATCATCAATTAATTCATCAATTTGTTGATTTAATCCGCTAACCCCTAAGTCAGAGAATTTTACATTTTTTTTAATAATTCGTAGGATTTTGTGAGTTGATCAGAATGAGAGCTACTATTAGCACACCAACTTTTATTTACAACACATCAATCCATAAATAAACAAGTGCTTAATTTCAAGAGATTTTCCTCAAAAAGTGTAACTTATGTCCATATTCCGATTTTGGTACACTGTTCATTTTAATTCCCAAAATATGTTTTTACATTGAATTCGTCACTTTTATAATCTATAAATTCGTTGATAAATTATCAACAAGATTACTGATAAGGCAAAATCGTTGGTATTTTATCAATAAATTTTTTTTTTAAAACATTATATCTTCGTTGGTAGAGGACCAGGACCCAATCCATCAGACAGTCTATAAGACAAGACCAACCCAAGTTTCAACAAATTTGTAAATTAAAAAAGTGACTAATTCAACATAAAAACATGTTTTGAGAAATAAAATGAACAGTGTACCGAAATCGAAATTTTATCATATTTAGAGTACAAAATAGAGATTCACCCTAATTGCATTAGGATTGGTGGGTTACAAGTAAAAGTTGGCATGGCAATATAATTTCGCATCATATAAATAAAATGGTAAAAGTGACCTATAGCTTGCATGCCATGTGCACCAAATATTTGGATTGCAATCTGACTTGACCTATAGCTTGCATGCCATGTGGCACACTTTAGCTTTTATTAACATCAACTCCACCATCCCTTGCGTTGACGTGGCATACTATTTTTTTCCCACTCACCTATTAAATTATTGGCCCTCCCATTTTTAGAAATATATGATCTCATCCCCGTCAATTATTCGGATTCTCCAACAAAAGATTATTATTATTAGTAGTAGTAGTGGTAGTAGTAGGCTTAGTTTTAAAATTTGGTTTCGTGTCTCGTCTCGTTCAAGCCCGATACCAAATTGTCTCGGACAAGTTTTTCAATACATTTGAGATGTCTAGTTAAAAAAATCAAAAATTAAATGTGAGGTATTAAATCTCGGTCAAAAAAGTGACTTGTGCGTTTGTATCGTTCAGTCCTGATATCAAATTAACTCGGACGATACATCTCGGTCTCAGACGAGTTTTGAAACCATGGTAATAGGTGATTCAATCATATGATCACAAATCTAGAGCTGACAATGGGTTGGATAATACCCATCTACCATGCTTATCCGACCCGAATAAATCGAATATGGACAAGATTTTTCTACCCGATTAAGAATTCGAATAATATTACATGATACCCGTTTACCCAAAAGTTTTGTAGTGT
Organism: Akebia trifoliata; assembly: GCF_017979445.1. Classification (NCBI taxonomy): domain Eukaryota; kingdom Viridiplantae; phylum Streptophyta; class Magnoliopsida; order Ranunculales; family Lardizabalaceae; genus Akebia; species Akebia trifoliata. The sequence continues at coordinate 25,671,947 of NC_141389.1, forward strand.
TGGATATGGATATATGTCATATCCTACACCCGAGGATAAAATTATGCTTTCATGTTCTATATATAAATATATGTAAATAATTAAGATTTTTATTATAATTTTTTTTTATTAAAGTAAAAGAATTTAAATTCAAGCGAGAGGGTAAAAATTTTGGTGACCCAAGAATCAAGTATAGTTATCCACCTAAAACTTGGGTAAAAATTTGGGGTTGGGTGCGTGTGTTTCAATTCAGGTATAGAGTCAGTAGAAGCATAATCCAACATACATTTGACCCATTGCTAGACCAACAAATCACATTCATAAGGAGATTCAAGGCTTGTCATTTGTTAATGGAATTATTCATCAAATTGGATATATGATCATTTTATTTAATAGTAAAAAAAAATGTGGTTCAATATTTTTTTCAAAATAAAATACTCATTTTTTAAGCTAGGTGGCTTGGCTAAATAAATCAAGAGTCGTGATAATATGACGCCCCCTCCCCTCCCCTCCCCTCTGACATATGCCCCATCACATAACCGTAAATCATTTGCCTCGAGTTATACAAGAAAATGATTTATGATTTTGTGCATCCCGAGGCAAATAATCTGCAGTTCTGTGATGGGGACGTAAATCAGAGGGGGCGTCAGAAAATCATTACACATAAATTAAGGGGTGAAGATAATAAGTTTTAAAATAAGAATTTGTAAGAAAACAATGAAGAGTTATCAGATAAACCAAAGTTTTCACCCAAAAAATTGAAAAGGTTCGATACCACTAATTTTCAGGGAAAATTAAAGAGCTTTGATTAGAGATTGAAAAATGGGGGTCTTTCTATAATTTTCTTTTCTTTTCAGGGGTGTTTACCATCAGTTTGAAACTACAAAGGGTATATCAAATATTTACTAAAACTTGGAGGGATGTATATAAATTACTCTATTTTCTTGTGTTTTAAGAAGAGTTAAAACCTAGATAATTAGGTAGAATATTCTCCCATCACACTTCACTCCCTCACATGTTTTGTCTCATAGGAACATGTGGATGGCGTAACAATTTGCACCTAATATCAAATTTGTCCTCGAAATTTAGTTTAAGTTTAGGACCATCGTACAGTTGACATATTGGGAGCACACAGCTATGATAGCCCACTATAGGATGGAATCATTTTTACAAACAAAGATACCAACTCACGTCCCATCCTAGACACGTCCATGATGACGTGGCTAAATTACAGGTATTAGTGCACTGTACACGTCAGCTACAACTTTAAGGTTTAAGTGTTGAACTACCAAAGTGGGTACGAGAAAGGCAGGTCAGGTGACAGGTGTAACTACTGTAAACTAATTGGTTGTATTTCTAAACAGAAAGTGTTTGATGTTCATTGGTCTTGTGCTAACCAAATAGTCAACTTGATTGGTGATTTTTAATGATTTGATTTGAAAATTTATCATGTTTGATTCCTAATCATAGATTTTTTTATTCAAATAGTATGTTTATACAATTTTATTTATATGTTGCATAGATGTTCATGGCAAGGAATTTTCAAGAAAAATAAGATCAATTTTTTTTTTTAATCTATCAAACACATTAACAATTTTGAATTATAAGCCGAGTTAGCAGAGAAAATTTATAAAATAAAAAAAAAGTTGCAAAATTATATTTCGTTTAAGAATAAAACTTAACAAGTGTTGAGTTCCCTGAAAATAGGGAGAGGTCTTGAGTTCAAGTCTTCTCGTTAAACACTCTTAGAGATTTATCCCGACTTACCTGATATGGAGGGGGGGGGGAATTACGAGGAAATATGATGCGTGCTCTTGTTTGTTTTAGGAGGTCAATTGTCTCGTCCTTATTAGTCAGGCCTACGAGATCAAACACCCCTGTCATCAAGGAAAAAAAAGAGGGAAAAGAAGAAGAAAACTTAAAACTGAGATGATATGGAAGAAGAGACTTCTTGATTATTATTTGAAAAAGAAAAAAAGTTTTTCACCCTTTATTTGATTAGTTCGGGAAGGAGCTCTTGGTTCCCATGGAGAATTAGAAGCTCACATTGAATATTTAGATATAGATGTCACTACCGTACGTTAAAGTCAAAAGTAAGAAATTTATGATAATATTTGTTAAATCCCAAATTAAGTTAAATTCTTTATAAAAAAATACTATCCTTACTAACTTAGTAAGATTTTAATTCTTACTAAAGGTTCTTGAACTAAAATGAATTATCACATTAACAATCCAACACCACAGCACTTTAGATTTCATGGAAAACTCATATCCCAAGAAAAAAAAAACACACACACCAATTTTTTTTGGGGATTCATCTAAGGTTTTGAAAAAAAAAATTTCCTCTACAATCCAGTGGCATAAGATCATGTTTTTGGCTGCTACAAGGTGAGCTCAACGACACTTAGTAAGAGTTGAAATCTTAGTAAGGCTAGTCAGACTATTTTTATATAACTAACAATGATAGATACATTATTTTTTAAAGTAAGTTAGCCCGACGTTAATGGGTTCACGACCCTTAGAATGATTCAAAACAATTTTTTAAAAACAATTTAAAAGATATATGCCCAACACCCTTATTAAGATTCCAAGTTAGTAAAGATAGTATTTTTCTAATTTTTTTTTCAGGATGATCTATATGATTTTAAAACTCGTCTGAGACTGAGATGTATCATTCGAGTCGTCTAGATATCAGGCATGGACGAGATGGACAAGTTAATTTTTTGAACGAGATTTAAGACTTCACGTTCATTTTCCAAATTTTAGAATGAGACATATCGAAATACTCATCTGAGACGACTTGATGTTTGGCATGGATGAGATGAGATACGAAACTGAGTTAAAACCATGAGATGATCTCCATATATATATATATATTAAGAATGACTCAGTGTTTAGTTAGATAGAGAACAAAACCCCAATAAACAAAGGTTTCCTTCTATCTTTCCTAAGAAATGGAAGAACAGAGCAAGTAACGAAACAAGAAAATCAACTCTAGATTCCACTAACATAACATGCCCATGATCCACTAATGGAAAAAAAACTAAAATTAATCATCCACGTGGCAACATAGATACCACTAATGCCCATTAACTCTAATTTTTTAAACACAAAAGCCAAAATTGAATTAACCAACAAAAAATAAACGAAAGACAAAACCAAACACAACTAAGCATCCACCAGATTCGTCCGGCCCAACCGGCTAGACCGCTCATCTAAACCGAAACCCTCATTTTCTATAATATTTCTTCATTATTTACATTTCCCACCTCATTTTTTTTTTCATTTTTTATTCTTACATTATAGAACATGCGTTCGGATTCTCGTCACTAAACATTTGGGGTGCGTGTACGTATTCCACTACGTATCCGTGTCCGTACCCGTACCCATGTCCGTACCCGGGCCCAGGTCCATAATAGTCCATTTTGTTTCCTTCAGCCTTGTTTGATTCCTCTTTCTTTCCTCCATCACCACCACCTCCTTCTTTCTTCTCTCCTCCATCACTCTTCTTCTTCTCTCCTCCACTCTCTTTGTCCTTCTCTTTCTCTTTCTCTTTCTCTTTCTTCTCTCCTTCATCTTTCTTAGCTGGAACTATTTCAACTGTTCTCTTTAGCTTCTCTTTCAAGTAAACTGGAAGGGTTTTAACGTCCATTGTTCCCTTCACCGTTACTAGATCCTTCTGTGCGTCTACACTCACGTTCTGAACTCCTGTAACATCGTTAAGTTTCCGTTAAATCAGTTGGTAATACAGAAAAGAAAAGTCAAAAGTACCCTCAAAATAGTTTCTAAAACTAATACTTAATTGGGTATTTCGAGAACACTAAAAAGTATCTCAGCTTTTTTGAGAGCTTCCATTGCCACACCAACTTTTGCCAAGAGCACTCATGCATCAATTCCTTGTTGACTGGGCTGCTTTTAGTAAACGTTCATGTGGAAATATAACTTCTCTCTTCTCAAAGAAAAAAGTAGTCTAGAAAGGTTGAAAAAATCAATTTCGTGGAAATATAATTTCTCTTTTTTCAAGGAAAAAATAAGTCTAGAAAGGTCGAAAAAATCAATTTCGTTGACTATAAATTGGGAAAAAAAATCGAAGTGAAGGGCGGGCGAGGGAACGAAGTCCACTTTGTAATTAAATGCAGGAATTTTCAATGATATTTAAAATTAAAGTTTAAATTCCTTATATTAAGAAATAAATAACTAAATTAATTAAGATTGATTAATTAAACTCACCTTTAATCTTGTAAATAATTTTGCGTATCTTTTGGATGCATCCCTCGCAATGCAATCGAATCTTGAGAACCACTGTAGTTGCTGTTGGCTTTAATATAATCAAAATAAAATCAGAATTAATTCAAAAATCAAAATTACAATCGTTAAAATACGCCTAAAAAATTGGTTTATGCTAAAATGCGCCTCAACATGTCTCTTTGATTCAAGTCCAACAGAGAACAATGAGATAGAGACATGTGAGAAGAATATACAGATTACCTAGAGAACCTATTTCCCCTTTTCATAAACAGAGATCAAAAAAGCATAAAAGGAAACCGGTTGTTTAGGTAATTTGAATTTCTTATCCAACTTTTAATATTTCTTTGCTTGGTTCGTTGGAGAAGAGTGGAGACTAGAATTTTTCTATGGCGCATGATAGTAAGACATATATATTAGACGGCGCACGTTAATTATACCTCTTTGTTTTTCTTCTCGTCTGTCTTTTTGTCTGATTTCTCTTCAGGTTTCTTCTTATCGTCTCCTTCTTTGTCCTTCTTGGGTAGAGGAGAGATGAGTTCAACCTTCTTCTTCGTCTTCTCTTGAACTCTGTCTCGAAGCTTCATTGGATCTACTTTCCCTTTCACCGTTAATTTGTTTGTAGTACTGTCTCCTTGCACATCTTCAACTCCTTCACCATCATCATCAACAACAACACAGAACCAAAAACAAATCAGAAAAAAGAATTATGCTAACGTGCGCCATGGAATCGCACACGAAGAACAATGGTGATGGCGATTTCTTCTAATGTGCGCACTTCAGATCATCAAACACACGAAATTATCAGAAAATGAAGATCGAAACAAAATCCTAAAAATCATTTAGATCTCCATTAAAAAAAATGAAAAACATTGAGAAAGTGAGAATCAGATTAGATTACGGAAGTTTTTATTGGATTAATTTTAGAAATTAAAATAAAAAATACCTTTGAAACCTTTGACAGATCGTTTGACTTTCTTGGCGCAGCCTTCGCAATGCATATCGACCTTCAAAACAACTGTAACGATTCCATCATCTTTCTTCCCTCCATCGCCTCCTTTCTTCTCCTCGTTCTTCTTCTCGCCTTCCTTCTGCAACAAAAAAAAAAACAAAGAATGAAAAAATCGCCGATTATTTCGAGAGTCTTAACAGGTTAAAGAGAAGAATCAATCGCGATTAATCAGGAAACTACGAGCTCACCTCGCCCATGCCTTTTGGTTTTTTCCAATCTGAAATCAGAAAATGGAGTTAACAAGGCAAACTTGGGGAATAAATAGGCGAGTGAGTTATGGAGATGATGTATGTATGTATGGTTGGTTGATGTGGTTATGGTGACATATATAGATGGATGATGGTGATGACTGATGTCATGATATGGTTCTGCCGCCTGGCTGTACTAAGGGCTGTTTGAACCCACGGTGTCGTTTCGCTCACGTGGTTTTACTTTGAATATGACACGCGCATGTGCCTTATATTCGTCGAATGACCGATTTACCCTCTCTTCTAAGTTCCTGGGAAGGTTGAAAGGTTAAAATAGAGAGCTACTATTTCCACACCAACTTTTACTAATACCATACCACTTCTTATATAAATCATCCAAAAATTGCACGCAATGTGCGCGGCGTTAGTAAACATTGGTGTGGTAATAGCAAATCTCTTAAAATAACATCTTCAAAGTTCAAACTTCATAAGTCTCGTATTTTGAAGTAAACCAAAGTAAACAAATAGATATAAAATCATACCAAAACTGAAGGAGTCTCTATTTATTAAAAAAAAAGGCTTTTTTATTTTTATTTTTATTGACGATTAAAAAACACGATTTTTTTATTTGTAACAAAAAAAACCTCATTTTATTTCTTCTTTTTTTTTTTTCTAAGAAAAATAAATAAATTAAACACTTTTCTTCTTTTTAAATGTGGGATTTGATACATAATATAATTTATTGATTCATAAATGAAAAAATATGGGATTTTATGATAATAAATTTTCATTAGATATATATTTTCATAATTTTCATATATATATATATATATATATATAATCTTTTATGTTCATCATTTTTTCTTGTCTTTTTTTTTTAATATCATTTTCAATGTTTTTTTCTGAAGTTTTTTCTTGTTGTTTTAAACCCGCTCCCCGACTTTGTGTTTTTATCAAAAAAAGTTGATTTTTTTTGGGATATTATTATTGGATTATTAAAATTTCTATTTTCACAATAACTTTTACTAATACACCCCGAGATATGTGTTAGATCTTTATTGGTCTTGTAGGCATGGGGGTGTTATAACTAAAAATTGGTGTGGCCTTTTTTCTTCTTAGCAAAAATATTTAGTTAAATATTCAATTTCATAATTATTTATCTTTACCAAAAATAATTATATAAATGATGAGTCTTGATGAATGCATGTGGTCATGATATGCGGTTGATATGGCAAGGTCACAGAACCATGGATCATTTTCATCGAGATACACAAGAAAAGATGTGTGGTTCTGTGCTCTTGGCATGTCAACCGTGTACCAAGACTGCGTGCATTCATCATTATTCATAAATCATATGTTGGCAATTTAATTTATTTACCCTTGTGAACCTCTTTTTAAATCAAGGGCATAAATCTAAAATCATTAAATAGTCTGTACAGGTAGACACCAACAGTACATCAGCTTAGATTACCATTTATATATATATATATATTATATATATATATAGGGAGGGGTTCGACGGACGTTTTGGAAAACGTCTTGGAAAACGTCTTGGAAAACCACGTTTTGGAGACGTTAGATGCTGTGAAACGGACGCTTCAGATGCTGTGAAACGTCACTTCAACGAAAAAAACAAATTTTCGTTATTTTCCAACGGACTCCCTCTAGTTTTCAAACATTTGTCTTTGTCCCCTCTCTTTCATTTAAACTCGACAGAAGTGATGCAAACACATCTCTTTCGTTGGAAAATAACGAAAATTTGTTTCTTTCGTTGAAGTGAAGTTTCACAGCATTTGAAGCGTCCGTTTCACAGTATCTAACGTCTCCAAAACGTGATTTTCCAAGACGTTTTCCAACACGTCTGTCGAACCCCTCCCATATATATATATATAATTGAAAAATGTATTTCCTTTGATAAATATTTTAAAAGAATAATTGATTCGGTAATAAGGTCAAAATATATAATTATTTAAGTAATAGGTGGGGATCATGGTTTTAAATCTGATACATCTTGGTATCATCCATCAACGAGACGGATAGATGATTCAAATGTATCTGACGAGATTTAAAATCATGGTTCAGTTGTATCATTGTTGAATGAGACAACTCAAATGTATCGGAAAACTTATTCGAGAGACGGGACAAGATGTGAAAATGAGTTTTAAAACCATGGTTGGGATCCTTAGACTCATAAAAACATGCTATCAATTGTTAAAACAAGAAATCCAATGGCCTAGATTCAATATTAGGATGCTTGATGTATCCTTGGCACGGGTAATTCATCCCAGTCAAGGGATTTCCAGTTTTAATTCTTGGGATTGCATATTTTTATAGAGAGATTCTATTGTCGCACCAAAGTTTACTAACACCACCCCATTCATATGTAAATCATCAAAGAATTAGATAACATTGGGGTGGCATTAGAAAAAGTTGGTGTGGCAATAAAAGCTCTCATTTTTTTTATTAATCATTTTTCCTCCATGGATGGGCATTATTGTGATTAGGGAAAGTTTTACAAGCATTGATAATCATTTATTCTCATTATTAATATTATTATTTTTTATTGAAAAATATAAATTATTTTAAAATAATAATATTTTTTTATGGGTAAGCTAGACTTGAACCCATGTACTCAAAGCTGCTTTGGAATGTGTCAAACCAACTAAGCTATAGGTCTAAGGCTAATAATAACATATTTATAGGACTAATAATTTTCTGACGCCCCTCTCCAACCCACGCCCCTATGCCCTCATCAAAGAACCGTAGATCATTTGCTTTGGTATATACACCTAATCATAAATCTTTTCTTGTATATCTTCAGGCAAATGATCTATGATTCTGTAACGGGGGCGTGTGTCAGAGGGTGTGTCGTATTATCACAATTGCACTTATAATGATGATAAATGACATAAAAAAAATCTTGACAATGTCATTGAGAAGATGACCATCTGGTTGACCATGACACAATGCCAATATGTGGCTTCAATGATGATTGATAATGTTTCGTACTCGAAACATCTCCCATAGCATTGTGACTATGGCCCAATGTGATAAAATAAGGGATTTGAAAATCCATAAGAGTCGTGCTGGAGTAACCTCAAGATTTTATCTCATATTGCACATCCTGACGTGAAAGTGTGTAGGAACCATAGATGCTTTTTGACTTGTATCTGGATGAAAAGCATCTATGGTTCTTATCGACTTTCAAGTCAGGATGTGCAATATGAGGTCTAATCTTGAGGTCAAAAGAGTTGTATTGGAAGGACCTCAAGATTGCAGTAAAAAAGCATCTATGGTTCTTACACACTTTCACGTCAGGATGTACGATATGAGAGACAATCTTAAGGTCACTTCATCATTATTCAATTCATAAATAACTTACTAGATTAGACAAAGATACAAAATCTCAAAGAGAATAAACTATCATGGAGAGGTCTCTGAAGTATATAAAATGGCTTGTATATGACTATTTTAAATTAAGAAGGCAAAGATGACTGGTTTAGGAAAGACAAACATGGTCCTTTGGGCTTTTGGCTTGAAGTTGGAGAAGAGGCCATTTATGTCATTTTTCATGTGCCCTTAAGAGAAGACCAGTCCTACAAAGTCATATATAAAAATATTTATATTAGAAAATATTGTAAATAATCGAACAGCCCAATGGACCAAGATCCCAAACCCATCCCAAAATATTAATTGAGTCTGGCCCAGCCCAATACCCAAACAGGGCTAATAACACGATCCAGGCATGGTCCATACTAGGCTAGGCCAAAACCCAACCCATTGACAACCCTACTTAATCGAGAAAGGTGGGGAAGGTGCATTTGATATGCTAAAATTACAAGATCAGTGCTAGAGTGACCTGAGGATTGTACATCACATCGCACTTTCCTTGTGTGGAAGTGTGTAGAAACCATAGATTCTTTTTCACTCGTATCTCGATGAAAAACATCTATGGCTTTTAGATACTTTCATGTTAGGAAAGTGCGATGTGAGGTATTATTTTGAGGTCACTTCAGCATTATTCTTTAACAATATGGCGGCATGGATTAGTGGTTCTAAAGCTTTGCATTAATAGTTTGGGGAGCGAAAATGACCGAGAAAAAATGTATCAAAATATTAGATGGTGAAAAGTAAAGAAAGAAATTTATTATTGCGTATGAAAAATGTGATTTTCAGTTGTATATTGGGCATTTTCCCTAGAATTCATTTTGTCATAATTTTAACTATTTTAAGTATTTTCAAATACAAAGTGGTTTTAACTGTTTCAAATACAAAGTAATTTTTTACCTTTTAACCATTTTGACTATATCTAACAAATAAGTGATGAGTGTTTAACTTATTCTCTAAAATATTTAGTCACACATCGACTATGAGAAAGACTAGTTATGTCTTTATATAGTATCTTACTTTACTTGTGTGGTAAGGTTAGAAAGGATAAGTGGAAACCCACGTGCGTACGAGGACTCAAGAGGAAAATCCAAGGTTTCAATTGAAATTTGAATCTACTGATCCAAAAACCTTAATGCGTGCATATAGGTATGACATGAGAGCAGGGGGGTGGTGCAAATCCTTGTTCTCTAGTCTCTTGGCAGTTAAACCCTTAGTCTATAAAATCAAGTTTCCTCTAATACAATACATACACATAACTTTCTGTTCTTAAATTGTCTTAAAATTACTTCATCTTCTTCAATAAAGAGCAATCTGAGCTATCTTAGGTGCACTCACTCCTAATGAGTTGAGATAATTTCTAGGTTTATGACACCATTGCACCCTTACACATAAGCCCCATCATTCAAGGACATCAATGCAAGAGCCAACTAGTTTAAAATAAAATAAAAATTTACTTAACTCATTAAGAACAAACATGATACCAGAGACCTCAGTTCAACTCCTGCTAGCACCAAGTTACTTAACTCATTAAAAACAAGCTTACTGATAAAAAATAAAATAAAAAGATGAAGAATTGTTCCTCGTTGTGATACATAAATGGAAAGTCCAACATCTGACTCCTGAATGTCCAAGCGACGCGAAAAATTGTGATTTCATCGCCTACTACCATATATAGTTTCTTTAATAACTAAAGAAATAAAATGAATACTTGTATAATCTTGATAACATTTTTCTTTTATTCGATAAAACTTCCTAGGCAAACAAATTATAACCTTAAAAACAAAGATAATTTCATTTCCCACCAAAACTTCAACCTTAAGAAGCAACAAAAATGTAAACAACACTTTCAAGTTTTATAAAAATAAAATCACACATTTACCTTCATTGATTTTACAAATTCCAAAATATAACTAACGGGTCTCTAAGAAAATTTTCTTTTTCCTCTTATCTCAACCGTCTATTTAATATAGTTGCAACAATTGCAATTATATTAATGCCTTCTTTATATGTTTCTCCACTCATCGTTTTCATGTCTTCTTCATCTTCTTGGTACCACTATCATCAAAGATCTAGAGTTAGGTAGGACATCAATTTATTGTATTCTTGTGACTTATACGTGAACACGTCTTAACTTCACATATCAATCCTACTCTTATTAGCCAAGTTGTTTAGAAGAATCTATGCCCTGCCCTTTTCTCTTCATTTAAGCCATATTGATTGAAGTGAGAGCCTTTCCCTCCATCCTTTTCTTACCTATATAATGGTCCATTGAATTCAATTTTTTTAAAATAAAATAGTTTTTTATTTTCTTATAAAGTGATCAATAGATGCTAAGTTACAAAATCATATTTTCTTAGAAGACCATAAACATTTTATATCAAAATACTTCAGACCCTATTGTTTCGATCAAATTTTCATAAATGTGGCTGAGATTTTCAAATATTTGACGAAACTGAGGTTTGATAAGCTCCTTAGGAAGGGTAGGTCAAGTGTTTGAAACCCCACAAAGCAATGAATTCCTTAGGACCACCCTCCAAGATTCGGTTGACTCTCGACTCAACCATTTGGACGTGGACAGTGCATGTGACCGTGGGATTAGTCTTACCCAAAGGATGAGGATACCCATGATAAACTCTAAAAAAAAAAAAAAAAACTGCTCGATCATTCCCATTTGACTATTTTGCCTTATTAGTGCACTTGCCAGAGTCAACTCGATCTTTGATGAATTTTAATTTTAAAAGAGAGTTATTATTGTCACACCAACTTTTACTAACTCCACACCAACCGTGTGCAATTCTCTATTGATTTAACATATTAAAAAATTTGGTGATTTCTTACTGTTGGCTTGAGTATTTCTTGTATATTTCACAAGATTATTCCGATGAATTTGGCCCATGGTCCATTTTTAAATCCACAAAGAGCCAACTAATTGAAATTATCAAGGCCCTCAAGATTATGTTTCAAGGAAAATCCCGAATTAGTGAGAGCTAATCCATGTCGTTATGCAATCTTTTAAAGAGAGCTGCTATTGGCCCTCCAACTTTTACTTATTACACCCCAACTAAAAAAAAAAAAAAAGTCAATGGTTGAGAATAAGTAAAAATTGGTCTCTCCCTCCTCCTCCTCCTCTTCTTCTTCTTCTTCTTTTTTATTTTTTATTTTTTATTTTTAATATTTTTATTTGTTGGATTTAATATTTTATATGGGCCTAATCTTAGTTGTAAATGCTGAAGTGGTTTCAATGTGTTATAACACTTTGTAATGTTGAAATAATAACTTGAACCAAACTTTTGTAAAATTTGACTGGTGTGTTTTAATTTAATTAGGGTGTGAAATCATTTAAGAAATTGGAGAGTAATAAGTAAAAGTTGGGGTGTCAATAGAAGCTCTCTTTTTTAATAATAATATATTTTTCGAAAAATTCTGATTTTCATACTTTAATGGATTATTTGTCGATGGCTCGAGAAGCAAAGCATCTGAACACAATTGTCATGCTAACTTCCCATGCACTTATAGTCTGGTTCGTAATTTTAAATTTAAAAATTATATTAAGCCACCATTTTTTTTATTTTGTTTATAACACCAATTAATGGAATTACATGTTAAACACCAAATAAGTTATAGGAGCCCCAAAAAATTGCTTAAGACAAAAGAAAAGGAATAATAGAGCAGCTACAATGATAGTTCAACAAACTCTATGATCTTTATAATTAGTTGTTTTTAAGGAAAATTACTTAAAAGGACTCTGACGAATGAATTTTTTTTTCTAATTAGTCCCTAAGTTTTAGGGCTTCTCTTAATAGTCTATTTAGTAAAACTTTTATTTTTAATCAATCCCTGAACCTCACAATTATCGTCCCAAAAAATTTGGATTTCTGGCATCCTAATTGAGTTTTAGAGACTCGATTCCAATGAAAATGATTTGAAAAGGAAGACGAAGTCATTTTCGAGCATTTTAAAGATATATGCAAGAAATTAGATTTTTTTTTTTCAAATTTTGTTGTACTTTCTTTTTGGATGAAAATCAATCAAGGATAATTCTTTTGATTTGAAATCATCTACACAAGTCATTATGTCAAGTTTTTAGTCGATCTTTCCATGTATTTTAGTCATAAAAACTCGAAAAATAAAAACAAGCGGGTTTTTTCCAATGTCGAGTTCACCACTTTTTATTTTTGGGTTCAACATTTTTATTATTGAGTTTGATAATTTTTTTTTTTTAAAATTGTCAAACTCAACAATAAAAATTGGTGAGCTCGACAATAAAAAACTGTGAGCTCGATAATAAATAAAATTGGCCAATTTGAGAATAAATAAAAATTGGTGAGTTCAACAATAAAAAGTTGTGAGCTTAACATTGTAATTTTTTTTGAATCTCGATTTTATTTTTTATTTTTTTTTAAAACATCAAAATAGATAATAAAAAAATACATCTAAATATTCAAAATTAAAAATATCATTTTTATTCGTCATTCATTATAAAGAATCGTCGAAAATGATTGAAATTGCGGATGAAAAACCTAAGTATGTGAAGAAGATGAAAAAATGGTAGTTTAGATATTTCAAAAAATATTATAACTTGAGATGGGGTTGATGGTTGTTAAGCAAGCGCTCAAAGTTCAGGGACTAATTAAAAGGAAATCCCTCCGCCAAGATCCTTTAAGTAATTTTCCCTTCTTTTTACCCTTAAAGAACTTTTGTTGATCATAAACCAAATGAAAAAGGCCAAGAAGGTAATAAAATGAAATGGAAAGAGGTGCCATCTTTAGAAAAAAAATAAAAAAGAATAGAATATCTATCAAATTTTACAAATATCTTTGTAAAAGATCTTAAAGACTCACCATACAAATAGGAAGTATCCAAGCTAGAGTCCCCACAAATTTCTTGCTCACAATCCATTAGATAGGATGAGCCTTTCCTTTAGGACAATCTTCTGGAATATTCCTTACCACAAACACTTTCCTTACTTAATAAGACCTTAAGTCTTATTAAGGACCGTTTTGCTCAAATGGATTATTACCACATTGGCAATCCACCACCACAACCCACTAGATATCATGGAAAAATTCAAAAATATATATATATATATATATATATATAATATATATATATATATATATATATATATGGGTCCCACCAAACATTTTGGCCAATCATTTTTGTCCTACATGAGTTAGAAGTTTTGGAATGGGCTGATTTTTGGTGAGGATGATCTCTACGGTGAGGAGATCATCCTCACAAAAAATCAGCCAATTCCAAAACTTCTAACCCATGTTTTGAAAAATGTTTTGCCAAAATGTTTGGTGCTGAACATTTCCTTATATATATATAATCCATTTTTTTTGGGTTTCATCCAAGGTTTTGAAAATGGACAGCTACTGAACTTTTACAAAACTTTCAAATTTTAAATTAAAATACAATAGTGAATTTTTTTATTTTTTATTTTTAAATTCATAGAATTTTGTCATATACAAAATTGTGGCATAGGATCATATTTTTGGATTCCACAATGTGCGGTTAACCACTCTGAGTAAGAATTAAAATCTTACTAAGTTAGTAAGACTAGTTGGCCTGTATTCGAAACCTTCTATCTAGAGTTCCACTTGGAGAGTATCCTAGAGAGGAGTTAATTGGGTTTCTAAGTAGAAATATCTTGGCCTAGCTTAATGTCCCTATATAAGTATAATAGATAATGAGTGATAATCTGACTTGAAAATTTTCACACGGTCTACATGGAAAGTGCACAGAACCATAGATCTTTTCCTTATGTATCTTGAAGAAAAAGATATACGGCTCTGTGCACTTGCCACGTTAATTGAGTACAAATCGAGTGAAAATTTTCAAGTTAGAATATCGTGACTCGTCATAAATCTAAGATAGCAAATAAAATAATGGCAAAAAAAAAATAAAATTAGGAGGTATTTGATTTGGAATGTCATAATCAAATCATGAAAACCGATTTCTAGAATCCTAAATACAATGTTTTTAAAACCTTGTTTCTACAAATGCGATCGTAATTATTGCATGACTTAGCACAAAAAACACAATAAACATATTTTAAAATTGTAGAAAATGGGTCTTGTAATGTTTCTGACTTTGATTATGAAAGTATTACTTTTATAATCAATAATCAAAACAAGGGGTTGTTTAGTAACCATTCTAATTAGAATTAATTATGTTTTTTAATTGATTTTTCCAAAAACCATTGTTAAATAAGTCATTTTGAAAGAAATATATATTTCTTTTGACAGGTAAGCTGAACTTAAACCCACGATCTCAAAGTTGCTTTGTAATATTTTGAAAGAAATATTACCAAGCAGTTAAAAATGTTTCCTACGAAAGTTGTTTATTTGGAAAAACATTTATGGTAATGTTTCTATAATTTTTTTTTGTTAATCCTTTATTTTTAATTTCTACCATATAACGAAATTTGGATTAAAATTTTCAAGTAACTAGAAAATCATCTAGTAATTCTAATCTCCTAAAAAATAAAATAGAATTACTAACTTATCAATTTTATTAAATTAATTCATACCCTAGTGTTCATCACAAAGATCAAAAAACAACACTTAACTCATGGTCTAGTACCCCAATATCTTTTTATTAAACTCTAGGATGATTTACATGCGGACCCTCTTTATGATTTTTATGTAGATTCATTTTAAGATACTACAATTAAATAATCACATATATAAAACCCCAAAAATATTGTGATTATAATGTTTTAAAATGATTTGTAGGCATACGAGTAGGGTCCAAGACTTATATTTTTTTGAATACCCCCTTTGACATACGTTCCCACATTCCCCCTAACGTGGTATGTGCCAGAATCATAAATCTTTTTTCCTTTGTGCAATTGTGTATTCCGAGAAAAAAGATTTGTGGTTCTAACTCATGCCATGTCAGGGAGCACATGGCAGAGGGGGTGTTAAAAAATCACGACTCAATTTATTTTCTAATTTTTCACTCTAAAATAATTCCCCATGAAATAATTTATCAAATATCATTATCACCTCACTTAAATCAATTTAAGGTTGATAATTGAACATAGCCTCATAATCCATTATTAGAAAACAAAAACCGACATTAGATCATCTCCACAAGACTTGTTAGGTGTCAAACTCTTTTTATAATAAAGAATGAAACTCACTTTTTCACATCCAACAGACTTACTAGATGTCAAAATTAAAGTAATGAGCTCAAAAATTGAGGAGATGACTCGTTACATGTAGCGAAGGCCTTTGACTCGGTATAAATAAAAATATAATTTCAAAAATTAGGAAGTGTTGTTGAGCCCACATAAATTATCACATTGACAATCGAATACAAAATCCTTCTAGATTTTATGGAAAAAAAACTCATATTCACATAAATAATTTTAAATATTTTTAAAGTTTGATCCAAGTTGTTGAAATGGATGGCTATCGAACTACGAAAACTTAAAATTAAAATTTAACAATGATAAATAATTGTTTTTTTCAAAATTTTTAGAATTTTGTTCTCTAGAAATCTGTGGCATTAAATCATGTTTTTGGATTTTAAAATGTGAGGTCATGACTTTTATTAAGATTTGAGTAAATTTTTAACAAATAAAAAATTTGTTGTGTCTCTTGACAAGAAATTTTAAGATAATTAAAATAATATTTATCAAATTTTGATAAAATATATTTTTTATTTCAATAAGCATTGTTTTTTTTTACTTTGAAGATTAAGGTGTGTGTGTGTGTGTTTAGGCAGACTCTCAATCATAAAAAAGTGAAATAATGAGAGATGTACAACACGAGGATTTCCTAAGAGATCATCTATGTTAGTACTAGTCTTCCCTAAACATGTTTAAGTGTGAAGTTCCGATGAAATTCGAGGTCTGGTCCAAAGGTAAGGTCACGTGTCAACTAACCATTAAGGCACGCGCGTGGGTGGATTGCCGAATCCAGTGTACTCCGAAATCTAAAAAATAGACACGTGGCGCATGGTTATTTGATGAGATGTCAATTCCCACGTGCTTAAGAGTCTGTGTCACGTGGGCAACATGTACGGAGGGATAAGGGAGCAAAGCCACCCCCACAATGAGAATGATATCTTTGACGGATCTATCTATTTAAAGGGTTTCAGCTTATTTTTCTTTCTACTCTCGTCCTCCTCAGTTCAGGGAGTTGTTGACTTAGAGAGCGTTCTCTACGCTGACAGCCAAGATATGTTGCGTACGTCTGCATTTGCACCTGCACCTCATCAGAGAGTGGGCTCTCTCTACTCCAAACTCCAAACCAAGCAAAACCCATAACCCCAAAGAGAGAAACATCTCTGGTGCAGGTGTTTCTGCAGATGAATGCCATCTTAGCTCTTTAAACACACCTCTCTCTCTCTCTTCAAGAACAATATAACCATTTGTTTCTGCAGGTGATGATACTATGTGTGAGTGACTCATCAATCTACATAGATCATCTATGTTTCTATTAGTGGTCAATGGGAGAAGGTGTGTTTGAACTCATCAATGTCTGCATTGGTGCCTTTATTTGGGGTTTGTTAGGTATGTTTGTATTTGTTTTTTTGGTAAAAGTTATGTTTTTTGTTTGGTAACCTTAGATGCTTCTTGAGATACACTTTTGTTCTTTGGTTGGGTTGGTCTTCTACTTGGTAAGACAGTCTTCTAATGGATTTTGTTTTCTGTTTGTTAATAATTTGTTCTCTCAACTGTGTGCCTAGATCCACCACACACACACGTGAAATATGATTGTTTCCTAATCATCTTTAGTTATCTTGCCTTGCTATTTGGTTCTATTTTTTTATTTTAATTTAAGTGTTTTAGGTTGAAATAGCCACAAAAAAAAAAAAAAAAATGTGATGGGTGCAAGGTGAAATATAGGAAGTTGTAGAGGGATGTAATTGAGGACATGGTTTTTAAACTCGTCCGAGACCGAGACGTATCACCCGAGTTAACTCGGTATCAGAGCTGAAGGAGACCAACTCACAAAGTGATTTTTTTGACCGAGTTTTACAAATCATGTACAAATTTTCAAGTTATCTCGTGAGACGTCTCAAACGTATCGGAAAACTCGTCCGAGATAACTCGGTATCGGAGCTGAACGAGACGAGACGCGATACTGAGTTTAAAAACCATGATTGAGGATCATAGCTTTTTTTTCTTGATTATAATATTATAAGCATCATAATAGGATTTGTATATATATATATATAGAAAATAATAGAAAGAAATCCTGACCATAAGTAAACTCGAGGTCTAACCATGGTTTTTAATCTCATTGGAGACTCTCATCCACCAACGAGATGAGTTGACAAGTCTCAAAGGCATGGGTTGTTCTAATTGTAAGGCCTTTCTTTTAATCTCGTCCCAGAGGACTCAAACAAATTGGATATCTCGTCCGAGACAACTCGGTCTCGTTTATGGACAAGATGTGACGTCAAAACGACTTTTAAAACCATGGGGCCAACTTTTTTTTTTTTTTGCTAATAATTATTACGTTTTCTTTTGAAATAATAAATAATTATTTAAAAATTAATTTTATTATAAAAAGAACCCCGGAACTTAAAGTGCGGAAATTTTGGATTAAAAAACAAAAAAGTCTTTGGCAGTTTTAAGTGCAGAAAATTTGGATTAAAAAAATAAAAAAATAATTGACGGTTTAAATGTCGAAATAGGTTTCTTTCGATAAATTTACAAAAATTATTACTTTTTTGATAAATAATATTTAAATTAGGTTTTTTTATTTATAATTACCCTTAAAAACAATTAGCAAGAAGAATTAGAAAGGGAAGACTTATGAACTCACACATGAAGGTTATTCGAGCCAGGAATGTCAGGTCCTCGATAGAATTAAATTGGGCATAATGAAATGTACTTAAAGCTTGGTTAGCTTAGGCATCTGCAACAAAATTCTCCTCCCTAGACAAATGATATATATCTCAACTAATCTGATTGTAATATAATAAGACATTTTTCATTATCTTTATGAGAAGATTGTCTGAAGTATCAATATGCATTTTGGGACTTGTTTCCCATTTGAACACAAAACACAAAAAAATTTACTTTTAAAATCATCAAACACACCTTACACCAATAAAACAATAGTCTTAATATGCTAATTAATTGATGATCGTCTCTTAGCGTTTGCTTATTTCCTTCAAATATTTTCTTTTTCTTTTCCTTCCAAATCATCCAACAAATTGCAAAGGATGTTAGTGCATTACGTGAAGACTGGAAATTTTGACAAGAAAATTCAATGGACCAAAGCTCACAAATTTTACTGAATTTCGATAGCCTATGTGTCACGGCCCTATTCTTTCGAAGCGAGGTCGTGCGGCGCAAGGGGGTCAAATCCACTTGCAAGCCTGTAAAATGATCGTACACCACACACACGTAACTAGCAAAGAAGTAAACGAGGCAACATGAGGCAAAGCCCGGAGGCAATTTTGTTGATATAATAGTAATTACACGGGGTAACGCGTTACAAAAACAATAGATGCGTTACAAGCAATCGATGATCCTATGACACGCGGGACTTCTACGGAGCTGGGCTTCAAGGGCTTCAACAACGTGGGTGTAGGCCGGTGATTGGGATAGCACTGACACCCTTCCTACAAAGTGTATGCTAAGTCTTTACTACGTTTCCAGAAGGAAACATCAAAAGTAGAGGTCGGTCATACTCCCTTATTACGAAAATGCCACTAAGCTAACAAGTGTGCCCTGGCACGGGGCTGACACGTACCCTAAGCTAACATATATGCCCTGGTATGGGGGCTGACATGGCTTCATAACGAGCCTTACATGATATTACATGAGTGCTCCCGGGTAGCTCCGGGGCGAGCTTACACCTAACTCTAGGTGACAGATGAGATGGCTGTTACACTATGGCTATTCAAATTTTTGATGTTCCCCAATTTGACGGCTTAAAGCCATCAAATTTCTCCCATCCTTGTTAATTTGACAGTTTCGATCTGTTGAAAAACATTTTGACGCCTTGGTCCATCAAATTCATAAAATTTGACAGCCTTAGGCCATCAAAAATAGGCTTTTTTCTCGTTGTGGTGCTCATATGATTTCCTCTCTAGGAAAGAAAGTCTTTATTTCCTAGCTTTCAAATAGTGATAGGGTGGACTTGGTAAACAATACATCTATGAGTGTATCCATATACTTTATTACAATGAGTCCTTGTCTAATATCATATCTCTTACCATGTTAGATTTGATTTTTTCGATTTCTTTCCTTGACATTTACTCTAGTTCCTTACAAAGTGAAAATTTTCCTAATAATCACCTTTATTCTTTTGGATTGATAATTTTCCTTTTTTGAAAATTTTCTTGAATGGTTTCCTCTCAATAAAATGTTTGTTGTCTTTTTTCTTCTTTTGATTTACAACCTCAACTATATATTTGCCTTATTAGACTTAGATCGATTATCCCTTTAGTTTACAATCTTATTTTCTTCTTCTATTTTCAAACTCTTAAATATTCCATCTAGAGTTTGCAAGATTTTGTTGTGAGATAGAATTTTCCTATAGTCTTTCCAATTGGTTGGTTATTTGGTTAAGATTGCACCCATGTGGAAACTTTTAAGAAGTTTAATATTTTTTTCCTCAATCTCATTAGTTGTAAAATGCAATTCTTGAACTTGTTCAAGGAATGGCATATTTTTGTTATTTTAAAATAAAAATACTTAGTGATTAGAAAAGCTTGCATGCCCACTCCTCATTTAGGTACTTCTACAGAGAATTTTATAGCTCTTAGGTGGTAGTGCACTTACGGAATAAATTGATCAACCTATCAATCATTCAAGTAAGTGGTCTTGGCAATCCAAATCATCCTCTGGCACTTTTCATCTAATGTGATCATTTCTTCTAAAGTATCATAAGATGTTTCATCTATTGAAATTGGTGGACATGGTGTTATGAGGATATATGCAACCTTGACCTAACGAAGCATGAAATTTACATTCTATTTACATCTTTTAAAATTTGATTCATCAAACCAATCAAGCTTCACAACGTCTTGATTCATGAACTTGATGCTTTATGCTATTAGAACAATAGTCTATTGATGAAGTATAAAATGTACCTTCTATTTCCATCTTCTAAAATTTGTTTCATCAAACCAATCAAGCTTCACAACGTCTTGATTCATGAACTTAATGCTTTGTGCTATTAGAACAATAGTATATTGTCTATAAATTATAGAAACAATTAAGAATAATAGAAGACGATTAGAATACAATTTTTTTCTCTAAGGCACGTAGTTTACTACATTGTCTCACGAACAATAGACACCCACTTGAAAGAACGAAGATGCAATCAGATTTTTTTTGCATTTACCTTCAGGATACAACATAATCCAATTTAGCCACAAACCATACATTTGTTCTTTCAATGTTTGCACTAAGTTTAGAAAGAACTTGTCACACAAGATCTCTAATTCACCAATGCCTATTTCAAAAATCAAATTAATTTAAATGAAAGATAAGAAAAAAATTAGGAAGAGAGAGAGAGAATAATTTTTCTAATGTAAAATGCTTAATCGGATTTTCCTATTTTTTATATCGAAATGCTCTCAAAAGACTCATCCCTTCCGGAATGGATGAAGCATCCATTGGGGGAAAAAAAATCCTTTGGAGCAATCACCGAGATCATTGTTTAAAAATAGCATACGCAATGATATGCATTCAATGTAGATTTAGGATTTAAAGTCGCCACCATTCATAAAATTTTAAGGTGTGAATGCTCACCAAAACAGTTTTTCTCTTAATCATTTTTAAGGAAAATGATGAATCTAAACTAATCCTAACCATGAGATTGGGTAAGGAGGTTTAGCTGAAGGATGGGAAGGGTTTAGACACCCCATCTGACCCACTAAGTTGGTGGTTATCTAGGTCTTGGCCATTGTGAGCAAATTAGGCTTGTTTTAGATAATTTTTTGGGTTAGAAATAAAGGAGTTCCAAAGTTTGGAAACCTTCAATGTTGGGCCATGGTTTAGGCTAACCCAAAGGATTTGAGCAACATTTTCCAATATCTCTTCTTACTTGCAAGATGATGAGAGAGTGATGCATATTTCTTATGTTCTAAATGATTAGAGAGCTAAGTGAATGCTTGTGTGCGAGAAGTGTTGGAAATAACTAGAATGTTCCCATTCATTGAGATACTTGAATGTTTACTTAGAATTTGGGATAACAACCCATGAGGGAAGCATTCTTTTAACTTTAGCATTTCTTGGGTAACGATGCATGCTTAATGAATTTGCCCAAGGTTGGGCTTAATTTTGTTGGCAAGGGATTTGGGAACTATTACATGGATGAGAGTATCCCTTTTATGACTAGCCTGAAAGTACAATGAAGTACAAGCAAAAAAACAAAAAACTAACTGACAATGCCCAACATGAAACTAACTAGCCTCTAAGTAGAAGAATTTAAGAAGAGAAAAGTCAAGTTTCATGATGAGAGCTTGGCATATATTTATAACCAATAATAAGTGAATGGACATATATGCCCTTACAGAGAAATAATAGACATAAACTCATATTAGTCAAACTAGAACTAACTATTCTAATATTTTCAATACTCCCCCTTAAGCTGGGACAAATATATCAACTAGGCCCAGCTTGGTAAGATGAGAGTTAGTGATAGAAGATCCAACAGACTTCATAAGCATATCGACTAGTTGATCTGAAAAAGAAACAAAGACTGTCTTAAGTGCACTAGATCGAACTTTCTCCTTGAGAAAGTGAACATCAACCTCGATGTGCTTAGTCCTTTCGTGAAGAACCGAGTCAGATGCAAGCATGATAGCAGACTTATTGTCATAGAACAGCGATGAGGAACCAACAGTAGGTAATCCCAACTCTGTCAGCAAAGATCTAGGTCAAAGAAGCTCACATGTGTCAAGAGCCATAGCACGATACTCAACTTTAGCAGAAGAACGAGAAATCACATTTTTTTTCTTACTTTTCCACGAGATAAGGTTACCATCATAAAAAATTACATAAACCAGCTCTTACCTGTAAGAGAACCCGCATAATCAACATCAGTGAAACAGAATAAATGTGACTGAGCAGTAGACGAATAGAATAGATCTACACTAGGATGAGACTTCAAGTAGCGAAGGATACGATACACGGCATCAAGATGAGAGGTACGCGGAGCATGCATAAATTGACTGACAACACTAACCACGAAGGTGAAATCCGGTCTAGTGTTAGTTAGATAAATCAAACGGCCTACGAGTCTCTGGTAAGATGAAGGATCAGATAAAAGTTCCCCAAATTTGACATCAAGATGATAATTTTGATCTATTGGAGAAAAGGTAGGACGACAACCAAGCATACCAATGTCCTGAAGAAAATCCAATGTGTATTTGCGTTGGGATAACGAAATACCACGGCGTGAGCGGGCTACCTCTATCCCCAAAAAGTACTTGAGAGGACCTAAATCCTTAATCTCAATGACACGACCCAATATCATCTTTACCCTGTCAATCCACTGTGCATCATTTTCTGTCAAGATAATATTATCTACATACACTAGAACAATGGTACAACGACCATCAAGTCTTCGATGAACAAAGTAAGTATGATCTGAGTGGCATCTAGTGAATCTCATAAACAAAATAACTTCTGAAAAACGTTGAAAACCAAGCTCGCGGAGACTATTTCAAGCCATACAGAGATTTGAAAAGGCAGAAGGGAGGAGGAGGAGAAATGAAGAGGAAGGGCCAAAGAGGGTGGCATTAGATTTTTTCTTTGGCTCTGATATCAAGAAGAATTTTAGAAGAGAAAAGTCAAATCTAATAATGAGAGCTTGGCATATATTTATAACCAATAATAAGTGAATGGACATATATGTCCTTACAGAGAAATAATAGACATAAACTAATATTAGTCAAATTAGAACTAACTATTCTAATATTTCCAATATAAGTTACACTCCTCCCATCTTACAAGAAAATCTTCAAAAAAGAACCCCTAAAATCCTTGAAAAGCTTACACCCAAAATACAACAAAGCCAACGAAGATACAATGAAATCTTGCAAAGAAGACTCATTTCCTTCAAAAATACACTTGTTTCTCTCCTTCTAGATGCCCCAAAAAATCACAAAAGGCACCAAACACCACATGCTCACTTAGACTTGGAGGAATACTATTTGCCCTTATACAATCAGCACCCAAAGAGGTCGCTAATAGAAGTAGGCATACAACTTTTCTCCAAGTCTGACTAGTGAACGCACAATGAATGGGGACATGATCTGTCGATTCTCCACTTTGTTTGCACGTACAATAATAATTGGGATAAGCAAAACCTTGTCTTATAAGTTGATCCATGGTTAAGATTTTACCCAAAGCTGCATATCAAACAGAGAAAGAGACTTTTGAGGGGACCTTTCTGTTCTAGATAAATGCATGGGAAAAGCCACTCTTTGTCGATGACACCATCGTATAATATAGAGAACTCACCGTAAAGCAACCACTCTTGGTGCCTTCCTATACTCACCTATCCTCAATATCTGTTTTAATTGCAATAGGCTCCATCACCTCCGTCAATCTTTCCAACCTTTCTGTCTCCCAACCATTAAAAGCTCTTCTAAATCTGAAATCCCAAGGCGTCACCCCTCCATCCCTATGCAAAAAACCAAAAAAATGAGACGGGCTGCTCCTTCAACAAGGACAACTCAAATAACTCAGGGAATTGACCTTTTAAATGGTGCTCCCCCAATCACCAATCTTCCAAAAGTGGACCCTACTACCCCTTTCCCACTTTGAACTTCACCTTCTCCTAAACCAAGAAAGTCTCCTGAAAATGCCTTTTCACACCACACAGCCATAAGACCCCTTTGGTTCCCCATTTTCCCACCCTCTATCCTTCACCCCATCCTTGCCTGCAATTACCCTTCTCCACAGACTGCCATCCTCCTCAGCAAATCTCAAGTGTCATTTCCCAAGCAAGGCTAAATTCATCACACTAAAGTTTTTGAACCCCAAACCTCCACAACTTTTGGGGCCATAAGTCTTTTTTCAATTCACAAGATGATATCTCTTTTTGCCATCCCTATCATGCCAGAAAAATCCCATCAAACTTTCATAAGGTTGGCCTCAACACTATTTGGTAAAGAGAACAAAGAAAGAAAGAAATTAGGAATATTTGTCAATTTACTCTTCACCAAGACAACCTTTCCACATTTAGATAAATACCTGGCCCTCCACGCAATAAGTCTCTTTTCTACCCTCTCAATGATAGGATCCCAAACCTCTTTGTTATAGTAAGCGTCTCTTAATGACACCCAAATAGAGAGCAGGCAAGGCAAGACAGCGATCTGAAAACCAATGATATTGCTAACAACTCTAACCCAAGAATATCTCCAATCCCAAACAATTTGCTCTTAAGCAGATTAATCAGAATCTCCGACATCACTTCAAAACACCCCATGTTGCCGCTAAGAGAGCCCACCTGAGAAGCAGAGTTCAAGTAAATCAGGGTGTCGTCGGTAAACTAAAGATGCAAAATCATCGGACTACTTGACACATGCTGAACCCCAAGAGATCTCCATTCTGCACTGTCTTCGCGACCATTCACACCAATGCTTCCATCACAACAATGAAAAGAAAAGGAGATAGAGGTTCATCTTGTCTCAAACCCCTCAAACACTGGAAAAGCCAGAAGGAGAACCATCGATCAGAACTGAGAATGTGGCCATGGATACACATTTCAACGTCCATCTAATCCATCTTGCCCCAAAAACTCTTTCCATGTTAACTAATTAACATAACAAGCGTAACATATTTTCAATATAATCAAGAGAAGAAACAAGGAGGTATAAGCTGGTCTTTAAGGGCTTACATGTAATCATCCATACATGCTTGAATTATAAACTTCTTTCTTTTCTTCTTCATCTAGTCCTTTGAAAAAGAAGTTTGAAAGAAAAGAAAAAAAAAAAAGACTAAATTCTTCATTATTGCATGACCAAACATTTCTTTTACAACAAAAATGTATAACCAAGTTTTTTCTCCTTTTCCTTTACAACATAAATGCATAACCTGGTCCCTGTCCCCCCTCCCCTCTTTTGACAGTTATTCTGGTGAAAACAATTTTTGATCCTAAGTATGTGGTTTACCATTCATAGACTTTACTTATATATATATGTATGGGTTGGGATCCGTTGACTGTAGTGTCTCTCTCAACACTTCTGTAATTTTTTCAAATTTTGTTGATACCCCCACTAAAGCTCTTGCTTTCTGGGAGATAAGATGGGTTTGCCATCAATTTGGATTGTAAACTATGGGGTTTTTCTTTGTACATTCTCCCTCTTCTAATACAATTTCTATTACTTAGCCAAAAAAAATGAAAAAAATCTAATGGCCAAGATTTATATGTATCTCCATTACACACATCTCGGAGATACTGATCTTGAGGATAATTCTCAACTGTTGGATTTAGTATTTAAACGGTTGGGATCATTTACTTTTTCCATGAGTCATTCTTCATGAGTCACTGTATTCTGACACTATATATATATTGTCAAGATCTGTTTTTATGTTCTGTTCAGCTTCAAAATAGTTGCTTTCATGCCTTTATTATATATATAATCCTGCATTTATTGATGATTTTATATCATAATTAAATGCAATTGGTGAATGACATGAAGTATGGGCTAACAGTTGGTCAAGGCATTTGGGTGGTAAAGAATTCACTCAATAAGTATTAGGCAACCGACTGTATGTATGGATTGATGAATGGGGTTTTTAAATTGCATTTTGTAGGTTCTCTTAACAGGAAAAAATTTAATATCCAAGCTGCCGAATTTTGATAGATTCATTAGATAATGGCGTAACAACTTCACTAACAACAACTAACTATCCAAATTAAAGATCCAACCCCACCTTCCCATAAAATCATTGAAAAAAAAACTCCTCTAAACACTTTAAACACCTCACTGCAGAAAAAACAAGAGAAAAGATATTCAAGAATAGCTCTGTTCGAACACACGTAAATTCTGCTCCTTCCAAAGACCCTTCAGACTGCAAACAGGAAGATATTCCATGACAGCTTCTTGGAAACTTTAAAGCCTTTTTCCCACTCACTCCAAGAACAGAACAACAAGGGAATTGTATTCGGCATGCATCCTTCTACCTCAAACAAATCTAGAACCTTACTCCACACATCTTCTTCACACATACAGCACATGCCAGGTCTCAAGAACCCATGTGCCATAAACTGATCTGTGGTAAGGATTCTCTCCTGATTAGTGGTACACCAAATAAAGAAAGCAACCTTTGAAGGCACTTTAGGACCCCCAAATTACTACTGAGGGAACTAGACAAGGATGCACACTCCCCTTCAGAAGAAACAAATACAAGGATCTCACCAAGAACACACCCTTTCGAATCCCGGCACAACTCATGTGATCATTCTCCTCTAGTTGAATCTGAACCTCCGCCACACATCCTAATAACGAGGTCACTGCCGCTAACTCCCAATCATTGAAGTTTCTTCTAAGGCCAAAGTCCTAAGAAGTCACATGCTTTGTCAAATCAAGAAAGAGCCAATGTAAAGCTCTTTGTTTTGCGACCTTTCATCAAGCTGTGGAAACTGATATGTCAGAGCTGGTTCACCACACCAAACGTCTTCCCAAAAACGAATCCTCCTCCCTGACCCATCAGGGACCGAACACGTCTCCGAAAGGTGGGAAATGATCTAAACACCCCTTTCCAAACCCCACAACCATAGGGGGGCTCTTTTCCCAATCGTTAGGGGGTAGAGGCAATGACATTAGATGCATAGGCAATTTAAAGTAAGTAATTAACAATAAGTGAATAAAACTGACAGGAAGTTAGTAACGTGGAGCAATGACCTTACTTACATAGGAAATGGGCCAAATGCCAGTAGGCATAGGAATTGGCACATGCAATGACATTAAGTTACTGACTTAAAGTAAGTGAGCCAGTTAGTAAATTACAGTAAGTTAGTGACATGAGTCTTGAAGTAAATTTTTTTTTTTTAATTTAAAAAAAAAATGTGGAATGGATTGTATGTATAGATGGATAAATGGTTAATTATTTGTAGATATATTTGGGTTTCTTATAATAGTTAAACTTTTCAATAACCATTTTTTAGAGATATTAACTAAAATTCAGTAGATTTTTGTTTTTTCCCATGGGTCATTCCTTACAACTAATCAGACCCACTAGATATAGAAATAAACACCAAAAAAAAAAAAAAAAGTTCCTTTGATTATCTGCTTTAATAGAGGCACTTTTACCATTTTCCCCCTTCGTAGTCGCTAGAATACATTGCCACAAAGGAGAATCGGATAATTTCTTCCTTAAGGGCCATGTATGAAATTGTAGAAAAACTAGTTTTATAAATATCTTGGTATGAGCCAAGAAGAGCATCATTTTATTGGTAAAACTAGTTTTGTTTCAATAAATCAAATTAACCAAAATTTCTCATTCAGGGTAGATCTTGATGTTTCAAGTACCATGTTGCTTTATGAAATTTTAGCCCCTTTAAAATGAGGTTGGTAAGTCAACATGACACTAGTTTTATTTAATGGTACTTGTAGACAAATTTCTTCTTATTGTGTTCACAATCTTCAGGGACACTCCTTACCATGAAGGAAACCTTCTATATCTAGATTTGAGGTTTGGAGGGCATCCTGGAGATGGGTTTGGGTTCTTGAAAAGTTCCTTTTCTTTATATTTTTTAAAGTAATCTTGAAAAGGTGTATTTGAAGAATGGCCTCAGTCGGGGATGTGCTTTCGTCTATCCAAGAGGTTGATTTGATGTTTAACCCTGTTCGCGGTAATCCAAGGCTTTTGGAAGGAAAGAATTGCTAGAACGTTCGAAGGGAAAGTTCAAGCTCCTCAGGAGTTATTTTTGTTGATTCTTGGGTTTTTATTTTTTTGGTGTAAGATCTTCAAGGAGTTTAGAGGGGTGTTCTTCGAGGATTTTCTTATCCGTTGGGATTTTGTTTGTAATCTCTCGGAGCCTTAGGTTCTCTTAAGAGTAGTTTTTCTGTCTTTGTTTGTTTTCTTGTTTTTTATTTGTCGGTCATCTTGATCTACTGTCTGTATTTATTTTCCCTCTCTATATTAAAAAACAATGTTATCTTGAAAAGTTATGATGCATATGCTTTGATGTTGGCTCATCCTAATGCCCAACAAAATTTCTATGTATAAAAGAGATCTAGAGAAGATTCAGAGCTCAAATCCTAGTATGTTGTATGGCAATTACAACAGGATCAATTAAGTTCTTACGTGTTGGATTCTTTCCTCATTGGCATATTCCTTCACACCTTGATTGTCTAGAGTGGAGCGCCTTAGAGATATAGTGCAAGTCACTCAAACGTGAGAATCATGCAACTATGCCTTCAACTCTAAAATATCGTCCACTGATCTCCATAGCATGCTGAGGATCACCATGATTTAATACTAGAGGTGAAGGTGGACCTAATTTAATGTTGTGGAGCTATTTAAACAAGTGTTTGTAGCTGATTCAAACACCAAGTCTTGAATATAATCAACAAAAGCAGAAAAATGCACACAAAACAAAAGGATTTGCGTGATTCAGTGGTGTGCTATCCACGGATCAGATAAAAAATCTATCACTATTTTCTTTAGTTTTATGGCTCAAGATCTCTAGCAAAAAGCGATCTCAAAAATAGAAAATACTTAAAAAATATTACATAATTGCCCTTGTATCCATGTCGTACGCCAAATAGAAGTCATTTTGGCTACATGTCATACTGGCTAGCATGTTACCACGTTACCCGAACTCAATCGGCTACAATCCCCTATTGAGGGAATTAGTTCTTTTCCTTCCTCAGTACCAATACTTTGGTGTGATAGTGTACTGTTATGGTACACAAAATACATCTAGATTAAATGTTATTTTGCTCATGAAAAAGTTACTAAATGGGACCTTGATGTTCAATTCATCTCTACCAATGACAATGTTACAGCTGACATACATCAAATGATGGTTGAGATGCTAGGGATTCCAAAAAAAATTCTCTAAAAATATTATATGTAACGGGTCTCTAAGAAAATTTTGTTTACATTCATCACTGTCAGAGTGGATTTTTTCTGTCTCGATGCCATTCAATACACGTGGTGGGTTCATGTGATTGGTGGATCTCGAATAACTGTGAGCACATTTTTTTTCATCACTGTCATGTCTTCTTCATCTTCTTGGTACCACCAGGCCAGCATCCAAAGATCTAAAAATTAGGTAGGACATCAATTTATTGTATTGTTGTGACTTATATGCGAACACGTCTCATTTTTTAGCTTCACATATCAATTCTACCGATCTTATTAGCCAAGTTGGTTGGAAGAATCTCTGTCCTTCCCCTTTCTCTTCATTAATTTCTGCTATATTGATTGATGTGAGACCATTTCCCTCCATCCCTTTCTTTCTTACCTATGTTATAGAGAGAGTAGAGAAAGAGAGGGACTGAGATCAAGCCTTTGTTTTTTATGTTTTGAGTTTTAATATGCTGAGTAGGGGTGGCAATCTCAACACGACCCTAAACACAACTCGAAAAACGATATGAAGTAAGTGGGTTTGGGTCATAATAATTTCAACCCGTCCAACATGATTTTTAAATGGGTTGGGTTTGGGTTTGTGTTTTGGGTATCAATCGGCCTAATCCGTTTAAACATGTTTAATTATTCTGTCATTAATGTGTAATTTTAAATATATTAATAATTATTTAAGAATCTTTTAAATTACTCATTTTTTTTTCTAGAATTTCCTAGAATTTTTTTCATAATATATTTTATTATCAAATTCTATAAAAATATAAAAGGGTGTTCTTAAGATATTTTTAAATTAATAAATGGTTAAACTTTAATTTAGGAAAGAAAAAAAATACTTTTCTTAGTAAGTTATTTATTTATATTTATATTTATATCTTTTAACTTTATTTTTTTTCCATAAAAATTTAGAGGTATGTACTTTTTAATTCTTAATATTGGAAAAATGACCCTCAATAAGATTTAAGATCTTACCAAGCCTATTATGTATAATGAAATACACTTTCTTTAGCCAATAATAATATTGAAAAGCACTTTCCTTACTAAGTAAGGAAAGTTTTGTGACCACATCACCTTATGGTAACCAAAAACATGATATGATGTCACATAGTTGTAAAGGACAAACTTCTATGAACTTTGAATTCTTTTTTTCAAAAGAACGTTATTTTTCACCATTGAACTTAGTTTACGGTTGTGTGACTTTATTTTTAGTAATAATATTTTATTTTTGGTGGTGGAAATGAAACTTATTTTTTCCAATAAAGATCAGGATTTTATTAAATGGGCTGGGTCAGGTATACCTATTTATAAATGGGTTGGGTTTGAATTTAAGTTTTTGATATGATTATTAAATAGGTTGGGTTTGGGTTTGATAAATTTTCATAAAACCCTTACCGTAACACGACATGAATGCAACCTAACTCAACCCATTGCCACCCCTAATGCTGAGGGAGGTGACACTAAAACGTAAAAAAAATTGAGGGAGAACCTTCTAATTTTTGAAAAGTTATTCACTTAAAAGATGAAATAGATCTGAATTGTTAAATTGAGCACAATCTAACAGATGAGATGATTATGACTCTATTTGGCTCTCTAATTTTGTTTGCAAAAATTTATCCTATGTGGCTTAAAAGTTTTGGATTAGGCTGATTTTTGGTGAGGATGATCTCTTCGAAGAGACCATCATCACAAAAAATCAACTGAATTTGAAACTTCTAAGTCCATTAAATATGATTTTCAAATTTTCGATAAACAATTGATGATTCACAATTTTAAAATCACTTTTGATGGATTTAAACATTTCAGATTTGGATGATTTTTGGTGAGGATGATCTCCTCATCATAGAGATCATCCTCACAAAAAATCAGACCTATCTGAAACTTTTAAGCCACATAAGAAAACTTTTGTGAACCTAAGATTGTGAGAGAAACGCCATCTTTTATTTATGTGTGTGTGTGTGTGTGTGTGTGTGTGTGTGTGTGTGTGTGCGTGTTTTGATGGTTAAGTTAGACTTGAACCAACGACCACAAATTTGATTTGCAATATTATAAAAGAAATATTAACAAATAGTTAAAATTCGATGAAAACTTGTTTATATGGAAGAACAATTATGGTAATATTTCTATAAAATTATTATTCATCCTAGAGAGAATTATTAAATAGTTCTCGACACGAATTATCTATTGACCATTTAAGGGTAGTCATTTGGATAGGGTCATGATTGCCAATGAGTGTATTGATGCTAGGATGAAAGAATGGGTTTCAGAGTGGTTTGTAAGTTTCATGGTTCAAAATGCCATTTTCATTTCAAAAAATTTCGGCCAAAACATTTCGATTTTTCAACATCACGAGATGAAACAACAATTGAAAATATAATATTCGAAGGGGGTTTTGATTTTGCTTGGTAGAGATTTAAAAGGAAGAAAGAAAGAAAGAAAGAAAGAAAGAAAGGGGCGGGGGGGGGGGGGGGGGGGGGAGTACCTGAGTGCACTATGTGAAAAAAGGGTTGTGTTGTATTTTCCCCTCTTTTCACGTTGTGGTGGCTAAGTCAGCTCTATATTTTATCTTTAACCTTTGGGAGGGGAAACAACTACAAGAAAGCGAGTTTCCTCAGTAGATCTAGTTTTAGCATTTATCCAATGGAAGTAGAATCAGAGTAAGAAGTACCTTTTTAAAGTTAGTAATGTTGGATTAATCTGGAGTTTATCCTAATGTGAAAAAAGGAAGTGGAAGTAAAAGTGAAAAAAGTGAAAACGTGAAAGCAAGAGTTAAGTGGTTTGTTTGTAAGTTGTGTAAAATTTTAGTCTCATATCAAATAAAAACAACTAAAGAGTGTAATTCTTATATAGAAACTCTCACATAATGTAATAAGTGCGAGAAAGATATGGGTCAAGCCCACGAGCACGTGAGGGCCTATGGGTTCTAAAAGGGATTTGGAATCATTGGTCTGAAAAACCTTAGTGCGTGTATGCACATGCAATGCGCTCGTAGGGGGTTGCAAATCTTCGGATTTAAACCTCACGTGAGTGCACGTAAAAGGTCCACATTATCTAGAGAGACACTTCTAATTCTATAAATTTTCATTTGTTCCATCTTTTTCATTTTGCATTCATTCAATTTTCGACTTATTACTTGCATGGTGCCCTTCTATTTTTAAGAGATTTTTTATGTATTCTTGAGAGTACAATTTACAATACAAGTTCATTTGTACGTATACATTAGGAGTGATGCCTTGTAAACGTGTGGAGCGTTGTATCCTGGGAGACAGATGTCCAAAGACTATTTTCTCTAATTTTACATCATAAAAATAATTGGTAAATCCATTAGATTCAATTAGATAATGAAATCTATATAGTGCATCTGTAATTTTATTTCTAAAAACATTCATTTGCTTGTATAGTTGTTGTTGCCGTGCAAAAACTTATTGTTGCCGATTCATCGTTAATTGCTCTTCTTGTTCTATACATATTCTCCAATCCCCTAAACACAATAATGCTGAAGTGATCTCAGCTTGGAACCTCATATCGCGCTTCTTGACATGAAAGTGTATAGTAACCATAGATGCTTTTCATCGAGATATGAGTGAAAAAACTTCAATGGTTCCTATCCATTTTCACGTCTAGAAGTGAGATATGAGTTTCAAGCTTGAGGTCACTCCAACACGACTCTAAAATAAATTATCATCTCATCCTAGATTTATGGTAATTTTTTTATTATTTTCTTATCAATTTTAATTAGTTTCTACTTAAATAAATTAATTAACTATATTGATTTTGATAATTACATAATTAGATTTTCCTATCTAAATTTTTTTGTACATTTTCTTAGCCACTCGTCTTTTTTTTTCTTTTTTTTTTTTTTCTGAGATTTGTGATAAATTTTTGAGTGAATTTTATTCTTTTGCTTAAATTAATTAATTATAATTGTGAAAAATCGCAATAGTAAAAATAACACAAGGATTTATGTGGTTCAGTGGTATGCCTACGTCCACGGAATAAAACAAGAACAATCACTATTTTTTTCTCTCTTAAGTTTTATAGGCCCAGAGATCTTTATTTATATAATCGAAACTTATCAAAACAAGTAAAACTCCCCAAAATAGAAAATCTCAAAAATTGAAAATCCCTTAAGAAAATATTGCATGATTGCCCTTTTCATATTTCTTAAAAAATTCAAAACGGGGGTTTTGCCCCCTCACCCCTGGGAATGGGCGCTGCCCCCTTCACCCCGACCTCGCAATTCTGTGTAGTGCAACAAAATTCAAGACAATTATATAAAAATAATTATTTAATAACTAAATATTACAATTTTTCATGGAGAAGTTGTATGCATTTTCTTCCTCATTTACCAATTTCTTTGTTAACATGATCATTTAACAATTTTTAGCAAGACTTTTTTGCATGCAACCATTCACACATTTTTCCCAATATCTTTTTAATGGGATGGAACGGATCAAGGGACATATGTAAAAACAATATAACATTAATAAAATTTCAAACTATGGGTTATAAGTTTTGGATTGAGCTGATTTTTTGTGAGAATAATCTCTATGATGGGAAGATCATCCGAAAAAAAATCAGTCCAATCTAAAACTTCTAACCCCATTAAAAGTGATTTAGAATGTGGACTGTTCATTTTTTATCAATTTTTATCAATAATTTATAAATCACTTTTGATAGATTTAGAAGTTTCAGATTGAGCAGATTTTTTATGAGGATGATCTTCTCATCATAGTGACCATCCTCGCAAAAAATCAGCTCAATCCAAAACCTCTAACCCATATTTTGAAAAACCATTGATTTTACATATGTCCCATGAACTGCCCCTTTTTTAATAAACTTAACGATGATTTTCATGTGGGCCTACTTTACAATTTACATGTCGATCCACTTTATGATACTACAAATAAACAATAAAAATAGGGTAATTTAGTAAAATAGAGTAATTTACATATTTTGACCGGGTCAACGAAATCTCAAGGGTAGACCTCATCTTACATTTGATAAGGGTAGCACTAATGTCACCTATGTCATGAGGGGTGTTACTAAAACATCCTAAAAATAGTAAGCTCTCGGAAATTTTTATAATTACTATGATTTGTAGCCAAAAGCATCAGGTCCAATAGTTATTTTTATTTTTATTTAAATAATCAATTATGTAATTTGTCATTCCAAGATAACTCATTATGAAAGAATTTCCCATACTTCATTATCACCCCACTTAATCAATTTGAAGTTGATAATTGATTATTGCCTTCATAATCCACTATCGTAATAGTTACCAAACAGCCTCCAAACCACTAAAATATAATTCTAGAATTTAGGAAAAATTACTTAAAAGACTTTGGTGGAGGGTTTATTCATGATAAATAGTCCCTAAGTTTTGGACAATAACTTGATAGTCCATTTAAAAAACTTTTTATTTCCTAAAAAATGATTCCTTATTATTAGCGAACTCACTACTTTTTATTTATTGTTGAGTTAACAATTTTTATTGTCGAACTTGACACTGGTAAAACCCATCATTTTTCAAGTTTTTCTGACTAAAAAATATGGAAAGATCATCTAAAAATTTGAGATAACAACTTGTTTAGATGATTTCAAATCAGAAGAATTATTCTTGATCAATTTTCATAAAAAAATGAAGAAAAAAAATAAAAAAATCATAATTTTTTTATATACATCAACAAAATATTTGAAGAAACTCTTGAAAATGACTTCTTCCTTCTTAAATCCTTTATGACGGAGTAGAGTTTCTGAAATTCAATTGAACTTCTAAAAATTCAATTTTTTTGTATGAAAACAATGAGTCCGAACAATTAGGACATTCAATTGGGAGAAATGGGATTAAGAGACTAACTAGAACTAAAATTTATTACTAAATGAACTATTTAGAGAGGCCCTCAAACTTAAAAATTAATTAGAAAGAACTCCCTCCTCCACCAGAGTCTTTTAATAAATTTCCATAAAATCTATAATTGGATTACGGTAGATTCAAATTTTAGATTCCGTACGAAAGGCCCTCCATTCTTTAAAGATCCTAAACGTGGGCCTAATCCAAAGGTAAGGTCACGTGTCAACTGACCAATAAGTTAGGTCCACGTGGGTAGATTGGCACGTGGAGTATAGCCATTGGATAATATTTCTATACTCACGTGGTTAAGAGTTTGTATCACGTGGGCTACACTTACGGATGGATAAGAGAGCAACCCCACCATGAGAGTGATATTCATCACAGATCTCTACCATTTAAAGGCTTTTTTTAAGTTTTTCTCTCATCTCCATTTCTGGCAGTTGAGAAGTTGAAAACTCGAGAGAGTTGTCTGCACTGACAGCCAAGATATGTTGCATACGTCTGCATTTGCACCTGCACCTCACCAGATTGTGAGCTCTCTCTACTCCAAACCAAGCAAGACCCATGACCCAAAGAGAGAACACAGCTCTGGTGCAGGTGCTTCTGCAGATGAATGCCATCTTAGCTCATTTAAACAACCATCTCTCTCTCTCTCTCCATGCAAGACCAAGATCACCATTTATTTCTGCAGGTTATGATTCTGTGTGTGTGGCTCATCAATCTACATCAGCCATCTGTCCGATAGTGGTGGACGAAGGTGAGTTAGAACTCATCAATGGTTGCATTGGTGCTTGTTATTTATGATTTTTTTTAAAATTTTTTATTTTTTATTTTATTAATCTAGATGTTTCATGAGACACTTATGGCTCTTTGGTTGTGTTGTCCTTCTATGTAGTAAGACACTTAAAGTGTTCTAATGATTTTTGTTTTCTGTTTGTTAATTTGTTCTCTCAACTGAGTACGTAAATCCAACCCACACAAATGAAATATGATTGTTTCCTAATCATCTCTTGTTACCTTGTATTTGGTTCTAAGGTTTTTTTTTTTCTTTAGTGTGTTAGGTTCAAATAGCCAAAAATGTGATGGGTGCAAGGTGAAGTACATGGGAGAAATGTCAATGAGGATCATATCATGTTTCTTTTCTTGATTTATATAATATTATAAGAACCATAATAGGATTTGTATAGAAAATAATAGAAAGAAATCCTAACCATAAGTAAACTCTAAATCCAACTTTTTTTTTTGGGGTGCTAATTGGAGCAAATTGGATTAGTTACCAAAGACATAGAAGTTAGCCATGAAGGATCTTCGAGCCGCAAGGAATAAAATAGGGCAGAGTGAAATATCCTTAAAGCATGGTTAGCTTAGGCATCTGCAACAAAAGTTCCCTTCCTAGACAAATGATATATATTTCAACTATTCTGACTGTAGTATAATAAGACATTTTTCATAATCTTCATGAGAAGATTGTCTAGTGTATCAATATACATTTTGGGACCAAGAACATTATTTCCCATTTCAACACAAAGCCATAAAATGTATACCTTTAAAATCATCAAACACACCTTACACCAATAAAACACTAGTATTAATATGCTAATTAATTGATGATCGTCTCTCTTGTTCCTTTCCTTCCATATCATCTAAAAATTTGCAAAGGATGTTGGTGCCGACATGATTTCCTCTCTATGAAAGAAAGCCTTTATTTGCTAGCTTTCAAATAGTGATCGGATGGACTTAGTACACAATACATCTATGAGTGCATCTTTATATTTTATTACAATGCATCCTTGTCTAATATCACATCTCTTACCATGTTAGATTTGATTTTTGATTGATTTCTTTCCTTGACGTTTATTCCAATCTCTTACAAAGTGATCTTTTTCCCATATACATAACAATCACCTTTATTCATTTTGGATTGGTCATTCTTTTTGAAAATTTCTTGAATGGTTTCCTCTCAATAAAATGTTTGTTGTCTTTTCTTCTTCTTTTAATTTACACTCTCAACTATATGGGCCTTATTAGGCTTGGATTGATTATCCGTTTTGTTTATAATCTTATTTTCTTCTATTTTTGAACTCCTAGATATTCCATCCGTTTTGTTGTGATAATTTCAATGAATACTTAGAAAAAGGCATGAATTCATTTACAATTAAAGGGTCGTAGTGGCCAATTACTCTCATTTTTCTTAACAAATTGAGGCTAAGAGAGTAATTGTCCTTTAAGATCTCTAGAGAATTCTTTGAAGGAGAAGAGTATCCATACCCTTTAAATGAGATCGATTTTCAATAAAACCTTGATAAAGGGTATGAGCTTATCCACAAATGAGGGGTCTTAATGGTCAATTACTTCCTTATGAGTCATAACTAATTAAGATTAGGAAGGTAATTGTTCTTTAAGATATTTCTAGAGAAGCCTTGGAAGCACTTGGGTCTTTGACACTTGGGAATGCTTTTACTCACATAAAAACCAAGAAGGGAAGCTTATGTGAATGATTGAGATGGGTAATGAGGGAAATTCCTCCCTATTTCAACTAAAGAGGTAGTGAGTGTAATTAAGGAGGGATAAAGTGTAAAAACACCTTAAGATCTCCCATTAGAGATCTTTAGAGCGTAATTGAGAGTCAAGGGGTACCAGAATCTTAACAAAAACCGTTGGGTATGTACTGTGAGAGACTAGGTTGCATCATATTATAATGCATGAGGTACATTGTATCATTATCAATGTATCTCATCACAAAAAGAAAGTGGTGATGGAGAATAAAATATTTAGCAATATCTATAAAGATATTTTATATTAGGAATTATTATGGATAATTGGTATCTTTATATCAGACTATTTTCTATATCTTGGTTGATGTAATCTCTATAAATATACTAGTATAGTTTATATAATGATCATCCAAGAACTCTTAATAAAAAAAGATTTCTACGTGGTATCAGAGCTCAAGCTCCATTGAGCACATTGGTCTTTGTGTATCGTTTCTTCGACGATGGCAGTGACTTCAATCGCCATCTGCCATCACCGGACATAAATATTTTTTTATCCTTCCACTTTAGGGCTATTTTTTTTATTTAACCCACGCAATTTTACTTTGTATGCTTATGGGAGAGATCATGACGTACCTGATCTAGTGTGCCACTGGCTCCGATAGACTCAAAATGAGCGGGATGTGACAATGATGGACTTCACAAATAGACGGTGACCACCATCAAGTCCAATTGGTTGTTAATGACAATTCACCATCAATTTTTACATGAGATCAAGAGTGGGTTATTCAATTAAACTAGTTGCATACTCTTTCTTCAAAAGACCATGCAATTGTGGGAGGATGTAAGAGAATAGGATGCATCACATTATGATGCATGATATACATTGTATCATTATCAAGGTATCTTAGCACAAAAGGAAAGTAGTGATGGAGGATTAAAATATTTAGCAATATCTATTAAGATATTTTATATCATGAATTATTATAGATAATTAGTATCTCTATATTAGGCTACTTTCTATATCTTGATTGATGTAATCTCTATAAATATCCAAGAATTCTCAATAAAAAAGATTTCTACATGTACATAGGACATAGACCAAGAAAAGTTTCTATGGGTCCATACCATGGGAACTGACCGGGCTATTTCTAGCTTGGCCCATGCCTTAGACATGGACTTCTATCAATTTTGGCTCCCTTTCCCTAGTCCTCCCTTGGATTACTCTAGAATGAGATTTTATCGGGTTTTGGGACCTCGTTCCTTTCTTGCAGGTTCCTGGGATTCATTTGGGATTGGCCAGGCAATTTTAGGGTGTCTACAATTAGCATATTCTGTGCGTTCATGCGGGTACCTCCAGCCTGAAAACAATTTCTGACACCAGTTATGTTGTATTACCAAGTTGGTTTTCCACCCCATCTAAATTTCCTTTAAAAAAAGTATAGTACATCAAGATCCATTTTTATGCTCTATTCTGGCTCAAAATAGTTGCTTTCATGCTTTTATGATATATAATCACTATGTGAAAACTGAAAATTTTAACACAAGAATTTGATGGGCCAAAACCCACAAATTTTAGAAATTGAATTTTGAGGGCTCATGGCTGTTGAAATTTTTGATGTTCTCCAATTCGATGGCTTAGAGCCATCAAATTTCTGTCATCCTCAATTAATTTGATGGTTTCGGTCTATCGAAAAAAAATATTTGACAATGAAAATTTTGATGACTTGGTCCGTTGAATTTTATGAAATTCAACGGCCTTGGCCTGTCAAATATAGGTTTTTTTCCATTGTGAATCCTGCATTTACTGATAATTTTTATGATTATGCCATGCAATTGGTGAATGGCGTGAAGTAGAGCTGTATGTTCATTGGTTCACGCATTTGGGTTCATTCACTAAACATGTATTAGACAATATGAATATATTTATGGTTTAGATGAGTAGGTTTTCTAAATTGAATTAAGCTGTTTTCTCTTAACAGGTAAATTTTTTTGATATCCAGTTTTTAATGGACATTTTGTCAATTTTTTTATTATAGATTCATTAGGTAATTGCATAAGCAATAGCACTAGATTTGAGGCATTAGGCAACGGGCAATGTAATTTGTTATTAAGTTGCTTAAAGTAAGTTATTAAGTTAGTAGTAGTAAACTAATAGTAAGGGACAATGACATTAGTTTAGAGCATAAAAATTAGTTCAGAGCCCATTTGGATACACATAAAAAAGTAACTTATTTACTTTTAATGTTAAAAAGTTCATTTGGATTCACTTTTTTTTTTTAAATTACTTTAAAATAGTAAAAGTCCTAACTTTTTAAAAAGCAAAGGAAATTACTTTCTATCCGAACGAGGCCTAAGTTAGTGACTTAAAGTTAGTAAATCTCAGTAATTAACTTGAAGTAAGATAGTATGCAATGATATTGAGCATAGGAATTCACATTAAGCACATGCATGGTCAAATGACATTAGGATGTATAAATGTTATGTAGAATGGACTTCGTGTTAATGTATGAATGGTTAATTATGTGTATATGTGCATAACAGGTAAGATTTCTAATATCCATTTTTCAGAGGAGATGTTGCCAAAAACTTCGTAATTTTTTTTGAGAGCTACACACAGTTAGTGTGGTATTAGTAAAAATTGGTGTGGTAATATCAACTCCTTTTGTTTTCCCATTAGTTATTCCTTAAAAGTAATCGAAACTAGGGGTGCACATGGTTTGGATTTTGGCAAAATTGAAATCAAACCAAACATGATCGGTTCTACAAATTTGGAATCGAACCAATTCAATTACCCTATAGAATCGAACCAATCCAAACGAACCTTGGTTTGGATTGGTTCGGATCGGTTCTCGGCTCTCATACTTTCAAAAGAGAAAAATTAGTATTTTTTCTTTCAAAATAGGAATCCTTTTGATCAGATCATTAATAATGCCTATTTTTAAAGTGAAAATAATTTTATGATTAAATTTTGACTGAAATATGTATAAATTAAAAATTAGAGGAAGTTTAATGAGACTAAAAAAAAATTACAATTTTAAAATTTGTATTTTGGATGGATTAGTGAGGAAACTAATCCATAAATGGTAGATTAACGAATCCAAGTCTTGGTTTGTATAGTATATTTCATCTAACAAACACGGCATAAAGGTTCTCGTAAAAAAATAAGGAACCAAATTCTTTAAGAAAGTTTTTTCATAAATGGGTTGATCCATTTGAGAGTTGAGAGAGAGATTTGTGTACATTTTTTATGAGTTTTTGTTAGAAAAAAACAGAGGAGATGAAGTTGAAGACTTTGATGAGTTACCTCTTCATAACATACTAAAACAATTGAGAGAGGGAGAGAGATGGGTTACCTCTTCGTTTTCTGACGAGGTGGCGAGTGGCGAGGTGAAGGAGATGAACAACAGGTAGGTTTTCTTCAAATTTGAAGAAGAGAGAAATAGATAATAGAAGAACGAAACCCAAAAAGAGTTTATATATATATATATAATAGATACTTCAGATTGGTTTGATTCTATTATACCCTTAATCCGGAACTGAACCAAATCAATCGGGTGTCATATCCTAGTTAATTCTCATGACCTTCTTATATTCATATCTTTTGAAGTAGTTGGTTGGTTAATATGATATCAGAGCATTAGGTTCATATAGGTTATGGGTTCAAATTTTTCCACCTTTAAGGGTGAGGGGAAGTATTGAGTGTATATTTTCCTCCACTCTTGGGTATGTCATACCCCAATTAATTCCTATGATCCTCTTATATTCATAGTTCTCCCCTTCTCCAATAAATTGGTCTTTTGGAGTAGTTGGTTGGTTTACATGATATCATAGCGTTAAGTTTGTATAGGTCATGAATTTGAATCTTTCCACCCTTAATGGTGAGGGAGAATTTGAATGTATATTTTTCTTGATTCTTGGGGTTTGTCATACCCCAGTTAACTCTCGTGACTCTCTTATATTCACAGTTCTCCCTTTCTCCAACGGATCAGTCTTTTGGAATAGTTGATTGGTTAACATGTAATCAAAGTAGATCTTTTGGAGTAGTTGGTTGGTTAACAGAAACTAGTTTCATTTCATGGTGTACTTATAGACAATTGAATAATAAGGAAATTTCAAAAGAATGGAAACAACTTCACATTAAAGGACTTGTACTATACAGATAAAAAGTGTCCAAGCTATAGTCCCCATAAATATCTTCTTATTGTGTTCACAATCCATGAGAGATAGTAGGCTTTCCTTTAAGGATAATCTTCAAGGATATTCCTTACTATGAAGGAGACGTTCTATGTTGAGTTTGACTTAGAGAGCATCCTATACAGGGGGGTTCTTGAAAAGTTTGTTTGTTTGTTAAGTTATCTTGAAAAGTTATGAAACATATGCTTTGATGTTGACTCATCCTTAATGCCTAACAAAATTTCTATTTTGCAAAAGAGAAAAGTCAAAAATCGACTAGTTGCACACCACTAGTGGCTGGTTGCATCCCAATCTTAAAAAATATTACATTTTTCAAAAATAAAAAATAAAAATCTTTCCTACCTTACAAGTTGTACTTCATTAGGATAACAGTTTGTCCATTTTCCTTATTAAATATGTGTCCTCTTTGATTTAAGATATTTAATTATTAATTGATTGACTTGTTTTGATTTGTTGAGGAAATTGATAAAAATCAATCAAAAGTCTTTTTTACAATTTTATATAATATCTGGAGGCATGATTTAAGATATATATATATTTTTAAAGATCCAATATTTTTTTTTTTATTAAATGCAATCACACAAATGGAGTGCAAGGGAGAATTTTTTAAGTGATGGAGTATAATTGATAATGAAAGGTGTGCAACTAGTTGTTCCCAATTCTTATGAGTTGGGATTATTTCCTCATTGGCAGATTCCTTTCACACCTTGAATGTAAATATCACGTCCTCTCATGACGTCTGGAGTGGAGCGCCTCAGAGAGAACTCGTGCAAGCCACGAAGGTGAGAATCATGCAACTATGCCTTCAACTCCAAAATATCAAATATTGGTCATCAATCAATATCTAAGAATACTTTATTAACAATAAAGGACTTTTTGACGAATTGGCTATAATTCTTGAAAAAGTTGCTAAATGGGACCTTGATGAGAATCGACCCTTCAAGTCTATCTTCTCTCGTCACTATTTCCGAATATGTTGTAAAAAGATATTTTTTCTCTTTATCTTTAATAAATTCTTGTAACCCTTGTAGAAGGATAAATCCTTTTTACTTTTATTTATATTTTTTTTTATAAAGGGGTCTCCAGACTTACGCTCGACTAGGGGAACCGGATGAGTCAAGTCTGGAACCAAGGCACGTGCTATGTCCGAACATCACATGCACCAAGTAAGTGAGAGAACGCCCTCGTGGGTGGTCCCAAGAAAATATTTCTCATATTGGATATCGACCACACAACCTACGGACTCTTACCGGTTATTGGATTTGAATTGGCCATCGAGCCATCCCCTCGAGGTTACAAGGGTAAAATCCTTATAAATACATGCCTAGTCTCTATTCAAAATTATAGAAAAATAGAAATAAAAAAGTTACCCAAGTTGTTCTTACAATCAATGGAAATGATGACAACATGATGAAACATATCTCAAGCATAGTTAGTATGGCTCAAGATTGAAGAATATGTAAGAGAACATCGTCACTATTGAAAAAGAAATAAAGTGGTTCAAAGGCCATTATTAATGCATATCCAACATACTTGATAAACCACCGTCTAAGGGGCCTCGCTTTGCCACTATAGTCGTGTGTTTGAAATTACTAGGTCTTTTGAATTACTTTGTTGCATTTTGGAAAATTTTCATGGGGTTAGGACATTTGATTGTAGGGACTAGTCCCGTCCTATAAAGGGTGTGGGATATATATTTGAGCTACCGTGTTTTCAAACAAAAGGCATGCCTCTCGTCTCCAACATGTATGAAAAAAAAAACCCCTTAATTTTTCTTTTCAAAACAATTCTTTTAATGTATTTAACCTCTTCAATACATTGTCTTGAACCTCACCTTAATTCCTTATTGAGAAATCTTGATTTATTTTTTTATCCAAAATTTCATCATCTTCAAAATCATATCTTGCTTTTGAGGTATGAAGTAGATTGAATCTTAAGAAGATTAGGATAAATTTTTTTAATAGCAATCCACACATGAAAATTTATTAAAATTATCGAGGCCCAAAAGAATATTCTATTAAATTCGAAATTGGATTCCAAATTGATGAGTTAGTGCGAGCTTATACAATCATTTGCTCACTTAGTTTTCAAAATATATGTATTGGCTTTTGTGCTTTGGTGGATTATCTAAAATCATTTTTATGATCTATGTGGTGTTGAATGGATATCTATACAATCCAATATTTCAATCTAAAATACATGGCAAAACATCTGATATTTATATAAAGAATCGGTCACAATCAAAGCATCTAGTCCACCCAAACAATAACTGAGAAGTAACACATGAAGAAGTCTAACTTGATGACGGTGGACCAGGCCCATCAGACATTAATAGGCTCATATTTCGGACTGCGCCAATAAAGTTACTATTACCACACCAACTGTGTTCAAATTTTT
The DNA here is from genome assembly GCF_017979445.1 of Akebia trifoliata. Taxonomy (NCBI): domain Eukaryota; kingdom Viridiplantae; phylum Streptophyta; class Magnoliopsida; order Ranunculales; family Lardizabalaceae; genus Akebia; species Akebia trifoliata. Next base: position 25,716,729 of record NC_141389.1, read on the forward strand.
GGTGATTTACATATGAATTGGTGTGGCATTAGTAAAAGTTGATGTGTCAACAACAGCTCTCTAAACATAACAGCATACAAAATGGGATCGATGGTTTTTAGTTTGATATAATATTTTCACACCAACTTTTGTTTATACCACACCAATTAATAACATTAGAGAGCTTCTATATAACAGCCCATTTTTTTTACTTATAACACACCAAAATATAGGTAGATAATCATTTAATTTTATAAGGATTAATGTATTGTAATTAAAAGTTGGTGTGCCAATAGAATCTCTCAAAAATTATGTACCAAACACCAGATTAAAATTATAGGTGCACAAAAATATGTCTAATACAGAAGGAAGAAAAGAAAACAAAGAAAAGAAGAAGAATTGAAGAGCAGCTGCAATGATATTCCATAGCATCCGATCTTACCGATCAAAAATAAAAATGCAACCATCGATTTCTTCTTGATCAGTCACTCACTCTCGTGATTCGGTTTCTTTGATCTTGAAGAGATTTCTTGTTTGAACGAAACCCAATCAAAAGGCTTATCAGAGAATAAAATGAACTAAAAGAGGTGCCATCATTACAAAGTGAAATTGATCTCCACACCCCAAACACCATTATTAATTTCTTTTATATTTGTGTGATAAGAAATGGATGAGGTAATATTTAAGCCTTATTTGACCATATATTGGATTAGAAAAAAATTCAACATAGTCTGGGAACCAAATATATTTACTTATGGCCTCGCTGAAAGTATTTTAGTTCATAATTAACAATTTGGCATACAAAAAAAATTTGATACAAGTTTAGTTTACAATTTAGTCGAAAATTCGGGCAAAAAGATGGAGAATAGAAAAAATATGATACAAGAAAGGTTTGGATGGTTTAATTCGGGTTTAACACTTTGAAAATATTCAAACAATTTGGCTATTTACATACAATAATTCACTTGAGCTTTTATGAAATTGGGTAGATAAAGAATAACTTTCATCTCCCTTTCTAATCGTGGACTCGATAAGATTAGGATCTTATAAATTGATATAAGATCAATCCTTCTTGGGTTATGCCAAAGAAGAAAACAAATCTAATAGAAAAAAGAGAAATTGGAAGATGCCATGTAACAAATGAATCAGAGACTCGATTTGATTCAACAACCCCTATAATCGACTCAACCAACAACTTTCTCCTATCAATTATTAAGATAAAACTAGAATCGAGGAATCTGGAGTGATGAATCTAGATCGGCAAAACCATAGAAAGATTCAACTAAGGTTTGCTCGAATTGATTTTTCATGATTTGAAGGTCAAGATCCCTTAAAGTTTATATTAAGTAAAAAAAGTTTTTTCCTACTATTATTAGATAATTGAAAATGAAAAGATTGTCTTTATGTCATTCTTCATGGAGGGAGTCACATCAATTTGATTTTAATCTTGAGGTAAGCAAGATTGAATGGCATGCCCAATTTTAACAGTGGACCAACTTGAGTAGGGGTAATCAAATAATGAAAACTGATTTCAAGGCTTTTGAATCTCATGAGTGACATTGTTCTCGAAATATTATATATCTAAGCATTGTTGTGAAAAACTCCAACCTTCAACTTGATATGCGAAAAAAATTGAAGAGAACAAACAAGTAAGAAAAATCAATGACAACACAAGATTTACGTGGAAAAAACGATAGAGCCTCACCGATTCCACTATGCTCAAAGGCCAAAAAGAAAATTTCAATATTTCCTTTATAAAAAATTACTATATATATATAAGAATGATAATATCCAGAATGTGTATCAGTATTATTAAAAAGTGAATGTGGTGGATAATGCTAATTTTCGCATAAGGTCCCTTAGATGAGAGAGAAAGAGAAAGAGATTTTATTAGCACACCAACGTTTACTTGAATTAGTGTGTTGAAAGAAAAAGTTGATGTGCTAATACCAATTCTATGTATCTCGAAACCATAACAAGACACACGAAAAAATCATAAAACATCACGTTAGAAAAAAAAAAAAATGAAGTATATTCTAAGGGTCTTGTAACAAGTACCCTAAGGGCAAACATTAAAATGCAATAAATGCACTTCAAAAATTGGATTTTGTACCAAAAGTGCCCTTAAAAAAAAGTATTTTTATCAAAATATCTTTATATTTCAATTTTCAAAGTGTATTGGAGTAACATAGAAATGTAAAATGTACATCGTGAGGACATTTCTGACGTGGATGTTAGTCAGAACCAACTCCTCTACATTTTAATGTTACTCCAGCATTATCCCTATAAAGAAAAAAATATATATGAAAGAGTTTTATAATCATAATTGACAGAATTAGATTTTAATTCCACACGCGACTCATGCGCTTTAAATAAGTCATTATTGAAATAAGGCAAATAATTGCTTTTATAATTCAAACTAAATTCCAGGATCGGATGCAGGCAGAGTCAGATTTGAGAAACCTTTTCCTTACTAACTTAGTAAGATCTTAACCGTTACTAAGGTCTGTTTTGTTCAAATGGACTACCATCTCAATAATCCAACACCACATCCCTCTAAAATTCTTTGAAAAACTCTGATCCAATAAAAAAAATCAAAAAACAATTTCTTTTGAGCATGATCCAGTGTTTGGAAAATGGACGGTAACATCCTTTACTAACTTAGTAAGGATAGTAAGACTCATCAGCTTTTAATTCCATACAGGCCTCATGTGCTTTAAATGAGCCAATTATTGAAAAATCATGCTACGTGGCAAGAATTACAAGTAAGACCACGTGGTGTACTTGTACGTGGCGCATGACCATTGCATGGGATGTCAATTCTCACGTGTTTAAGAGCATGTGTCACGTGGGCAACATATAATGTGTGTCTAACAAGGATTAAAGGTGCAACTACCCCACCACAAGAATGAGGTACCATTACTGATTTATCTATTTAAAGTGATTCAGATTTATTTCTTCCTCTCATCCTCGTTTCTTATAGTTAGGTAAGTTGTAGAGTAGACTCAAGAGAGTTCTCTGCACAGACAGACAAGTTATGTTGCATACATCTGCATTTGCACCTGCACCTCACTAGATTGTGAGCTCTCTCTCTGCTCCAAACTCCAAACCAAGCAAAACCTAGAGAGAGAACACAGCTCTGGTGCAGATGTTTCTGCAGATGAATGCCATCTTAGCTCATTTAAACCTCTCTCTCTCTCTCTGCAGGCGATGATACTGTGTGTGAGTGATTCATCAATCTACATAGACCATCTATGTTGAAGGTGGATTTGAACTTATCAATGTCTGCATTGGTGCCTTTATTTGGGGATTGTTAAGTAAGTTTTTTTTATGGTTTGTTCTTTTTTTTTTTTTTTTGGTTAATTATGGGTCTTTTAGATACCCTTTTGTTCTTTGGTTATGGGCGTTATGCTATCCTTCTATGTTGTAAGACAAAATGTTCTAATATTTCTTTGTTTGTTTCTTCTTTGACTTATATCCACCTCACATACATGAAATATGCTTGTCTCAGAAGTCATAATCATCTCTAGTTACCTTGAAATAGCAAAAAATGTGATGTGTGGAAGTGAAGCATGGGGAACTGTGCAGGGATGACATTGAGGTTCATATCATGTTATTGTTTAATTCAATATGGTTAATAGAGTATTTAGAGAGAATATACTATAGAGTTGTGTGGATTCTTGATTTTAATTACAAGAACCATAACAAGATTTATATAGAAAGAAATTCTAACCACAATTAAGCCCTAAGTCTGATCTGATCCTAATAAGATATTTATTATAATTTTCATGATAAAACCATCTGGTGTGCCAGGTACATTTTATTACAATCCATCCATCCATGATCCTTTTTTCTTTGATAAATATAATTTTATTAAGAAAAAAGTGGTTTAAGAATTTTTTTTCTTTTTTTCTTTTTGTAAGTGGTCTAGGAAATTTGCCTAAATACAAAAGATTACAGCAAGACTACCTTGGGACAAAATGTCTAATTGAACATATATTAATAAATCGTCAAAAATTACACTTTTAAAATTGTCCCTAGCATTTGTTCACACCCCACAAACATTCTTTTGTTCCTTTCCTTCCAAATTTGAAAACAAATTGCAAAGGGTGTTAGTGTCCACTACAACATGAAAAAGGTCTATATTTGACGGCGGCTGTCGAATTTTTCATTGTTGATTTTTTTTTCGACGGACTAAAATCATCAAATTAATGGAGGATGGGAAAATTTTGATAGCTCTAAATCATCGAATTGGGGAACATAACAGCCATGGACTGTTGAAATTCGGTTTCTAAAATTTGTGGGCTTGGGCTTGTAAAATTTTCGTGTCAAAATTTTCAATTTTCACGTAGTGTACAGGATTCTCTCTATGCAAGAAAATCTTTATTTGTCATTTTTTGAATAATTATAGGACAGAGTTAGGAAACAATGTATACATGATCTTGTGTATCAATATATACTTTATTGCAATTAATATATCCTTGTTGAGTGTTGTGTTATCCGCCTCCGCTCTCGGGTGTCATATGCTCATGTATCGTGCTCCAGTTCGACTCGTGACCCTCTTATATTCATAATTGTGTCTCTCCTTGTCAAATCAGTCTTTTGAGGTTGTCTCCTTTGAAGCAATTTTCCACCCTTATGGGTGAGGGGGAGTATTGAGTGTTTTGTTAACTGCCTCTACTCCCAAGTGTCACATGCTCACGCATCGTGCCCCAGTTCAACTCGCGACCCTCTTATATTCATAGTTGTGCCTCTCCCCCATCGGATTGGTCTTTTGGGGTAAAGTAGACTCAAGAGAGTTTTCTGCACTGACAGACAAGTTATGTTGCATACGTCTGGATTTGCACCTGCACCTCACCAGATTGTGAGCTCTCTCTGCTCCCAACTCCAAACCAAGCAAAACCCGAAGAGAGAACACAGCTCTGGTGCAGGTGTTTCTGCAGATGAATGCCATCTTAGCTCATTTAACACCTCTCTCTCTCTCTCTCTGCAGGTGATGATACTGTGTGTGAGTGACTCATCAATCTACATCGTGCCCCAGTTCGACTGGTCACCCTCTTATATTCATAGTTATGCCTCTCCCCATCCGATCGGTCTTTTATGGTAAATGGTTTGTCAACATCCTTTTTCTAATACTCTATTCATTGTAATTGTTTCTATCCAAGGTCTCTTCTAACATTTCGTGATCATGAAACAGTGTCTCCAAATGGGATGTTGTGAACTAAAGTTGAGCTGTGCAAAGGAAGTCTACAGATTTATTACTTTGTGGTTATTCGATGAGTTTAGAAAAAAAAAAAAATTATCAGATCACTTCAATAAGATTATAATCCATTGGCAAACCATTACAAATATATTTGATATGAGCTGTAGGATTTTATGGCTACAAAAGCCATTTCAATTTCTGTAATGTATTCATGGCAGGTGGAAGGAATTTATACATTGTAATATAGTTTTTTGGAGAGATTAAAATCCCCTTAAGGATTGCAATGTAATATAGGCACGGTACAGATCGAAGAAGTTAAGAATCTGTGATATTTGCATTTTTTTTTTTTTATATGATGGATAATATGTTTGGAAGGAAATATATATTGGTATAAAATAAAATATACAAGTTTATTTAGGGACGTATCCCTAACTGATTACATACTTAAACATAAAAATACTTGAAAGACAAATTAGACACTAATGAAATTCCTAATAATCAAATTAATTTCTTCAAATATCAATGCGGAACATTTGATAAAAAGAAATACAATTGGACATTGGTCAATCTTCTCTACAATACCCATCTCTTGCCACTGTAATCCTGATTTGGACTTCGAACATGTATGATCGACTGGTATGCATATGTGATCTTGTCTCCACCGATGAACTGGTTCTATACTTTTTTCTTCCATGAGCCAAGGAAAGTAACATTTTACTTGTAAAACAAGTTTTGTTTCAATTAATTAAAAATTTTCTCATTTAGCTAGACTAGAATTTGATGAGTTATTATGTTGGTTTCTAACACTAATATAATTGTAGCCTATTGAATGGGTTTGGTAATTCGACTTGAAACCTTAGTTGCATTTCATATGTATTTGTAGACGACTGAATAATCTTTAATTTCGAAAACTGTACCGTTTTGGTAAATTATTCTACTAGGCAAATTTATCAACATGCACCACATTTCGACTATTTATCAAAATGGTAAACTGCAGCAATTAATTCCGAAAATGGTAATTTTACCGTTTTTGGAATTAATGTTTTTTACCAAAACGGTAAAAACAGTAAAATGTAAATTTTTTTATCGAAAATACCCTTTTTTATTTTTTGACTAAAATTACGAAAAAATCCTCTCTTCTTTTAAATTTCTATTTAGTGTTGGGAAGATTAAAAAGAAGAGAAAGATTTAGTTGGATTTTAATTTATTTCTAAGGTTAAAATGGTAAATACATATGTAAAATAAAAAGGGTATTTTCGGGAAAAAGAAATTTACATTTTACTGTTTTTACCATTTTCGGAATTAATTGCTACAATTTACTGTTTTGATAATTAATTTTGAAAACTGTACTGTTTTGGTAAATTATTCTACTACAAAGGAAACCTTATATCTGGAGTTTGACGTAGAGAGCATCCTAAAGAGGAGTTGGGTTCCTTAATAGGACTATCATGGCCATGGGCATGCATAATGGGTCATCCAATATCTTGGGTCGACAACCCTTGATTTTTCAGCTCAGCGGTCTGGGCTGGGTTACCCATCCAGCTAGCTCAATCGATAGCCCTAACCCATGGTACCCGATTTATGAAAGAAGGGGCCCATACAAAGGTTATTTTTGATGTATAGTACCTCCTATATTTACCCTTAACTGTCAAGGTGAGGGTCAATGGAGGTTAACCTCGGCATATGTTTGCTAGCTTGAGAGTGGCTGGAATGAAACGGACAATCAAATTTTTACGAAAAAAATGGCAGTTAAGTTCCACATGCTTAGAATTAGAATGAAAGACTAGATTATGGTTGAGTTCCGAAGGTGCCAACTTAGCTAAGTAGGTAAAGGCATATGAAGTCCCACTATCTGGGTTTAAATTTCGTTGAATCATCTTCATGTTGACTACTAATCACTTTGCTTGCCTGGTAAAAAAAAAAAAAGCATGAGTTCCACATTCATCGAATGAGCCACCTTGCTTTCTTAGGAAAAAAAATTGATTGGAGTATCACATTCTTAGAATGAGTGTGTGAAGTGTTAATCCCACGACTTAGTTTAAATCTCATTCAGCCTATCTTCATATTGACTACTAACCACCTTGCTTGTTTATTCAAAAAAAAAAATGATGAGTTTTCACATTCTAAGAACAAGTATTTAGCTTTCTATTCTCTCTCCTCACTCTTAACCTATTGTAACTAGATATTCTTATACCAATTTTTTTTGTTTTACTTCCTTCTCATCCTTATCAAGATCTTGTATTGCAAGGATAAAATCCTTATAGGTACGTTCTGTTGAGAAAATAGGCACAATCGAAAAAATCAAATACAAGATGCAATCACACAAAGAAAACACAAAGATTTTATGCGGTTCCCTCTAGATTGAGGATGTCCACAGATCACATCGATTCCACTATGAAGAAAAACTTGTAGTTACAAATTACACCCTTTCACCAAAACGAGAAATATAAATATCCCAAGAAACTTAAATAGGGTTTTACATAATATTAGCTCGACTAACGTGAAGGCGTGGCTTGATTTATAGTACCTCCTTGTTGACCAGTACTATTAGGCTCCACATACCACAACACGTTCCTAATCTCTGATCGAAAGATAGGAAAAACATTTGACAAATACAAAGTTGGTCAAGTTGTTTTATCCTTCCTTCTTCCCTTCCTAAATCTTCATCCTTACCACCTATCGAACTAAAAGAAAAAAAAAATAACATATCATTATTGTGGACTCGATGCTATTGGTTAAGGGGCTGAAAGGTCTCTCTCATGGAGATTAGACCTGATCTCTTAACTCAATTTCTTCAACGTTGTCTAATCTCAGTTGGGATGTTCGTCATGTTTGGAGAGCGATTAATTATGTGGCTAATGCCTTGGTGGAGTTTACCTTTAGTTGTAGATCTTCTACCATTTTTTCCATCTTCAAAGATCTCCCTTTGTTAGGAAATATATATATATATATATATATATACTTCATGGGGAATCTGGAATTACCCATTTTTAGGCTTGTAAACTGAGGGACTTCTCATCCCATTGTACACTTTGTTCATATTGAATTTAGGGTGTGTTTGATTGCATGGAAAGTCATTTTCCATGGAATTTGAAATTCATAGAAAAATTGAAGTGGAAAATGGGTAGGGTGGAAACATTAAATTCCATTGTTTGATTGCATTTAAAAAATATCAGGGAAAAAAAATAAAGGAGAGAGAGAGAGAGAGAAAAGGGTTAGGACGAGGGGAAGATGAGGAGAAAGAAGAAGAATAAGGAGGATGAGAGTGGTCATAGATGGCATCAACGACGACTATGGAGATGATGATGATGGGAAAGAAGAGGGGAGGACATGATAATGGTTGTGGTGGCGACGACAGAGGTGAGGGAAGAAGAAAGAGAGAGAGAGAGAGAGAGAGAGAAGGTAGTTGATAATGGTGACGACGGTGATGACTATGGTGGAAACGACAATGGTGGTGATGGTCACGACGACGGTGAAGTTGAGTGTGATGGTGATAGTAATGGTGGTGATGGTGGTGGTGGGGAAGAAGAAGAAGATATTTTGAGAATGAAAATAATTTCCATGGACATATGTAATCAAACACATGAAAAATGTCATTTTCCATGGAAATTGATCTTCCACCCTATTTTTTATGTGCAATCAAACATACCCTTATATCTTTTTACCAAGAAAATATGCGTGTGTATGTGCACGTGTGCACGAGATGAGAGTGAGAGTGAGAAAGAGATTGATTGATTGACTGGCACATCCAAGTGTGCAACAGAATTTCTATTCGCTAAATAGAGAAGAATGGAGCGACAAGATCAAATTCTTATGAGAAGGATTATCTCCTTATTGATAAAGACCATTCACACCTATATCATAGGTCTCACTTTCTCTCATGAAGTCTTGGACCACCTTATGAAGGTATCTTGCAAGGCACTTGAAGGTGGGAATAATGCCCTATGACTTCCAACTCCAAAATGTCAAACATCGCTCATCAACTATTTATGTGAATGGAAAATGCTGAACCGACTTTGTTGGACATTGTGTTCAACATTGCATTGATATGGCAGTCCATAAGAACAATAGATTATTATTTTTACTTGTATCTCAAGAAAAGAAATTTATGGTTATCTGTGCATTGTCACATTAGTACAATGTTGAACACAATGTCCAATGAAGTCAGACATTGGGAAATTTGATAGTGAGAGAGATCTCATTTCTTATGTCTTTTGCAGACTTGGTCCTGATTACGGAGCATTCGTAATCTCCAAGTCAATACCAAAGGCTAAGGACACCTATGGGCGAAGGAACTTCCATTGACGTGGTAGTTCTCAACTATTAGAGTATTATATGTTGTTGTGTTGTATTAAAGTGTATAATGAAGTATCGTATCAGTTGTGCAGTTATTGTAACTAAATATATGTATTAGGGGTGCAACTTGGTTCGATTTGAGGTCAAATCGGAATCGAACCAAATTTTTATAGAACCAAACCAACCCGAACTAAGCTAAGGTTGGTTTTTGCCAATATCTTAAAAACCTAATTGAATTCGATTCTCAGTTTGGTTTGATTCTATACAAGACATGTACCAAAAATCAAACCAAATTGATCGGTTCTCTACTTTGTTAACCCGGAATCAAATCGAAGTTCATTATAAATCGAAGCAAATCAATTCAAAGCTCTCAGTTTGATTCGATTCTTGATTTGAATCGGACCAAGTTGCACTCTTAGTATGTACAACTTTTTCTACTTAAAGAAATCTCACTTAAAGTAATCCGAGGAATTTCACATTATCTCAAACTCTCGTAGCCGTTAAGTTATTTTGAAAGTCTTATCACCAAGTACACTATCAACACCTATCTATTAACCCCCACGAGTCAAAGCGGATCCAATTCTCCAAAACAGATCTGTAAATTGTGCAATATATGGGGGCATAAATGGAGTTCTAGCTCTTAAAAATATCATCTTTGCAACTTTTTTTCCTATTCGGACAGTGATAATCTGTCTTGGACCTAATTTGATGTCGTGGGGATCTCTAAAAAAGCTATCGTAGTGACTCAAATCACTATTGAGGGATTTGGTTCTCTAAATTTTCCTCTTACAAGCTTTCCAACACATTAGAGCAACTCCAATCTAGAGCTTCAAAAGTTGCCTTCAAATTGGCTTCTTCTTGAAATTGAAGGCTCCAAATCATTTTCCTAATCCAATGGGTTCCACCTTCAAATCACTATTCATTCACACATCTTGATATGCTTTTTCAGTGGAGGTCACTTCAGCATTATTATTCTTGGTCTTTGTCTTTATCTTCTTGTAATGTTAATTTTAGAATACTAATGGCACCCCAACTTTTACTTATTACTCTTCAATTAAAAACAAAGAAAATAAATGAATGATGAGAAAAAGTAAAAGTTAGGTGCTAATGAAAACTCTCTCGATTTTTGTTTTTTACTTATTATTTTAGATTTCTTTTCTTTGGGTTTAGAATTTTTCGTGAACCTAATCATAATTGTAAACTGAAATTGTTTGAACTGAGTGTTATAATGTTTTGTAAGGTTAAGATTATCATTAATTTTAACCAAACCTTTGCAATGTTTGAAGAGTGGGATTTAATCTTTAATTGGGGTGATATATAATTTAAGAAATTGGGATGTAATAAGTAAAAGTTGGGGTGCCAATAGAAACTCTAATTTTATTGTTTGAGGATAAAATCCTTTTGAATGCAAATCAAGAGAGAGGAAAAACTTTAAAGGTCATTTATGCACATCCAACATACTTGATGAATAATTTTAGTTATCCATGTATACACATTGAGATTGATCTAGGGATCCGCACTCATGTACGATATGGTCCAACATCTTCCCTGATGTCCTAAAGCTATCGGCTCATGACCATTGATCAAGGTTAAAGTACCATTGATCTAGATTAGTAACATTTGAAAATTTGATAGAGAATACTTAGAGATCAACCATCCAAATCAGTAATGTTTTGAAACCCGAACATAAGCTGAAATTTTGGTCAGACTGGTGTTTCGAGTTTAACCGAGTTGGACCGATTTTTTTATATATCAAAGAGTTTTTAAATATGTAAAAATAAGAAATAAAAAATATATATATATGTATATAGAATATTTATAAATTTATCGTGGATTGATGGAAAAAAAAAAAAAACACACATACATAAAAAGATTACAAATTTTCTTGAAATCCGTTGATTTTCTTCAAATCTATAGAGGGTTTCAACTTTTTCTATTAAAAAATCCTTGATGGAGCCAGGATTTTGCTCATGTGAGGGCAACTTAGAGTAAAAAAAAAAAAAATTCGTGGGGACAATTAAAAGTGGAAAAAATATTTTGTGGGGGCAATGGTAGTGGATTTTTTTTATCCTCCATTAGTATCTGTTGCAATAATTCATTAATCTAAAGACTTTGAAAATTCCTGTGAGGGCAAGTTCCCCCACTGTCCCCACCCTAAATCTGCCCTCGGGAGAACCCGAGACATGGTGCAGGCATTACTGTTCTCTACTTTTATTTTTGAGTTAAATGTGGCAGTGACCCTCAATATACATGGATGTAATTAATGTTCTCTATCACCCATTGAGGAGTATATATTTATTTATTTTATCTTCAAAAAAAAGTATATATTTATTTTCCTATGGTCCACATTTTTGAGTGACATAAACCTTATTAATAGAGGCCCAATGATACCACATATGTTCAAGAATAACTTCAAATTTAACAAATGGGCTCTTCAAAGAGCCCTTATCCTCAAGATATGTAGAAAGCCCATTTGAAAAAGCTCAAAAAGATGAACAGGTCAATATATATGGAAGTAATTAATGCTTACTATCACCAATTGAGGAGTATATATTTCTTTTCCTATGGTCCACATTTTTGGAGGTATAGTGAGATGTCTAGTATTCTTATTGGGCTTGGACTTCCAGAGGCAAGGCAATATCAAAAGGGACCTTTCCCTATGTGGACTCGGCCCAAATTTTTTAGTTGGGTTTCTTTAATGTTTTTTGCTCTGTGAGGTTCCTTGTGGCAGTGGACAAAGAGTCTGTTATCTTTATCGTTGATAGTGGATTATTCTCCTTCCTCTGTAAATGTAGACAATTTTCCGAATCACGTAAATCTTGTGTGTTCGTTTTGTTATTTTATTTTTACTCTTGTTACAGTTCCGCACAACAGGAGGGACATAAATCTTATCAATGGAGGCCCAATGGTACTCCATATATTCAAGGATAACTCCAAATTTAACAAATGGGCTATTCAAAGATATATAAAAAGCCCATTTGAAAAAGCTAAAAATGATGAACATGTGAAGCATCTCTTCCAGAGACGAAATGGCTCCTATAATGGGAAACCTCAAAGAAGACACTCTCTACCATATTAAGCAATAAGATCAAAGAAGATGGACACAATAAAAATTTTAAGGAAGAGAAAAGACTATCCCAAAAGAGAGGGAACCCTTGTACTTGTAAACAAGTCTGGATTGGCCTAAAATATAAGAATTGTATAAGAGAGAGAGAGAGAGAGAGAGAGAGAGAGGATTTGTGGTTTGGTTTGAACTTTAGACTTTGTATAGGAAAATTCACCTAACAAGGAAACAAAAGGATGAAAGTAACACCTGCATGCATGGACCCAAATAGGTGTACCTAGAATAGAAGATTTTCATTTTTCTTTCTTTTTGTGTAAAATAGCCCACCAAGAACAAGACCATGTACCATGGATTCTCAAAAAAGAAAAAAAGTTTATCCCAAAAAGAGGATTTTATGTACAAATCATCCCAAAAGAATGATAAAATTCAATTACTTTCTCTCCATAAAAGGTAAGAGATGTAATTATTGTTTCAATCATAAATTGGCCATGTATAGCCCCACTATCTCTCAAATCAATAAATTTGTATCATTGATCCCAAAAGATTGATGATCAGACATTTAAAATGAATCTTATAAGCTTGGTTATTATTAATGGGGTGTATACAATGTACTTATTCATTTATCTTTTTACTAAAGTTTCTATGACTTTTATATAAAAATTATTAGTCATAAAAATATTTTTTATTAATAATTAAAAGAAAAAAAAAAAAACAATGACTACTTAAGCCGTCCAATGTATTTCTAAAATCTAAAAAATCAAACAAAAACCAACATTTTCCACATTCCAGTTATTCCTGCAAGCCAATGTGGGATACTCCATACTGGATTTAGCTTATCAAGGACCAAGCTATCCTTGCAACCAAACACCTCCATAAGTCTCACACAGGAGTTCATTAAAAGATAAGAACAATCCATGCTCCCCTTCTCCATGCAAAAGTCCAAAACTCCATCTGTTGATCCACTTTGTACTTAGAAAAATATACAGCCTAGAAGCTGTTGAAGAAATTTCCTAATATTTTGTGTCAGTAGGAACCACACCTTTTGACCTTTACACTCCACTAGAAAAGACATTCTTATATTAAAAAATTAAAAATTTTAAAAACACCTTGTTTTATTTTACTTTAATTTACTTTTTAAATGCCATGGCTGGCAATGGGAATTAATCTAATCAAGGTGAGATGTAAACAAATAAGGTGAAGAGGTCAATGGATACATTTCTCGATCAATATAGTTTTTTTTTAATATTTTATTATTTTTTCTTGAAAGGAAAACAAGTAAGTCTCCCCAACAACACAACAAAACCCATCAACCAATGGTCTCTCTAAGGCATCAAAACCCTGTGATTATAAATTTTTGGAGCCTTGGACTCCTTCCCAACAAGGATTCTCCATCACTTACATTAAGATGACTTCTATCATACTTATTAAAAAAAAGACTTTATTTCCCAAGTGGGATTAGTTTAACAATAATTAGTTTTCAAATCAATCATCCCTCAAAAACCCAAGTCCTAATCAAGGATGCCGATAAGATATAATCAGTTACAATTATAAATTATTGTCATCATCGATGCCTCACACTAAATATTGGGGGAGTTGATTGACAAGACGATCTTATTTTGCTATTTGAACACTTTAAGCATTGTTTGGGATCGCTTCGCTTTCAATAAAAGTATTCCTATAGTACATCTTTGATGAGAATAAAGATCACTAAGACCAATTATTTATTGATATTCTTCTAAGTGGTGTTCTTTTTTTGGATGTAGAAGTTTCTCTAAAAGCTATCCGGCATTTAGTGAAGAACAATTTCTATAAACATTGTGGTCATTAACAATAAATTTTAGATGTTTTATCCCAAGAATCATTCTGATGATTTATTTTTAATCAATAAGCCTTTTTTTTAGTGAGTTCAATAATTTGATGCTAGCGGGATTTTAACCTAAGTCTTTGGTATCTTCACCCCAAGATTTTCTTAATTAAGCAAGTTGGTACCTAACATTTTGATGATATATTTGTCATTAACATAAATTTTATAAACATTTTTATTAAATCTAAAAGAATAAGTTGTGCTAGACTGACTTTGTCCAACACCACTTCAATTCCATGTTTGCAAAGAACCATCATTGTTTGCCTTTGAGAGTTCAAAATGTATATCTCAAGAAAAATATCTATACATGATTTTGTGCACAACACCACATCAACGCAATGTTGTATAGGAAGTAAATTTAGCATTTTTTTTTTCTAAATTAATTGGTATAGTATTTGAGTCTCAAATAAATTTATAATAGAATTCAAGTTTCCCTTAATAACTGAGTTCATACTAAGGGATATGCACTTGTATCTCATCAACCGTTTGATTCTCCATCTAAAATAAATAAATCAAAATGATTGATAAGCCGCTATGATATATATAACAAAAAAGGGATGTTTTTAGAGTAAGATTAAGATATAAACTAAATCATATTTTAAGCTCTAATTACCAAGAAATCCAAGTTCCCATTCCCACATGACCTAAGTGACCAGGTTGAAATTATAAAAAAGAGTTATAATAACATAAGAAATAAATTATTGAAAAAAAAATGCATGCTTGGAGGGTTTGGTTCTTAAATGATGACTTCCCAAGTTTCAATGACATTTATGATTTATTTAGTGCAATAAAACCGTACGGACACATACATCATTTCTCAAAAAGAAATGCACAAAGGAAAGTTGAGGAAACTTTTACCCATGTACTGTCAAAAGTGTTTCATCATCAAAACACAAACCCCCACACAATCTCAGTCTAATCTGAATCTTCCACTCACCATACCCTTCAAATCTCTTGATTTTACTTACAGTCAGAATCAATAGTACATGAACTTCCCTTGTTGTGTCTTGTTTTCATCAATGAAGTAATTAAACCCATTATTACTAAAAAGTTGCTTAGTCTCCTCAACACCATACTCTAATGGTGTCCCACCACAGAACACATTTGCTCTGTCAGTCCACCCATCACCACCACCACCAATCATGAATTTCTGATTTTCTCCAAAGCCATTAGACAAGTAACTCTCGAAGATCATATGTTCACCATTATTAGCAACTCCACCACCATTAACACCATATTGATCAAATTCGATCTCCTTGCCATAACTGAGCTGATTGCTGCAACTCCCATCAGAAGAACTACAACTTGGTTCACCTCCAAACATGAGAAACCTATCTTTCACTTGATAATGTTGCATGGGACCCATTAAGCTCTCTTGGGCTTGAAAAAAAGCTGTATTTGTTGCAGTTCCATTGTTGCTCAACAGATCTGATGACATTGATAGTGGTTCAAGGCCTAAAAGAGAACTAGTTGGTGTGTAATAAGTAACACTACTCCCTCTGTAAGATGATGATGATGATGTTGATGCCATTTGAAGAGAAGGGTAGTGTGGTAATTGATGTGGTTTTCTCTGAGATGATGAAGGAACAAAACCCATGAGTTTCTTCTTGAGTTTGGTGTTCCAGTAGTTCTTAACATCATTGTCAGTTCTTCCTGGCAACTGTGCAGCTATAATTGACCACCTGCACTCAGAGAAATAAGTCTGAGTTTCTCTTAAAGATGTAAAATGGGTATCAGAAAGAGATCTAAACTTGGCATGCATGCAGAAGAATAACCTAAATTTTTCAGTTGCATGGAATCTTTAGCCCATGTGATGAACTTCCTTCTAAAAGAAAAAAAATTAATTACTAAATTTTTTTTTTATGGGTTGCAAATTTCTTCAACCTTCACAAAGAGATCTAGATCTCATTAAGTGGATCTAAGTTATTTAAAAATAAAATAAAATTGTGTACCTGCTTCCAATGCTGGCATAAAGGCTACAGATTATCCTATCTTCATCATCAGAGAATTCTCCATGTTTTATGTTTGGCCTAAGATAGTTAAGCCATCTCAATCTGCAACTCTTTCCACATCTCTTCAGTCCTGAATTAAAAGAAATTAAGAAACCAAATCAAGAACACAAGAAAAAACAAAAGCCAAAAAGAAGAAGAAATTAAGGAAAGGAAAGAAACCCTAAAAATTATTTGCACGAAAGGGTTAGTTCTCTTTGGTGGGATCTTACCAGCTTTTTGTGGGAGAGCAATCCAATTCCCTCCAGTCCCATATTTCTCTATGTAGTCTTTGAGCTTTGAGTCTTCTTCAGGAGACCATGGTCCTTTCTTCACATTTGCCTTATCACAACAAGGAGCCCTTCCCATCTCTCTCTCTCTCTCTCTCTCTCTCACACTTTCTGAACTTTTGGGTTCTTCTTTAGAACCTTTTTGAGAAGAAACTGATGTTTCTTTCTAAATAGGCTGTTTGTGCTTTTTGTTTTAGAGGACCTGGCTTTGGACAGTAAAGATATATTTATTGAGAAAAAGAGAGAGAAGTCAAAGGATATGGGCCTTTTCTGATTTTAATTAGTTCTACTTCTACCCTTCTTATAGCTGATTAGCTAATAGAATTTTACATCATAAATAATGTCTCTTTATATACGGAAGACCATATCTATCTACCTTGGGTGCTTTTTTCTTCCTGCCCTCTCTTCCCTTCAGGAATCCAAAGTCATAAAAGTATATGTATTTTATATTAACTCCCTCCTTTTATGACTTTTTTTTTATTAGTTCAAGAATATCCTCACCTTTTGGTGAGACTAATCTACTAGACCGCACACACCATCCCACCTTGTCACGTGTTAACTGAGATGTTAAGAAGTGATTGGATATGTTTGTCAGATCGTAACTTCGAATCTCTATATATCCCTCTTTAGAAATATGACTATTTAACCATCGTAACATATGATAAGGTGGGATGGTGTGTGCGCCCTAGATAGATTAGTCTTACCAAATGGTGGGGATACTCCCATGGGCAATCTAAAAAAAAGGTCATAAAAGTAGATAGTTAATATATAATACATATACTTTAATGCATTTATATATACATATATGCATACATATAAGTATGTGTACATATATGTATACACACTTATATAAATATATGTATATTGGATTTGATTACATGTTCGAAAGGACCATTTCAATGTAATAGTCATGGGTCACTATGATCAAGAGGTCAACAGTCTTATTGATGTGGGCCTTCTATTGAATTTCATGTACCTGAGAAATTACATTGATCAAATATTCCTCCATGTCTAATCTATGACCTAATTTTGGAGTATGTATAGGCAAATGTCACATCAATCATATGTGAGACAATTGGGAAGCATTATGCCATACATAGCAACAGTACAACGTATCATTTCCTCAAGACTTTTGTTTCTTTGACTTACCAGCACATGATGTATTTTTGGAATGCCTCCCTCCATTAATCTTTTTTTTTATTTTTCTCAATATTTGACCTTGACCAAATCAAGAATGGTTCTAGATCCTATGCATCAGGTTGCTACTTTACTCATCCTTTTAGAAGGCATGGATCACTCTTGGGGTATCAATGAGAGTCCATTTAATCGGAGGATCCCAATTAATTATAACCAATTAGAATTGGATCTCTTGAAATATTAGAAATAAAAAAAAAAATCAATAGGATTTGAGAATCAAAATTGTGAGGAAAACAAATTGATGGTTCTGATTCTTATTATATCAATTTGATAATCGGACAAGTAGCAGAATCACAAGCTAGCGAGGTCCCAAAGTCAAAATCATGCGACAATATCTATTCTTGAATGGAAACGTCGAGATCTTCAAATTCAAGTTACATCATAAACTTTTCAATTTGAGGCATAATTCAATCGTTTCCACTCTCTTAACAATTTTGTTATTTTAGGAAAATTTTATTGAAGTTAAAATTACATATTATCAATTATACCTTACTTTTATTTATTTTCATGCTTAATTCGTTTATTATTTTTGATATTTTCATGTTTTATTAGGAATAGAACTTTATTTTTTATAAATAGAAGTGTAATTACAAGGTAGAGACATTGTTAAATCAATAAAAAAATTCTTTAATAGATCTCTTTTTTGGTGGGCTTCAAATTTTCTTGGAATATTGACTTTGGTCCTATTCCTTCATTGTTTCATGTTGCATTACGATCCATTGACACCCCTGTCGTTCTCTTGCCCCCTCTTTGACTAATGAATGTTTGGCCCACCCCTAATTGGTAGATTTACAAATAAAAAGGTAGATTGATTAATAATTTTATTCAATCAATATGTAGCCATTGAGATATAAATCTCATGATAAAAAAAAATAACCATTTGAGCTGATAGAATAACCAAATAAAGCAAATATATGTATAGATCTATCAAGAGGTGGGTCAGAAAAAGTGTGCCATGTGAAACGTAGAAGGATGGGTAAGAAAGTAGCCAATCAATTAAAAGATGTGGTTTAATTAAGGATATAAATTTAATACTTTTAAATTTAGGAAGAAATATTAATATGTTTTATTATCGGAGTACCCCTAATCTTACTAAGCTCGTAAGGATTTCACCATTACTAAGGGTCTTTGGGTTCAACTCTTAGTATCCAAAAAAACATGATCCCGTGGTTTAGAATTGTAGAGGACAATATTTTATGAATTTTGAGGGAAAAAAATTTATTTTTCAATAATTTTTTTTAAAAAGGTTTGGGAGTTATGTGGAAGTTCCTTAATTGTCCATTTTCAAAAATGTCGTAATACCATGTCGCTCTCATCACAGAACTGTAGATCAATTGCATCAAGATACATAAAAAAGATTTATGATTATGCATATCCCAAGTCAGATAATCTATGATTTTGTACTGGAGCATTAGAAAATTATTACATTTTTCAAAATCTTGGATCTAATTTAAAAGATTATTTTTTTTTATATTTTATTTTTAATCCAGGTTTTTTTTTTCTGAAACTTAGAAGACTATAGAGTTGGATTTTTGATGTAATCCATTTGAGCAAACCAACCCTCAAAATCTTACCATATTAGTAAGAAAAGGGTTTCAATAATCCAGGGAGGTAAATTAAATTGGCTTATTTAAGTATCTATATCACTTGCCAACTTGATGGGACTGCCTAGGGGTTTGTCTGGCCAAACATCAACCAAGGTAATTATCCTTACTTACGAAAGTGGTAAAACCTGGCCAAATAATGATTGTAATTCGGATTGCTCTCAGACAGATTTAAATAAACAACTTTCAAAATTAGGAAAAAAAAATATTTCATTTAATTGAAAGTCAAACTAATCCTAAATAAACTTATATTTTAAAACTCGAAACAAACTCAACTGGGATGTCCATAGAGTCGAATTAACAACCCAATATATAATATATATATATATATATATATAGGGTCCCGTTCGCCACCCTTAGTTTTACCACACACTTTAACAAACGCATTTTGTCTTACATGGGTTAGAAGTTTCGGAATGAGCTGATTTTTGGTGAGGATGATCTCTATGGTGAGGAGATCATCCTCACCAAAAATCAGCTCATTCCAAAACTTCTAACCCCATCAAAATTGATTTACAAAAATGGACGGTCCACGATTTTTCAACGTGTAAACATGGGGCTAAACATTTCGGAATGGGCTGATTTTTGGGGAGGATGATCTTCTAATCATAGAGATCATCCTCACCAAAAATCAGCTCATTCCAAAACTTCTAACCCATGTAGGACAAAAAACGTTTGTTAAAATGTATGGTAAAACTTAGGGTGCTGAACATTTCCCATATAATATATATATATAGGGTGGCGTTCAAGGGCCAACTTTTTAGCAAACTTTTTGGCAAAACATTTTTCAAAACATAGGTTAGAGGTTTTGGAATGGGCTGATTTTTGGTGAGGATGATCTCTACGGTGAGGAGATCATCCTCACCAAAAATCAGCCCATTCCAAAACTTCTAACCCATGTTTTGAAGTTGAAAAATCGTGGACCGTCCATTTTTTATAACTGTTTTTGATGGGATTAGAAGTTTTGGAATGGGCTGATTTTTGGTGATGATGATCTCCTCACCGTAGAGATCATCCTCACCAAAAATCAGCCCATTCCAAAACCTCTAACCTATGTTTTGAAAAATGTTTTACCAAAAAGTTTGCTAAAAAGTTGGCCCTTGAACGCCCCCCCATATATATATATATTATATTATTAATTTATTAATATATTTACAAAAATTTAAATTATTAGAAATTTTAGAGGTACATTTATTTTCTACTTTACTTTCAATATGAGAAGATGTACATCTAAACATAATTGAATGGAGGAATAAGATTTATTTAGTCAATCTCAAATATTTATAATAAGTCTTTGTCAATGATGATGAAATTTATTTCCTGTTTTCATATAAAGAATGTTGGTTATTTATAACCATCTCGATTGATTTTTAGAAACACTAGAGAAGTTGTAAAAAATAAAAATGAACGGCCAAAGCTTAAAATTCATTTTCTTCTCAAAAATCGAATTTTGCATTGGATTATATCCCCTTGGTTAGCACATAATTATGAAAATCTTAAATATTGAGGTAGTGCAGATGAATCGTGTATGAAAAAAATCATTTTTTTATTATTTATGACAACTAGATTTGACTGGAAAGAGAAAACATGAAAATGATTGTTAAGGGAGATTGCTTAAAATCAATATTACCATCAAAGCCTTATCCTAAAGATTACGGTCAGTTAACGAATCATATTCATCCACTTAATTTTGTCTACAGTCACACCTTCTATTGAGATCATGGTTTCAAAACTCATCCGAGATCGAGATGTATCGTCTAAGTCGTCTCAATATTAGGCATGGATGAGACGGACAGACAGACAAGTCAATGTATCGGACAAGAATTAAAACTCCACGTCCATTTTTCTCATTGTTGAACAAGACATCTCAAACGTATTAGAAAACTCGTCCGAGACAACTCAGTTTCATTCACAGAGAAAACAAGACGCCAAAACGAGTTTTAAAATCATGATTGAGATAGACTTGTGATGATATAAATAAACCTACTAGACCCACTTCTCGGCCAGAATTTTTAAAGTTCTTTAATGGTACAAAGACGTTACTTAATATAATTATTTGTATTTTACATAAAATAAAGAACCAAAATTTCCTAAGTGTAATAAGCTTGTCCGTTAAACAAAACTCAATTATAAACCTAATTGGATCCAATTTTCCACATGTAGGAGACCCTTTCCATGGCTTACTTTGCTTATGGGAGCATCATATTCCTTGGCAAAGATATGCAGCGATGTTTGGATGAAATTTCAGAGTAGCACTATCCCATCCCTGGATTTGTTGTACCAAAAGGAGATAAAAGTGGCAATGGGAAAATCCTGATTTTATGCCTTGCTTAAACGAGCATAAAATAATTATATTAAAGCTTTTTTTTTATTTATTGAACTTCTTGTCTTCACTCAAAGCTCACTATAATATAATTCTAGCATAAAGATCAAGTGGTGTTTGGATGCAAACGTCTAAATAAACTAAATGACAGTTAGGAGATTACTGCTTGGTCTGCAAGGATTATGGGGCTCTAAAATAATCCTCAAAATGATTCAATTTTTATATATTTATAATCTACATAATTAAGAGCTTGTCTATCACATGATACTCCTCCATTACAAGCAGACTCTTTAAAAAAGATTTTAAAAAAAAACGATATTAATTTAGTACACTGGGCTTAATCTAAAGTCATCAAAGTGGATCCACAGAAACCATAACACTATGTGAAAAAGGAGGGTAAATTCAGCACCAAGGTCCATCCAACTTAACCTTTTTTTCATGTAATGTTCAAAAGAATCGCGTCAAATTTACCCTTTTTTCACGAAGTGTAAGCATGGCATCTTTAGTTAGCAATCCATTTGAAGTAAAGAATTAAGTTTATGTGCAAAATTAAGTGTTCTTATCCCTTGCTTCAAAGGGTGTAACTTTGTGATAGTGTATCAAAATAATTATTATATAATTTGTTGTTGGATTCATATCAACAAGCATTATGATGAGGCTCATAGAATGATAGTCCTTCTAGTTGGTTTACAATCGCCAAAATAGGCAATTTTAGAGGTTAGAGTACACAATCAAACTTTTGAGATGTTTGGTTCAGATTATAGAACCTGATTCTCGATTCCGATTATAGATTATCAAAATCAGATTATAAAAACTGATTTCTAGAATCCAAAATCTCATTTCTAACCCAAAATTAGTCAATTGTACATATTAATATTGAAAATTAGAGTAAAAATACTTTCCTCACAGATTTAAAATAATGGATATTTGAGAGAAAAAGTCAGATTTTTTAAAAGAGAATTAAAAAGAGAGTATTTAGGTCATTGTCTGTTAGTTTTCAAGTGAATTATACATTAAGGAGCATGTTGAGATTACCCAAAAAATTATGATGATTTTGCATTTTTATATAATTTAAAAATATATATTATTAATATTATTATTAGTTATATTATTATTATTATTATTATTATTGCAAGATGTATTCCATAATCGTCATAAGTGGATGGTGTGTGAGAATCATGAGAAACAGTGTGAGAATTATTTATATTTGTGATCAAATCAAGTCGACAATCTAAACCAAACGATGAATCGGATTCTAGAATCCTATTATGAACCAAAATCAAATTCTAGAATCCGAAACAAATGCCCCTTTGTATTTTTAATAGATTTCATTTTAGTGTATTTTGGGATATTTTGAGTCCATGACAATTTTAAAAAGTCAGTTACTAATTATTTCACAATTAGTAGGGAAGATTTAGGTGGTTTAAAACTTTATATATATATATATATATATATATATATATATATATAGGGAAATGTTCAGCAACAAACATTTTGGCAAAACATTTTTCAAAACATGGCTTAGAGGTTTTGGAATGAGCTGATTTTTGGTGAGGATGATCTTTATGGTGAGGAGATCATTGTCACCAAAAATCAGCCCATTCCAAAACTTCTAACCCCTTAAAAAATGATTTACAAGAAATGGACGGTCCACGATTTTTCAGCTTGTAAACTGGGGCTAGAAGTTTTGGAATGGGCTGATTTTTGGTGAGGATGATCTCCTCACCATAAAGACCATCCTCACCAAAAATCAGCCCATTCCAAAACCTCTAACCTATGTTTTGAAAAATGTTTTGCCAAAATGTTTGTCAAAATGTTTGTTGCCGAACGAGACCCATATATATATATAGAGAGAGAGAGAGAGAACATTTCAAACAATTAGGAGTTCGGTACTATAAATAAGCGTTATAACACAATTTAAAATCCAAAATTGAATACAATTGAAGTCTATTTACTTGAGATTTTGTCTTTGTCGATTGAAGATTGTGTTTTAGGTATAAGACAGCAACTTTCTCCATTTCCACACGTAACAACTTTGTCGAAGAAGAGAGAGATAAAAAATAGAATAAAATCGTGCTGGAGTAATATCAAAATTGACATCTTTTGGGATATTGGTGTGCACAGAATCATAGATGCTTCTCACTCGTATCTCAAACAAGCATCTATGGTACTATAAACACATCCACGTCAGCAATGTCTGAAACAGTGTCAATTGCAATATCACTTTAACATTTTCCAATAAAATATTTTCATAAAATGAGAACCATGAATAAAAACAGATATCGCATGCAACAAATATATGTAGTGTTGAAAAACTTTAACGTAATATTATTATTCCCACAAAATGTTTGGAACACATAGAAGCTCACTCATATCTATACCTTTTAGGATTTAATGATTGTCTGTATTAATCCTTTTTCATTGACATCTCTACTTTATAAAGCAATCATTGTTATTATTAAACCCTTTTTTCTTCACTAAAGTAACTAAAGCTAACCATACCTTATTCTTTTAGCTTGCAAGTCTAGCACCCCACCAATTTCTATAATGCACCCAACTGCATCATGTATGTAATGCAATTCATCAACCCCAAGCGTCCGATCTTCCTAATGATAAATTCATCGAATGGTGTAAAAGTAGTTGGATCAGCCAAAGGCCAAGGTCCACACCAAAATAAATAATTTCTAATCTAATTTCTAGTAAAACATTATTAATAATACGAGGACATTAGTAATCCCAAACTGTGGCAATGTATCACATAGCATCCCATGTCTCCAAGTATCTACAATTTCAGTATGTACCCAGGGACACTGCGTGAAAAAAGGGTAACTTTGACACGAAGGTCTGTTGAATTTGCTTGGATTTAATCAAATTCAATGGAACTTCGGGTCAAATTCACCTCTTTCTTTCAAATAGTGGGGTGATCTATAAAATCATATACCTTCAGCTTAGCACTAGGTTTCTTAGAAGGAAAGGGAACTCATATATGTTCATTCAAAATCCCAACAATGTAAACATGAAAACCAACAGTTAAGATAAGATACGTACCTTGAGAGTCCATCATTTATCCCTAAAATTTATCTTGACAGTTGGATTTCTTATAAACACAGTTAAGATTTTGAGTGAACATATGAGTTCCCTTTCCGTGAGTCTACATATACCCACCCTTCTTTGAAGCATTGCTACCATGAGGCAATCTTAACGCCTCACCATTCAACAAACCTTAATTATCACAAGCTAAAAGGGGATTTTAAATAGGACATAAGTTTGGAGGCCACGAGGATGGACCCGTTAGACGCCCCTAGCTCGATGCTCTACTCAATGAATGTACTTGACCATTCAAAGCATTGTACATTGGCCACATACTAATTAGGTGGTGACAATTCAAGATCACTCTCATATGCATGTAAGGACTCAACCAAAGGCATGGTCTTGCATAAATAATACAACATCACGATTCATTCATTTTTTTGCCAGCTAATGGCACAATTAAACCTTAGCCATGGAAGTATTTTAATCATTTCACCCCCTTATATGTATATATATATGTGTGTGTGTGTGTGTGTGTGTGTGTGTGTGTGTGTGTGGGTCCCATTCGACAGACAATGTTTGTTCTATATGGGTTAGAAGTTTTGGAATGGCTGATTTTTTGTGAGGATGATCTCTAAGATCATCTCACAAAAAATCGGCTTAATTTGAAACTTCTAACCCTATCAAAAGTCATTTAGAATTGTAGACCATTGATTTTTTACTGTTAATTTGTAAATCACTTTTAATGGGATTAGAAGTTTCTGATTACCTTAATTTTTTGTGAGGATGGTCTCCTCACCATAGAGAATTAGAGATCATCATTGCAAAAAAAACAGCCCAATTCAAAAAATTTAATCCGTATAGGATAAATTTTGTCTCTTAACGTTGTCTACCGAATACTACCCTATATATATATATTATATATATGGACAACGTTCGGTTGCCAAAATGGGAACCAAAGTTTTGTAAATCATATTATATATTGCATTGTATACTCTATGCTTCTTTATCTTTGGTAACGGTGATCGAACAACCATTAACTTTTTTTTAGATGGTAACATAAGGTCAGATTTGTCACTCAACACTTCCTTGCATTACTAAGGCGTACATTAATTGTTATTTAAGCTCTCATTTTTCATTGTATTTGTAGGAGTTATTTTATTGAGATCTTTCATCCCTTCTTATTCAATAATCTCCAGTTGATGCTCTCATTGGTTTTCCTATGAAAACACTCTAACCATCAAGTTAAAATTCAAGTTAACATAGTAAAAATTTAGACTCAGAGAAATTGCATACATTTACCTTTAGTTGAACATCTATTTATATATTCCCTTAAGTAATCCTCTTAGATCTGGATTTCCAATCCAAGTTTATCCATTTGGAAGTTTCCTATTAAGATTCTCTTTCTTAATTGTGCAAAATTTGGAGTTATCCCCATGCCACGCAAATAACTCATAATTTAACATGGTTCTGAAGTATCATGAATCATTTCCTTGATTTTCGTAGATGGTTGCATCCTTTTTTTTTTTACATAGAACTTCGCGTTGAAATATGGTACTGACTATTGGGACCATAACTTTTCAATTGAGTCGTTCCTCGCTCTCAACATCAATCAAAATCCCTAGTACCTTACCCTTCAAGAGTTTACTGATTAAATGACCCATGCTAAACGATCTGAATTCTACTACGAGCCGGCATTCTAAATCTCACCATTCGAGTAACATTCATGTACCTACATCTGAATTCTAGTACGAGTTGAGATTCTAAATCTCACCCTTCGAGTAACATTCATGGACCTACATTTGCTTCAATACGATCAAGTTCTTACTTATTGTAAGAAAGTGTAACTTCTTAGAGAAGATGTAAGAGAAGGTTGTGAGAAGAGTTAAAATAAGTAGAAGGGAATATTGGAGGAGAGAAAGTATATAGTTGAAAAAGGAGAAATTACTAAACCAGCTATCTATTTTGAAAAATGATTGAATTGGTCATCTTTTTAATATTTATGACATAGATACATATCCAATTTCATAATCATTTCTTACCATCATAAGATGTAGGGCCGTTGTGCTAACAACTTTATGAATTTACCTTTTTATTATTGATTTGAATATTGGTTGACTGGAAAAGTAAATAGTAATGAACTGTAAATATGACTGTACACTATATAACTATTTTGGTTAAAATAATTATGAAATTAGACATATTACCATCTTTTTTTAATTACCATATTACCATCTTTTGTAAATATTAATAATATAGATAATTCAATAATTTTGCAAAATACCCATTAGCCACTAGGGGTTAGTTGAGATGGTACGCCACAATTGGGTTTGCTCCCCAGGTCGTGACTTCGAGTCTCTGTATGTCCCTCCACATAACGTGACAACTTACCTGTTGTAATGCGTGACAGGGTGGGATGATGTGTGTGGTCCCAAGTAGATTAGTCTCGCCTAAGGTAGGGATACTCTCCGGGCTACCTTAAAAAAATTTACAAAATGCTTGACCATTTTCATTAAAAAAAACTTCCTCGAAAAAAAGGTGATAATGATTGCTAGATGATAGCCAAATCTCATAAGATTATTAAGTTTTTGGTTTGGAGGGACTTTGACATATAGGATCAAAGATTGTCTAATGTTGTGAGCTTAGCCAAAAATATAAAATAAAAACTACAATTTTGCGAAAGGAACTTGGCTGCAGGCTAATGTTTTAAAAGTGGATCGTTTAAGATATCCATATCTCATAATTAATCATTCTTTAAGTTATCTATAGCTCATTATATTTATAAAGTATTCGTTCTCAAAATAAGCCTATAAAGGTAAATTCAGTCAAATGAACATAAAATTAGTACCCATTTTGGTAAAAATAAATAAATATCAAAATGAGTATATCCTTTTTGATAAATTATTTAAAGATAAAAAAATTTCCAAATCATACCTATCTACTTTTATTTCTATTTTTACCTAAACCCAACCCTTTGAATTGCTTCCTTGGAAGTATACTACGAACTGTGAAGTAGAAAACATAGAAGGGTGAATTATCATTTTGTGAGTTGAAAATGAATTATTTACAATTCTAGCTAACTGTTCATTTTAATTATCAAAACTTGAATGGTCACATTTTTGTTATAAAAAAAAATTCAAACAGTAATAGAACTGTGACTTTTGAAAACCTCCCAATTCGTTATCATTCATGTTCTGATAATTAAAATGAACAATGAGCCAGAATCGTAAATTCTTCAAACGTTGATCACTTTTTCGTAAATATCCCAATATAGAAAGAACATTTAGCTTAAACAAAAAGCTAAACTGTCTCCTATAAAATATAAAATATAAATATATAGAAGGATGATTGGGGTTATATATAAAATCAAACCTTCCATCTGATTCTTCTCTGGTGTGCATCCGAATCTTCAAATTAAAAATGAAAAATAAAAAAATAATAATGAAAAGCAGTCTCTATTTTTTTATGTCTTAAAACATTAAATAAAGAAATCTTATTTATCTCACAAGAAGACAAATGTCGTCTCTTGCATTGACTCTGCATGATGGGAAGTGAGGACAAGAATAGTTTTCTCTTTTTCAACGGTTGGCAAACCTATCAAGAATTGAATTTGCAAGCTGTATTCAAATTATTAATAATAATATAAATTATAGGGTATATTAGAAACACCCCCCTATAAAATTGATGATATCAAGTTTACCCTCTTGCAAAATGCAAGATTAAGCTTACCCCTTTCGCCCAACATCTTTTTCTTGATGATTTAACGGTGAAATTTTAATATTTTCTAGTCATTAAGGATTTAATGAGTGTTTTGAAGAAAAAATCAAAATTTCACCGTTAAATCATCAAGAAAAGACAATATTGACATACAATAAGGGGAGTAAGCCTAATCTTACATTTTGAAAGGGGATGAACATAATATCACTAATTTTATAAGGGGTATTTTTAAAATACCCTAAATTATATGCTGTATCAACCTCGTTGATAATCATTGTGCGTCTCTTTCAATCTAGGCCATCCCCGTGACTATGATAGGCTTATAGTCATCCGTTGGGGGGCCTACCATGTAAAGTGGAATCATAGATCATAGCCCAAATATTGATGGCTCATGATGTTTCACAATGTCAACACCTTGAATGGGCCATAGAGCCAAAATCACACATATTGAATGATTTGGATCATCTCGACATAATTGTTAGATTGGTCTTAGTACAATCTTATTCCAATATGTGTGATCCTAACCCCCCAAAGGATAGTTCGATTATAAAAATTACGACAAGGATTTACTCTTTCTGATCGTGTATTTGAAATTGGGTGGTATCCTGATTTACTCTGTTGCATATGGAGAAACTTCTGTGTCGAGTTAGGATGTGCGACTATAGAGACTAGTCTCTTCTCAGATGGCATGCAACTAAAATAAATAAATAAATAAATAAAAATGTGAATCTTTGAGAATTAATATCTTTTTTCTAGAAAAAAAAAAATTTTAAATACCCAAAGTTCACTAGTTGGAAGTAACTACTATCGCACGTGGGGAGCATATGAGACCAGAAGTCATATTGTAATTCAACTCCCGGTAGCACAATAACAAAATCTTTTTATATAAATGTGATTGTGTGGACCAATAAAGACCAAGTATGTGTTGTGGTAATTTATGTAATTTAGTTAACCTAGAGGGTTATTTAAGATGGAGTGTCAAATACAAGAGGTTGGACTGGGATTCGGGATCGCTTTCGAGATGACGTCATGAGTTGCGTGGTAGAGAGGGCTATCTTCGTTACCCATGTGTCTCACGGGCGGGAAAATCATTATTTGAAATCGCGCCAAATGAACGGTCGAAACGTGGAGATCTTTTCTGATTGATTTGTGGGACCCACAAGAGTTTGTTAAATGTCACGCTTCATCTTGATTTGTTGTGGTTTTGTATCGAGGCTCTCGAACACATGGAATCAATCAATCATCTCATCTACTGTACGGCTTCAATAAGTCTTTTAATTTAATAATTTAAATTTTAAACTAATAGGTAACGATGACATCCTCCTCAGGATCATACCAATGATGCTTTAATATTTTATTGGTTACGTTACACGTTATCTGTGACTGGGAGTAAATTAAAGTTTTGTAGACGCCTCGGGATTTGTGCTTTAAACTCGAGGATCATTTATGAGGTTTAATAGGCTGACTTTCATTAGGCCCAAATCCTATCTTAAAAGAGGGATTCTACTTAAGATTAAGATCTTATTGGGCCTTAATTGATTAGGCCTAATATCAGAACTAATGGATTTTGTTTGATTTTCTGGTTTTGTGCACTTTCAAAATCAAATTTTGCTACTTTTCGTCATAATGGACATAATAGTGACAAAGTCGGGGCTCGGGAATAATTCGTAGAGAGAAAACTTTGGAAAAATTGGTAAAAGTCGATAAAGCCGGGAAAATGTCAAATAGATTAAAAAGTAAAAAATAATTATTTTAAGTATAATGGGAATCTAATAATATTATTAGTTGAAAAACCGTTAGAGATTAAAGTAAACTTGTTATGTTATAATGTGTTTACTTTTGTTACAAAATTATAGATCTATCTACATATAATAAACTTATATACAATAAGTGGCTGACCTAATCAGATCGAAATGAGCATTGTTAGGCCCTAGTCCTGCTCGAATTTTATGGGCTAAAAAAATATGAACCCAATTCAAATTTTGCAGCCTCAAAGTCAAGCCATAAATTGTCTTGTATTCTGTTGGTGTAGAGTTTCGGGAGTGCAAGGGACAACGCCCTCTCCCAAGGGCTCTGGAGTGGAGCCCTCAACCCAATATTTTTTAGGTTTACGAAAAGGATAATTTTATAATATTTTCTTGGGTATTGTTAAGGTGTGCCATAAATACATTAAATACACCTTGGGATCTAAATTTTGTACCAAAACTATCCTCAAAAAATTACCTCCTAAATGCTCGTTAACAAGACGTTATTTTCTTACGAATTTTCTATTTTTGGGAGTTTCTTATTTGGGGAGATTTACATGTATTAATAACTCTTGGATTTAAAAATAGAAATCTATAGGGTTGTAAAACATATGAGAAAATGGTGATTGCTTTTGTTTTGATTTGTAGGCGTAGGCACACTATTGAACCACATAAATTCTTGTTTGCGATTTTTGTCTCTTTAATTGTTGTTTCCCTTTTTCACAAATATAAACAAAATAATTATTTGACTTCACCACAAATTCAATTACTATTTATATTTTCTTTGTAAATAAAGTTGAGAAAATCCTCTTTAAATTTTAGTTTTTCAACTTTGCTACATATTTGTTATAGAACCTAAATACTCTCATTTGCAACTAGGTCTATAAAGAGAATGGTCAGTCTTTTTTATTGGTGTAATAGTCCTTAAATCTCTTTCTTCTCATTCGTTCTTAATTTCCATTTTTTATTTTACTCACTCTCGATTCAAATAATGAATCATGCACCACTAATAGATTCAAAAATAGAACAAGAACATGTACATCTTTCTATAGTTTCTAGAAGAGAAAGAATATTATAATTGTCTTATTTTTTTTTAAATAATTATTGAAAATGAGATTTTTAATGGATAATGCATTGGGAAGTTGTGTCCAATATAACTAGACATTATAATTATCTTTTTGTAACATTTTATGAGGAATGACATTTCTATTGGACCATTTTTTAATCAATTTTCAATGGAGGTATTTTTGTCAACTACAATAATCAACTTGTATCAATGGGAACATTTTCTTCATTCAAGAATTTATGGTATTGTGGAGCTATTATGAAAATGTGCAATTAAATTGAAAATGTAAGAACTATAGAGAAAATTTTCTCAACTTTAAGGTAAAAATGTAAATAGTACTTGACTTTGGGTCCAAGCTAATAATTTACTTAAAGAGTTTTTTTTTTTTTTACTCGTAAAATATCATTTTATGGCATCATTTCAAATACCCATTTTATAAACCCACAAAATATCGGGATCAAATCCTCTGTAACACCATTTTCCTATAGCGCCCAATAACTCTTGTTCTACTGCCCACAAAACATCACTTGTTTTAAAAATAACAATTCAGATCTCTTGTATTTATGGTTTGGATCAGATATGAATTTTTTTTTAACATAATCCATGACAATGAGAATGTACAGTCACTGAATCTCCAATTTTCAAATACTTTTTAATAGTGTATTTAAGTTTGTGGTTGACGTGGCACTCTCTTAATCATCTAAGTGTGCTATAGGAAAAGAGTACTACAGAGGATCCGCTCCCCAAAATATCAGAGCGAAATATCAAAATTAGAACATTTCATCATACTTCCCTTCTAGAGTAGTTTATCAACATTCTTATATTCTTGGGATACCATTTATTTTAGTGGACGTCGAAAGAGAATTCTCTCCCATCTATTAATCCTACGTTAATAACAAGATTAACACATCCCAACCACTATGTTTCGTCATTTCTTCTTGTTGTTTAGCACTTTTGTTTGTATTTTAGTAATTTTTTTATATAAAAAAAAAAAAAAGGTTAACGAGTTATTATTGTCTAAAGACTTCAAATAAAAAGAACAAAAAAATTTAGTGAATTAGGAGGAATCATTTGTCTTACTTGTGATGGGTTCATTGAAAAATATGTTGCTAGGGTTTTTTTTTCCTGACAATTGGCCAAAATTAATAAGTAAAAATACTAATTGTTATATGGTATAGGTTGAGAAAACTAAAGAATATTCAACTTGGGAAAGCAATTAGTGACTCACACAAGTGTACAATATAATTAATGAAATTCAACATCAAGTAGTTCTATTAGTGGTTGAACTACTCTAGTTTCTTTCACATATATCATTGAAGTTTTGATAAAACAATACTTTAAGAGTTTTAGTTTTATTTATTTTCTTTCTAATGATTTGGCTTTGGAGATTGGTGACTTGAATTGTTTAAGAAGCCCAAAGTTTTGTTTGGATGGTATAGTTGTTTTGATTTCTAGTGAATATTTTTGTGTGGAGGAATGCTAGTAAGCAATGCCTTAAGTATTGTTTCATTTCTTTTCTTAATTTCTTACTTTAAAAATAATCATCATTTAGTGCTTCTATCGGATGAATTTCTTGTTTAAGTCGAGTTTCCTAAATAAATCATTTAGTGACAATTTTTACAAAGTATATTTAAAAATAATAACTTTTTTGGGGTGTTTAGGTAATTATATTATTAGTTAAGGATATTTTGATCATTTATTTGACATCTTAAACCCGTTTTAAGGGTGTTTTAGTCACTTATGTTTGATTGCAGACGGAAAATGATTTTTTTCATGTGTTTGGTTGTATTTTTCATATGAAAAATGATTTTTCACTATCCTCCAAAAGTCCCGCAAAACTTGGATTTCATTTTCTATCACAAAATCAAAATCCTAACTTTATCTCTTCTTCTTCCCCACCATCACATTCACCATCACCGTCACTGACCACCGTCCTCTCTCTCTCTCTCCTCCTCTTCTTCCTCAGATTTTTTTTTCTAGATGAAATCAAATAATGAAATTTGATTTTCTAACTCTATCTATTTTCCACCAATAGTTTTCCATGGAAAGTCACTTTCCATGCAATCAAACACCCCCTAAAGGGGGGGAGGGAGAGCATTCTAATATGAAAAGCTTTAGAGAGATTTACAAGGAAGACCTATCCATTAAAATTTTATTTAAAAAACTTCATTTCTTTATCAAGTTTGTTACTTGAACAAACCTTACTTTATGAATCGGGCTATCATGACTAACTTAGTAAGATTTTGATTATCAAATTGGCAATCCAACAATACAGTCTTATAGATTTCATGGAACAAATCAAATTCCAAATAAAAAAAGAAAAAAAAATTAAAAAACAAAACCTTTTTTTGAGCTTGATAGTAGGTGTTGAAAATGGATTGCTACCAAACACCAACTAACCCTTGACATCAGATAATGTTTTTTGATACCACAAATTAATGCGGTTAGAATCCAATCTAAGGTATGTCAAGTAACAAATTAACTGCATAAATTTGAATTTTATGATGTGAATCCCCACGCCAAGGTTTGCTCAGTAACAAACTTGATAAACTGAGGTCTAGTTGGTAACAAACTTCATAAACTAAGGTTCCTTCGGAGTAGTTAGAACTCCAAGGGAGTTTTTGTAATAAAAATGTAACAGTTAGGTCTTCCGATAAATCTATCAAAAGTTTATAACTTTAAGTTGCACTAAATTCCCCTAAAAGTTGGAAGTAGAAAGTTGGTTTGGACAACTTTCAAGACCACTTTAAAATTTCGATCCCATTTGTTGGGATCAAATTCGATTACCTGTCCACTTGCATGCATTATGACACTATTTCATGCCCACAATCCCCTGAGTTCTAATTTTTAGCACACCCCTTTGTAGACCTACACACCACCAATCAAACTGATTGTGGATGATTTCTATCCATTGGATTTCTGTAATTAAATCACAAGCTTTACGAATATTTTGTCCATATGGACCAGGACACGTGTTATGTGACTCGCATTGCATTCAATGAGGAGATTTGAGGGCTTAGACCCATAGCTCAGTTGGTTTGAAGCGTTGCAAAAAAATTCGAAGTCGTGGGTTCATTCAAGCCCAGCTTACTTGTAAAAAAAAAAAACCAAAAAAAAAAAAAAACAAGGAGATTGAGAGCTATCATGATGTGTTAAATTAATGGATAATTTAAAGGTTGATTTATCAAAACATGTGTTGAAATTTGAATTTTTTTCCAATACATGTAGTAAATTATTCATTTTAATTTTGAAAATGGTAAGTTATCATTTTGAAATTAAAATATTTTACGTGAGTAAAAAAAAATCATTGTTTTAAACAATTGTAAACCTATTTTTGTGAGAATTACCTCAAAGACTTATTTTTTGAAAATATATATGAAAAAGTCCCTTCTGAAAAAATATGGATTTTTTAGTACTCATTTTATCAAATATCAGTTTAAAAAGGATTTTTAAAGAGAAAATGCCGTAATTACCCTTTCAATGAATTTTAAGATTGAAAAAAACGTGTTTATTTCTAATCCTATGTTTTAAAATTAATGACATGTCTCTTAACTATGGTCATCTCTTATATATATAAAAATCTATATGAAAAAAAAAATCCATATTTTTTCATCCCAAAACTAATGACTTTTAACTCACATGGATAATGATGATGATGATGGAGATGAGTATGGTTATCATCATGAACATTAAACTAATTTGATTTATGTATATTATATTTATTAAAAAATATAAATAGTTAAAATATTATTTTAAAACTTGACTTGATTGTTCATCGAATTGATTCAACTAAAACGTTAGCAACTCTACTTAAATGAGTCAGATAAAATTATATTGAATTTATGAATATATTTTAATAAATAAAAATATTTATTTTTTAATTCATACAAATTTTAATAACCAAATAAATTGGTCAAGTTTTTATTTGCCTAGGTATATTTTTAGATTAAACCACTTTGTAAAGTTGTTAAGAGGGTATTTTAGGTATTTTTTGTACAAATTCTTCAAAAGATCTTTAATAGGTGAATATTTTAGTAAGTGGTAGTCATATTATTTTCTAGGGGACTAATCAATACATATTCTCAATAAATAGTCCCTCACAGTCATTGTCTCAATATTTTATCCGCTTTAATGCTAGTAAATAGTAATTTTTCCCCATTCACACAAAATGTCTTAATTCCAAAAATAATGATTTACCTTTCTTGAAATTTTCAACTTTTTCTTGAGGGTTTGGTAATTCCCCTAGTTTAAACCCTTCCATATATTAGTGAAGAGTTGTGATACTCTGACTCCCCTGCGTGATGTACTCAAAATAATCTCCTGATGTGGCATGTGCTAAAATCATAGATTTTTGTCTCGAGATACACATATGCACATCCCCATAAATATGTGCAGTTGTGTATCCTTAGGCAAAAATATCTATGATTCTAGCACATGCCACATCGAAGAGAGTAATTTTAGTAGGCCACGTGGGAGAGTTAGAAAATCATTACTCTTTAATGAATACTTGAGATATCCTGTGTTTTCAAATGAGTCATACACGTTCCACCATAATCCTCTATAAGTGATTGATGTAAATGACTGAATTATCAAATCTTCAAAATTCATTTTTTAGGAGCTGTTATTGGTACACAACTTTTACATATTATATCCCAATTAAAAATAAGTGAATGGTTGAGAATAAGTAAAAGTTGGGTGTCAATAGAAGTTCTCTCATTTTATGTATTTTTTGCTAGATTTCTATGTTTTAGGTTTAGAATTTTATATAAGCCTAATTATAAATGTAAACAACTATTGACATAATTTACACGGAGTGTTACAATGTTGAGATTATAATTTGAGCCAAACCTTTGTAAAGTTCAAAGGGTGTGTTTTAATCTTTAATTGGGGTGTGATAAATAAGTTAAGAATTTTGATTGTAATAAGTAAAAGTTGGGGTGCCAATAGTATCTCTCTTTAAAATTCCTTCATTTTTTACCATGGATTCTAGTGAACAGATGGCCACTTCTTCTCCATGTAATTTGATTAATTACTATTTTTTATTCTAAACGATTTTGCCAAATAAGTTCAAGAATGAAGATGATGAGAAAAAAAAAATCAAGAGTTTCTTAAACACAAAATAATCCATCTATATAATAGGTGCCAACTCACTTAGTTCTTACAATCTTTAGGTGATGATATCAGAGACCTAAGTTCAAATCCTACTAACACTGGGTTATTGAACTCATTAAAAATGAGTTTATCTATATAAAAAAAAATCTTAGTTGCCATTCGTCTCAACTGAGAGTGTCAATGGATCGATTTCAGTTTAGTTCCTAATGTTTTTAGAATTGGAAGCATAATATTTTTCAATTCTGATTCTTATTGATTTTGGTCTCAATTTTAAAATTAGTGGAACTGGAATTGCAACTACCAAAAACTATGGTTAACAATCGATTTTGATTCTTACTAAGTACATCAGATAAGAGCATTATATATTTTTTTATATGCAAGATATTTTTAATCATAAAATACAAACAAAAAAAACCTCTTTTTCAATAACACAATATGTCATCTATAAAAACATGGATATCATAATTACAAATTGTTCTAACAAATATAGGAGTTAGTTTTTAAAAAAAAAAAAAACCTAAAATCTATCTTCTTTACTAAATAATAAACTTATAGGATAGACAAATATTTTAATTTAGAACAAATTAATTCATATGAAAGCATAAAAAAAAAATAAGGTAATATCTATTCATTTGAAAAGGTACACAAATCTTAAATTATTTATAATATAAAAAATGATAAAAACAAATCGATTCCAAGTACTTGTTGTTACTCATCGAGTAGAACCAATCGATTCTGATTCTTATTCGGTTCAATTCTTTTTAAGTTTGACTCTAATCAGGTATTGAAAATAAGGATCCAGAATCAAAATTTTATTATTTATAATTCCAATCGGATTTCGATTAAATAGGTATTCATCGACACCTTTAGTCTCAAGCTCTAACCCCTCTCCTATCCATGCATTTTCCTTTCTTTACCTTTTTAAGAATATTTTTTCAATTATGTATTGGCTTTCCTCTTTTCTTTTTCATTAATACTCTTTCAACTTTAATATTTTTTTTTCTTCTCCAATTTTAAATAATACTCCTTTAACATTATTAGTTTTTTCTTTTACACCCTTAACCTCAAATAGGATGCCATCCTCTTTGGCATGGAAAAACTCTAGTTATCAAATAAATCATACATTATATCATAAATTGGAAGAGAATGAAATGAATTTTCAGATATTCATTTCAGAGAATAATTAATGATTTTTGTAAAGATGTTGAAGATGTAGGCTGTTTCAGTCATTTTCTATTAGTCTCTAAGTAGAAGATCACGGTCAAGGGGTCTGTCAGATATTCACCAAAATGTTGAGGGGCACACCCAAATTAAGTCATCTTTAATTCGATTATATCTTCTTGAAAAAGTACACCAGTTTTTCTGCTGCAAGCCTGCAATAGCTCAGTGATCACTGCTTAGTGTAACCGTAACTGTAACCTCATCCACTTATCAAACTCTATAAAACCCTAAAAATTTTAAACCTCTAAAAATTCTGCAAAATCTCTCTTAGAGCTCTAATGGCGGCTCTTTGTTACTCCCCAATCTTCTCATACTCTTCTCAGATTCTCTGCGCATTTCGTTTCTCAGTTAAACTTGAAGAACAAAGACAGCAGTTCAGATGGGAAACTCATCGATTTTCACCTCGCAATGACACAATTTCTACTTCTTCAAGCAAGAATCCAAGGTTTTTTTTTTTTTTTTCTAACTCAAATTCTTTTTGGGATTTCTGAGTGATCTTTGTTTGTTATATCGATTTTTCTGGTGATTCAATGCAGGGTTAGTGTGAAAGTTAGGGCTGGGAAGTCTGTGAAGAGCAATGATGAACTCTGTAACGATCTTCGGGAGTTTGTTTCCATGGTTGGGCTTCCTGAAGGTTATGTGCCATCTTTCAAGGAGCTATTGCAGCACGGAAGGTTCGTTTAATTACTCTGTATTTCTTTCTGATTAAGTTTTTCCAACGCATTCCTTGTCGATGTTTTTCACGGGCATTTAAAATTAGGTTAAATTAAGTTCTAATTAAGAACTGTATACAACAATAATTATCATGAAAATGGTTTGGTGAATACAGAAACGTTAATAAATGTAGAGAGCTACTATTGGGACCCCAACCAAAAATAAAGAAAATACATGAATGGTTGAGCATAAGTAAAAGTTGGGGCGCCCATAGAAGAGCTCTCTCTCTCTCTCTCTCTCTCTCTCTCTATATATATATATACATACACACATACATGAATGCTAGATTTCTATTTTTTGGGTTTAGGATTTTATATGAGCCTAATCATAAATCATAATTGTAAACAGCTATTGAAATTGTATAAACAAGAGTTATAATGTTGAGATTATAATTTACGCCACACCTTTGTAATGTCTGTTTTAATCTTTAATTGGGGTGTGATAAATAACTTAAGAAATTGGAGTGTAATAAGTAAAAGATGGGGTGCCGATAACAGCTCTCATTGGGAATTTTGATTCTTGGTTAGATGTTTGGCTCTTGAGGTAGAACTTCAAGTCTCCTCTTTCAAGGGTTTGGAAGCACAAAATAAAGATTCTATATTTTCACTGGTATAGCTGCATAAAGGTGAATCACCTTTCATATCATATTTGTAATATTTACCTCCAGGAGGTTAGCTCAATGGTAAAACAAGCGGCAAGGGTTTTCTGCCTCTAGTTGTGTGGCCTCTTGACATGCCCTGTTGCATGTCGGGAAACTTTCGTGAGGCCAAGGCGTGCAACTGTAGAAATGAGTCCATATCCCGAACGAGATGTGGGATACCTAAGTTATCAAAAAAAAAAAATTAAGATAGGAGGATATTTTTTTTTGGAGAGACAGAGTGAAATGTGTTGGACTCTTGAGCATTCAGAAAGGTGGTGGATAGTCATGAAAAGTATAATTAATTGGTGAAGGATAAAAATTAACAACTCCCTTTAAATCCATTTTAATAATAAATTTCTTCCAATATGTTATGAAGTTAGCTCCTCAATTACTCTTCCACTGAGCGTCAAACTAGAAGCTTAGAAGCAGTACCCCCTTTTTATAGGTTCGTGCGATTGCAATTTTCTTAATTTTTGACCAAAATGAATTTGATAGTGTTAAGTGTAAATGTAAAGGTGGGGGTATTTGTGGGATTCAAATTTTCTGGTCGAGTCGAACCACTTCTACTCCATCTCTCATTATAAAAGTATTTTCTCTATCTATTTCTTGAAGGTTTGATTCATATCTTTCTCTCCCCCCCCCCCCCCCCCCCCCCTCCTTCTACTCTCGTAGGAAGGACCTTGCAAACATTGTGAGACGGAGAGGATATAAGCTAATCACAGAGCTTCTCACGAAGTCTACTAGAGAAGATACCAACATTGAAATAAGTTCAACTGAAAATCTAGATGTTGGCAATGGTTTTGAAAATGAACCAGTAAGTCTGCATTTTTCTTGGTAGTTTATTCAATGGCTTCTCATTTGACAATGAATTTGAGATTTCTTGATAGTCTCATACATTTGTAAAAGGCCAGGACCAAAAAGTGGACGAATTGGCTCAAGAGGTTTCCTCATCAAGCGAGCATTCCATCATGGAAAACTATTTTTCTAGTGCAAATGGTGTTTCACCACCCGTCTCTAGTACCCAAAGTTGTGAATCTGTAGAATCTTCGACAAATTTATCCTTGATGGAAAAGGCAACGAAGTTTATACAGGATGGAGAATTGGATAATATTGAAGGTAAATTTTGATTCATAAATATATTCCATTTCTTTTTTGTTAAGTATAAACTACAATTTAGTTACTTCTTGCACTTGAATTTCTGGGACCTTTCTTAGATTTTTATTGTGAGGTGTAATCACTCAACATTAACAGTAGTAGTTCATAATAAATAAATAAATGAAGAATTAATTTGAGGCTTTGTCTTTTGTGTGTTTGGGGATGGTGGTGCAAAGATCCTTGGCCCATCAATTGATGGCTTCCTAAATCACTTTTTTATATCAGTAAGGCTGCTTTTAATGAGTTTAGTAACTCGATGTCGGTGGGATTTGAACCCAGGTCTTTGGTATCATCACCCAAAAAGACTTTACCAACTAAGCTAGCTAGCACTTGCACTTCCAAAATCATTAAATGCAAAACAACATAATCACTTAGAGATTAGAAGGGTTGTAGATGGAATGACACAACTCATACATCCCTAAAGCTTAGTGACTCTTAATATCTTTTTTCCTCCATTTTGCAGCGGCAAAATTGGAATTAAATCCCCTTCTCATTAACATAAATTCTTATATCTTCTTCATCATCATCTTCTATGCTCGTGGCTTTCATAATTTACCTTCAATGCATTCATCTTAGTTGTTCTTAATATCCCTTTTCATCTATATTGCAGCTGCAAAGTTGGAAGTAAACCCCCTTCTTGTTCACATCAATTCTTATATCTTGTTGGTCATCATCTTCTATGCTCGTGTCTCAACATTTACTTTCATTGAATTTATCTTAGTGAGTCTTAATATTCTTTTTTGTCTATTTTACAAATGCAGAGTTGGAAGTAAACCCCCTTTTCGTTCACATAAATTCTTATATCTTGTTGGTCATCATCTTCTATGCTCAGGGCTTTCATCATTTACATTAAATGCATTTTAATTTTGATTGAAATTCTATACCTTAACAAAATATATCAAGCTTCCTCCAAGTGATTCTATACTAAACTGATATTTATCATATGTCATAAATCCTAATACTACAATATAAATTTTCATGCTTTTATGGTTGCTTTCATCAGCTTTGGTAATCTTGTATGTGTGTGTGTGCGTGCTCGCACGTGTGCATGTGAGTATGTGCTTTTGATAGTAAATGGTTAGTGTAGATGCACGAAATGGCACTACACTTTTCTTCTCTTTAAGCTCGGGGGGACCTGCAAAACAGCCCACTCCGACGATCAAGTTAGCCAAATTGATCAGTGTTATGTGCTTAGAGAAGAAGAATTCGAACCCTTTTTTACCCATAGCTCTCTTCTTTATATAGGCGTTTATCTGGTTCGATTTCTGTGCCATCCTTTGAAGTGACCTTGGGCAGTTAGCCCACTCCCTGACATGTCAGCTGCAGGAGTTGTTGCAACTGCCCTGCCACCTCTGTGGTGACGTGAGCTGTGAATGCAGTCAGTCCATTGTCGCATATGTCAGATCCGTACAACCGACCTATGCTGCCTCTACCTATACCATTTCACCTACCGGTGGCTAAGGTCTGAGCTCAATCACTTTCCTGTACCCGAGGATCTCAATCTGCCGGGTTTACTTTCCGTCAAACCGAGATTTGGAGATACTTCCGAGCTCACACTCATGCCACGTGTCCTTATTCCAGAATTCCCCCCCACAATACCCCCTTTCGAGGATTCGGGCGAATTGCTCGGATGCTCGAGAATATCAATGAGAATTCGGTGAGCTGACACGTGGCAACCTCCCATTGGACCCCAACTAGGATTAATGATTTCTTTATGGCGAATCGTGTCTTAGCCTTTTCGTCCTTCGAGGGCGGCGGTCGATTGGTTTAAACGGCGCAATTATTGCATGGAGGACACGTGGCGTCCGGGGAATGGCTCGATTCGCGTGCAATGGGGTGAACGGTCATATTGGGCTTCTCAGCGTTTAATGCCTCATTATTGACCTGAGAAAACCCTGTCCGTTGATCTTGGGCGCACATCTCGAGGCCTATTTGGCCTATATATATCTCGCCCATTCCCCATTTTTACCCTTACTTTCATTCTCCCTAGCGTTACTCTGCCCAATAGCTTTCTCGCGTCTTCTTCTTAACTTCATCTGCACTTCTGATCGTGCCTCCGTTGTGCCTCGCCGTCGATCGTCACCTAGCGGCCAGAAGCTTCTCCACTCCTTCCAGAAGGACACAGCGGAAAAGGTAACCTGGTCAAGGTCCCTCCCCTCTCCTCTGTTCCTCCATCTTTTGCCCTTTCTCTTCTGAATGGCCAGGGGGAAGTCTTATTCCCCCGTTCGTCCTCCGCTGGACTCCGTTCGGGATGCCTTTGGTGTCCCAAGGGGCGTGGGTCTGTCCTTCGTGGACGAGACCCTTGTCCAACGCGAGTGCTCCCCAGGTACCTCAGTAGTATACTGGGGACAGATGAAGGCTGGCCTCCGAGTTCCCCTTAGCAGGTTAACTCGAGAGGTCTTAAATTTCTTTAGAAGGGCTCCTGGCCAGATGACCGGGAACTTCTTCCGTCTCATTCAAGCTTTCGAGCTAATGAATGACAGATTGGAAGAGGGTCTGCAACTCGGCCTACAGGACATTAGGGCTCAATTTGTCCTTAAAAAATGTCCGAGTAGGCCGGGCTTCTTCTATCTTTCAAAGAGGAGAGGGAAGCCGTCCTTGATCGAGCTCCCTGACTCGGACAAGGAATGGTTCCTATTTCCAATTCGGTTGTCCGGTCAGTGGGAGAGCGCTCCTGGGGACGAGCTTCCCCCTTTGACACACAACTCCTTCAACCCTCACGGTGAGTCCCTCTTCTCTTTCCCATTTAACTTTTCATTTCTCAAACTATCGGGTCTAACTCCCCTTTACTTGCGTCTGTAGGTCCGAGCAAGGACAAGTTTTCTGGTGAGTCGGTGGTGATAACGCATCTGTTATCTTACCCCGACCTTTATCACTACGTCACCGAGCTTCTTCCTCAGTCGCTCCGTCCTTCAGACATGGCCCTCCAGTCCAAGCGCCCGCCCCCAGTATTGGGGTCTGATTCCGAGGATGACGGCCCGGAGATTCACCCTGCCCTAACAGTGGGCGCGCCAGCGGGGACCTCTGCTGTGGGGGGAGCAGCCCATGAAGAAGGGGAAGAAGAAGAGGACTACCAACCTCTGCTAAAGAGGTTGAGGAGAGGTCCGGGGCCGCGCTCCTCAGCCCCCGCTCTTCCGTCTCCTCCACAAGGGACCCCTGAAGAGGGGCGACCGACCGAGATATCCCAGGTCTCCTCGGCTGGTTCTGAGCTCAGGGGGAGCCTGCCCCCACCTACACCATGGGCGACGCGCCCTATGATCGGGAGGAAACCAGTAACGGACAAGGATTCGGCCCTGTCCAATCCTGCCGTTGCTAGGGCAGTCTTTGAAGCGTCTGCGTTGCCTCGAGACGTGGAAAAGACTCGCCGGAGTTTCGCCAGCGATCCGGCGAAATTCTCAAACGACGCTTTCAGGGCTCTGGCGGCGGTAAACCCCTTCATTCCTTTTGAGATTTATTTCTTGGTTGCGATTTGATCTTACTAACCCCGTTTCCTTTTCTTTTCAGGCCCAACACGCCGTGGCCAAGCTTACTGAGGCCCGTGATACTTCTGCGCATGGACTTCGTGCTGCAGAAGATCGCATACTTCAGCTTGAGGCTGAACAGGGCGCGGCTGCGGCCAAAGTCCAAAAGCTCCAGTCAAGCTTGGATAGCGCACTATCCGAGCTGGAGCAGAATAAAGATCGCTTGGCGCTGGCTGAGGGGAAAATCTCATCTCTCGAGGAGCTGGTGAAAACCAAGGAGGCGGAGCAGGAGAGAGCTTTACAGGATCAACTGAACTCTCTCCAAGCTCAACTGGACTCTTCGGAAGAGGCCTGGGAGAAGGCGTACAATAAGCTGAAAGCGAAGCTGCGGAGGGCCGAGGCTGCGGCCAGAAACCCAGACGTGACTCCAGAAGCTGTAGCAGCGCCGGCTCCCGACCTTACCCCCGAAGTCCCTGTTGTACCAATCGAAGAACCAGTCCCCAATGACGCCGCGGTCGTAGTAGCGGAACCGGACGCCTAAGCACTTGTATTTTGTTTTAGTGATAATGATGCTTATGTAGTCGGTTGTGTATACATAAATGTAACTCTTTCTTTTGTATTAATGAAAATACATTTTTTCTGCCAATTCTTGCGTCTTCGAATAACACTTTCTAATTGGGCTCGGCTCCT
Organism: Akebia trifoliata; assembly: GCF_017979445.1. Lineage (NCBI taxonomy): Eukaryota > Viridiplantae > Streptophyta > Magnoliopsida > Ranunculales > Lardizabalaceae > Akebia > Akebia trifoliata. The sequence continues at coordinate 25,761,088 of NC_141389.1, forward strand.
GTTTAGGCGCCGAGGCTTTATCCTTAGACCAACTCCTCAGTTGGGCTTGGTCCCCGTGGTGGGACCAAGGCTTTTCCTCCGAACCAACTTCTCAGTTGGGCTCGGCTCCTGTTTAGGCGCCGAGGCTTTATCCTTAGACCAACTCCTTAGTTGGGCTTGGTCCCCATGGTGGGACCAAGGCTTTTCCTCCGAACCAACTCCTCAGTTGGGCTCGGCTCCTGTTTAGGCGCCGAGGCTTTATCCTTAGACCAACTCCTTAGTTGGGCTTGGTCCCCGTGGTGGGACCAAGGCTTTTCCTCCGAACCAACTCCTCAGTCGGGCTCGGCTCCTGTTTAGGCGCCGAGGCTTTATCCTTAGACCAACTCCTTAGTTGGGCTTGGTCCCCGTGGTGGGACCAAGGCTTTTCTCCAACCAACTCCTCAGTTGGGCTCGGCTCCTATGGAGGGGCCGAGGCTTTTCCTCCAACCAACTCCCCAGTTGGGCTTGGTCCCCGTGGTAGGACCAAGGCTTTTCCTCCGAACCAACTCCTCAGTTGGGCTCGGCTCCTGTTTAGGCGCCGAGGCTTTATCCTTAGACCAACTCCTTAGTTGGGCTTGGTCCCCGTGGTGGGACCAAGGCTTTTCTCCAAACCAACTCCTCAGTTGGGCTCGGCTCCTATGGAGGGGCCGAGGCTTTTCCTCCAAACCAACTCCCCAGTTGGGCTTGGTCCCCGTGGTGGGACCAAGGCTTTTCCTCCGAACCAACTCCTCAGTTGGGCTCGGCTCCTGTTTAGGCGCCGAGGCTTTATCCTTAGACCAACTCCTTAGTTGGGCTTGGTCCCCGTGGTGGGACCAAGGCTTTTCTCCAAACCAACTCCTCAGTTGGGCTCGGCTCCTATGGAGGGGCCGAGGCTTTTCCTCCAAACCAACTCCCCAGTTGGGCTTGGTCCCTATGGAGGGGCCGAGGCTTTTCCTCCAAACCAACTCCCCCTGCAACATCGTGGTACCAACACTAACTATCTGTCTTCCATCGCCCCCGAGATCCACGGCTTCGACTTCCTCAACTGTTACTCGCTGCTCGCGCAGCGGCCGCTTCTGTAATTGCTACGAAGATTCATTAACAGTTGGAGTTACCTTTCTCTTCTTCGGTGGGACGGCCTCGGGGCCTCGGTCTTGCTTCAAAGCCAGGTGAAAACACCTCTGCGCCATCTCCTGATCTCCCCTGATTTCCATTATTCCTTCCTTACCCGGAAACGAATAACTTGATGATAGGTCGACGGGACTGCTTTCATCTCGTGTATCCATCTCCGGCCCAAGATCGCGTTATAAGCCGAGTCTGCCTCTATTACCACAAATCTTGTCATTACCACTTTAGACCCTGCTGAGATCGGGAGTGTGATTTCTCCTACCGAACTGCTAGCGGCACCGTTGAACCCATAGACGAGGGTCGGCGTTGGCTCCAAACTACCTGAAACCCCCATTCTCTTAGCCGCGCTTAGGAAGAGAATGTCCACCGCGCTCCCCGAATCCACGAGTATTCTTCGGAGATCGACGTTTCCCACTGGAAGCGCGATTACTAACACGTCCTGATGGGGCCCTGCCGTCCCCCTTAGGTCACTCTCTGTGAATACGATTGCCCGGGGATCCGCTCCGTGGTTTGTCGTTCCAGCTACCCGTACTCCTGACGCCACACTGTTAACCCCGACCATATGTCGGATCTTTTTTACCTTCTCCCGAATCTCACGCCTAGACGGCACTTCGGCCCCTAATAATCCTGTGATGGTATGAATTATCCTGCGCTCTTCCGTCTCTCGACGCCCTCCTTTAGCTGGCCTTCTTCGCTCGGGCTTTCGCTCGGCTCTATCGGTAGTCTCCCCACTTCTCCTTCCTCCCGCGGAAACATAACCTTTGAGCTTCCCTGCATCGATCATATCCTGGATGATATGGCGCAGCCTGTAGCAGTCCTCAGTAGGGTGATCCTCAGCCTCATGATACTCGCAGAATGGTTTCCCGGGTTTCCCCTTATACCCCCGTGGCGGCTGAACGAAATCGGGCTCCCCCCTTATGTGCCTCAGTATCACGGATAGTTTTTCGTTGAGCGGGGTATACACCCGGCCTCTTTTCCACCAAGACTGCTCGTTCGAATCTCTCCGCCTTTTCTTACTTCCTTCCACTCCGGGGTGGGTCGGTACCTTTGAAGCGCCTACTCCTCCTTCGCTGTTAGCCACTGTCTGGGTGCTTCTTCTTCTGCTCTTCACAGATTCCTCCACCAGGATGTACTTTTCCACCTTCGCATACAAATCTTCTAAACGAGTAGGATCAGACTTGATCAAGGACTCATGCAACCGTGTTCCCGGGATCACCGCAGCGATGCACGCCGCGCATGCTGTGGCCTCGTCCATGCCCTCTACGTCCAGGGCTCTCGTTCGAAAACGGGTTATGAACGACCTAATACTCTCCCCGGGCTCCTGTCGAAGGTTAAATAGAGTGTTAACTCCGACCTTCTTCTTTCGCAGGTGCACGAACTGCCCAACGAACGTTTCTTCCAGCTCGGAAAAGTTCGTAATGGACCCGGCTGGTATGGCCTAGAACCACATCATGGCCCCGAGCCTCAGTGTTGACGGAAACAGCTTGCAGAGCAACGGATCATCATTTTGGTACAGCACCATTTGACTTCTGTAGTGCAGTATATGGTCCATGGGATCTCGCATCCCGTCATAAGTTTCAAACTTTGGCATGTGGAACGACCTGGGTGGTTCTGACTTCATTATCGCCTGCGAGAATGGTGTCCCTTTGAGTTCCCGAATTGCGTTCCGTACCTTTTGCGCGGGATCCTTTCCTCGCGCGAATTCCTCATCCCTCCTTTTGAGCATCTCCTCCACTTCCTTCCTCGTCATGGTTTCTTTAACTTCGGAGCTTCCCTGCTGCGTTCTTACTGCTGCTGAATCTTCAGTCCAATCTACCTCCGTTCTTGCCGCTCGAACAGGATGGTCGCTACTCTGCTCTGCCCCTGGGCCTTCCTCGGTCTCCGCACGCTCGCTTAACCTTTGCCTGAGCTCTTCGTTTTCCTTTCTTATTTTCACTATCTCATCATTTTGTTTCTCCAACCCCCTGCGCATTTCCTCTCTCATCTCTGTGAGTAAGTTGTACATTGCTAGCATTGGATCCGGCGCGTTTGGGGGCGAGTCTGCTGGTAGTGGGTTTGATGGCTCTCCACGATTTTCGCCTCTAGCTCTTCCCATATTGGTCGTTTTTCTCCTTGTAAGTTTCCCACAGACGGCGTCAAATTGTAGATGCACGAAATGGCACTACACTTTTCTTCTCTTTAAGCTCGGGGGGACCTGCAAAACAGCCCACTCCGACGATCAAGTTAGCCAAATTGATCAGTGTTATGTGCTTAGAGAAGAAGAATTCGAACCCTTTTTACCCATAGCTCTCTTCTTTATATAGGCGTTTATCTGGTTCGATTTCTGTGCCATCCTTTGAAGTGACCTTGGGCAGTTAGCCCACTCCCTGACATGTCAGCTGCAGGAGTTGTTGCAACTGCCCTGCCACCTCTGTGGTGACGTGAGCTGTGAATGCAGTCAGTCCATTGTCGCATATGTCAGATCCGTACAACCGACCTATGCTGCCTCTACCTGTACCATTTCACCTACCGGTGGCTAAGGTCCGAGCTCAATCACTTTCCTGTACCCGAGGATCTCAATCTGCCGGGTTTACTTTCCGTCAAACCGAGATTTGGAGATACTTCCGAGCTCACACTCATGCCACGTGTCCTTATTCCAGAATTCCCCCCCACAGTTAGCAAGGTGAAGTTGGGTTCAAGGGGGTTTGAAACTGGGATGTAGGAATAACACTCCACACATCTTACCAACTTAACTAAGTTGGCATTTCGGTAATATTATGTTTAGTTGGGCTATTATCTGCTCAATGCATCACCTTACCACATATGCAAAGTACTTCCAAATCACCACCACTTCCAAGGGATATTTTTTTTATAGGTATAAGGTTAGTGGTTAGTAAATGAAGTTGGGTTCAAGGGGGTTTGAATGCGTTGTTTGGGTTACAACCTATTACAACACACATGGGTATCTATTCAATGTGATTGAATTAGAATAATTCAATATTGGTTTTGGGATCCATCATTTGGACCAAGCCAGTTCCTTCTAAAATATCTTTCTTTGTTTGGTTGGCGTCCCTTGGGAGGATTCTCACGTTGGATAATTTGATTGTTCGGGGTTGGATCACTCCAAACTGTTGTCCCCTTTGCTTGATGGACAGTGAAACTGTAGACCATGTTTTAATTCATTGTTCCTTTGCTCACAATATTTGGTCAACTTTCCTTGGGCTTTTCCGTACTCATTGGGTCTTTCCGTGTAAGTTCTCTTCGTTGTTGGAAGAGTGGGCTAACAATGCTTTCTTATCCAGGAAAAGATACCTTTGGACTATTCTTCCCTCAGCTATTGCTTGGGGGGTGTGGAATGAAAGAAATAACAGGGTGTTCAATAACAAAATGAGAAGCTCTCACGGTAGATTCTTGGAGATTTTGGGCTTATTGTTTTTGTGGTCTAAACAGAATATAGATTTTACGGGAGTTACTTTCGATGACTTTCTTTTTAGATGGAACGCTTTATGTAATCATTGACTTCTTAGCTTTTTTTCTTTTGTAGTTCTTTGCGAGGCCTCCTCGGCCTCCTTGTATCTTTCCCCTTCATTAATTTATTATACTTATAAAAAAAAAATAATTCAATATTGGTTATTGAATGTGTAGTATTTATTCAATTGATTATTGAATGTGTATTTGTAGGTTAGCAAGGTGAATGGGTAATTTTCGTATATTTTGAGCACTATAAACCTTGAATGTGTTGTCGATCTATGGTTACTTTTAGTAGATGTGCCAATGATATTAACATGAGATTTGATGATAGATTATGATATCACCACTTTGTAGGAACAATTACAAAGCCCTAATACTAACCTGATTTTTCCTCATTTTTTTTTGTTTTGAATTTTGTGAAATTTTCCCATGCCTACATATTCCCAAACCCTGACTTGATGACTGTGTATCCAACTTTTCATAGACTCAATTCTATTCCATGATGATCTAGTTTTGTATGATAACCCGTATAGAGAATAGAACAAGGTATCATCTCTATCCACACTTCACATTAGTTGATCAGATGGAATCAGCCTCTGAGTGATGATTCTCATTCACAAAGATTTTTTGGTCGATCCAACTTGTCTAGTTGTAATAGACTTGTTTTTGTATTGGCTCTCAATGAATTGGGATATTAGATGAGTATCGATATCAAAATGTGTAACATCATTTGAAGTACCAACTTAGCTACGGTGGTAAGACATGCAAAGTGTTTTTCCCACGTCCTAGGTTCAAACCTCCTTGAACCTAACTACACTTTGCTAAATGCTAACTAGTGACCACTAACCCTTAAACTATAAAAAAAGAAAAAAAGAAAATGAGAAGTATTACTCCTTGAGAAGACTGATGATTCACATATGCTAATATTTTCTAGATCAATCCAGCTTGCCAAGTTTTAATTGACTTGTCTTTGTATTGGCTTCCAATGAATTGGGATCATGGATGTGAATACTGGTATCGATAGTATAGTATTAGATTTCAACATATTTCCCAAAATACACTAAAATATTTTCATTTCCACAATCTCTAACATGAAATTTAACCCACATATTTCGGTGGAAATCATTGTTGATTTCACAAAATATTTAGAAGAATAGGAGAATTTTGACCCAAATAATCAAAATTTAGGTATACAAAATGCAAGTTTTCGGTGTATATATTTTGATCAACAATAAAATTCCACCGATATATTCTTTGTTGAAAAAATTATATTAAAAATATTAGTAAAATGTATAAAAATAACTAAACTTATAAAATACTTGTAGAAACGACTTATAAATTACACAAAATGACAATAGTCACTAAAGAAAATTAATCAGAATATCAAATTGTTAGTATAAATGACTTAGAATTAGTTAGGTGCCTTTATCATCTTATTTGTTGTATTCTAAGCATATTAGTACAACTGTACAAGGGTTTAAAATTGCATTTTGAAGCAATGTTTTGGTCAAGAAAAAATTTCAAAACAGTATCAACTGGAACATTCCCGAAATATTCAACATTTCGATTTTTCATTCTCGGCCAAAATCAGAATGTTATGTGAAAACATTTTGAAACGACACCAAACTTTGAATCATGATTAATACGTTCATATAAGCATACAAATTAGGCTTGATCAAACCGCCATGCAAGTTTTGTTTCTCATTGTGATTCATGCAATTCACAGTATGCTTTTGTGTCTATACGTGGGAAATAACTATACCTTCAAAGGCATTGGGCGTCGGAACTGCTTTGGAAAGAGTGGTATTCCAGAATGATTGTGAAGTTAAGAAGAGTGTTTACATAAAAGTTATGATATGGTTTTTAACACAAAAAAATATCGAAACCATGTTGTTTGTTTTAATTTCCACTCTTTGCAATTATTTTAATTCTCCACATAATTTCTTTTGTATATAAAACTTTACCTTTCCTCACAAAAATGTCAATATTTACCATACAAGTCAAATTGGATATTCTTTATACAACGTTCATTTACATCTTAGTAGTTTCTTTTATCTTTCAGTATATTATTGAACTAACAATGTTCCATTTATCCATTTGGTGCTTTGAAAATGAAGATAAGGTCTCAGATATTGGATATTTCATTTCGAGTACAAATGGTATTGATGAAGGTGAAAGTTGCACGGAATTGGACAACAAAATACAAGTTGAATCAGGGCACCCTGGTGAAGAGAGTTCAAAAACTGAGGCTACTGAAAATAATGCTTCTCCAATATTAAATACAAATGTCTTGGTCTCCACACTGCGCTCGCCTCTAGCAACAGAATACAATACTCAGGGGTTAGTCTATTGCTCAGATGAGAAATTCTGTCTTGTTGAAAACATTCCTAGTAGTTCTACATATTTCAAAATGTTTTACTTGTGCTATTTTAATTGTTATAGTTTTGCCATGGGATACTCAAGTCATACTTATTTTTGGAATTTTGGTGTAGCAGTGTAAATTAAGACGATAGTAGGGTGTAATTTTAAATTTTTTGCAAGTCATTTCTATATAATAAAACACAACCATGGGTCCCACCGTTGTTACAGTTATGGGGGATAAATGTCCCATATATAATAAAACACAACTGTAGTTCCCACCATCGCTACTTATATGGCATAAACGTCCCATCAGCTACAGTTGGATAAATGAGTAGGGTCTACACCATACCACCTTGCCTTTCCTCTTCACCCCTTGAACTTTACTGTCTTTCCTCACCTCCTCCCGCTTTTCAATAATCTCTCTCCAATGTTACTATCTTTTACCCCTTTAACCCCAAAGAGGATGCTTATGCTGTAGGCACGAGCAAACTCTAGTTTTGGAACTAAGCTGTTGCTTATGTTTATTATTTTCTCATGCTTGTAAAGGTGCCGATGAGCTTAGTTGTGTTGTCGGCTTTGAATATTTAAATACACCTGTTGTACATCTGGCTTCGTTTCACTAGTTATTTTATCTTTCCTTAAGCAGTAATTTTCATTTTGATATGTTCTCTCTATTATGCTTGGGTTGGATTTCGCATTTTATGTAATTATCGTGCTTTTTGGAATGTGTAGGGATGATTTATCGTTAGCTGAAAGATTTAACAGTGCCCATCCTCACGAGGATTTTGATGTTGAGGTAGTCTTTTTGCTATAAAAATCATTCGCATGGTTGATTGGTAAATTTGACTTACTCTTCTAGTTGTAATGAAGGTCACTGAGAGGGACAATCAAGTTGAAATCCATCGTCTCAAAGTCATGCTGGTACAACCTTCATGTGCCTTCTTGTCCTTCTGTCTTTAGAGTTCTGCTTGTGTAAGGTCTACCTATCATATGACCTGTATAATCTGATTTTTTTGACATATTCTTGGATGTGCTCAGCATCAAAAGGAGTTGGAATTGTCTCAACTAAAGGAACAAATTGAGAAAGAAAAGGTATGCAAGCATCGTTATTCTGACCTAGATTAATTAGATGAATTGTTGCCATCTAAATAGCGTATTTTATCATCAGTTTTTTCTTCTACTGGTATATCACATGTATGCATCTTTTCACCAAAATTTGGAATTTGTTCGTTTGGTCACTAATTTTCAGATGTAGGAAATAGAGATATCACTCTTGGTGGTACAGTCTACATTGAATTTTGAGCGCTTTTCCCCGTTTACCTTCTTTGCGATGTATTGCAATTGTACTCCCGCATGAATTCATAAACGCTAACAAGATCCATCGACAAAATGACTTTGTGATGTAGCGGAAGCGTGTGAATCAATAGATTCGATAGGTTGTGATCAATGAAACACTCAAAAGCAATTTGAATCAATAGATTCAGTTGATAAACAAACAATAACTTGAAAGAAAATAAAGTATAAAGCTAAAAAGTAAATTCAGAGAGAAAAAAAAAATTGAATTGATTGATTGTTATTAATTTTCGAATTTGGAGCTCCTTATATAGATAATTTTTTTTTATCAATACCTTATATAGATAACTCTATCAGAACAACTTAAAATCCTACTAAAATACCAAAAATTAATAAGAAATATTTTCTAATTATAGCCTAAATAATAAAAATGAATTTAAAATATCTATAACATAATACTAACTTTATAATCCTATTAGAACTCATATTGGACTCTTCTAATTATAGTCTAAATAATAAAAACAAATTTAAAATAAATTAGAAACTAACAAGAAATTGTATTCCTAACATAACTATGAAATAGAAATCCTACTAAAACTCTAACTGGGATTGTAGATATCTTGCATCACTTTGGGTGGAACATGGAGATTAGGTAAGAGCTAGGGTGAATGGAGTAGTAGTATAAAAAGCTAGTTAAGTGATTTGAGATCAATTGAAGGCAAAGTCAAGTTGTGGAGGGTGGGGTAACGATACTAATTTTTTTTTCCACATCACATTGATTTTGTGGCCATAAAACTCCCCTGTAATATGAATAACGACATGAGTTCATTCTCATTGAAGATTACGTTGAAACTAATTTGTAAACTTTTTTCCATCCTTTTTTATTTCCAGTTCTCTTTGTCGACTTTGCAAGCTAAAGCAGAACATGAGATTGGCAAAGCTCAAAAGTTAGAGCTGGCAAAAGATGAAGAATTATATGCTGCTGAAGAAAGCCTTTCTGACCTAAAAGAGGTATCACTTAAGCTCGTTCATTTAGAGATCTTTCATCTGGAATTAATGTGTCTCGTCTATCATACTTCCTATTAGCTGTGCATCTATTCTTTCAATTTCCAGGTCATCTTGTTTTTGTTCTCATACATAGTTTGACGCTAAAACTGGTATCTGATTATACTTACTGAATGGGATCGCTTTCTATCGATTATTCTAGGTTCAGATTGAATACTGGGGTAGTGGTGAGACTGTGGAGGTAGCAGGTAGCTTCAATGGTTGGCATCATCGAATTACAATGGATTCTGATCCTTTGTCTGGTGGATCAAGGTAGTCAAATGTCATTCATTTCACTCATGTTTACAGTGGTTTCTTTAATGCTATTTATTTATTGATGTATCATTCTTTATGTGTTATATTCCCAATAGGAGAACTTGTACTATACACATGGGTGCTTGAATGCCTTCTCTCTACAGGTGCATTACTTCTCATTTGAGGAGCCCCCATCAGTTCTGTTTTTCATATTGCACCGCCTGTCTTAGAAGAAACGTTTTCATCTTTGTGCTCAACCCTGAGGCATAAATAGGTTTTTTTTTAGAGAATATATACATGGAAATAGTTCAGTACCTATATATGCCATCGTTGTCTGGTGATGTACGATTCTAATACCAATTTATTTACTGGTGAGCCACTACTACTGCTTCACTAATCAGAGTTTTGATGGTGCTAGCACATGAACTTCTTTTGCAGTAGTGCCTGGTCTGGCATGAGTACTTAGTACTTGCAAGTTATAACCTGTTTTTATGTTGGTCTATCCTCTGGAGGGCTGGGAAAGGTGGGTTAGTTTTCCTTTTTCAAGATTCTCTTTGCATTGTGGCATTTGCATAGAGGGACACCCTTATCAGGTTTTGTAGATTGGTTGTGCCTTCCTCTTTCCTATGTTGTACATGTGGGCACTTCAAGGGTGCTTGGACAACCCATTTAATTGGTTCCACCTAGGAGATCTCCGGGGTAAAAAATCAGCTTGGTGAGGTTATAGCCGTACAATAGTAGACTTCTATCTGGATGGTTCAAGATTTTTTTCCATATAAAAGAATGAAATAGATTGGATTATCAAACCAGGCTGATATTTAGCCTAGGAGATTGCCTGTGTATCCATGGAATAGTTGGTGGGGACCCCTTTTCATCTGAACCATGAACCAGGTAATATGTAAATAAGGAGCATGGATGTAATGTAGTACTTTGCATTTTCTAAGATGCCTAGATATTGATATTGATACGGAAATTGGATCCGTGGAGCAGGGATATGGTTTAAGTGTCATGGAATATTCTGGTGGGCTCTGAAAGATGGGTAATTTATACGTTGGATATCAAAAAACCTTATGCAATTTTGGATTGGTTGGTCTTAGAGTATCTAATGGAGTTATAGGAAGGTTAGGATTTGAGAAGACATTTAGGGATCAGATTAAAGTCTGAAAAGTTTCATCATCTTTATCTATTTTCAATGGAGTTTCAGAAGCTTACTTTAGGAGCTGTGTTCTCATCCTTCATTGGCTTTCAATTTTCTCGTCTCTTTTCCTACTTGTAGTAATGGATGATGAGGTTGATAAGGTCTTGCCAATAGGCTGATTCTGGCTTTCTCCTAAACCAAGTTTGTAGTCGTTTGGTCGCTGTGGCACGATGGAGAAGATGTGAGAGAAGGCTCAAAGAAAGGAGAAGATTGGAGAGATGAGGCAATGACAAATCAAGGTTCTTTCTTGGAAGATTAGTTTGCTTTCGGAGTCCAAGGAACTGGGTATTTATTCACAAGAGGATGGCTTGTAAATACCAGAGATACCCCAGGCCATTGCCATATTTTCTGTTGCATCTTCTTTTGTCAGGATTTGCCACTGCCTACCTGACATCCATATTGACTTGCATGTTGTAGACTTGTAGGTACGGCATTGACCAACGAACAATGCATACTCCCTAGACAATTGAGCATGGCATTGCCATTGTGGGTTGTCATGAAGAAACCATCATTGCATGGCTCTCTGAATGGTGCATTGACCCATGTGTAATACAATAATGACTTGATTCAATTGTTCAAGTCCTCTGGCTTTAAGTCAGGTTGACTCACTAGCCTGCGAAGTTGCTTGAGTGACAACAAAAGGCTATGTTGGGGGATAATGTTTTTCTCTTAATCCTTGACATGAGCTGTGAATCCTTCGAAAACACATGACCATGAACTGCGAATCCTTAACATTGTTCGTTGTCTTGTTTAGGATTGCAGTTTAGGGCAACTCCAATGGAGCCATTAAAAAACAGCAACTAAAAGGTGCCACGTAGGCACTTTTACTTCCCGCTAACAAACAAATTCCCCCAGCTAATTATGAGCTCCATTATACATGTTAAAGCTCCCACTTCCTCCACACCGATCCCACACCCCCACCCCCACACCTCAATGACTCTTTTTTCTTTTTTAATTTTGAATGGGCTGAATGCCAACTTTGCTGGCTAAGTTGCTTATAATGGAGCTATTTGTGGGTTTGTTCGTGTCAGACCCACTAACGTTTTTCTTTTCTTTTTTCTTTTTCATTGTTTGCTCCAATGGACTCACCAAAAACACTTTTTAGTGTGTCAGACTTAAAAGACTTTAAATATGACTAACAATTTAATTAGTCACATTGGCAATTTACCCATCTGAATTTAAACAAAAAAAAACTGTTTATAGAAGAAGAAAGGAGCTAGTAGAATAAAAAATATAGCCGCTGGGGTAGAGGGGTGGGACATGTATGGAGGAAATGAGGGTTTTAAAATGTACAATGGACCCCATAGTTAGCTCGGGGGATTTGTTTGTAAGTGGGTAGTAAATTTGCCACCTTTTGGTGACTGTTTTTTAATGACTCTATTCCTCAGTTTGTTAATTAATTTAGTTGCATGTCTGAAGATAAAGTTTAAAGACCTCCTTGAATCGCCACATTTTCACCAAAAGAGACTTTTAAGAGCTATATTTTTGGCAAATAAAAGATCAGCGCAAAATTATCTGAGCACTCCTGGAGACTTCTTTATAAACTTACTGGCCGTGTGTGTATAAATAAAGTCAAGGTGCTAAGTAAATTCAGACCGTTTGTCTTATTTTCATTTATTCCACTCTACGATGTTGTCCGGATCTGCACCTTGTCTCTGGTCTCCTTGAAGTGAATTGGGCATGTTCATTGGTTTACTAAAAATCATTGTTGGAATGGTGGCTTAATCTGATAATATTGCTTATTTCAGGAAATCCCAACTATGGTCAACGGTGTTATGGCTTTATCCTGGGCTTTATGAGGTGCACACTTCTACCGATCTACCTAAGTGACATGCTTTAATGATAGATTTGTCATGTGTAAGCAAAAGTACTTGCTTTCAGCTTTGCTGTCTTCACAAATCATCTCTGCTAGGAGAATCTCTCTTAATTAATTATGGAATAATGCGTAGTTTTAAGTTTTCAGATGTTTTCCCCATTTTCCATGTGTTTCAATTATGATAATATGTTCTTCTTGAGATATCGCTCTTCCTTTCGTTATTGATGAGATCCATGCCCTCTGCTTTGGGTTCAATCATCGTTGTCCAAGCATGAATCACCCATTTTGTGTAAACCAATGCTAGTCCAAGTTTTAATCTTCGAAAAAAAAAAAAACTAGCCGGAATAATATTTTATGAGCCTAAAGTATAGGGATGGACCATTTTCTATGATCAGATAAAATTCATTGTTGATGGGCAGTGGAGGACGGACCCCCAGAAAGAGTCGGTAACTAGGGGTACCATACAGAACAATATCCTCAGAGTGGACAGGTGATATGGTTTTGGAAAAGAAGACACTCTGTGCGCACTCAGTCGCCTATCAAGGTATCCATTACTTACATTATGAAATGGTTTGAGATTTACAACTAATATGTTGTTTCCTGCTTTCCTGCTCTGCTAAACAGGCTTAAACCAGAAAGTTAGATCTCGCTGTACAGAAGTTCTATGGCGTCTTTATCAAAAAGTGTACACTTATGGCACAAACATGAACTGGACTAGGCTGCAAGTTGTCTGGCACCAGAGCATCACTAATAATGTTGAATTTCCTTAGTATGAAGTGGAGGACTCAATTGCATAGTCTGGCACCAACAAGTCTTTATTCTCAACTGCAATAATTCCTGATGTTTCTTCCATGTCTTTTCATGCTTATTTGGAGTCTGTAATTCTCTTTAAGATGGCAACTTGGGAAGCCTCATCAACTGTTGGTGTATACCATGACTTTTTTATGAAGCGAAGAATACATTTTGAAAAGGGTTAATTCCCAAATAATTACAAAAGTTATCAATATTTTTGAAATGTTAATATTGATAAAATCATCACGAAATGTTGACAATTTGTTTTAACTTGAGATGAATTTGTTTTGGTATGTTTTAGTAAATACCAAAACAGACTATTTTGATCATATGAGAAGACATCAAATATCGATCTGGCTTGAAATGAAAAACCCACATGAATACCATTTTCAGAATTTGGAAATCCTACATTACAAGCTTTCAAGAGGGTTTCAAATCACAAATTAAGTATAAAAAAATTGCAACTTTAATATGATAAGAGTAGTGTCTTATAAGTTACCCAACATTAAAAACCTTAACAATCATTCTCTAATACAAATGTGCACGTATTTAACTATTCCTCATTGTCATCAAAGCCTGATCCCAAAAAATTTAGAATCGGCTAATATCAACAGCATTAGTGTTGGAACAGCATTGAAACTTCAAGTAATCTTGATGTCTCGTAGTAACCGTGCCGCCATAGAGCCATATCTCCTTGCTTCCCAGTCGCTTAGCTTCTCATTTTCAAGTCCTACAACTAAGTTGTTGTCTTCCAATACCTCCTTACTTCCAATATCTTCCAATTCCTCTCCGAGTTTGCATCTCTCAACATACTTGTCATTTCCATCCATCTCCGCTGTTCCACCTTCTATGTTTTGTTGATTGTTCTCTTGGGCCGTAGATGCTGCTTGAACCTTTGATCCCATTATGTAAAGTTGGATACTTGGATGTTGGTATTTACTATCCATCTGCATGGGATGTTGTATATAGTTCAGTTCAGGGAAATAAGGATTTTTTTTCACCAAATAAGATGTAATATTGATTTAAGAACACGAGTACATTACTTCAGGGACATTTCCCCTTCTGATTATAAATGATGAAATAAATAAATTAATTAATTAATTAAGACGATCCAAATGATCCTCCAAAAAGAGTCTTTTGCACTTGTCCTGGATTGCGAGGTTTCCAAACAAGGATAGAACACTCTGAATCAGTATATAAAGCTTTTCTATTACAATACAATACAACAACAAAGCCTTATCCCAAAGATTCAAACTTCAAAATACTATTTGAAAGAATGGAAAACTTTGACAGGGTCAGAAAAACTTAGCAACCAAAATAAACTGAAATTTAGATGATCCAAGAATAATATCTTCTTCAGGTAATTAAATTAAATTAAAAAAAAAAAAAACCCACTGCTGACTCTCATAGATTTACTCTATGAAATATAAGTTTGAAAGAATGCAAATTTTTTCTTTCATTCTAAAATCGATGAAAAGTATGGTAGGTTATTTATGGTAAAATACCTTGGCTTTTGGGATAGTTTTCACTTCAAAGTTGCTCTTCCACATATGAAGCATTTGGTCATGGACGACTGTAGATCGGATCTCGTACCCCAACTGAACAAAGTTTCAGGAACAAAAAAATGTGCATTAATATGACTTTCATCACTCATGGAAAGATCCCCAAAGCAGATTACCAAGAATGTATAGGAGAATATGACTTTCATGACTTGTAGAATAGAACAACCCACAAAAGATTACCATGATTGTGGTTTTAGGTCCTGATAAAGCAAATATTGTCAGTAAGAGTGGCTCCAAGAGATGTTCTGCATAAACCTGAAATCCAAGCGCACCGATTATTATTATTAGTTCAACTCAAAATTTCCTACACAATCATAGACACATATGTCGGTATCAGATACAAAATATTAAGTGTCAAAAATCCTAAATGCCAACAAACGTTATCACCAACGTGTCCATACGTTTATTGCATATATTAAGATATATACTTATATAGGGAGATGCTATTGACACCCCAACTTTTACTGGTTACACCCCTAATTAAAAATAAATAAAATAAGTAAATGGTTGAGAATAAGTAAAAGTTGGGGTGCCAATAGAAGCTATCTCATTTTTTGACTCGAATCTATTTTTGGGTTTAGGATATATGAGCATAATCATAATTGTTAACAACTGAACTTGTTTGAATGAGTGTCAAAATATTTTGTAATTTTGAGATTATAATTTGTACCAAACCTGGATAATGTTTGAAGAGTATGTTTTAATCTTTAATTGGGGTGTGATCAATAATTTAAGAAATCAGGGTGTAATAAGTAAAAGTTGGAGTGCCCTGGTTAGGTTCTCCCTGGTTGGGTTCTCCAGCTTGACATCCTTGTGGGTCCCCATAATCAGGTGGACAAGTAAGGACTAAGAACAAGGAGTAATTATCAGCTAGCACTAAAATAATTTAGTTCATATTTCATATTCAAAATGGAAAGAATGTATTTGGATAAGCTGATTATAGAAACAATCTGCAATATTAGCTGAAAAAAAAAATTCTTTAATAAATTAAGATCTTTTTGAAGAAGAGTATCGACGTTTGTCAGTAAAGTAAATTACATGGGTGTCCGGCGTGGCTGAATTTTAAGAAACTTAAGTGTCCTTAGTACAAAATTGACCATATTTTGTGGGCATCTCTCAGTTTGCAGAAATTGATGAACTTTAATTAGTACAATGAACTTACGACATCAGTTCCAATGATATAATCAAATGGAGGATCAACAGCCTTTATATGATCCTGATTTCCCCAATCCAACTCTGCAACCTGGATGGAACCAAATGTTGCTGCAAACAAGAAAATGCACCAAAAGAGAGAAATGATTTTGTAAATTTTACATAATATTCAATAGTAGAAATAAATTATGATTAGTTAGATGAAGGTGCTAACTAGCTTAGTTGGTAAAATCTATGCGTGATGATGCCATAGAACTGGATTCAATCCCCGTCATCACCAAGTTAAGAACAAGCTTACCAATAAAAAAATATATGACAATCCATCGGTGTATTCTATGCATATTAGAATGTTCGTCTAAGCATACACATACCATTGTGTCCATATTCTCATTAATCCGATATATTACAATACATATAGTTAATATGACATTATTATTCGAACTTTCATATATAATACAATTGTTTTTGGCAGTTGGGCTTTTAGATTCCTTCACCCATGTGTAGTAGAACATGATCAATATTCATTTTCACATTCCGTAAGGTTGATTACTATATTTTGATTATTTGTAAATGCGTTTCCATGTTTAATTTACATTTTCTATAATTTCAGTGAAAAATTCCTCATTAGTTCTATCATTTTCAAAATATTCAATAATTTCCACATCGATCAATATATTTCTTCAAAGATTCCTCATTTCCAAACTGAGTAAAATAGACACCAAAATCAAAATTTAATCCCTTGGTTGGCTTAAAGGAAGAAAACAAACTTGAAGCTAAAACATACACAACAAGATTAAGTTTATCAGTGACATTATGTTTCAAAAGGCACCTGAATCAAGATTTGCCTGTGTGATCCTTGAAGTATTTCGTTCGACATTCCTCATTAACAAAGGCAAAACCTCAACTTGATCTGTTGAAACTACATCGCAACCTAGTAATGCCATGCCTGAAAGAAGCAATCTACATCACATCCAAGCAATGACATGCCTGATAACCATTAATAAGCACTCTATGCTGATACAATCGTATTGATCATATTGACATCACGCAAAGAACTCACCAAATCCAGCTACCCCACAACCGGCTCCAAGTTCAATGACTCGTTTTCCTTTTAGTTTAGACGGAGAAAATCTACCCTTTCTGCAATTCTTTTCCTAAATAATTTGAAAAATATCATAATAAGACGTGCCTTAATTTCTTTATAGCAACATTTGGAAATAGGTTGGCATATCAATCAAAACCACATTTTAAACAAAATGAAATCAAACTAATGGGCTATTGCAACCATGGTTTTAAAACTTGTTTTGATGTTTCATCTCGTTTGTGAATGAGACCGAGTCGTCTCGGACGAGTTTTCCGATACGTTTGAGATGTCTCGTTAAACAATGAGTAAAATGAACATGGGTTTTAAATCTTGTCCAATACATTGACTTGTCTATCTGTCTCGTTGCTTGGCAATACCGAGTCATCTCAGGCGATACGTTTCCGTCTCAAAGGAGTTTTGAAACCATGATTGCAACTTTGTCTATTAGTTTGATAAAGTTTTCGGGAGTGCTTTATACACCAAAAACCACATATTGATATGGAAGAAATATATCTCCAAAATTCGTACAAATCCTCTTGGGAAGAGATGCTCAAGGGGTTTTTGGACATTACCAGAAATTTGACAAACACCATTGATGCATCCCAAACCGTAGTACCAAGATGCTTCGAGTTGGGGTCCTACCACAAGGGAATCAAACATAATATGAGAAATCCATAGTCCAGGAGAAAGAATGTAAATGATAGGTCCTACAAGTTCATATTCCAAACTTGATATCAAATAGAGATATTCTATTGAAACACCATTTTTTTCTAACAGCACCCCAATTCATATGTAAATCACCATATATTTATCACACATCTTGGGGTGCTGTTAGTAAAATTTGGTGTGGCTATAGAAGCTCTCTATCAAATGTTCATTTTTTTTCTAGATTGGTATTTAGTAACCCATACTATTTTAAATTTTTTTTTAAACAAGACCATCATTTAAAAGGAGGGACACTGGCACAACCCAAGATATAATCCTACCTAAAATCAACAGAAATAAAATTAAAAAAAAAAAAAATCTATACCTGAGAAAACTGCAATTGATGGCCTAGAACTTCGAGCTTAATTGCCGATGTGTTTGGGGAATTTAATCTGGAAAAGAGGAAACTTTAGCCATTTATAATAACTCCCCAATTAAAGAAATTAAATATTTTAACCCCAAATAAAGATAAACGGGCACAAATCTCTCTTCTCTCTCGCAATATTACACAGAACAACGAAATTAAAGTGATGTAAAGGTCATGTAAAGCACGTAGATCGAGAATTACAACGAAATAGAATATGGGTTTTGATCTGATCAGATGAAGAGCAAATAAAACCCTAATTTTTTAGAGAATAACAGAAGTTCGTGAAGCACAATACCTGTCAGCCTCCATTGAAACACAGTTTGAGAGACAGAGACAGAGACAGAGAGAGTGGTTTTAGTTTTACACTTCTACTACAAATTTGTATTTTACTAAAATACCCTTTAGTTTTAACAGTACAAGCTGTTTTCTGGAGGGGCAGTATATCTTCGTTAAAGGCTATGGACGTAATCTGAATAATGGAATTGTCCACGTGTACCATCTAACAGGTCAGATGCCAAATGGATGATCCTGATTGGCCTCCACATTGGTAGCAGGATTGTATTAAATCCGAAATCTGATCCGTTCCGATACCATAACTTTGGGTTTGGATAGATGATTTAGATTCGGATAAGGATTCAATCCGATATCTTATTGGATTGGATTCAGATTGACCATGTCCGGATTCGATAAAATGTTAGAAATTATATTAATATTTATTTAAATGTATGGAGTTTATTTAGAATTTGTAAATCAAATTGGTTTGGTTTGATCCAAACCCGATTTGATTGTCATTGGATTGGGTTTGAATATCCGACAAGATCCAATCCGTTAAGAGTCCGGTCCAATATTTATTGGATTGGTTTGGGATCCGATTCTTGTCGGATTGGTACCAAATCGACCTGACCTAATCCATTGACAACCCTATTAATTGGCAGGACAAGAAAAGTGGTGGATGACCATTAAGGATGTTTGGTGGTTTGTCCTAAAACATATCTTCGGATTTTACACCAAGATGTCATGGACCTAGCCCCTCGTCGTGTTGCGTTAGAACGAATCCCCTAAATTTAATTCAAGTCAGTATTTTCATTACGGTTCCTAACGTATTTGATTTATTTTTTTTATTGATTTATAATGGATCCTGATAAGGTTTATATAGAAAATCAAGAACAATTATAATCAGAAACATGTAGATAACAAAACCTTATCTAATCTCAATCTTCATAAATTTGATATCGTGAATTACAAATTTATAATACACCTTATGTAAATTGTCCCCTACATGTTAACTATACGTCAATGTGTAATTTATGGTCTGTTTATTTGTCACACCACGTGTTAGTTGGTAAGTATGCTCCACATAATTTTATACTCTAAATTGTGAGACATGAATGATCCCATCATTGTTCTAGCCGTGCAATTTCGTTTGACTCGACCAATTCCAATTTCGATTACCACTAGAGATAAAATGAAAAATGGAGATTCTTCCAGTTATTTCTGTGATTCTTCATTTGACGTTAGGGGAAAATATTTTTACAACCACATTAAGGGAGCAAAAGGGCTACAATATAAACAGACATCCCACACTCAGAAGCTATCTCTGAAGTCTGAAACCTTATAAAAGAGACAACAATGTAGGAGGGTTGTGTGTCAAGCAGGTCTACTACATGTATGCAACCTCGTCTTCTGCCTCATCTCCATATGAGACAATATTTCCTTGGGTCCATCTCTTTAGCATCTCCAATGCAGCCTTGGGTTGATCCATCGGGACCATGTGACCCGCATCATGAACCTGTTGTTACATAAGTCGATATTTGTTTAGTTTATCACCTAAATTTAGCTAATAAATGAGACAGAAAAGACAGTAAAAGAAGACAGGATTTTTAACAAAAAGGTATGCGAGGAGGGACCTTGAGGAAACTGAGAGGACCGTGGCTTTTCAATTGTCCTGCTTCTGCGCCATTCACCACAAATGGAATAGTGGGTGCTCCATCAAATTCTTTCTGACCAGACCATTCCATGGCATGAACCCATCTTGAGTTTCCTGCCCAAATACACAGTGGGGATGCTCATAATTAACTAATGTAAAAATAAAAAAAAGTATACTTTTGAATTTTACTCAAGAAACCTACCAAGCCAGTTGCATATAAGATCATACTCTCCGGCGTATACAAGCAATTTGATTCCATCCTCGAGAAGAGTAGGGATACCGACTTCCAAATTCCTCATCCAATCCATCAACATGGCCTCATGCACGGCAGGGCTACATGAGACAAATTCTATGTCACCGACACCAAGAGAGTCCCTAACAGACCTCTGGTTAAGGAATTTCTCCATGTTCGAGAAATCGTAGCAAAGGCTTCCCTCACACTTCTTTCTGACATCGTAGTACTATAAATTGAAATGACATTATAAAATGTTGTAAGGGTTAAAGAAACATTTGGTCTCAATAAAAGGTAAAAGATGGGTATCCTCGATTTCTCACATTTGTATCTCCAGCAAGTTGCATGATATTACTGAATATGACGTTGCATACAACATATGAAGCCATACAAGTGATTTTACCACTAGTGCCTGAAACAACACTTCCATTATAAAACCACAGAGGATAGCTCTAGTGCTGAACAAAATAGAAGAAACATTTACCACATAATTGTTCCTTTTAACCAACAACAATCTAGGTGTTATGGTTTGTGGAGCCTGATGGTACTGGTTAGCAAAGAGTACTGTTAATCAAGTCACGCGTCCCACCAATTGAGCTCGGTGTTGAGCTTGCTGGGGGTTGGAGAGGGGGGGGGGGGGGGGGGGGTGGAGCCCCTGGAAGAAATTTTCCCAAGGGTATTTTCGTAATTTCACTGGTATTATGTAAAACCCTAATTAGGTTTTCTTGCGGGTATATATACATTTTCAGTGAAAGGGTGAAATCTGTAACTGCAAATTTTCTCTTTATAATGGAATTGGTGTGATCTGTGGATGTATCCCAATCATGAGAGAATCCCATAAAAATCTGTGTTTTGTGTGTTTGCATCTTGTTTTACTTTTCTTTATTTATTGTTTCTTGGATCGATTTCTCTATACTAGTCTCTTAGAAACAATAATTAATAAAGAAGGATGTGAATTAACTGAAAAGGAAAATAAATGAAGATAAAATCAGAAATAAGAAGAATTACCACAAAGCTTTATTGCCAACTCGCATGCTGGAAGCATCTTGTTAATACTCTTGTAATCGGATTCTTGAATTATTCCCATATCCAATGCATAATCCGTGTATGCTTTATATTGGATTGCAGGATCAGTAAGTCCATTACCAATAGCAAATCCCTACGCAACAGTTCAAGATATGTAACTCTAGGAAAGAAAGTAGATGCAACCAAATCTGACAATGAAGAAAGTAGAATTGGTGACGTACCTTCAGGTTAATATGAATACCTTCTTTGTTTTTGTTTCCTTGGTGAACTCGAGCAGCAAGAGCAGGAATGTAATGCCCAGCATAGGATTCTCCGGTTATGTAAAAATCATTTTTCGCATACTGAGGATGCTCGGCGAAAAATGCCTATCAACACAGAGAAAGAAAAGACTTAAGACCAACTCCAAGGGAAAACTCCATTTTGGTATTCCATAATGGAGGATGTAAGCATTATGGATCACCATTATGGATGTTTAAGGTGTTTGCACTCCAGTGGATAATGCACTCCAAATGGCAGTTGAGGGAAGTGGAGAGGTTTTGGAAGATGTGTTGGATTTGCTCTAATATCTAAATCATACATTCTAATCATCCTCCAAAAAAAAAAAAATTCTCAGTTTTATCTGTTTTACAGTTTAGGTGCCAGCTTAAAAGGAAATATGCAATCATGGAATTTGTTGGAGGTTTTCAACAAAAAATGAAGTAGAAGAGGAGAAAATAATTTATATTATTCAACAGTTTTTTTTTCCTATGGGCATTGGGTACAACAAAGATTCGCGGTGTAGCAAAACAAATCATATTCCTCCATTCCACTTTGTCCAGAGCCAAGTCTTTTGTGGTTGAAAGTGAGATCATATTTGCTTTCGCCATATCCATCAACATTCTTTTAGGTATTTCTCTTGCTCTTTTAAGACCTTCAATTTGAATGTCTCTTCTAATTAGGAATGCAATCAGCCTTCATAAACATACCCTAACCATCACAATCGACTTTATCTTAGTTTATCACCTATTGGAGCTATTCTAGTATTTTCCTGAATGCGTTTGTTTCTAATTTTATCTTCCTTACTCTTTCCACTCATCCATCTCAACATCCTCACTTCTGCTATGCTCAATTTATTAATATGATGCTGCTTGATTCCCCAACATTCAACTCCATAAAGAATAAGTATTCTTACTGCTGTCTTATACATAACTTTTAGTTTGATTGGTAAGTGTATGCCACAGAGCACCCCAAAAGCAAACCTCCACTTTAACCATCCAGTTCTCCTTCAATTGGGCAACATCTTCCTCAATTTCTCCATTCATAAGTGTAATATGGCTGAGATGGGAAGAAAAACACAGGTTTACTAGTTATCTGTTTTTTAGGGAATCCCTATGTATATATCCCCATCTCAATCATACATCTTGTTTTAGACTTGAATTTTCTTTTTAAATATGCAATAACACAAATGCTAACAAAGCATTAACAGCTAAATCACGGTTTATTTTCTCTTCGTTCTCAGTGGTTTGACAAAAAAGATTATATGACATGTTTTAACATAATAAAACATGAGGAGAAACACAAATACCTGCAAGAAATCGTATAGATCGTTACTAACACCCTCTTCATTATGACGTAGGTCACGGTTATCAGAACTGTAACTAAAACCCGTTCCAGTTGGCTGGTCAACATATAAAAGGTTTGATACCTGTGTGAAACAAATAAAAATTATGTTAAAATCTACAACCCATGTTTAAGTCAAATGTGCACAATAGAGCTTAGAACCATGAATAAAAAACAAAGTTCTATGTACTAAATAAGAGTCTAAATTTGATACCCTACAACTTCCAAAATGCACAATGCTCCAAAAATATTAATGCTTGAAGTTGAAAAAATAAATTAGATGGAAATCATGATACCTTGTCCCAACCATAGTTGTTCCACACAAGAGACATGTTCTTTGCAATGGTGAAAGGTCCATTTTCATAGAAAACAGCTAATTCACTACTACACCCGGGTCCTCCAGTCAACCATATAACGACAGGATCATTCTTCTTGTTCCGTGATTCAAAGAAAAAGTAGAACATTCTACAAATTATAAATGAGTACAATTAGGTACACAAAACAAACATATAAAATATCTGCAAATAAAGAAAAAAAAATCAACTTATAGAAACATAAAGCGCACCCACATCATCATCATCATCATTTACGGCTTATCCCCAATATTGGGATTGGTAACATGAATCATGCATCGTCATCATGTCTTAGATATATTTTTAATACCTCAATTCATGTCATTTTCACCTTTCCCTTTACATTTTCAGAGCCTTCTGCTCATATCAAAGTATGCTTTTTACCATTGTCACAAATTCGGCAAATTTTTTCTGAAATTTGGGAAAAAATGGTCGAATAGGGAAGTTGCTGATTACATCAGTGATTATCCAATTCAATGTTTTCAGACACTAATGTGTGAGGCGAGGCGTAAGCCTCAAAGCGTACGATGTAAGCCTCATGCGCATGAATTTTTTTAAAATAAATAGTATAAAATATATAAATAATTTAAATTAAAAATAAAAAATAAGATAACCAACATATATTTCTAATTTTTAAAATTCCAAGTTTCAATCCCCTATAATTAAGAGTTGATAGCCAATACTCAATACTAAGCATGTCCATGATCCACCATTATAATAAATAAAATTAAAAAGTTCATGTCCACCACTAAAAAATAATCTCAAGAGCTAATCACTTTCTATCTTCAACCATATGAATCTTCTTCTTGATTTGATCATGTGGTATCGTTTTCTAAATGCTCCATAACAACCTGTTTAGTAGTATTGAAAGTATAGGTATATAAAAAATACTTACATGAAATTAATAGTGAATTTAAAAAAAAAAATGATTTACATCTAAGGCTTACGCTCCAGCAAAAATACTTGTGCCTCAGTCACATTTCAACCACGCCTTAGATGTTTGGTCGCCTCACCCCAACGCCTCGGCACCCATTTGGTGCACCTCGCCTTGAGGTTGCGCCTGGAGGCCTCTAAAAAGACTGATCCAATTAATTGGCAAATTACGAGGCTCTTTTTTCCTTGTTCAAGGTTTATTGGTCTTTTTTGAGAACTTGAGTCTTTTCCTAAAGTTTCATCTTTTTCAACCTTGATTCTTCTTCTTCTTGTTCGTCTTCCAAAATCTTATTAAACATTCTTTTAATTTTTTTATTTCTAAAATAAGAACATTGATTTGTCCCTAAAACCCATCAACTTCAACCTCAAGATTAAAATATATAACCCTTGAAATTTTCCCAAAGCTTCCCGGGATCTATCCAAATTAAACCGAACTGACCCCACTGAATAATTGCCAAATTCAAACATAGTTACTATGCTTCTGACTGGCATGTCTTCGTAACTTGTTCATCTGTTGGGGCTATTTCCTTTATTCCAATAAAAACCTTTTAGTATTTCAACCGAATTGGTATCTAAATTACTAGTATTTCCTCAATTCTCATACTCATTTTTAAATCTAAAAAATTCATGTTTTTCTTTCCTACCCATTCAAATAAATTGCTATCTATTACAAAAACCTCATTTAAATTTCCCTTTTTTTTTTTTTTTTTTCAAATTTCAGAATATCAACCAATTAAATTACTCTTTCTTCAAAAAAAAAATAAACATAAATAAATTACTGAAACTCAAACAGAACTAGATTCCACAAAAACCCTAGAAAGGGTTCCAAAAGTATACCTAGCATCATGAGAATGCTGAAGCTTGTAATACCCAGCATGATGCCCTAGATCTTCGACAGAAATACCAGAATCAACAAAATTTGGAAACTTGAAACGTTTCTCAACAATCTTGGAATCTAAGGAAGAAAAATTTTCTGCTTTGGGATCTTTGGGGAAGAGATTGAGTTGTCTTATTAGCTTTTCTGCATCTTGTTTAGGGAAATTCATATTGGAAGGAAGTCGAAGGTCTTCGGGAAAATTTGCAGAAGAGAAATTAAAGAGAAGAACGAAACAGAGGACGATTAGAGATTGGGGTTTCGCCATTTTTGTATCTTTTTCCTTGGTTTTGGTGAGAGAAAGTTTGAGGATTTATAAAGATTTGAGAGAGAATCGACTTTATGCTTGAAGACGCAACGATGGATGGATTGAAAATGTGAATAAAGGACGCTTAGAAGCAAGAGAGAGAGAGAGAGAGAGAGAGAGCAACTAACTTTCTTCAAGTTGTTTCTTTTTCCCGCTTTTTCGGTGTTTGTAGTTGGTCAGCATTTCGTACTAAAGACTGACTGGTTGTTGGTGTGGAGTGTGTGGACCATGGTTTTAAAACTCGTTCGAGATCGAGCGAGTCATCTCAGTCAATGAGGCAACTTTGTGAGATGGTCAATGTGAGTCGTTCCTGAGGTCTAATCATGGTTTTAAAACTTGGTTTCGAGTCTCGTCTCGTTGATGCCAGATACCAAGTCGTCTCGGACGAGTTTTTGGATACGTTTGAGACGTCTCGTTCAAAAATTAAAAAAAATGAACGTGGGGTTATAAATCTCATCCGAAAAATTGACTTGTCCGTCTATCACATCCATACTTGATATTGAAATGATTCGGATGATACGTCTTGATCTCAGACTAGTTTTGAAACCATGGGTCTAATGTCCGAGATAATGGGTGATAATGATATTTTTAAAGACTAATGATTTTTCTTATGCTCCCCTGACGCACACCCCCCACGCCTTCATCACATTATAGTAGATCATTTGCCTCAGGATATGCATAGGCAAATGATCTATGATAATGTGATGAAGACGTACAAGGGTGTGTGTCGGGGGGGGGGGGGGTTTATATTATCATGACTTTATTTTTAAAGGAAAATGTTGAAGTGACATTAAAATTTACATCGTTTCACACATTGTTGACGTTGGATGTGTGTACGAAACCATGAATTATTTTCATCTGAGATAAGAGTGAAAAGCATCAATGGTCATGTGGGTACCTCCACGTCAGCAATGTGTGAAATGATGTAAATTTCCATGTCACTCCAGCACGAGTCTATTTTAAAAAGTGGTCGGGATATGTAGACTCATGAAAAAGGAACTCATATTTTCACGTATAATCTTATTCGTATAAATGCAAAATCCAATGGTCAAGATAAAAGATGTATCCCGATAGTTCATCATATCACTCTATGATAAATCTTGATCACATGAAAGTTTCTCAACATGCAACAAAACAAGTTAGGAGACCACCCAATTTCAAATGCATGATTTAAAAGCAAACCTTGGTCGTTAGTTTTACTGTTGAGCCAACCTCTTAGGGCTACGAGTTCATTTTTATGAGTTATACAAATCCTTCAAAAATATAAATCGAGTTAGATAGTGTATTTTGATAAAACTGAATAATTTTTAAAAAATAATTTTAACGGTTGAGTTTGAGTAACTCATAGAAGATGACTCAAGTAAAAACACATTTGAATTATACATGTCCAGATAATACAAATCTTGGAAGAGTTGTGATAATCTGAGGCCCCTCTCTGACATCCGACCCCATCACAGAACCATAGATCATTTTCTTCGGGATACACAAGAAAAAGATTTATAATGCTATGTATCTCGAGGCAAATGATCTATAGTTCTATGATGGGGGGCGTATGTCAAAGGGAGCATCAGAAAATCATTATTCGTCTTAAATATACACAATCATGATCATATGTTCTTTCGTAATTCATGGACCCTGACACTAATTTACATATTTATCATCTATAAAGAAAATTAATTTTGTGATCAAACATCTTCTAATCACTTATTAATGGATATTCTGTATTTTCACTTTTTTTTTTAAATGGAGTGCTTTTTGTGTATGTGCGAGGGATGGGGGAATGAGTGTGAATCCTTATTAATTTAGTGTAAGAAAAGTTATAATTATTTATTTAATTTTTTTAAATAATAATATTTATATAAAATATTAATGACGAATAAATCATAATTTTTGTAAGAAGCCGACTAGTCTTAGTAAATTAGTAAGGCTTTCACCCTTTCTAAGGGTCCTTGGGACCAGTTTGTGGCAACCAAAAACATGATCCGATATTTCAAGGTTTTAGAGGATAAAATTGTATGAACTTTGAAAAAATAAATTCTAAAAAAACTATTTTTCACCAGTTGGATTTTAATTTTAAGATTGTGAGTTACACCGACGTTTGGTAGCCGCCCATTTTCAAAACTGTTTTTTTTTATATGAAATTTACAGGGATGTGGTGGTGTTGGATTGCTGATTTGTTAATCCATTTAAGCAAAAGGACCCTAATTATTAAGGCTTAAGTTCGTACTATGTTAGTAAGGAAAGTGTTTCACTTCTTGTAATACATGATGTCACCTATTAGTTTGTTTAATGAGATGAGATGATTCGGACGAGTCAACTCGGTACATTGGAGAAGTGAGACAAGAAACCTCGATTTTATAAGCCATGGTTGATGAGCTACACTCACTTCCAAAATGAAGCGGTTAGAGAACCGTGCCTAATTCAATACTTCAGGGAGTCCGAGTATCACAGCCTCTAAAATGTTTCTCATGTTTTGGGTCATGTTTGGATGATAAGTCAAATCGCTTTAATTATATTATGAGTCGTGTTGGAGTGACCTCAAGATTGTACCTCATATCGCATATCCTGACGCGAAAATGTGTAGGAATCATAAATACTTTTTTACTCATATCTCGATGAAAATCATTTATGGATCTTTCACTTTAGGATGTGAGATATGAGGTACAATCTTAAGATCACTTTAGCATTATTCTTCGGTTATATATAAAAAAAAAAAGTTTCAAGAAATTTTTATAAATGATTCAAATGATGTTTTTCGGTTTTCTTCCCAAAAATCCATCAACTTCGACTTTGGATAAAATCCAATCTTGTTCTTGAGACTTAATGTTGAAGAAAATAATCTACTATGAGATAGTCGTTTGTCGTGTCAATTTAAACAAACAAATTCTACCAACCACAAAACTTATTTAAGAAATTTGAAGATGAAGCTTTGTGCCCTTAAATTTTAGTTGCTTATCCGCAGTGAAAAGATTTTGTTGTTGGAGAAGGTCATGATTTGAGGTTCCACCAACCTCAAAGGTTATCATATATTGGAAGGTGGCATGTGCAAACACACATGTATAAAAATGACTTATTTATAATTTAAAATATTGGTTAAAGAATTTTTCAATATTATAAAAAAAGATATATATGGTAGTGGATTGCAATTTTCTGAGGTTTTTAAAACCAAAATAACCGTAATTATATTAAATTTAATATAAAAGGAGGCTATTCTCAAAATTTGGTATCAAACCAGTTCTACTCCACCTTCTCTCATTGTCATAGTAAATATGTATGTATACATACATACATATATGCGTGGCCTTAACTAATGAGTGTTGGGCATAGTGGACAGGGGCTCCCTACAAAAGAGAGAGGTTTTGAGTTCAAGGCCCGTCATAAAAAATTTATTGAAAAAGACCTTAAAAAATTAAGAAATAAAGAAAGAAAAATAAAAATAATCATTAATGTCTTTAACTCAAATATAGGGCCGTTATATAAATTTATCTCGAGACATCTTTCGATCAAGGCATATGTTTGTATAGTTTTTCTTACCACCATAGTTTTAAATCTCATATTCACCTTTCATAGCTCATCCAAGATAGCGAGATGTGATCAAGGCATCCATGATTTTAAATCTTGGATTACCATCTCGTCTTATTCACTGATGAATTCGACTATTAATCATACCTTTTTCTACATTAAGGACTCTTATCAAATGAAAGAATATAGTGGTAAAATAGAATACTATTAAAAGTTTGTAAAACAAGTAAAAACAGGCCAAACATTGTAGAAGTATCCGACCGAATTTGAGTCGGATCTGAATATGATATTATTTAGTAGGATTTGAATCAGATCAATACACAAAAAATCTGGAAATGAATATGAATATACTTAGATCAAGCAAAGGTCAAAACATTTCATTCCCTTGGTTACCCAAGTGGATAGGAGTTCGAACTTCAAAAGTATCTCCCATGTATATTTGATGATTCTTGGAATCGTGAGTTGTGATAGTTGCCTATTCTCCAAGTGGGAGCCATCTATGTTTTCTAAGTATATATAGAACTTACCCGGTGCGTGTGATGTACGGGCATTGCATGTGTTTCGAGACTAGTCCTTGGACAAGACCATGGTCTATGGACTAGGCAAAGTTCAAATACGGGTTTGGTCCGCTATCTACAAGGCTACTTAGTTATAAAAAAATAAGTATATATATATACAAGGCTACTTAGTTATAAAAAAAAAGTATATATATATATATATATGAAATTATTGTAGTATGTGACTTATATTGAGTGGAACATGTATATAGAGAAAGCAGGAGGATGTCGGAGTGAAGAGTGTAGCATTCCAAACGGAATGGAGCGGAATGACAGTATCTGACTTTTGAGGTCATTTACTATTTTATTGCAAGGGACAATTAATAGGTTGAAGGTGAGAGGGCAACGCCCTCGTGGTACGGTACAAGGGTATTATTAAAAATTTCTAGTACCTATTGTATAGTTAGTTCATATGATATAATCCTAATTTGATATATAATGAAAATTCAGCTCCTCGCTCATGTGGATGTAGGCATACCATCAAACCATGTTAAATATGTGTGTTCTTATTCTCTTTTCGTACCATTCATCATAATTACTGCACGTAGCCCAACAAAAATAGAAAAATAAAGAAGAAGAAAGAACAATGAGAAGGAGACAGATCAAACTCATGCACCATATTTTTTGTCTGCCCAAAGTAAATAAATTAGAAGAATAAGTACTAGTAGAAAAGGGGGAGGATGAAAGAGGGTGAACCCCCTCATTTTTAAGGGGGGAAAAAAAGGAAAGAAGAAAGAAAAAAAAGAAGAACAACAATAACTATTCAAAGTCTATTATTAGAACTGTGGAGGATGCAATGTGAAGAAAAAAAGAAAATCATGTTTCTTCGATGACCTCCATTAACCTTTCCTCCCATGGTTTATCTCTCTCTACTCTTCTATTCTCTCTCATGACTTCTCCCTTATCTTCTTTTGTTGTTTCCACTTTCTCTCTCTTCCCTCTCTCTCGTTAGGATTTTCTTCTTCTTGAATATTTTAAGAAATCCAAGAAAAAAAAAAAGATTCCAAGAGATAATAGGTGGTGTCTCTTAATTCGTATTTGTAGTGAAAGTTGGTATGCCAATAGTGATTCCCTTTCTTAAATAAGCAATTTGTGCACGAAGCCAGGCTTTGAACTCAGGTCTTGGTATCAACATTCACAAACTTTACTAGCTTAGTCGGTTGGCATCTTCAAATATATAGTATTACTTTATAATATATGGCCAGATCGTTTAATGTAATACAAGACTACTTTTATAATTTTTCTTTAAAAATTATTAGTTAGTGTGGTTTTGCCTCATGAATATTCATAGTTCTCTCTTTAGGGCTGTCAATGGGCTGGGTTTTTGCCCTGATCCGGCCCGTCATGGCCAAGCCCACTTTATTATAAGACTGGGTTTGGGTTTTGAATGTCGGCCCATTAGAAGACTGGCCCGCATTATATTAAAATATATTACATAATATTTTTTTATAAATTAATAATGATGCCCATAAAATATGATTATATAGAATGCAATTAGTTTTCTCAAATCTAATAATAAAATATTATTTTGATCAATTTATTGTTATTTAGTATGTTTTTAATATAATAAAAAATAGTTTAAATGGGTTTGGCCCAGCCCACAAATGGCTCAAATATATGTGGATGGGGCTTGGAATAATGTTTAATTGTTAAGCCCGGCCCGATATTTAGATGAATTGTGTTCAAGATTTTTAACCTTAAAAGGCCTGATCCATTTAAAGCCTGGCCCATTAACAATCCTATCTCCCATTATTATAGTAAACAAAATAAAGGCACTATAAATATATTTTTGTAATTTAAAAAAATTAACTAATATTCATTAAGTGTATTTATTTTAACTTTAACAAAATAATTAATCAATGTGAATTTGGATCAAAAGTGTATTATTGAATATGGTCAAAAGTAAAGAAATAAGGAGAGAAACCTGAGAGTATGTTAGTAATTATGGTTGAATTACATGGCAAATTTGGTATTTTGTATAATGGGGAAAATGAAAAACCTTTAAATGCAAATACTTTTAATTAAGTAAACAAATAAACAAATCAGTTTAGATGCACTTCTCTTTAATTAACTTCCTTTTAACTAAGTAGTCGAATCAAATAATCACATATTTCGAATCTAAATATGAGATTCGCTTGTGCACTCAATGAGATGGTGTTGTCAGGATCTAGCACACACTACCCAAAATGCAATGATCCATTTTTTGTTTAATTAGCATCTTCGGATGCAGAGTCTATGGACTTTGAGATGGTTATGTAATCTAAGTTAGTAATAAAGATCGAAAATCAATCAAATTTGAACAAACAAATGGTTGGAACTTTGGATCAATCGACTAGATACAATGAAGAATGTTTGAGAAACAAATGGAGAATGTTCGTATATAATTGGAAGAGAACAATTTTATAGACCACCTATAGTGGCCAGTTGCCACATTTATGCACCACTTCAAAGGGAGTCTTGTGTGTTTGCATTTTGTGATTTATGATTAATGTTTAATCCAAGTAACATGCGTCCATTAGTGTGGTTACCATAGTTCTTGTCCTATCATAATTTTATTCAATATATGTAGTATTGGTATTTAATAATCTTACGAGTTCTTTTTTCTTTGAGCAATGTAGAACTAAAATTATAATTAAAAGATAAACAAAAAATAATTTTCTATCTTGAATATTTCTTTGGATTTGGAGTATTATTTTCATTCATATTAAGTATACTAATCATATAACATTTTTAATGACTGTATTAGAGACAACAAGACTCAACGAACTTTCCCCAAATGAGGGTCCAACACAAGTTATCAAAAGCAGGTACAAATATGTTCATTTAAACCGAAATGAAAATAAAATAAAACAAAACTACCATATAATTAAAAAAAAATATATCATATAATTTGGTGAAGCAAACCAATTTATTATTATTTTTCATTGTTTCTATTTAGAATTTGAATTAATATATTAATATATTTATATTTAACATAGAATTTTTTAACATTATCACTGTACTTATAACTTATATACTTGAATTCTATATATGCACAACCAAACCAAATTAGGGAATTAGAGAGAACTCAGAAACGAATTATCTCTACCTACCCCTACAAATTGGGTACATTCTAGAGTAGCCAACCACAAACCTCTATTTGAATCAAACGAATCGATGAACCAGGTAACATTGTTTGTGACAAAAGTTTTGAGCACACTAGCTTAAAACATAATATGTAATCGAGGCCCACTCTAACTAGTTAACTCGTATGTTTAGAGAGAGGAAGAGAGAGAGAAATTCATATTTCATAAATGGCTCAACAATATAGTAAAGATTGGGAGGTCATCATATTTCATTAAATGGATCAAGAATTGAAGAAGAGTTGCGATGAAACTGACGCCCAAAATTAATGCTCTTGACGTGACTGTGCCCAAAACCATAGATCTTTTTTTCTTCGGGAAACACAAGGAAAAAAATCTATGGGTATCCTGAAGAAAAAAAATCTATGGTTGTACACTGCCACTTCAAGGACCTCAGTCAAAAGCACCAATTTTTACGAGTCAATTTATCATTAGTCATTGAAGAAAGGTTAAGAGTATAGATAAATTATAGGCTACTAAGCATTTAATTCCCCAACTGTGAGTGAGTGAGTGTGTGTGTGTGTGTGTGAGAGAGACAGAGAGAGAGGGATTCATATTTCATTAAATGGATCGAAAATTGAAGAAGACTTGTGATGAAATTGACGCGCAAAATTGACATGACTGTGCCCAAATCATAGATCTTTTTCTTCAGGATACACAAGGAAAAAGATCTATGGGTATCCTAAAGAAAAAAGATCTATGGTTTTGTGCACTACCACTTCAAGGACGTCAATCAAGAGTGCCAGTTTTTGCGAGTCAATTTATCATTAGTCATTGAAGAAAGGTTAAGAGTATAGATAGATTATAGGCTACTAAGCATTTAATTCCCCAACTGTGAGTGTGTGTGTGTGAGAGAGAGAGAAAGAAATTCGTATTTCATTAAATGAATCAAGAATTGAAGAAGACATGCGATGAAACTGACATGCAAAATTGATGCTCTTGACGTGACTGTGCCTAAAACCATAGATCTTTTTTTCTTCGGGATACACAAGGAAAAAGATCTATGGGTATCCCAAAGAAAAAAGATATATGGTTTTGTGCACTGCCACTTCAAGGAAGTCAGTCAAGCGCCAGTTTTTGCGAGTCAATTTATCATTAGTCATTGAAGAAATATTAAGAGTATAGATAGATTATAGGCGACTAAGCATTTAATTCCCCAACTGTAGGGTTGTGTGTGTGTGAGAGAGAAAGAGATTTATATTTCATTAAATGAATCAAGAATTGAAGAAAACATGCAATGAACCTGACGTGCAAAATTAACGCTCTTGACGTGATTGTGCCCAAAACGATAGATCTTTTTTTTCTTCGGGATGCACAAGGAAAAAGATCTATGGGTATCCCGAAGAAAAAAATATATGGTTTTGTGCACTGCCACTTCAAGGACGTTAGTCAAGAGCGCCAATTTTTGCGAGTCAATTTATCGTTAGTCATTGAAGAAATGTTAAGAGTATAGATAGATTATAGGCGACTAAGCATTTAATTCCCCAATTGTGGGTGTGTTAGAGAGAGAGAGAGAGATTCATATTTTATTAAATGAATCAAGAATTGAAGAAGAGTTGCGATGAAACTAACACGCAAAATTGACGTTCTTGACATGACTGTGCCCAAAACCATAGATCCTTTTTCTTCGGGATACACAAGGAAAAAGATCTATGAGTATCTTGAAGAAAAAAGATCTATAGTTTTGTGCCCTGTCACTTCAAGAACGTCAGTCAAGAGTGCCAGTTTTTGTGAGTCAATTTATCATTAGTCATTGAAGAAATGTTAAGAGTATAAATAGATTATAGGTGATTAAGCATTTAATTCCCCACTTATGTGTTAGAGAGAGAGAGAGAGGTTCATATTTCATTAAATGAATTAACAATGTAGGAAAGATATTGAGGTCATTATATTATTAATGTCCTAAATGAAGGAGAGAGAGATGTTGATTTTTCATTAAATAACTAAAGAGAATGTTGAAAGGTTTGGAGTATGTATTACTCTCTAATCCTAAATTCAAGTTTGATGTGAAGGTTTCGCACGATTAGCATTGTGTGAAGTCATGTATGTTTGCCACATCAGTAATAAAATTTCACATTCAATTAGAGTTGTGCATAACTTTTTTTTTTTTTTGAAGATTAGGGGGCGGGGGGAGGGGGTAGGCAGACCCCCAACCAAAAAAAACAAGATTACATTCTGTTATAGGCATGCCCATTCGCATCCTTACTTACAATACTTTGTAACTCTCTAGGTAAGTTCATAGGATCCAAAATAATCACCCCTAGCATGTTAAGAAGAGAAGTTAGGAAGTCAGTTGCTTGATTACTCTCCCTATAACAGAAGGAGAACTCTATCCTTCGGAAGTGTGTTGCTCTTGTCTTGATCACTTAGACGGTTCTTTCTTCTCTCCAAGGAGCGTTAGCACTCCCATTAATGCAATCTATGGCAACTTTGGAATCAACTCTAACCTTCAGGGATCTAACATTAAGGGAGGCAGCCATGTTCATTCCTTCTAGGATAGCTTGTAGAGGCATTAAATTACATGGCTGATGTCGTTGGCATGTGTGGCTTCGCACAACTCAGTGAGAAGTCTTGCCATCAAAAGTTGATGTGACACTCATGCCTTCCTTCACACAATGCTTATTGTGCGAAGTCTTCGCAACAAACTCGGACTCACAAACTTATATTTTTCTTGATAGTCACTCGTTCGCTTCGTGTCATAGATTATAAAAATTGAATAAGTCTTGTGCTTCATTGAGAAAAACAAAGAGGTTGTAATATTTTATGTGAAATTTCAGGAGCAAATCTTCTAAAGCCCAGTTTTTTTTGTAGCACTTTGCAGTTAATATCAACGATTGTGGGTGTGCCACATCATCAAGATGGTTACATCCAATCGTTTAAATTTAGGAGTTTGGTGATCATCTATTTTCAAACACTTGATTTGAGCCAAAAAAAAAAAAAGATTTTGTTTTTTTATATTTTTTTTTTCAAATTTGATCTAAACCACGAGAACAATATGACTAATATATATTTAAAAAATTTTGATTTTTTGTGGACTGTACAACAAAAGCTACAGGAAAATTGGGCTACAGAGGATCCACTCTCCAAATTTAAGGTGAAAAGTGTGTAATAGATTTAACTATTAACCAACTAAAACATGTAAATATTGATATAAAGTCATCAAATAAAATAAAAAGGGTGTTTTAGACATACACCTATGTTTTGCTGGATATTAGAGATACGTCCTTATGTTTTGAAAATGATGACATGCATGCCTTGACCTCAATCTTTTAAATAGACTACGGGAAAAAGATTCAAATGCCCTCATCTTTAATCTCTAGCCAAAAACCCATATTATTTATTCTCTAAAAACCAATCATCTTCAACCTCTTTAGATAAAAAGAAAATTTAATCCTCACCGTGCAGCTTAAGATTGTATCTACTTCAAGCCTTTAACATTCAAATCTCAAAGAAAGATACAATTTTTAGGAAATAAAAATGATGAAATTTTGGATAGAAAAATCTAAGATGTTTTACAAAAGGAGGCAAGATATAAAATGACAGACGAAAATAATGTTGAATAGATTAAAATTATCTTAGAGGTTGAAGAGCTTGAAGATGATTGGCTTTGAAGAAGAAAAATCTGGATTTTTGGTTATATTTGAGTCTTTCCCCCTTAGTCTATTTAGAAGATTGAGGTCAAGGGATGCATGTCATCAGTCTCAAAACATAGGGGGGAATCTCTAACATTCAACAAAACATAAAGGATATGTCTAAATCACCCAAATAAAAATGTATCTAGACTAATATACATATAATATATATATATATATATATATATATATATATATATATATATATATATATATATAAAGCGTTCTGAAGCCCTAAAGAGAGCCAAACATATTTCAAAATAGGGGTTAGAAGTTTTGAAATGGGCTGATTTTTTGTGAGGGTGATCTCTATGGTGAAGATATCATCCTCACCAAAAATCAGTTAGAGATCACCCTCACAAAAAATCGGTTCATTACGAAACTTCTAATCCTAATTTACAAGTTGAAGAATTGTGGACCGTCTGATTTTTGTAAATCACTTTTGATGGGGGTTAGAAGCTTCAGAATGGGCCGATTTTTTGTGAGGATGATTTCCTCGTCATAGAGATCATCCTTACAAAAAATCAGCCTACTCTAAAACTTATAACCCATACATTGAAAAAATGTTTGGCTCTCTTTAGGGCCTTCGAACGCTACCCATATATATAATAGGTTAGGTTCTGTTGATTCAAGATATGACACAAGATCTTAACCGTGTAAACACAAAATCTAATGGTTGAAAGTTATTCTTAAGATAAGTATTATTGAGATATGTATTGTTGAGATATGCATAAAATCTTAACTGTTGGACTTTGTGTTTACACGGTCAAGATCTTGTGTCATAACTTGAGTCAACGGAACCCCACCCTACATATATATACGATTAATCCAACTTCACAATTGGATTTTATATTTGATTAAAAACTAGAGAATTTGGAGTAAAACATATGCACGCTCGTCATGAAGCTGTTCAAGTAATTAGATGTCTACCGAAATGTTTAAAATCTCTTGTTGAGGCAAAGTTTCAGTTGAGAGAAAATTGAGATTGTCATATGCAATTGAGATATTTTGAGACAATTTAAAATATTGGAAGGAGCCAATGGTTCGAGCAAATTGTGTTATAGAATTGATTCAGTCAGTGAATCATTGGCTTTGGTAAATTTTTGGTTCAATCATCATTTCGATTTTCTAGAACACTGCATAATATCTCTGAAATGGTCAATGTTTCATTTTGGTCTCGATCGAAACTAGAATTTCTTGGTCGAAACATTCTAAGACTATGGTCTATATAAACATCACAGTTGTTAGAGTAAATCTATTACACCTAACCCAATTTGATAACACGATCATATAAACTAGTTTCCCAATCAAATTGCATCTTAATAATTCTTAGTCCATTTTTATAAAAACACTCATCATGTGATCCAATTTTATAATTATTTTTCGTAGTTGTTTATTTTGATCAAAATAATTATATATTGTATGGTCACATTTGTTATCTACTTATGTACCCTTTCAATAAATTCAGCACAAAGATAAATTCAACACATTATTCATACAATAGCCATATATCAGATAATATTTAATATATATATATATATATATATATATATATATATATATATATATATATATATATATAGGGTGGCGTTCGAGGCCCTAAAGAGAGCCAAACATTTTTTCAATGTATGAGTGAAGAGATCATCCTCACCCCCTATTTTGAAAAATGTTTGGCTCTCTTTATGGCCTCCAAACACTTCTCTTTTGGCACAATGTGTTAGGATCCCATGACTTATGGAGAATGACTCACAAGAAAACACATGATCTCAACAACGTAAACATGGAATCCAACGGTAGGGATTTACACATATCCAATTAACACAAATCTCAAGGATACTTATTTCGAGGATAAATCTCAACCATTAGATTTTATGTTTACATGATTGGGATCATGTGTATTTCTCAGGAGTCAACAGATCCCAATCCACTTATAGACCTAGCTAAAGATTTTTCCTATATGGGCTAAAAGTTTTGGAATTGGCTAAATTTTTGTGAGGATGTTCTCTAGGTGAGGAGATCATCATCATCCTCACAAAAAATAAAAAAAAATAATAAAGCCTATTCTAAAACTTCTAACCCCATCAAAAGTGATTTACAAATTAACGATAAAATTAAACTGACGATCCACGAGTCTTCAACTTATAAAGTGGGGTTAGAAGTTTCAAAATGGGCTGATTTTTTGTGAGGATGATCTCCTTGCCATAGAGATCATCCTCACAAAAAATCAGCCCATTCTGAAATTTAGCTTATAAAGAACAAAACATTTTGACTATTGAACCCGACCCTATATGTCAATGTTTTAAAAACTGGACCGGTCATTCACCCGTTCGATTGAGCGGGTTGATACGTGCCTAACCGGTGGGTCAAATGGGTCTGATCCAAAAGTAACTTACAATGAATTTTTCTGAGTTTTTTTAGTTTTATACAAACGAGACATCTTCAACTCTTCCTCTTAGTCGAGAAAAAAATACAACTCTTCAACCTTCAAAATCAATTTTATGTTTCTTTCCAACCTTAAAATTATATTTAATTCTTCAACCTTCAAACCTAACAATCTCGATTCGATTTTTGAAGTAAAGGATGATGAAATCATGAATGGAAAAATCTAGAATTTTTTACAAGGGATAAAAGTGATATTGAAACGATGGATCGAAGATGAGGTTTAACAACTTAAAAATAATTTACCATAAGGTTGAAGAGCTTTAAAATGATTGGTTTTGATAAATAAAAAAATTCTGGTTTTTTTGGTCATATGTTGCACAAATAATAGAGTCGAAATATTTCAATACCCGATCGAGCCAACTGAGTCATCGGTTGAACCGGACTGGTCAATTGGTTTTTAGAAAAATGGGTTTTTATATTTGGATCGGACCGTGAAAGCTTCCAGGTCAGATTCGACCCGGTCCGATCTTGGTTTATATATATAGGTCAGGATCAAGGGCCATATGAAAAAACATATGTAAAAACAATGTAACATTAATAAAATTTTAAAATATTAGTTAAAAGTTTCGGATTGAGCTGATTTTTTGTAAGGATGATCTCTATGATGGGAAGATCATCCGAAAAAAAAAATCAGTCCAATCTAAAACTTCTAACCCCATTAAAAGTGATTTAGAATGTGGACCATCAATTTTTTGTCAATAATTTGTAAATAACTTTTGATGGATTTAGAAGTTTCAGATTGAGCTGATTTTTTGTGAGGATGATCTTCTCACCATAGTGACCATCCTTGCAAAAAATCAGCTCAATCCAAACCTCTAACCTATATTTTGAAAAGCCATTGTTTTTACATATGTCCCTTGAATCGCCTCTTTTATATATATATAGATAGAGAGAGAGAGAGAGAGAGAGAGAGAGAGAAGTGTTCGGAAGTCCCAAAGAATGCCAAACATTTTTCAAAATGGAAGTTAGAAGTTTTGGAATGGACTGATTTTTTGGGAGGATGATCTTTATGGTGAAGAGATCATCCTCACCAAAAATAAACTCATTCTGAAACCTCTAACCCTAGTTTACAAGTTGAAGAATCGTAGACCGTCCGATTTTTGTAAAGCACTTTTGATGGGACGAGGAAATCATTCTCACCAAAAACCATCCCATTCTTAAACATTTCAAAATTGTTTGGCGCAGTGTTTAACTCTTTTTAGGGTATTCGAATGCCACCCATATATATAACACAACTGTAAGACCCACTTTTGTGAGATACAAACTTCCATTTAGTTAGGATAAGCATTTCATCTAATAATAGTTTTTGCGGGACTCACTTTATTGTCTTTTCTCTTTACTCCATATAACTTTACTATATTTTCTTATTTTACTCATATTTTAACTTATTTTATTGTTTTACATCTTTTACCTTTTAACTTAAAATTTTAATAATATTCTCCAACTTTTTTTTTTTTACTCCCTTAATCCCAGATGGATGCTCATGCCATAGGCACATGTGAACTCTAGTATACATATGCCATCCTCTTTGGGGTTTAGGGGGTGAAATAAGAAAAACAATAAATTTGGAAGGGTCTAATTGGAAAAGGGGACAAAAGAGTGGGATCCACTTTAGGGATAAAGGGGTACAAGAAGAAAGATAATAAAGTTAGAGGGGCATCATTGAATAAAGGGTGTAAAAAGAGAAAGATAGTAAAATTTGAGGGATATTATTAAAGGGGGAGGGAGGGGGGGGAAGGAAAGACAATATAAAATTGAAGGGGTAAAGAGAAAAAACACTGTTGTAGGTGATGGGAAGTTTATCCCTCATAAATGGGACTCACCACTGTATTTTATTATATAGATATAATAATAAAAGTGGTTTGCAAGTTGAGGAATTGTGGATATTATTAAAGGGGGGGAGAGGAAGTACAATATAAAGTTGAAGGGGTAAAGAGAAAAGACACCGTTGTAGGTGACGGGACGTTTATCCCTCGTAAATGGGACCCATCATTGTATTTTATTATATAAATATAATAAAAGTGGTTTGCAAGTTAAGGAATTGTGGATTGTAGATTTTTATTGTTAATTTATAAATCACTTTTGATAGGGTTAGAAGTTTTAAAATGTGCTAATTTTTGTAATGATGTTTTTCTCACCATAGGAATCGTCCTCACAAAAAATCAGCTTAATCCAAAACTTTTAACCCATATAAAACAAATTTTG
Source organism: Akebia trifoliata (assembly GCF_017979445.1). NCBI lineage: Eukaryota > Viridiplantae > Streptophyta > Magnoliopsida > Ranunculales > Lardizabalaceae > Akebia > Akebia trifoliata. Next base: position 25,802,023 of record NC_141389.1, read on the forward strand.
GATCCATGGTCTCCCTAATGTGGTCTTCCGAACAAGACCCATATGGAGCCAACACAATTGTCTTATATGGGTTAGAAGTTTCAAAATGGGATGATTTTTTGTGAGAAGGATTTATATGATGAGAAGATCATTCTCACAAAATATCAGTCCCATCTAAAACTTCTAACCCCATCAAAAGTAGTTTGGAATTGTCGATCGTCGATTTTTTTATTGTTAATTTGTAAATCACTTTTGATGGGGTTAAAAGTTTCATATTGGGCTGATTTTTTGTAAGGATGATATCCACATCAGGGAGATCATCCTCACAAAAATCAGCCTGATCCAAAACTTTTAAGATATATAGGACAAATTTTGTCTCCAAACCTTGTCTCTCTAATGTTATATGTCAAACGCTACCCTATATATATATATATATTGGGACGGGTCAGGGTACAACGATTTTTGTCCGATATGGATTAGAAATTTTGGAATGAGCTAATTTTTTTTTGTAAGGATGGTCTCCTCATTATAGAGATTACATACCCTCACAAAAAATCATCCTAAGCAATTTTGAACCTTCTACCATCAATTTACAATGATAATGAATTGTGAATTGTCAAATAGTTATAAACTATTTTTGAGGGGGTTAGAAGTTTCAGAATGGGTTGATTTTTTGTGAGGATGATATCTATGGTGAGGAGATCATCCTCATAAAAAATCAGTCATTTTCTTCTAACTCATATGAGAAAAAAAATCATCGTCACAATGTATGTTCCTTAAACAATTCCTTATATATATTTATTAAATAATGATTTTTTGACGCCCCCATTATAGAATCGTAGATCATTTGCCTCGAGATATATACAGAATTATAAATCTTTTTCTTGTGTATCTCAAGACAAATAATCTATAGTGTTATGTCGGGGGGTTCAGAATATCACAACTCATTTTTATTTTTTTGTAAATATTGAGAAAAAAAAAAAAAAAAGACTGATTCAATAATGCAAAAATATAACTGTTTTTGTAATTTCCTTGGACAAAAATATCAAGTCTCTCTCTATCTCTCACACACGCATTTGTATTGGTCTCTTTCAAATTTCATATTCAAATCAAATCAGATTTGACATACTTTTGAAAGGGTTTCTTTCACATGTCTTACTCAGATCAATTTTAAAGATCTGCACGTCAAGGAGAATCCAAAGAGTATTAAAAAACCAAAATAATAAACCGACAATACCTACTAACCATCCTTCCCACCACCACCAACATTACCATTTGATTGCTATTTCTATGTGATTTTTTCTAATCCAGCTTTGGCGCTTAATTGCAATTATTATTAGGTAGACCCCTCTTCAATAATGCGATTATAATAAAGGATTAGCTCTTATTTTGATTTATTTACCTCATTTTGGCTAATACATGTTTAATGGGTACCTAACTCCTGTCCATTTCTGTTGCCAAGAAGTGATTTGCAATTTTTCATTATTTATTTATTTATTTTAGAGAGTTGTAATTGAATCTAACTAACTTCACCAAAAACAGGAAAATCGTTAAATTTTGATCATAGCGAAAAAAACAATTTTTTTTATCGATCAAACAAGAAAGAAGAATGGAACCAAATTTGAATTTAAATTGCCTCGAGTATGCTTATCATTGATGGAAAAAACCAGTGATCCATCTCAAACTTAATTTATGTTACATTTTTGTATATTATTTTTGCGTAATCAAAATCTAAGGTTTCAATTGACAAAAAATTTCTAGAAAATAAGAGATATAGTGACAGAAATTTTTGGCCGTTACTAAAATAATTACCAACGAATTCAACTGCGACGAGTGGCGACGAAAAACCTGGCCATCAGTATAACATTGTGTGACGGCCTATGAGCATATAGCGACAGATCTAACTGTCGGTACAAGGATTTTTTCTAATAATGGGAAGTCCTAGTCTAGGTAGAAGAAATATTCAACTTGAAAATCTTACAAGAGTAAGAAAAAGATTAAAAAGAACGTATGTAAAGATAGTAAAATAAAATATGAACCCACTTTCAAAAACAGAGACTTGGTTATAAACAAAGTGGAATGGTGGAAAAAAATTTGTTTAACTAAACTTAAATCTACATTGTAAAAAATATTATATTTAAATACATATAAAATAAAATAAATGCTAAATTTCGTAGAGATGTTAGTAGGGGAGGTAATCATAACATGACTCACAAACATGACACAAAATTAATTGATTTGAGTCAAGCCTAATTGGATTTAGGTCATAATAATATTGACTAATCTAAAATGATTATTAAATGGGTCGTGTTTAGGTTAGGGATGTCAACCTGCTTAATCCGTTTTGACACGTTTAGTTATTATGTTATTAACATATTTTAAATCATGAAACATGTGAGGTATCTTAAATATTAATAATTATTTAAGGATTTTTAAAATTACACATTTTTTTACTAGAATTTTGTAGAAAATTTTCATAATACTTTCTTTTTTCAAATTTATAAAATATAGAAGATGTTTTAAGATATTTTTCAAATAATTAAGGATTAAAATTTTAATTTGGAAAAGAAAAACACTTTTCTTACTAAGTAATGACAGTTTCCTGATTGCATTATCTTGTGGCATCCCAATGCCATAAAGACGTAGAAGACAAAACTCGAAGAACTTTGGAATAAAATAATTTAAAAAAATGTTTAATTTATGTTTTTTGATTCTTAATTTATGTTGTTATATATTGATTTATGGTTATGTGATTTTATGTTTATTAATTATATTTTATTTTTGGTGGTGGAAATGGAACGGATTCTTTTCACTTAAAATTACAATTTTATTGAAGGGATTACATGGGTTGGGTCAAGTTACCTATTTAATAAATGTGTCAGGTTCAGGTTTAAGTTTTTGACACAATTATTAAATGGGTCAGGGTTTGGGTTAGGTGATTGTTTAGAATACCCTTACCTCAACACAACACAACACAACATGACATGACTCGACCCATTGCCACCCCTATTAGCATTCTCCACAATTATTTTTCTTTCGTAAAAATCCATTAAAAAAAAACATATCGAATGTCATTTAAAAATAAAGAAAATAAAAAATAAAAAAGTTTGGTGTCTAAAATTGTACAATGACACTTTTGTTAATATTATAAACCTCAAAAAGGTTATTTACTAGAATGCCATTAAACAATCACAACTAATCTCTTTTTTTTTTTTTTCTATTTTTTGTTTTAAATTTTAAAATGATGAGTAGGAATCCCATTTCAAAGATATTTATAAAAGAAATAAGATCGTGAGAGATGCTAATATCCCCATTAAATCTTTGATATTAACATATCCCCAAAATAAAATAATATTTATATCTTTAAAATTTCTCTTGAAAAGTAACAACATAAACAATGGCATATGCCCACAATTTTGAAAATGGGGCACGAAAGCATGCATCCTTTCCCCAATTTAATTTTAAGAGAACATGTCATGTTTTAAATAAGAATAACGATGAATGCACACAATTACGTATATGGCTGACGTGATAAGGGCATAGAACCGCATATCTTTTTCCTGTGTATCTCGATAAAAAATATCTATGGTTCTATGCCCTTGACACATCATCCACATACCCAACCGCATGCATTCATCACGACTCTTAGATAATCAATCTAGATTAAATGCAATAATTTGATTAAGAAACTTATAAAACATATTGCCAAGCAATGACAAAGAAATAATTGACAAAAAAAGATACGTTTTCGATCTTCTCAAATCCTTAATGATTTGTATCATTAAATAACAAATGATCGGTGTGTCTACGCATGTCTTTCTTTTAGTAAGTTTGATTTATCAAAAAACAATTACTTCCAAGATGTTTCTTGCGTTTCGTTTCGAGATTTAGAAGGTCCCACATTTCTTAATTGGGCTATTTCTCATTCCCATTTTGGCTCAACTAATACCACAAAACTTCAGAAAAATAAATAAAGTATATAAATAATTTATAAAATGAATAATTTAATTGGGTTACAAATTTATAAAATGAATATAGTTGTTTAGTCAAAATTCCTACTAACTTAATAGTTGGAGTGTAATTACAGAGAAAACAAAGTTGAAGTTTAATAATAAGAATCAATCAAGGAACTAAAGACAAAAAAAATTAAAATTAAAATTGAAAGAAATTGTGTACACTTGAAATGGTAGGTACGATTTCTCAATCAGGAAAGATCACGTTCATGTAGTCCTCAATCTTGTCTCTTTCTTGTGTCACCTTCTCTAGATTAAGAATAAAAATAAGGGTGATTTGGACATGACCCCTATGTTTTGTTAAATATTAGAGATGCCACTTAAGTTTTGAAAATGATGGCATGCATCCCTTGACCTCAGTCTTTTATATAGACTTAGAAGAAAAGACTTGAATGCCCTCATCTTCAACTGCTAGTCAAAAACCCAAATTTTCTTCTTAACACCATTCATTTTCAACCTTAATGAATATTTTTTTTTACTCTCATCAACCAGGGGCAGAACCAAGATTTGCTCATGTGGGGGCAACTAAGAGTGGATTTTTTTTTTTTTAGAGTCAATAGTGGCAGATTTTTTTATCCGTCGCTAAAATCTATTGCAATAACTCATTAGTCCATAGACTTTGAATATTCTTGTGGGGGCAAGTACCCAAATCTCAAGCCAATATAGAATTTTTTAGAAAATCTAAAATGATCAAATTTTGAGTTGAAAACTAAAAGGTTTTCTATAAAGAAGGCAATGTAGAAAATGATGGATTAAAATAAGGTCGAATAGATTAAAGTTACCTTCAACATTGCAGAGCTTAAAAATGACTTGTTTTGAGAAGAAAAAACAATTCTTTTTTTAAAATGATGGGATTTTGGGTATAAAAATCGGGTTTTATGTAAATGATTAGTTCTAGGTAGAAAAGGATGAATTGAAGATTAAGTGGAGTATAAAGATGAGGTCATTTGAGTCTTTTCCCCATAGTCTATTTAGAAGACTAAGGTCTAGGGATGCATGTCATCAATTTCAAAATGGGGGGGTATCTATAATATTGAGCAAAACTTAGGGGACAGGTCTAAATCACCCTAAAAGTAATTGATTATTTAAATTTGTTGAATGGGTTTGAAGGAATCCAATACCATGAACAAGAGTAAATAGGTGGGCCACCACCCAATTGGACTTTTTTTTATATTTTTATTATATTTTTAGTGGGCTTTATTAGTAGTATAATGTCCGTGAACTTCTGAATTTGTCGGTAAAGGTGTCACAGCTTTCAATCTACTATGTAACGAAGGCTATGGGCTATGGCCCACGCAATTGACCTATTAACTATAATTTTGAAAATCACTGGCTACCAAGTCTTCACATTTTAGTTTTTTTTATTGGTCTTAAAAGAGTTTTTTTTTTTTTTTTTTGTTTTTTTTAATTCTTAAATGTAAGTGAATTATGAAGAACAATTTACTTTGGTGTAAGTGCAGCTTCTAAAAAATCGCTACTAAAAATATGATTTCAAAATTGACATTTGGAGAATGGGAAGCGAGTTTTGGGAACGTGGGCATTTGGCGAAAAACAATTTATGTAAATATTTGATTAATTATATTATTATTATTTTTGGATATTTTGTTTATTAAATTAAAACCATAGTAGCCTAAGGACCATCAGTCCGAATCGGACACATTTTAGGAGAAAAAGACCAGAAATAGTATAGAGGAATTTGTTGAGTTTAGTCCCACATGGAACACTTGTTGCTTTGTCTCTCTCCTTATAAGCTCATGAGCATCTCCACTTATTTCCATTTGATTTTGAGTTGAACCCCCAAATTTATTAAGGTATCAGAGTGAGTCTTTCTCTCTTCCAGGTCATCCAATTCATATCTCCACGTGCTTTGGCCTAGTTTTGCCCACACTTATTAGGACGTGTTGAGTTTACTCCTATATCAAACACTTATTGCCTTGTCTCTCCTTGGCCTCTTCACTCATCGCCAATTGATATTGAGTTGGACCTCCAAATTTATCAAAATTTGCCTAAAGTTACACCATGGGTACAGATAATACATATACTAGTATAAATGTGGATTATTACCATTCTAACTTATCCCTCGACGGAGCTATTGATATGTAGCCCGGGCCAGATCTGAGCACTTGATTCAGCTATTGATGTCTTCACCATACGGCTTCAATAAGCAATTAATCTTTTAAAAATGATAAATTTTTTATACTATTTATGTAACTAATAATTAAAGAACATCAAGATTTTGTTAATATTTACCAAAATAATGGCAACAACTAGTACTTCTCGACGAAAAAAGGAACACGGAACGATGGTGGGACAAGTGATGAATAACATAATAGGATAAAAAAGATAATTAATTAATTTTTTTATTTTAAAAAATCTGACATTTTGAAAAATAAAAAATAAAAAAAAATAGTTGTTGACCAAAATGGTATTTTATTAATTTTGAAAATATTCTCAAAACCTTGGTGGTTAATCCATCTTTCTAGACTTTTTGTAAGATGTCCAATATTAAAAGTATCACATGGTTAATAGGTTTTAGTGAGATCGCCTCAGTGATTAGTCAAAACTGCATGTGAGTTTCAGTGATTCTTCTTCTTTTAGAGACTGAGTTGACTCAATATTTCACAAACTGATTTGACAAGGTAAATTGAGTGGCTGTCAAACTCAATCACAAGGATTTATGGACTATATTTAATTATCTTTGATGTAAACAATCATCTTCATTGTTACTAAAGTTTTATCCTAAAATTTTGGGATCTTTTAACGAATCTTTTTCTTTTGTACAATTCTTTTAATTTAAAATCATGTCTTTTGTTAGTATAGGTGGGTTCATATCTTATTTTTACCATCTTAATCCATGTTCTCTTGAATATATTTTTTTTAAGACCTTTAACTAAATTAAGAGAGCTGCTATTGTAACCTCAAGGGGTTGGCCTAGTGGCAAGCCCAACCTTAATAAGCTCCTTAGGAAGAATAGGTCATGTGTTCGAAAACCCATGAAGCCATAAAGTCCTTGGGGCCACCCTCCAGGGTCTAATTGACCCTCGATTCAACCAATTGCACATAGGACTTTTCGATGAGATTAGTCTCACCTGAAGGGTGGAGATATCTACAATAAGAAAGAAGAGAGGGAGAGAGAGAGAGTTTCCATTGTCCACAACTTTTACTTTTTAAACTCCAATTAAAAATAAAAAAAATAAATGAATGGTCAAGTATAAGTAAAAGTTAGGTTGAGTGCTCTCTCTCTCTCTCTCTTTTGTTTTTTTAGATTCTAACTTTTTGGGTTTAGAATTTTATATGAGCTTAATCATAATTGTAAGCAACTATTGAAATTATTTGAACAAGTGTTTTGATGTTTTGCAATGTTGAGTTTTAATTTGAGCCAAACCTTTGAAATGGTTTGAAGAGTATGTTCTAAACTTTAATGGAGGTGTGTGATAATAATTTAAGAAATTATGGTGTAATAAGTAAAAGTTAGGGTGCCAATAGCAGCTCTCTAAATTAAAGAAAAGTTAAAGAAAATTGAACTACACTTTAATCGTTGAAGTTGATTACTGAGTCGACACTATTCAAGACCTATCACTATGATCATATATGACAAGCTTGTAAAGGTTGCTAAAAGTAGTGGTGATAGAAAAGATACCTATCTTGTATAAGTCAAATAATATTTAAGGAGTGTTGATATTCTTAATTGCTTAGGCACGTGGCAACACAATCAACTTATCTAACGTGACAGGTTTGGAATCGTAGATGTGCTCTCTTCAGGATATAAAACTACGACTCTTCATAAAAAAGTGCAATCTTACATTCTGATGAGGGCAGATCTACGGTTTCCGAGCCTATCACGTCAGGTAAGTTGATTGAGTATGGCACAAGCCTAAGTCAGATTATCAAGACTCATATCTAAATCATCTTTTTCTTTCACTATGATCACGAATGTTTTGAATTTGTCTCCTTGCATGTATAACTCCTCATCATCTCGGCTCCCTTGTATGGTGGGCCCACCAATCTCACCATTATTTATACCAACTGTACTACCATACTCCTTCCCATACTTTTCTCTCTCTCTCTCTCTCTGGTGTCATTTAATCACAAAATCATTCAAATTGTTTCCATTATGTCTCTCTTTCTAGCTCTTTGTGTAATGTTCATGGTCCCTCTCCCTCCAACCAATGCTCAACCTTCACCAGGTTACTACCCTACATCCAAGATTAGTCCTATTGGCTTTTATCAAGGTTTTAGAAACCTATGGGGTCCTCAGCATCAAAATCTAGAACAGAACTCATTGACAATCTGGCTTGATAGTTCCTCAGGTTTAATTTCATTTTATTATAAATTGTATGCTTCTTAATATATAACTCCTTAAATTTCTTCATGGGTGTCTAATATTTTCTGTTGTTTTCTTCAAATTTTTTTTTTTTTTTGCTTGATTTTGAAAATCAGGAAGTGGGTTCAAGTCGATTAATTCGTTTCAGTCCGGGTTCTTCGGCGTCTCGGTCAAGCTTCAACCTGGTTATACTGCAGGAGTGATAACTTCTTTCTATGTGAGAAAACTGATCTAGAGCTCATATGTTGTTTGTGATTTTGGCCAGTGTAGATGACACCTTTAAAAATTATGATCTGCAATGGTATTTTTGTAATTATTTAATAAAATAATGGTAATTTTTTAAAAGTTAGCATAAGGGTATTTTGGGTAATTTCATCTAAAAAGACTCATTTTGAAAGTTAATTTATTTCTGTGTAGAGGGTATAAAGGTAAACTTAAATTAATATTGTGCATATATTATTTTCGTAAGTAATTTTTTTTTATTGAAAATGGATAAATTATCTTTTAGGTAAATATTTTTTTTCCTTCTGTTTATACCCCTTGGGTTTAGCCAGTGTAAGTGACCCCTTATAAATACGCCATCTAAAAGGGTATTCTTGTAATTATTTAATAAATAATGGTAATTTTTCAAAGTTAGCAAAGAGTATTTTGGTAATTTCATCTAAAATTATTTGTTAGGAAATTTAATTTATTTCTCCATGTGTACGGGTATAAAGGTAAATTTATAATTTTCTATTAACATTGTATTTGTACCTATATTTTTTTCGAAAATTAAACAAGATTATCCTTTTAGGTAAATATTATTCTTCTAATTATTTAATTAAATAATGGTCATTTTTAAAAGTTAGCAAAGGGTATTTTGATAATTTCATTTAAAATGATTTGTTTTGAAATTTAGTTTATTTATGTGTATGGATAAGTAGGGAATAAAGGTAAATTTATAATTTTATATTAACATTGTACAATTTTATTTTATTTTTTTGTAAATAAATCTAAATTATCTTTTTATGTAAATATTTTCAAAAGAGACGTGCTGAATAGACCTCAATATTGTACCTCATAACACACTTTCCTAAAAAGGGAATGTATTGTGAGTCGTGATTTTCTGACTCTCCCCTGTGACATACTCTCCAGACGTGGCATGTGCTAGAACCATAGATTTTTTTTCTTCGAGATATACAACTACACAATAGGAGAGTATGTCAGAGGAGGGGAGCCAGAAAATCATTATTCATATATTTCTATTACTGCAAAATAATCAAGTTTCTTCTCATCATAATATTTTTGTAAATATATAATTTTCGAGATTTTGAATTATTTACAAAATAAAATGTCACTCTAGAATAACAATAATGCCCCTCACTTACTTTTATTGTATAAAAAATAAAATATAAAATGCTTTTAAAGATTATTTATAAGTTTGGAAGATTATTAACATCCCCATGAAGTCTTAGATGTTAGCTTCTCCCTCATTTTAATGTCTTAGATGATCCTTATTTTTTTATGAATTGGGGAATGCACGATAGCTTTCAAACAACGAAGCACATCCAAGCAACCACGATGAAGTTGATATTGAGTTCCTTGGAACAACGCCCGGGAAGCCTTATACATTACAAACTAATGTCTACATAAGAGGAAGTGGAGATGGAAGGCTTATTGGAAGAGAGATGAAGTTCCATTTGTGGTTTGATCCAACTACAAATTTCCACAACTATGCTATGCTATGGAATTCTAATGAGATCATGTAAGTAGTGTCTTCAACCACAATTTATTACTAGGTGGTAAAAAATTATTCTTACAAAAAAAAAAAAAAAAAAATAGGACAATTAGAAAAAACATAAATTGAGGTACGAGGACATAGATATATTAACGTTACTTTATAGTACTTGAGGTAATTACTAAATTCAGTTGTTGATTGTATATTTTCCTCTACTCTTAGGTGTGTCAGACCCTAGTTAAGTCTCGTAACTAGCTCTCTCCTTCCCCAGCAAATCAATCTTTTGGAGTAGTTGGTTGGTTAACAACATTGTGACAAAGTAGGGGTTAGAGAATAATTCGGCAGGTGAAAGCTTTGGGAAAATTTGGCAAAAGTCAAGAAAACAGATAAGTTAAAAAGTAAAAAAATAATTGTTTAAAGTATAAAAAATGAAAAAATAATACTTACAAAATGCTAAAAATAAAATTAATCCATGATTTTTTGAAAACAAATTGGGATTAAGTCACGATTAATTGTGATTTTTGGAAAATTAAAGATTTTTTCAAAAAATCATGATTTAATCGGCTATTATTAGAATCGTGACTTTTTTTTTTAAATCGCAGATTGTTGTAACTATGGTTGACACTTGTACCTCTACGTTGGACCCTTTTTGAATATAAATTGCGTCGTGACATATATTTGTTGAATCTCTATGTCAACCGATTCAAATCATCATCGTTGTCTATACCTTATCCCTATTATTGTATATTACATATGATGATGGTAGCCAAGATGTATAAGAATTACATGTTTTATGTTGTGGGATCAGATTCTTCGTGGACGACATCCCAATAAGAAGGTACCAAAGGAAGAGCGACTCAACCTTTCCGTTGAGGCCAATGTGGGTGTACGGATCCATATGGGATGCTTCATCGTGGGCCACCGAAGATGGAAAATACAAGGCCGATTATCATTACCAACCATTCGTCGCTAGGTACACCGACTTCAAATTAAGTGGATGCTCAACTGATGAACCCACCTCATGTCACCCTGTTTCAGCCTCTCCGGCCTCCTCGAGCGGCCTAAGTAGCCAACAGTCCTCAGCCATGGAGTGGGCTCAAAGGAACTACTTGGTTTATGACTATTGCAAGGATTCAAAGAGAGATCATTCCCAAACACCTGAATGTTGGGCTTAAAGAACATATAGATAAGTCAAGTCTTTGTTTCTCTTATAAAACTTTGGGGTGTGTTGAGATGTGTCTCATTTAATTTGTATTGTAAGAGTATTTGAGCGTCCAAGCCTCCAAAGACTTTAATGTTTTATTTGTTTTACTATGTTTTTGAGAGAAAAAAGAAAAAGAAAAAAAAAAGAGAGGAGAGATGGGGAGATAGAAACCAAAGAAATGGGGGTTGAATTGAAGTGTATTTACTTGTCATTTCTAAATAAAAGTTGGGGTTCATAGTTTGAACCATAGTTTTAAAATTGGTTGAATCAACTCAAAACACGAGTGAGTCAACTTGGAATCTTGCCACATCAACTTAAAACTACACTGAGTCAATTTAGAAACTCAACCTTGATGGAACTCTAATAATCATTATGATGTTGTTTCAATCAAAAGAATTTTTTTTTCTGAAGTTTCTGATCATTAGTAATGAAGATTTGGAATATCATGTATGATAGATCAAAGAGAGATTCAACAACTGAAAGAAAGACCGATTCTTTGGGATCCTTCCTTTTTTCATATTAAACAAAAAGTGAGAATTAAATCAAAATTTCCTAAATGTCTTTCAAGAGGTTCACTAGAGATTAAAATTTGTTAAAGAAACGATAAGATGTGTCTTTCCAGGGGTGGATTTACAAAGGGGGCAATTGGGAGTGGCGGATAAAAAAAAGGAAAATGCTGAAATGACAAAAAGTATTTACTGCGATTCTCACAAGTCTAACGTGGGATGTGCACATAACCATAGATGTCTTTCCTCGCGATACGAGTAAAAATCATCTATGGTTATGTATGCATGCCCACGTCAGACTTGTGAGAATCACAGTAAATCCTGTGTCATCCCAGCACGACTCTAAAAAAAATCCACCACTATTACCCTCACAAAAAAAAAAAATAAATAAATTTTAGTTGCCCCCACAAAAAGTTTTCCACTCTTAGTTGACCCCACGTGAACAAAATCCTGTCTCGGCCCTCGTGTCTTTTTACAACTCGTTCTACGACTACATCACATCAAAAAATAAAAGTCTTTTTGGGCTCAGTTTCAAGTTGAAGCTTGGCCCAACACGTGTAGTTGAGCCTAACTCGTTCTGCCCTTCCTATGTAAGGCCAAAACATTCAGATCCAAGCTAGGTCCATAAACCTTGATATCCCAAGGCTCCAAGTCCAAACCCATAAGTTTTGGTCCTCGAAGCCTATTAGACTTACCTACCCTATTAACACATGTAGTTAATAGGGCTAGGGCAGTCAACGAATGCTTATCGGTTCGAATACAGTAATATCCGAATCCGAATCCAAAATTTTTATCTTATATCCGAATTCGAATTTGAATCCGATGGATATTCTAAAATTCTATTCAAATTCAAATTCGATTTTCCTATCGGATATCAGATAATATCCGATTAGAATTTGAATAATTTGTATATTAAAAAAAATACAATTTTTCCTTATCCAATTGATTTTTCACTATTAAAAAAAAACCTATTATATATTATACCATATATATAATAAATAAATCAAATAAAATAATATATATTATATTATTTTGAATCGGATATTATCGGATTCAAAATGTTAATATTCGAATCCGATATCCGATTTTTCAAATTCAAATTCAAATTCAAATCGGATTCGAATTTTCAACTACCCATTGACACCTCTAGATAGGCCGTCAATGAATTGGATCAAACCCAAAATCTGATCTGTGTTCCATCCAATAACTTCGTGTATGGGTCTTTGTTTTGGATTTCGATAAGGATTCAATCCAATAGGTTTCAAATTGATATCTTATTGGATCGGATTTGGATAAATATTATCCAAATCCGATAATATGTTAGAAAGTATATAAATTATATTATATGTTTGAGATGTATGAAGTTTATTTAGATTTTGTATATAAAATCAGGTTAGGCTCAATTCGGATCCAACCCGACTGTTAATGGATCAAGTTTGAATCTTAATATTGAGTTCTGATAAAAACCTGATCCAATCCTAACTGGATCGGTACCAAAATCAACCCTGATTCGGACCCAATCCATTGACAACCTTAGTAATCGACCATCTTTTTTAGGTACAAACTGGGGCCTAACATATAGGCCACATTAAATGGATCTTAACGAGTATTGATTGGATCAGACACAAAATCCAATCGATAACTTGGATCTAATTCAAGGTTAACTTATCAAATCGGCCCTAGATCAAACAGATTCCCATCTAGTAGATCCTAATATGGTAAAATGTGAGAAATTATGGAAATTATATTATCTATATTTTTTATATTATTAAACTTTTCACCTTTTATATATGAATTCGGATTTGGATCATAATCTTTAAATGGTTAAAAAACCATGCAACGGTTTGGAACTAAGTAGCAACTTAGTATAACTTACTATCGACTCTATAATATCACAAGCAAGATCATCTACTAGATACGAAGTCATGAAAGATCTTTCACAATAGTACTTCCCTGACACACAGACAAAGAAGAAGAAGAATGGCACGAAGCATCTCCTACATCACTGGTTCTCAGCTTCTCTCTCTCAAACAACGCCCAAATATAGCCGTTGTAGATGTCAGGTTAAATCTCTCTCTCTCTTCATTTTATTTTTTTTTTAAATTTTCATGTTTTGGGTTCTCAAATTGATGGATTTTAGGGACGATGAGAGAAACTACGATGCGCACATAGCTGGTTCTCTCCACTATACGAGCGCCGATTTCTCTGAGAAAATCCCTAATCTCATACAAGATGTTAAAGGGAAAGATACCCTTGTCTTTCATTGTGCCCTAAGCCAGGTATCTTGATTCTTTGACCATTCTCTTCGATTTTCTGAAATTGGGTTTTGTTGTTTGGTCAATTTCTTGATTTCTAAATTTCAAGCATGATTTTACAAGAAACTAGAAAATCTGATTGAATTCATCAATTCTTGATTTCAATTTAATATTGATTCCTTCCACTTTAATGCAATTCTTTGTTGAGTTGAGCCCTAAATTGTCTTCTTCATATATTGATTTTGTTCTTACTAATAATTATCAATAATGTTCATGTGAGAGTAACATAAAGTTATGTATTTTTTTTTTTTTTGGGATAGACAAGTGGATTGGTTGTTCGTAATTAGTGGGTGAAGGCAGGTTTTGATCCAAGGTGGTGGTATAAATACTCACAAACCTTACCAAGTTAGCAAGCTTGCACCTTTATCGTTGATGATAGTTGATGTTTTTAATCCACTTGTGAGAGAAAAATGAGTAAAGGATGGACCTTTAATGTGCATCACAAGCGATCGAAAATTTATAATATGTGATGTACAATCTTAAAGACTCTATTAGTGCATCTTCTCTGTTTCCTATATAATTTTTAATACATCTTGAGGTGTCAAATTTTTTCGAGTTTGGATGAATTTCTTCATGTACGATTCTTTGTTTCACTTCCAATAGTAGTATAGTTCATTTATACAAATGGTTAGTTCTAGTTGCATTGGATTGCAAGCATCAAACTAAATCTTCTTCTCATGTTTATTGCTTTGGAAAGAGTATGGAACTAATGTGTGATCACTTTGGGAGTATGATAAGTCGATTATGTCTACCCTAGATGTCAAACTTGAGGTCATATGTGGGATGTCTTTCTCTTACCTATGTCACTTATGACAAATGACTAAGTTTCAACACAAGTGATGCCAATCTTGTTAAAATTGTTTTATAAGAAATTTTATATCTGTAGTTTACAAGGGCGGAGCCAGGATTTTCTTGGGCAAACTATAGTTCATGGTAAAGGTTGAAGAGCTTGAAGTTGAATAGTTTTGGAGAGAAAAATCAAAGGTTTTTGGTTAGAGGTAGAAGAAAAGGGTATTTAGGTCGTTTTCAATCAGTCTATGGGTAAAGGCCCAAGTAAAGGGGCAATGTCATCTTCAAAAAATTGGGGGGGGGGGGGGGGGGGGGGGGGGGGAGGGAGTGAGGGAAAATGGGGCATCTCATTAGTTGAAATATAGGTATACTTCAAATTAAAGCATAAATACAAGGGCCCAAAAAAAATTGAATGGGAGCAATTGCCCCCACTGGCTCCTTACTAGCTCCGCCCCTAGTAGTTTACTCCCTCAGTATTAACAATCTTTAGATTTGTAAAGCAATGTACACGAGGCTCTTCTTGTTAAATGGGATTTGTTCAACACATATTACTAAATGTTGGGGGATTGTGGAAATCCAACCCAAGCTTCTCTTGCACCGTTTAACACTCGTGAGTTTATATGGTCTTGGCATAATTGGATGGTACTATCCTACCCAACCCAAATGTTCCAGATTTGATCCTAGTTTACTTATCCATTGAGAAGAGTCTAGGTTACACTATACTGTAAGCTAATTATAGAATAGAGAGAGCTTGCTTTATATGAATTCTTTCTTGTAGGAATGCAATTTTTTGGGGTCGTACAACACAAATCCTTTTTTCCTCCATTCAATTATATGAAGGGCCAAGTATTCTGTTAATTCATGTGTTCTTTCGAAATTTTCTTTTAAACTCAATACATAGTCTTTTTGGCATTTGTCAGCTTGTTATAGAGCCTTCGACAAACATGTTCTTTTTCACTGTTGCCATCATTGCTCTTCGTTGTACATATAAAACATCTCAATCGATTCTCCATAATTTTTCTCTTGTTTGGGGGGTGAATCACAAGTTCCCTCTGATATGTTAATTTTTAGTTTTATCTTTCCTAGTATTTCCACCTGTTCATCTCAGAAATCCCCATTTTAGCTATTCTTATTTTATAAGCATGTTATTTCTTGGTTTTTGCAACATTCTTGTTCATAAAACATAGCTGGTCGTAGCATTTATTTCACCACTGGTTGTTCTTATGTTAGTTACCAACTCTCCACTCGAGACTCCTTTCTTGTCTAATATCTTAGAGCAACTCCAACGCACTCTCCATCCCCTCTCAACTGCCATTTTGGAGAGGTAAGACCAAATAGGGGTCTCCAACCTACTACCCATTTTGGAGAGTGGGATTTTCACTCTCCATTTTGGATTAGCAAGTTTGGAGTCTCAATTTTTTGGCTCCAAAAATTTCATGAGCCCAACTGCTATTTTGGAGAGTCATTTTTGATAATAAGGGTCTCCAATGCACTATTCATCTTCATCTTCATCTTCATTTTGGGTTGAATTAAAATATATATATATATATATATTAAAATATTTATGAGTAACAATTTTGGATAGCATAGTTGGAGTGCATACCCCCCTTGAATTTTCAAAATGCCCATGGCTACCCATTATTATCATATACTTTCTCTTGGCCTAACTATTGGATTATGGATGCTTTTATAGGTGCGTGGCCCATCATGTGCTCGCAGGCTTGTAGATTATCTTTCAGAAACAAAGGAAGATGTTGGAATAAAGAACGTTTTGGTTTTGGAACGCGGCTTTAATGGGTGGGAGGCTTCTGGCAGACCCGTTTGTCGCTGTACTGATATCCCTTGCAAAGGCCACAGCAATCCTTAGAAGTTGGTCTTCATAAAAGCCTTTTTATCATATTTATGCTCTTATAACTCACTATCTGATCTAAGGTTGCAACTGCGTCAAGCATGTTACACTATGGGCCTCGATGCGTTATAAACACATGGCTTATCTCACTATTAACGATATTGCTTAAAAATTGAATCTGTTTCTGTGGTTTCCCTTTAGTTGGGGCAGGTTTTTGGAGTGTTTGTTTCAAAACTCGTTTTTGTAGAAATGGGTTTTTCTTACATGTTGTAATTGGTGCTCAAATGGTCAACCCATTTTCTTTTTCCTACCTTATGCTCAAAATGGTCAAACAATTTGTATTTAGATAAACGACTTACCAATTAACTTACCATCCAAACTACGTTATTTAAAAGAATAATGATTTTCTAACTAGAAAGTCTTCACCCGGTCAATACTGAGCTGTCATGTTATGGACATGGAATCATAGATCTGTTTCATTGGGATAATCAAATGCAAATTTTCATAAATAAATAAAAAATGTATATTTGTGGATCACGAGGACACAGATCTATGGTTCTATATCCGTAACACATCAGCCAAGTATAGGCCGAGTGAAAACTTTCTAGTTAGAATATTAGCACTCTATTTACAAAAGAATCGTGATGTGACAAGTTTGGGAATTGTAAATCTGTGCTCCTCGGAATACATGACTGCAATTCCCCATAAAAAAGAGTTTCATGAGTGAGTTGTATATCCCGAGGAGCACATATCTACGATGAACATGTCACGTCAAGTAGTTGATTGAGTATGTCACGTGGGGTAGTCAGATTATCAATACTCTATTTAAAAAAGGATTGTGATAATCTGATTATTGTGATGTGACAAGTTTGGGAATTGTAGATCTGTGCTCCTCGGGACTTGTATATCCCGAGGAGCATATATCTACAATGAAGCTGTCACATCAGGTAGTTGATTATGTCATGTGGAGTAGTTAGATTATCATGACTCTTTAAAAAAAGGGTAATTATTAAATGACTCCCACACGTGGCCACTGACGTGATGTGCTAGAACTGTAGATTTGTACTCCTCTCACGTGACATACTCAATCTACTTTCCTGACATGATATGTGTTAGGACTGTAGATTTGTACCCCTTGGGATACACAATTGCACATATCCCATGGAGTGCAGATCTACGATTATTGCACATGTCACATCTGGAGTAGTCGTTTTATCAATACTCTTTAAAAAAATCAAAACGATTTATGACGTCGGTGGTTACCTCATCAAGTGTCACGTTATATAGGAAATTGGGGAATTTAATGGCCAATAGTCCATAAAATGTATTAACATATCTAACTGAGGTGAGGTCATTGATGAACAAACTCCTAAAATTAAAGTAATATATAACTAATTTTTTTAGTGATCGTAATCATGATTTTAAAATGGATTCAATAGATCCTAATATTGGGCTTTCTTTCTAAATTTTTGGGTGGTAACTAGACAACTTAGCAATATTTTTCGGATTTTACTATCTTGTCGACGTGGCACTTTCTCAATTATGAAAAAATGCTACAAGATAAAAGCCTAGAGAGATTCCCTTCCCAATCTGTTTGACATCAGTATTCATGAGATGAGATGCAAAAAATTTAGTAGGCGTTTGGATAGGACTCCTTGGCTACTTTTGACTCTTGCAGGGAGTTAGAAGTCATTTGGATGCATTTGGATGAACAACTCCTTCGAAGAGTTACTCCGCGCAAGAGCAAGAAATTACTCTTTGTGAAGAAGTCGAGAAAACCTATTTCTCAAAACTCATCTTGCGGAGAGTCAAAATCTAACGGTTCGTTTTACCAAAATACCCTTAACTTTATTAATTTTTTATGAAAATATTCCTAATTCATTTGCCTTTAAAATCAAATGAAAGAAACATTTATTAATATTAAAAAAAAATTTAAAATTTTGAGTATAATGGATTTAAACACATTATATTAATATTTAATATTTAAAATATTATATTATATTATATTATATTAATATTATTATATTATATTATATTAATATTTATAGTTAAAATGTCAAAAACAATATAGTTTGAAGGCATATTATGACACTAAAAGACAGTCTGTCAATTTTTTTTTTAAATTTTGAGTATAATGAATTTAAACACATTATATTAATATTTAATATTTAAAATATTATATTATATTATATTAATAATTATTATATTATATTATATTAATATTTATAGTTAAAATGTCAAAAACAGTATAGTTTGAAGGCATATTATGACACTAAAAGATAGTCTGTCAAATTTTTTTAAAAATTTGAGTATAATGGATTTAAACATATTATATTAATATTTATTATATTATATTATATTAATATTTATAGTTAAAATGTCAAAAACAGTATAGTTTGAAGGCATATTATGACACTAAAAGATAAAAAACAGTAACTGGTATAATATAAGGGTATTCTGGTCTTTTTTATAAAAGTCATGAGAAGTCAGTATGGTTCCCAAACAGACTTCTAGCACAAAAGTACTTCTGCCAGTACTTCACAGAGTTGATAGTCAAACGCCCTTTCTGCACAGAATTACTTTTCCAACTCCTCCATAGAGTACTTCAGCTCTTGTTCTTTGGAAGAGTAGTTCTGTTCCTGGTATCCAAACAGGCCCTTAGTTATTTCATCTGCTTTATGGTTCAAAAGTCTTTGAAAAATCAAAATTTGTCTTATATATCAATTATCTCAATAGTATTCGTTAACAAGATGAGATACAAATTCGAGATTTAAAATCATGATCAAAATACTTATAAGAGATTTTTTGGATCTCCCACTCCTCGAGATTTATGTGACTCTTGATACTTCAATCCTTGATTTTCATATTACAATAAATGTTTATTCTGATCGTCTTCTCCGATGACCTCTATTTTTTTGTTGTCTTTTCTATCAATTCTTACATGAAAAGACATCGGTGTGGTGTCAGTTATAAAGTCTCCGACAATCAAATTAGTACTTGATAAAAAAAATGCAAAGCAAAGAAAATAGAATTTAAGTAAAACAATTATAGTATGACTTAACCCTTAGGGTTTGAGTGGGAGAAGTCTCCATGTTTATAAAATTACCTCGTTAATAATGGGTATTTAATTGAATTATAACCACTTTCCATGTTATCTAGCATTTATATCAATAAATATTCATATTGCTTTGATGATACTAAAAACCCACTCCTTATAATTATTGTAACTTACATAAGAAATAATTTTAATTATGTAACTACTTCAACTCAGTAATTATAATTGACTTCATCGAGTTATACATCTATAACTCTTTCGAGCACAACGATTATTTTACCTTGGCAGTTGTGTTCATTGTAGTAACTTTCATTACTTGGGTAACTTGATTTGGGATGACAATTGATAGTAATACCTTGTTATGTTGCTACTTGGGTAGTTTTAAACAATTTCCTTAATGTATCAATCCCTTAAAGTAATTCCCCCATGTAGTAGTAGTAGCAGTGAGAGATCACTCTCAAGGTAGGAGTAGAATGGTAGTACAAAACTTAATTGATAAGAGGGTAAATCACTTTTGAGTGATTGAGAGAGGGATCACCTCCTAAGGAGGAGGCCGAATCACCTATGACATAAAAGAGAGAGAGAGAGAGAGAGAGGAGGGGTCGACTCCCATGAGAGAGTCAAACCATCTTCATACTGAGTGAGAGGGGTCAACTCTAATAAGGGGCCAAACTACTTATGTCGATCCCCTATGCAATCGCGTAAGCAAGATGGGTCGGCTCATGTTGGGGGCCAAACTACCTATGTAACTGAGAGGGTGAGGGGTCGGCTCCCACATGAGGGTCGAACCCTTTGTTGTTCGTTTGCTATGGATCGACTCCCAGGAGGGGGCCAACCCATTTGGTTCTAACATAAGGCTCCAGACCAATTTGATTTGGTTAGGATGGATCAAATCGGATTGGATTGGATCCGATTGCAAAAATGTAGTTACTTTCTAATCCCAAGGAAAAAAATATTTACGATTCTTATAATACACCTGAGTAAAAATGTATAATCAACAGAGATAACAGGTGTAACATCACTTGCTTTCGAAAATGTTCTCTCAAATCAAATCTATGGGGGCTCATGGGATAAGATTCTTTCAGACCTTTTACACGAACATACGCGGTTGCACGTGGGAAACATTGAACAAGATAAAGGACCCGGGCCCACTACCCAGCTATCTGATTGGCCCTGACCTTATTAGAATCCATATTTCATGATTATCTATTGATCATTATTACATGTATGTGTCAAGGAGGTTAACCTGTCCATTTGTTGATGGAAATCTTTACTCCACAATCACTCCCAACAAAATACTTCTCTAATAAACAAAAAATAATT
This sequence comes from Akebia trifoliata, assembly GCF_017979445.1. Classification (NCBI taxonomy): domain Eukaryota; kingdom Viridiplantae; phylum Streptophyta; class Magnoliopsida; order Ranunculales; family Lardizabalaceae; genus Akebia; species Akebia trifoliata. Next base: position 25,823,097 of record NC_141389.1, read on the forward strand.
TGATAGATTTGATGGTTTTGATAATGGGTCCTATTGAATTGTGGGTCCCTTCATTGTGATCCTAAAGGCCAAATCAAATTTGAATTGGGTCGAGTTTAAATTAGTTGATCCAATCTATGTAAAATGTAAAAATAATGCCCCTTAAATCATATAACAATTGTGTTAAGAGTTGTGATTTTCTGACTCGAGTATTTTTCACTCAGTCTGATGTGGTAAGTATACAAAACCATTGATTGATTTTTCGGGATGTTTCTGGATACACAAAAAACCGATCAATGGTTTTGTGTCCTTACCTTGTCAAACCAAGTGAAAATACTCGAGTTAGAAAATCATTAGCCTTGTGTTAATTGTTCTATAATACCCTTAAAATACTCTTTATGAGATATTTTCAATTAATATAATGAACCATTTTCCTAATTATATGTAGGTTACAACTAAGATATCTTCTCAATCTTTTGTTGATGATGCTTATTTTGTCTATTGAATCACAATAATTCTAACGAATGCACTTTGTCGATAAAGTCAATTATCAATTTTGGTAGAGTGATAAGGGTACTTTTTTGTTGATTTGCATATATTTGCCATCATTCGTTTCCTATAATAAGATTTCATTTAGGTTGGTCATTGTCCGTATCACTCTTAGAAATATCAACATGTGTTAAGTAAAAAGTTTCATATGCAACCATTCCTATACATGCAAACAACATGTTGGCTAGACGTCACGACCTGTTTAATCAATTTGTGGGGTCTTGAGTTCGAATCCACCTTAAGGGCCACCCTCAGGGATTTGTACCAGAAATTACCCGATGCGTGATCTAGAGCATAAGATACATTGTATTTCGGTGTATAAGATACATTAGATCATTGTCAGTGTATCTCATCACAAATGGAAGGTTGTAATGAAGATTGATATATTTAGAATATATCAATTAGTATTTTCTATATTAAGAATGATTTGTATTAATTGGGATTTTTTTAAATTAGACTTACCATCTTGATTGATATAATTTCTATAAATACCTTATTAGGATTCATGTAATGATCATCCAAGAATTCTCAATAAAATCATTTCTTCTACAGTGTGTGTGGAGATGAGGAGATTGCAAGTTCCCCAATGATTAGTGGATCGGTTACTCTAAAAGGCTCACCTTAGTTCCAAAAAAATTAATAAGTGACGATCAAGGTGCCAACTTAATTAACAAAGTTGGTAAAGGCGTGTGAAGTGTTGTTTCCATGATGGTGGATTTTGATTCCAAGCTGCCGTATCATCACTCTAGAAACTTTAACGAATTTATCAAACTGATGCCTACCATATGAACTTAAAAATATTTTAATGACATAAGCATGTTGGCGACATTAGCAATTCATGCTATTAGTAGTACATCCAATGCACTTTGATTTGAATCACTTCCATAAGAATTGAGGTTAGAAAATTGGTTTTTTGGTGGTTGTTTTTAGAAAGTATTTTTTGGGTAAATATAACTTCTATCAATACTTTGATATCAGATTAAAATTTTGGGCTTTTCAATTGTTGATATCTTAGAAGAAAAGTAAGGGTATTCTTCTTTGAGAAAAATATATTTTTACATTTGTAAAAATTTATAAATACTAGAAGCAAAAAAAGTTGGTGTAGACAATTTCTATGTTTAGACAAATTTTATTTATTTATTTTTTTTTTAAGTTTTCAAAGACGAATGATAATCTGACATCCTTTTTTCTTAGACGCTCCCTGACATGGAAGTTACAGAATCATTAATCTTTTTCTTGTGCATCCCTAAGCAAAGGATCTACAGTTTTGTGATGGGGGCGTACGAGGTGTTTGAAAAAAAAAAAAGAGCATCAGATTATCACGACTTTTTTTCAAATAATAATAAGTCTAAGTCGATTTGTAACCAAACCAAATTTCAAATCCTAAAACATTTTCAGAAAGACCCAAACACAGCTCAAAACATTGCGTCCGAAAAATATTGGGTGTGAGTCTCATTCTTGACAATATCTTCCAAACGACCCTCTTTTTTTTTAATTTTTTCTTTGTTGGCCCCACCAACACTATGTTTTGTTTATTCTTGAAGATAAATTAAGGCAGAAAATTAAAAGATCTTGTCGTTGAATCTTTGTTGGGAATCCTCATCAATCCACACTAGTTTGGTTCCCTTTCGGTCAGTCCACATCCCCATACCTCACATCCACAAATGTGACACTTTTTGCCTAAACTTTTGTCACCCTTTCTCCATTTCACATTGATACACCAACTGTTTAGGATCTCTTTGTATACAAAATCTTCCTACATTTCACAATCATTCCGTAATCAACTTGGTCAGTTTGCTTGAAAATCAAGGTTTGGGAGTAGTTAGAATTGATGGCAATTCTTTAATGGTAGTAATTAAGAAGTTAAAAGTCATTTTACGATACCTAATCCAAAGTGTCGACGTCAACTAAAAAAAAACTAGTAAGGACGGCGAGGATGGATTATGTATGATCAACACACCCTAGTAGCAAGTCGAGTCTTGATAAGCTCCTTAGGAACGGTAGATCAAGTGTTTGAAACCCCACGAAGTAATGACTTCCTTAGGACCACTCTCTAGGGTCCAGTTGACCCTCGACTCAATCAGTTGCGTGTAGGACTTTCCGAGGGGCAATTCTTGTGATCATGGGATTAGTCTCACTTGAAGGTTGAAGCAATGAATTCCTTGGGACCACTCTCTAGGATCCAATTGCCCCTCGACTCAACCAGTTGCGTGTAGGACTTTCCGAGGGGCAATGCTTGTGCCCATGGGATTAGTCTCGCTCGAAGGTTGAGGATACCCACGATAAGGGAAAAAAAAGAGTACTTTGGATTTGGACATAATGAATCTAAGGCGGCTTGGGCACGAATGGTCTAGGTCTATTCCGAGTTTAGTTGGTCAAAGAAGTAGTTGTATCTCTGACCCTTCCAAGTGGGAGTTACAATTCCATCAAATTTAATAGAAAATTTCAAACCACTAAATCGAGTCAAAAGAATTGCAACTAGAACTTGAAGTAGATTGGATTGGAACAAAACTTAGGGTCACGAAGTTGAGGTAATCTACAAGTCTACATGGGACCACACATGCCATCTTGACAAAGAAACCAGCTATGTAACATGGGACCAAATATAGTTTGAAAAATAATACAACATTTGGTAGGTGATAGACTACGTCAAAAACTAATTGGATGATAATAACTATTCAATCAAATGCTAGCTATCAGATCATATGATGATGTGATCTTCAATCATGTAAAAGAGAATCGTGATCCTTTTTCGATTAGATTTTTATTGGATCCCACTATTAAAGTTTGTCTAAACATCCTCTTTGGGATTAAGACAGTAGAAGATGAAAGAATTATATAAAATTGAATGGATGTTCTTAGAAAGAGGATGAAAATCAAAGTTAATCAAATTAAAAAATTTGCTCAAGATATTAAGTTTTCCTATGAGGTATAAAGATTGAGAAAAAATAGTGAGATAAATTGATCATTTCTCACATTTATGAAGAGACAATACTAATTTCTAGGAAATCTATATTTTTCCTCTTATCCTGATCAAGGTTACTGAATTTACTTTGAAAGAATCGAACCAATTCACGATACGATTCGCTCTTGGTTCGTGAAACTCAAGGAACCAAGCGACTTCATCATTTAACATTTTTTTTACTTTAACTTTTAACCCCTCTCCACATATTAATAGTATTTGAGATATCCCTCTAATTTTTAAACTGAGATAGTATGCCCCTTTGACCATAGTCTATATAAGTAAACTGATGAAAATTGATCACATACACTCATCTTCAACTTGTAAATAAAAAATTCAAAAAATTTATTTCCAAAATCTATCATCTTCGACATCTTTTTTCTCCTACTCAACACTTCAACCTCAAATACCCTTATCTATGCCTACAACAACATCCTATGTTCAATCAAAGTCAAACCAAGCAAACCCACAAATCAGGTAACATTGATTGTGACTTGAACTATTATAAGTTGCATGTGGAGACTTCTTATCTAAGCTGCCTAAGCAGAAAACTGTGTCCCTCTCGTACCCATCAAAGTTCATATCAAGTAGATCTCGTTAGATTTCGAATTGATGTACTAAGATATAAAAAAAATCTGTTTAAAAAAATCTAGTTGGGCCCACTAAAATGAACGGTAGGCTCGCCTCCACGTAGTAACCTTAACTGTGTTTCAAACGGGTAGGGGTGTTACGTGGAGGCTAGACTATGGTCCATTTCGTTAGGTTATCTACTGAGATAGACACGATAGGGACTTTGATGGATAGGGCGCACGGGAGAAGTTTCTCTGTTCAAAACGATGCTAGAAGTAAAATATTTATACTACACATGGCAGTTGAGAGGAGTCCACGTGTTGCACGTTGTTCCAGATGAGAAAATTAAAAGTTGCTAGCGCTTTGGATGAGGTTACGTGGATCCATCACTATTGAGTAGTCTACAGCGAATTTATTTCCCAATATTCCGCGAAATGTTTTTTAAGAGAAAAGGTAAAATGACGATTTATTGACTCTTGAAATCCAAGGAACCTCCCTAGTCCTTCCTTCATCCTTCATCATTATTGTGAAGGAGTAAGAGTAACCATGTGACCTCTTTAAATCCTTCAAAAAGAAGAAAATAAATAAAGAGAAAATTAATATTACAAAAAGGGTAAAATAATTTAATATTTATTAACACATATATATATATATATATATATATATATATATATATTATATATATATATATATATATATATATATATTTTTTTTTAAAAATCACCACAAAAAAAAAATGAATTAGTAATTTGTTGGACTGTCCAACGTTTTAAATAGAGGGTAAATAATTAGAGTGTTAAAAGTAAGATTAAAACGTTGGACAATCCAGTGTTTTAATCATCCAGAGGGCATTTTTAGTAAAATAATGTAAAACGAGTTACTAAAACGCTCGACTGTCTAATGATTTAATTCGTTTTTGGTAATTTTTGAAAAAATAGATTATTTTTCATAAATATTAAAATATTTTAACCTCTTTTAATAATTTACAAGTAAATAAAAGGATTTCAAAAGAAAAATGAGGGTTGCTAATCTCACACCAACTTCTCTAATGCCATATCAACTGGGTGCCATTCTTTGGTGATTTAAATAGGAATTGGTGTGGCAATGGAATTTCTTGAAAAAATATTCCAACACACAAGACACCAATTCTTTTGGGCCAGTTTAATAAAACTATCAGATTTTGCAATTAGAAACAATTGAAACTGTGAAAAATTTATTTGATAGAGTATTGTAAAAATGCTTTATTTACCAGAATTTGATAATTAGTTTTTTTATGGGTAAGTTGGACTTGAACTCACGACCTCAAAGTAGTTTTGTAATGTGTCAAATCAATTGAACTACAGGTCTAAGTCTTGAATTAATGTTGGATACAACTAGTGGATTATGTTGTATTCTGGTAAAATGATCAAAATGTCCTTAGTGTTTAATAATGTATCAAATATACTAAAATAAATAATAATACCTTAATAATAATACAATTATATAAAAATACATTAATTTTTAATTAAAAAATTAATTAATATTAATATATTTATTATTTTGATAAAAATTCAACAAGTTTTAACAAAATTTCAACAACATATTATGCAATAACCGATTGAAATAATGATCAATTGACCCAAATCGTGAAGAACTAATCCAATTATGAGATAATCGATTGAGATCGAAAGAGAACCAAAGGTCGATTTGCGATAATTGACAAAAATCATCAATAAATAGTAGATTTTTTTTATATATTTAAAAAAAAAAATGTAAATTTAACTCACTTTTAGATATATGAAAATTTGGTTAGGGTATGATGTTGATTGAAGCTCCAACGACAACAACAACAAATGTAATGCACATGTGTGATGTACTGACCCTAATCGTGAAGAACAAATTCAAATTGTAACAATCAACTCAGGTTGAAGGAGAACCAAAGGTTGATTTGAGATAATCAACAAAAATCGTCAATAAATAGTGGATTTTTTAAAATATATTTTTAAAAAAAATGTAAATTTAACTCACTTTAAGATAGATCGAAGTTCAGTTAGGGTATGATGTGGTTTGAAGCTCCAACTACAACAACAACGAATGTGATGCACATGCGAGATTAGGATGGCAAAATGGAAACGAAGAGTTCCTATATTCACTTATAGAGATGGATAGGCATGTATATTGTTTAATTGTCAAAGGGCATTTCGGTCTTTTCACCTAAGTCATTTTTACGGCCTTTACTTCCCTTGTAAACGTAGAACCTAAAAGCTTATATTTATCATTTTTTAAATTACATTTAAAAATCTGAATTTTCATGTGCTTTTCGTGCCAAGCACATATTGTGGTTTAAAATTGTGACTTACAACTGCAAACGCACCATAAGCACATTTCAAAAGTGTTATCAAACACCACCTTTGAAAAATAAAGAATTAGTTTACAGTGTGTCATAAGTAAAAAATTGGTGGATCTATAAAATCTTTTAAAATGCCAAACTGATTAATCAATAAGGGAAGAAACAGAGGGTATGGAAAACTAAAGACGTGAAGTCCTGAATTATATCGTTAAGTGTTATAAATTTTATTTTCATCTATATACACATGACATCATGTTATTGGTTGATCAGTTTAGCACTATTTTTAGCTACTATTGACACTCCAACTTTTACTTTTTACATTTCAATTAAAAAAAAAAAAAAAAATTGGGAGAGCCAGTAGAAGAGCCCTCTCTCTCTCTTTTCTAGATTTCTATTTTATGGTTTTAAGATTTTGTATGAGCCTAATCATAATTTATCAATTATCAAAAACTACTACATTGTTTGATCGACTGCGAAATAATATTTTATAATGTAGAGATTATAATTTGAGTGAAACCTTATAATGTTTGAAGTGTATGTTTTAATCTTTAATTAGAGTGATAAATAATTTAAGAAATTGAGGTGTAATAAGTAAATGTTGGGATGCCAATACCAACTTTGTGTATGTCTCTTATGAAGTCTTGTTAAGGGGTGCCCTTAACAAATACAATTTGAAAATTAGATTTTATATCGAAAATGCCCTTAAATAAAAAAATTTACCAAAATATCCTTACATTTAGTGCAAAATCGAGTTTGAATTTTACCTTGGTTGTTAGGTTTAGTACTCTTATAGTAAAATAAGAAATAAAAAAATTTAAAAACAAACTTTTCTTGAAGACCACGTAAAGGAAGACACGTGTTGAGACTGTCGATCCAAATACAACTAGTGATGTCGGCTTTGAATTGAAGACAGCTTTTACGATATCTCTCCAATTTATCCTTAAAGGAGATAATAAATAATTAAGAATCTTCTTCCGACATCTCCTCAAAGGATATATTGCCGTATCTTGAAAACTGCAAATCAATGAGTTGACTCGTAGAGTGAACCCACTAGGTTAAGCACTTAAATGAGTTTCATCTCTTTGAGTCCTAGAAGTTATCATTTGAGAAAGTCGACGAAAAATCGTCCATCACATTGACTTGATCGAGATCCAAGATAATTTGTATAATATATTTTAGAATTATCAGTCCAATTAATGAAGATTCAATCGAGTAATCTGGATCTTTTATATTTTTATTTTTATGTTAAGTATTTAAATTTTTTATTGATTCCAATATTTATAATCCAAGAAAAACAATATTTTGTGATTGAGCATCTATTGATGTATCATATGATACGAAAAAATATTATAATTTTTTTAAAATGGGTCAAACTCCCAGCCATCGAGATTTATACGTATCCAGATAGCAGAAATCTAGGCTGTCCATTGGATTTTATGTTTACACGGTTGGGATCATTATATTTTTTTAATTAGTTATTTTTCATGAGTCAACGAATCCTAACCCTTTAAATATATATGTATTAATAAGTAATTTTAAAATGATTTTAAAAGTATGCGTTACTCGAGTAATTTATAATAAACATGATTCAAACAGTTTTCTAGTATAAAATGTCATTATCATTAAATAATTTAAGAAGAAGATTCTTCGGATATCCCATTTTTCGGTGTAAAAATAACTTAATTACTTCGTCCATATCTTTACAATTATTTATAAAAATAATTAGATAAATTGATCTAGAATGTCGGCAAAATCTACTACCATTTCAAATAAGTTTGTGAGTTCAAAAACATGTCTGGTCTTATTATTTTTTATATAATTTTTATTTTAATTTTGTTAACCTTTCCAAAATATACGCCCACTTTAACCATTCGTTTCCAGTTATATTGATAGTATCCTCTTTAATCTCTTTCTATCCTTGTGAAACTTCATAGTATTTTTTGACCATCAATTTTTCTTTTTCTATCGATGTTATTACTAAAGTTGCAGAGTATATTAATTTTAATTAGACGTCTGCAATGATAAAATGTAGCATTCACTTCACGAAGATAAGTGACACCTTGAGATACATGCTGAATCTAAGCCTTGAGACCCAGCCCGATCAAATGGTAGAGATGGGATGATTCGTGTTTCTCGAGCTTACGTTAGAAGTTGGTCAATGTGCCTCAAAAATTGTGTTGGGAGTGGATGATATCTCACAGGATGATTGTTTATTTAGGGAGTAGGTGGATATGTTTATTAAAATAATTATTGCTAAAAAAAATGACCAACAATAAGCAAACACAATGTAAAGCAAAACTGATGGGTTACTATTCGTAAATTGCAACACAAAATCTATATAATAAAATAAAACGGTTGTCTTCCCCTAATATTTATCTTCCATAAAGAACGATTCAAATTCAATTTTGCATGCATCTCAAGTAATAATTTCAACTTTGTTTCATTTTCTCTCCTCCTTTGGAAGAATATCCCTTCAACTTTATTGCATCTCCTCTTCTACCCCTTCTCAATAATATTCATCTAACTTTATTTTCTTTCCTCTTCTATTCCTTTCAATAATACTATTCTAATTTTATTATAATTACCTTTTTACCCCTTTTTGTAATAATACCTCTACAAATTTATTATCTTTTTGGCTTTTGCCCCTTTAACCTCGAAGAAGATTACCATGTTGTAGGCACGGGCAAACTCTAGAAACAATATAAATTTAATCATACCATTGCAAGAAGAATATGATAAAAAGGGTTCGAAGTCAAAGCATATGGAACATACAAGATTCTTTTCGGTTATAAAAGAAGCAAGCATCGAAAGTTAAGAAAAAAAAAATCGTGTTATAATTCTTCATCAAAATTTTAAGAAATTGTGAAATAATTTGAATGTTCAAATGGGATCATAGGTATGTCATCAGAGTCAAAGAGAGAAGTGTTACTTCCGTCTTTTGAAGTTTTTTTTTTCGACTTCTATCATTTGATCTATCATTGTTTCATCCAAGGTTTCTTTATTTGTGTGGCTTGCTTCCTCATGAAGAATCCTAGCTTTGGGTAATTTAATTTCACGGGGTTGGATTGTTCTAAATTTTGGCTCCTTGTGTTCAAGGAACAAATAATCTACGAATCATATTTTAATTCATTACCCATTTTCTCAGGATATCTCGATGTCTTTCTTATCTCGTTCTAAGTGAAATGGGTTTTACTTAAATCATTTTTCTTTCTATTGGAATGGTGAATTTTTAATATCTTTTCCATTAGGAAAAGACACATTTGAGCTATCCTCCCTATTGCCATCGCTTATGAGGTCTATAAAAAAGTGAAACAACAAGGTATTCTAGAGCAAAGAAAGTACATCTCAAATTGTATTTTTGGAGATTTTGAGTCTTATGTACTTATGATTCAAGTTGAGCAAGGAGTTTGTAGGTGTCCACTACTAAGACTTTGTGTTTATATGAGCTTCTATTCGTGATTTTTAGTTTGCATTTCTGGTGCTTTTGTTTTATTAATTTTTTCTCACTTATTTGGATGCTATCTCACCATCCTCTTATCTTTCTTTGTTATTTATAAAATTTTACACATAAAAAGAGAGAGAGAGAGAGAAAAAAAAAAGATTGATCATTCTGTCAAGTACTATATGTCAATGAATGATTTTTTTTCAATTGAGTCGACTCAACCGAGTCTTACAGTCTTAAACGAGTTATAAATTTTCTTTACCATGTACTGCTCCTGTATATCTAGCTTCCGAGATCATTGAAATTTTCGATATCTTCAACCAATTTGTAATTTTATAATTAATTAACGAGAGAGAGAGAGAATAAAAACAAGTTAAAAAAAAAAAAGGTAAAACAAGCAGTCAAGAAGACTGAAGCAGAGAAAAAGAGAAGAACGCATCTTTCTTCCTGGATTTTATTATATGTTCTTCGATTGAAAGCTGTAAATCCTGAGTCCAGACCGTCGAAAGATCAGAGTCGAGGAAAACTCGTTGTTTCTTCTACCTCACCTACTCCAATTCTGCTTCTTAACCAGCTTTTTAAAACCTCTTTATGAAGAACAAATCCAAGAGAAAAAACAGAGAAGTAAACCTCAAAAAGATCGATTTTTTCAAAGACCTAAAGTGAAAGAAGAGATGGGTATACCTTTCGATGATGTGGTTGTCGTCAGGAGATCAGAAAAACTAGGTGACCCAAGCGTGATCACTGTAAATTGCCCAGACAAGACAGGCTTGGGTTGTGATCTCTGTCGAATAATTCTGTTTTTTGGGTTGAGCATTGTGAGAGGAGGTAAGAGAAAAGAAATGGTTCTTCTAATTTTCTTTGGATTTGTCAAATTTTGGTGGGGTTTTGAAATTTTTTGTTTGGGTTTTGTTTGATTTTGTGGTGAAGATGTTTCGACTGATGGGAAATGGTGCTACGTTGTGTTTTGGGTGGTTGGGAAACCCACTACAAGGTGGAATTTGTTGAAGAAGAGGTTGGTGGAGGTGTGTCCTCCGTGTTCTTCGACTTCAGAGATTTACTCTTATAGGTTGGAGTCTCAGCCACCGAAACCTCCAGATGTTTTTCTCTTGAAGTTCTTTTGTCATGATCGAAGAGGGATCTTGCATGGTGAGATCTTATTTTCTTCTTCTTCTTCTTCTTTTTTATTTATTTATTTATTTAGAAAAAACATATAAAAAAAGGAGATATGGGGATTTTGCATCTTCTAAAGAGTTCTATTTGTGATTTATTTTTATTTTTTTTGTTATAGAGTTGAGATTTGTTATTTTTTTATCTTTTCATCTTGACTTTTATTGGGCTTATAGGTCTCCATTAGTTTGCTAAGTTTGCATCTCAGACGGGTCTTTTGTGGGATTTTGCATCTCTAATGGATATTTATCATGTTTTGTAGAGTTGAAAATTTTGATTTATTTATTTATTTATCTTATGTTCTTAAGATTTATTGGACTTATGGGTCTCCATTAGTTTGCAAAATCTGCATCTCTAATGGGTCTTGTATTGTATGGATTTTGCATCTTTAATGGATTTTGTCATGTTTGATTTCATTTTTTTGAGGATGGGTCTTTAATTTTATTATTATTATTATTTCTTTTTTGTTTTTAGGTCTTTAATTTTTATTTATGGAGGAATTTTGGCAGATGTGACAGAGGTTCTTTGTGAGCTTGAGCTTACAATAAGGAGAGTAAAGGTATCTATTACACCAGATGGGAGAGTGATGGACCTGTTCTTTGTAACAGACACAAGGTATATCTTACATTCTGTGCAATTTCTTTTTCTTCTTTTCTAAAATATAGCAATATATTTTGCTCATTTTACTTTGAATTTTCTTAATTTCTTGCATTTATTAGTGAAATTCATGTTATCTATTGTGATTACTAGCATACCCAAATAAAATTAAGTTAATTATTGAAGACTACGAGAAATTTGAAGAGGCAAGCCTCATCTTGTTGTAACTACTGAGAACTTACTCCCATGGACATCCTATGTTGTTTATTCACCACGACTCGTGCACACAAGATGACGGTAGGACTCTTTTCTCACTGCCCATCTCACATGGATAACTCAAGGTAGGATTAGTTTGGAATGCTCCTGTAATACAATTTATTGCCACTTTGGTTGGTTTCTTAGTGAGTTGTTATTGCAGAGAAATAAGTAGGGACCATGGGAGTTCCTAGGGCATGTTCTTTAATCAAATGAATTTTTTTTAGCATTAGGGGATTCCTTTTTGCTTATTATTCCTTGTGTGAATGGGTATCTGTTGTGAACTCAAAAAGTGGAACCCTATGGCTATGCATAATGAGATTGAGACCGTGCACCATAGATCCAATCCAAATGTGGAGATTGGGGCACTTGTTGATGTAAATGTTTTCTAAGATGTGTGAGGTGTATGCCTTGAGACACATATCAAGGCTAGGCTTCTTAAAAACACCTCGAGGCTCAAAGAAGAAATATGAAAACGATTGAAGCACAAGCCTTGGTGTGAGGCATGTGAATTTTGGGAGGCATATGTCTCACAATTAATTTTCGGTATTTTTTTACTTCTTTCTTCTCATCTTCAATTTTTTGTTGGTCCTGGCATGCAACATAATTGGAGCATTTAGAAATAATATTTGAATATGAATATTAATATATGAAAAGAATGTTGTGAAATTGATTTTACTCATAAATTTGTGTAATATTTAGTTTTGTGCAACGAAATTTTATAAATGGTATTAAGACCAGCTATGCTTTGTGGAGTTGAATGTTGGGTAGACAAGAAGCATCATGGTAATGAATTGAGTGTAACATAGATGTAAAAGTAACTTTAAATATTCTTGCCTGATTTCAAATAGTCTTTGATAATTTTCTTCATATTCTTCATTTCTTGGTCTATTTTCTCTAATATAAGACGTGTATATTGTATAATTCTTGATAATACATTTTCAGAATTTCTAGTCTTTCTTTTTTGTTATAATTGTAACGAGGCATCATAAACGAGATAAAACTGATAAAAGTAAATAGAACAAACTATTAAACAGGCTTGTTTATAAAGACTTGCTTACAAAGATAACTTACTTACAAAGATAGAATAAGGAAAAGCTGGAAAATACTGACTAAAAGTTTGAAAATTGAAAGATTACCTAAATAGTTTTTCTTTTCTGGAGATGGTGGAAAAGAGTGATCGGTTTCGTGACTTAGGATGGTTAGCTGAAAGGTTGGTTCAAAGGTTTCTTTTCTCAGAAGTTTTCTCGGATGCCTTCAAGTGAAGTTTTCTTTTCCTTTTATAGAACATGGACTTGAAACAAATTATTTTAAGTCCGAATAGTTTTTTGGTTTGGAGTTTGACACTTGGCTCTTGCTTAAGGATTGTCTTTTTGAAAGTAAGATAATGGGATTTTCTTTTTGAAAGTAGGATATTCTTTTGACAGGATAAGCTTATGAGATCAATTTTTGAGGGACATAAAGTTTGATGGGATTAGGATGGATGGATAGGTTAATAGGTGTGTCTCGGACAGGTGGCTTGTTTTCTCCAGAGAAGACACTATTTAAATATTCCTTCTTATCTCTAACAGCACATGGGCGGCTGCCTTTGGGTGGTTTCCCACTAGAGATAATTATGTCGACAAAACTTGACCTTTGATGACTTGATTTTCTTGAAGGTTCTTGAAGATATAACAAAGACTCAATTATTGTTAATGACTTGACTTGACTTTTGACTTTCTTGAAGGTTCTTGAAGAGATAATAATAATATCTTGACAAAGATTAATGCTGTTGATATTCTCTTGATGGGTCTTGAACATTCTTGACTGTTGGTCTTGTTGACTTTCTTGGACGTCTCTTCTCATAATTCTGGAAAATGGCATGGAGGAAGGATGCCTTCACAATCATCTTCATTGAGGGGTGTGAAGTCTTCATAAGGATCTTCATCTTCATCTACTTGAGACAGTGCTTCTAGTAAATGCTTGCGCATTTCAACTTTTGAAGAGGCTCCTGCTAGTTTGGATTGCAATTGTGACTTGGATAAAGGGAAATCTGAAGAGCTTGGTGCAGTTATTCTTGACTGTTGAGGATGACTGTGTAACCATGCTGTTACACCAGCTTTAGTGGCCTTGTCGAATTGTAGATTTACCCACCATTTAACTTTGAATTTCCTGAAAAATGCTGGTAATGGATGAAATTGAGATATTGAACCTATGCAATATTCCCAGCAACAAATCCATGCTAGGGAAAATTGAGAAAAAAATGTTAAAAGATTGGGAGTTTGACTTAAATGTTCTGGTGCCATGAAATTCTGGATGAAATACTGGAATCCTTCTTGTACTGGTGCAGGGAGAATGGCTGGGATTGGTCCGTATTGGTTCCACCAGTCAGCAAACCAATTTGAAAATTGGATCTTGATTTGGTTATTGAATAGGAAAAACCAAGAATGGTTGTATTGATCATTTTGGAAGGTGAAGGTATTGAACCAGGCCTTTTGGTAGTCCCAGTAATTGTAATACTGAGGATTGAAAGATTGGGAGAATTTCTTCATAGTATTGGGATTTTGTCCCCAGGTTGTGAGGGTGAGTATCTTTAAGATTTGACATTTAGAGTGAGAAATTCTATTAGGATCATTTTTATTGTTTGTTCACATGTTTTTATTGTATAGTCTGTTTTGGTGAGGAAATTCCCTTTTGTATAAATGTTTTTGATTAGGACTTTTGGTATATTCCAATCATGTAAACTTGTTTTAATATCTGTAATAGAATTTTCTTCAATATTCAAGACATCTGGGTTTTCTGGATCTGAACTATGCTTTCCAGAAATAAATTTGACTAAGGAATTCATAGTAACTTCACAAGATAAATTTTTCGGACTGTCAACGATTTATTCCAAAAAAAACGGCTCAACTGGCCAACAAGAGGGATACGCGACTTAGGTCAGACGAAAATTTTCAAATGAATCTACTGGAATTACTTTGTCAAACTAATCTCTTGAAAATAACATGAAACAAGTTTGGAAGTACTATTATGAACACATAAATGAAACAAAGAAACAAATCCCTTTCTTTATATGGTACAATAAATATTTCAAGAAACCAATACAAAAAGAAATTGATGTCATAAAGTCAAATCTATGGGATGTTCCCAGATTAGGACAAATAGAATCTGTACACCCTCCGCCAATAAATGAAATAGTAATTCCAGTAGATAAAGATACAGTAATAGGATCACCCTATAAGACAATAACAATCAAAGATTTAGACTTGGTATCTACAAGAAAAGACATAGATAATGTAATGAAACAAAATAATTATACAAACAGATATCTCAATTCAATTGGAGAACAATTAACAAGAATAGAAAACAATTATACAAAACCCACAGAAGTAAAACAAACACCTGTGATAGATCAATCAAAAAACAAGACTCCCCTATTTACCCCATATGAAATACCAGAAAAACTATGGATAACAATTTCAGATAAGCAAGAAATGTTACAAGAAATAAGCGAAAAATTAGCCAAGTTAAACTTAAGAAAAGGTAAAGAAATTACAGTGGTAAATAAAATATCAGGGTCAGAAATAGAAACAAGTTCCTCAGAGGAAGATGAAGAACAAAAATATACAACAAAAGATCTAGATCAAATCTCAAATCAATTCCAAGATGAAGTCAATATGGCCTCTACCATCCATAGAGCAAGAATCAGACCTAATTTGCCAAATTATTATAGTAGACCTACACCACTAGACATAGGATACGAAGAGAGAAACATGATGACCCAATCGGTATATGATGGAAAATCCTTATATGAATGGAACATAGATGGCTTAACAGAATACAATATTATAGGTTTACTACAAGAAATGACTATGGTTGGCACAGCTGCACAACCATATGCATCAGATCACCAGATAGCTCAAAGATTAGTGTCAGGATTTACGGGCCAATTAAAAGGATGGTGGGATCATTATGTCACCGAAGAACAAAGAAACTTCATTCTTACCAAAAATAAAACAATTGAAACAGGAATCCTAATAAAAAATGAACAAGGTCAAGACATAGGAGATGCTTGTCAATACCCTCATACTAGCCATAACAAGACATTTTATAGGAGACCCAGATCCATATAGAGATAGAACCTCAGAGCTATTAACAAATCTCAGATGTCCAAAATTCCATGATTTCCGATGGTACAAAGATGTCTTTCTTACCAAAGTAATGCAAAGAACAGATTGTGTACAAGGTTTCTGGAGAGAAAAATTCCTTTCAGGATTACCTACACTTTTTGCAGAAAAGGTTCGTACAAGAATTAAATCCCAAAACAATGGCACAATTCCATATGATAACCTCACCTATGGACACCTCATAGCTTATATACACTCAGAAGGACTCAAACTCTGTAATGATCTTAGGCTCCAAAACAAATTAAAACAAGATAGATACTCCTCCAGAAAAGAACTAGGTCAATTCTGTGAACAGTGTGGCCTCCCTCCACCTTTCCAATCTTCTCCTTCCAAACTCTCCAAACGTTCAAAATCTTTTCGCCCCCGATATAGTAATAGATACAAGGATGAAAACAAAAACAAACCAAAACAATCTTATTATAAGAAAACTCCTAAGCAACAGAAGAAGAAACCTTTTGAACGTTTCAAACAAGCAAACCAAAAGAAAAAGATACCTACATGTTTCAAATGTGGAAAAGTAGGACATTACAAGAATCAATGTAAAGTAAAGCAAAAAAATAAATGAGCTAGAAATAGACAAAGATTTAAAGGAACAATTAGAAAACTTGATGATAAATTCTGATTACAATAACACTAGTGGTAGCCAAGAAGAGACAGTTGAAGAGATAACACCAAGCTCTAGTGAACAAGATGAAACAAAACATTCACTACAATTTTGTAATACAACTTGTAAGTGTAAGTCAATAAATACCTTGACCAGAGAACAAAAAGTATTATTTGACTACATAGACAAGATACAAGACCCAGAATTACAAAAATGATATCTACTACAATTAAGAGAAACAATAAAGAAAGAAGATACAAAACCCCCAGACTTTCAAGGATATAATCTTCAGGAAATATTCAAGAGGATTAAAACACCAGAAAAGGAAGTAACAATTCAAGACTTGCAAAGAGAAGTAAACCAGATCAAGAAAGAGATAAAAAGATTACACATCATAAATAAAGGACAACAAGAACAGATAGATCTCTTGAATTTTAACAAGCTAAAACAAAAAGAAGTAATACAAGAAGAAGAACAAACAGAAGAACAACATTTTATTCAGATAATCAACAAAATCCAATATCAAAAGTGGTTTGTTAACATTGAGTTAGTAATAAATAGAGAGTTTACCATAACAATTGTTGCCTTAATAGACTCAGGAGCAGATTTAAACTGTATACAAGAAGGGATAATACCAACAAAGTACTTTGAAAAAACTACAGAAGGAGTGTCAACAGCAGATGGTTCAAGTTTAAAAATAAAATATAAACTAACAAATGTCCATGTCTGTAACCAAGGAATCTGTATAAATACCCATTTTATTCTAGTAAAAAATCTAACAAAATTTGTAATATTAGGAACACCCTTTTTAGCTTTAATTCAACCCTTTACAGTAGATTCAAAAGAAATAAAATCCAGACTGTTAGATCAAGAAGTACATTTTGAATTTATAGAAGAACCCCAAGAGAAAGAACTACATATGATAAAAAACAAGGTTATTACAAAAACTATTAACTTAATAGACAGAAAGAAGAAACAAGTAAAGTTTTTAAAACAAGAAATAAATTCGTTAAAAATCAGAAAACAACTAGAAGACCCAGGATTAAAATTACAAATACAAAAATACAAAGAAAACCTCGAAAAAGAAATATGTTCAAAACTACCAAATGCATTTTGGCATAGAAAACAACATGAAGTTACCCTTCCATATGAACCAGATTTTATTGAAAGAGAAATCAAGACCAAAGTCAGGCTCATTCAAATGAAAAAAGAAGATCTAGAATATTGCAAGAAGGAAATACAAGACCTATTAAAAAAGAACCTAATAAGACCAAGTAATTCTCCTTGGAGCTGTCCTGCATTCTATGTAAGAAAACATTCAGAAATAGAAAGAGGAGCCCCTAGACTAGTAATCAATTATAAACTATTAAACAATGCCCTTAGGTGGATAAGATACCCAATACCTAATAAAAAAGACTTACTAAACAGGTTATATGAAGCCACTATCTTCTCAAAATTTGATATGAAATCAGGATTTTGGCAAATCAAGATAACAGAACAAGATAGGTACAAAACAGCATTCACAGTACCATTTGGACATTATGAATGGAATGTAATGCCATTTGGATTAAAAAATGCCCCCAGTGAATTTCAGAAGATTATGAATGACATATTCAATCCATTTTCAAAATTCATTATAGTTTATATAGATGATGTCCTTATATATTCAAAATCAATAGAACAACATTGGAAACATTTAAAAGCCTTTGTCAATACTATCAAGCTTAATGGACTAGTCATATCAGCCCCAAAAATAGTTTTATTTCAAACTCAAATTAAATTCTTAGGACATAATATTAAAGATGGAACAATAATACCAATAGAAAGGTCACTACAATTTGCAAACAAATTTCCTGACGAAATAAAAGATAAAAAGCAGTTACAAAGATTCCTAGGAAGCTTAAATTATATAAGAGACTTTTACCCCAATCTTCATATCATAGCAAAACCCTTATTTCAAAGACTAAGAAAAAAGACGCCAGAATGGAATAAAGAACACACAGAAGCTGTTAAACAATTAAAAATAAGATTACAAGAATTACCTTGCTTAAACATTCCAGACCCACAATTGTTAAAAATAGTAGAAACTGACGCAAGTGAGATAGGTTATGGAGGAATATTAAAACAAGAAACAGACAAAAAACAAGAACAATTGGTAAGATATACCTCGGGGATATGGAATCCTACACAACAAAAGTATTCTACAATCAAAAAAGAAATCTTGTCCATTGTTTTATGCATCTCTAAATTTCAAGATGATTTACTCAATCAAGAATTTGTTTTAAAAATAGATTGCAAATCAGCAAAGTTTGTTTTAGAAAAAGATGTTAAAAATATTGCTTCAAAACATATTTTTGCAAGATGGCAAGCTATATTATCTATATTATCTATATTTGATTTCAAAATAGAATATATAAAAGGAGAAACTAATTCTATACCAGATTTTCTTACCAGAGAATTTTTGCAAGGAAAACAAGATGAGTGAAAATCCTATAAAACCCAAAACCAAGAATTCATATGCCATGGCAACCGCCACACCAGCATCTACCCCAACCAAGATAACTCCAGTAAATCCTCTTCAATTTGGCTCTCCAAGCAACCTATCAAATAGGTTTCAAGTCTTAGGAACCACAAGTTCAAGTTCAATGAAAACATATTCAACCACCTCCAGTCAAGAACAAGAACCCGGTTCTCCTTTTTCTCTAAGGCCTCAATACATTTACAAGCCCAATTTAAGCCCAATAATGACAATAGAACCAGAATTAGAGAAGTCATGTCCAAAAACAATTGCACAATCAATCTTTGTCAAACCGAACCATTTTATCTCCCCTGTCCATACCAAGACCCAAAAATTTTATGAGTTCATCCTCGTTGACTCAGACTCTGCTCTTATTACCCATACTCCAGACAAAAATGATCCTAATAGAATTTCCCACTCTAAATGCCAAATCTTAAAGATACTCACCCTCACAACCTGGGGACAAAATCCCAATACTATGAAGAAATTCTCCCACCTTTCAATCCTCAGTATTACAATTACTGGGACTACCAAAAGGCCTGGTTCAATACCTTCACCTTCCAAAATGATCAATACAACCATTCTTGGTTTTTCCTATTCAATAACCAAATCAAGATCCAATTTCCAAATTGGTTTGCTGACTGGTGGAACCAATACGGACCAATCCCAGCCATTCTCCCTGTACCAGTACAAGAAGGATTCCAGTATTTCATCCAGAATTTCATGGCACCAGAACATTTAAGTCAAACTCCCAATCTTTTAACCTTTTTTTCTCAATTTTCCCTAGCATGGATTTGCTGCTGGGAATATTGCATAGGTTCAATATCTCAATTTCATCCATTACCAGCATTTTTCAGGAAATTCAAAGTTAAATGGTGGGTAAATCTACAATTCGACAAGGCCACTAAAGCTGGTGTAACAGCATGGTTACACAGTCATCCTCAACAGTCAAGAATAACTGCACCAAGCTCTTCAGATTTCCCTTTATCCAAGTCACAATTGCAATCCAAACTAGCAGGAGCCTCTTCAAAAGCTGAAATGCGCAAGCATTTACTAGAAGCACTGTCTCAAGTAGATGAAGATGAAGATCCTTATGAAGACTTCACACCCCTCAATGAAGATGATTGTGAAGGCATCCTTCCTCCATGCCATTTTCCAGAATTATGAGAAGAGAAGTCCAAGAAAGTCAACAAGACCAACAGTCAAGAATGTTCAAGACCCATCAAGAGAATATCAACAGCATTAATCTTTGTCAAGATATTATTATTATCTCTTCAAGAACCTTCAAGAAAGTCAAAAGTCAAGTCAAGTCATTAACAATAATTGAGTCTTTGTTATATCTTCAAGAACCTTCAAGAAAACCAAGTCATCAAAGGTCAAGTTTTGTCGACATAATTATCTCTAGTGGGAAACCACCCAAAGGCAGCCGCCCATGTGCTGTTAGAGATAAGAAGGAATATTTAAATAGTGTCTTCTCTGGAGAAAACAAGCCACCTGTCCGAGACACACCTATTAACCTATCCATCCATCCTAATCCCATCAAACTTTATGTCCCTCAAAAATTGATCTCATAAGCTTATCCTGTCAAAAGAATATCCTACTTTCAAAAAGAAAATCCCATTATCTTACTTTAAAAAGACAATCCTTAAGCAAGAGCCAAGTGTCAAACTCCAAACCAAAAAACTATTCGGACTTAAAATAATTTGTTTCAAGTCCATGTTCTATAAAAGGAAAAGAAAACTTCACTTGAAGGCATCCGAGAAAACTTCTGAGAAAAGAAACCTTTGAACCAACCTTTCAGCTAACCATCCTAAGTCACGAAACCGATCACTCTTTTCCACCATCTCCAGAAAAGAAAAACGATTTAGGTAATCTTTCAATTTTCAAACTTTTAGTCAGTATTTTCCAGCTTTTCCTTATTCTATCTTTGTAAGTAAGTTATCTTTGTAAGCAAGTCTTTATAAACAAGCCTGTTTAATAGTTTGTTCTATTTACTTTTATCAGTTTTATCTCGTTTATGATGCCTCGTTACAATTATAACAAAAAAGAAAGACTAGAAATTCTGAAAATGTATTATCAAGAATTATACAATATACACATGTCTTATATTAAAGAAAATAGACCAAGGAATGAAGAATATGAAGAAAATTATCAAAGACTATTTGAAATCAGGCAAGAATATTTAAAGTTACTTTTACAATAAAAGGTTTGTTTCAAAATTTGGAGTAGAACTCACTTCTGTTCACAGAATTGACCTAGTTCTTTTCTGGAGGAGTATCTATCTTGTTTTAATTTGTTTTGGAGCCTAAGATCATTACAGAGTTTGAGTCCTTCTGAGTGTATATAAGCTATGAGGTGTCCATAGGTGAGGTTATCATATGGAATTGTGCTATTGTTTTGGGATTTAATTCTTGTACGAACCTTTTCTGCAAAAAGTGTAGGTAATCCTGAAAGGAATTTTTCTCTCCAGAAATCTTGTGCACAATCTGTTCTTTGCATTACTTTGGTAAGAAAGACATCTTTGTACCATCGGAAATCATGGAGTTTTGGACATCTGAGATTTGTTAATAGCTCTGAGGTTCTATCTCTATATGGATCTGGGTCTCCTATAAAATGTCTTGTTATGGCTAGTATGAGGGTATTGACAGCATCTCCTATGTCTTGACCTTGTTCATTTTTTATTAGGATTCCTGTTTCAGTTGTTTTATTTTTGGTAAGAATGAAGTTTCTTTGTTCTTCGGTGACATAATGATCCCACCATCCTTTTAATTGGCCCGTAAATCCTGACACTAATCTTTGAGCTATCTGGTGATCTGATGCATATGGTTGTGCAGCTGTGCCAACCATAGTCATTTCTTGTAGTAAACCTATAATATTGTATTCTGTTAAGCCATCTATGTTCCATTCATATAAGGATTTTCCATCATATACCGATTGGGTCATCATGTTTCTCTCTTCGTATCCTATGTCTAGTGGTGTAGGTCTACTATAATAATTTGGCAAATTAGGTCTGATTCTTGCTCTATGGATGGTAGAGGCCATATTGACTTCATCTTGGAATTGATTTGAGATTTGATCTAGATCTTTTGTTGTATATTTTTGTTCTTCATCTTCCTCTGAGGAACTTGTTTCTATTTCTGACCCTGATATTTTATTTACCACTGTAATTTCTTTACCTTTTCTAAGTTTAACTTAGCTAATTTTTTGCTTATTTCTTGCTTATCTGGAATTGTTATCCATAGTTTTTCTGGTATTTCATATGGGGTAAATAGGGGAATCTTGTTTTTTGATTGATCTTTCACAGGTGTTTGTTTTACTTCTGTGGGTTTTGTATAATTGTTTTCTATTCTTGTTAATTGTTCTCCAATTGAATTGAGATATCTGTTTGTATAATTATTTTGTTTTATTACATTATCTATGTCTTTTCTTGTAGATACCAAGTCTAAATCTTTGATTGTTATTGCCTTATAGGGTGATCCTATTACTGTATCTTTATCTACTGGAATTACTATTTCATTTATTGGCGGAGGGTGTACAGATTCTATTTGTCCTAATCTGGGAACATCCCATAGATTTGACTTTATGACATCAATTTCTTTTTGTATTGGTTTCTTGAAATATTTATTGTACCATATAAAGAAAGGGATTTGTTTTTTTGTTTCATTTATGTGTTCATAATAGTACTTCCAAACTTGTTTTTGAAAGTTTTCTGATCTTTCTTCAAATTCTATTTTTTCTTTTGAAAGGAGATATTCTATTTCTATTTGAGGAATGTTTGGTTTAAATTCTATTTTTTCTATTACATGAATTTGGGGTAAGTCATCCTGCATTTGTGACTGTGTAGGGGAAGAATTGGGAGATTGAATATTTAATTTTCTAGGGTCATGATAATATGCTGCTGGAATTGTTTCATCTTTGATTCCTTTGAGCTTTAGATCTTTGCTAGTAGAGGCTCTACTTAAGGATGTTCTTGCTGGGATTAAATTTCCTGTTTGGGCATGTTTAGCAAAAGTCGATCACAACCATAGTTAGAAGAAATATTTAAGTTTAAGATCCTAAAAGAGAGAGAAAGGCTCAAATGAAAAATAATAATATTTTATATTATTATTAATTTAGGGGATTAAAATTTGGAATTCAATTATGCGAATTTGAAACTTGAAATTTTGGGGTATATGGTGGATGCCTTGATTTTTTATTTTAGTTTAATGTTATTATTTTTTAGATGGTTTTGGCATGTTCAATGAAAGCAGATTACAGCCCTAGTTAGAAGGAATATACAAGTTGAAGGTTCTAAAAGAACGAGAGGAAGGCCTCAATGAACATGGATTGAGATAGTGAAAACACGTATGAACATACTTTCAATAATAATAGACATGGCTCTGGACAAACTGGGGAACAAGATTCATTAACCCGACCCTAAATCTTTGGGACAAGGCTCTGATGATTATGGATATTCAATGTTTATATATGTTATATGCAAGCGAGGCTTATGCCTTATGTTGTGAGGCTTATGCTTCTAGTGCTCGCATCACACTTCAATTTCCAAAAATATTGGTCAAGGTCACAATCATGAGTTTTGGGCTATGGGTGTAAAATCTTGATCGTGAGATCTAAACTAGATGGCACACATAGGGAGTATGGGCTTCGAGATGGTAAAAATCAACATCACTAGCTTGTGGAAATGTTGCAAACAAACCTACTTACAAGGGAAAAACTCGTGGTAGATGATCAATGAGGGTATCAAGTAGGTGGATCTTGATGAGCAAGAATATTGATATGAGAAAGCAAGGCTTAAAAGTTATCACTTATAGAATTGATCTTACTAAAGTTCATGGACTTGGAAATTCCTAAAGGGACTTGAAATGCTTTGGAATGGATGTGCTCTCATAAAAAATACCACTAGACTATTGTATCCAAGGATCAAGATCTATGTGATGAAGCAAGGAGAATCAACGATCTTGGGATACTTAATGATGATGAAACAAACGTGTTTGGAGCAATGTCAACTTGATTAATAAAGCAACATTTCAAAGTCAAAGCTTTGAAGGTTGTTAATTCATGGGTCCAGACTTTTCCAGGAAGTGACAAGTTTGTTAGTTGGCTTACATAACCAATTATTGCAGAGCTTGAAAATCTCTTTATGAATCAAGAGCAACTTGTGCTTCGGCCATACAAATGACACTCAAAGTGACAAATTAGTCATTGGTATGATTGTGAGGGATAACAAGAGGAAAGGAAATTGAAAACAACAATAACCATCAATTGATGGGGTGATAGCATAGGGACACAAATTTCCAACTTTTTGAAAAAGTCGTGATTAGTCTATGACTTTTAGTTGGGGATTTAATTCTGATTAATTCGTAAAGTTTTGAAAAAATTACGTTTTTTAAAATCGTAATTTGCGAATTAATCGCAAAGTTTTGAGTTGAACAATATTATGGTTTTGTAATATTATTTAACAGAAACCTAACTTAAAATTGTTGCATTTTTATTACAAAAACTCCATTGGAGTTCTGACAATTCCAAGGAAACCGTACTTTATTAAGTTTGTTACTCATCAAACCTTTATCAAGTTTGTTAGTTAACAAACCTTTGAGTGGGATTCACGTCATTTTAAAAGATTAAATACCTATAATACCTTAAATTCTTAAAATCAAATACCTGTTATATCCTCTTTTCCTTCTCAAAATCGAATCTCTCAGCTCTTAAAAGATGGACGTCCACCGAGCACCCAAATTTAAAATTAAAATTCAATGGTGAAAAATATTTATTTTTGGAAAGTTCTCGGGTGTTTCAGGTCTATTGAAGCACCCCCTATTTGTCCAATAATTTTCTTGGACAACTCGATGAATCATGTTAGATTTTTGAGAGCTCTTCTGTGTTGCTTTGAGGCTATATCCAAGTTACGCATTAACCTGCAGAAGGGCAATCTTTTTAGTGTGGGAGATGTTCCTGAGATCAAGAGATTGGCTGTGATGATGGGGTGTCAGATTGGTCATCTTCCCTTTATTTAGATCTTCCTTTGGGAGCCCAATTTAATTCCTCAAAGATTTGGGATTCAGTTCTAGAAAGGATTGCGAAAAGATTGAGTTGCTGGAATGCTAAATATCTTTTAAAACGGGGGAAGTTGTTGCTTTTGAAGAGTATCTTGGCAAGTATTCCAACGTATTTTTTATCGCTTTTTTCCATCCCCAAGGTTGTGGAAGATAAAATCGAGAGCCTATTTAGGAACTTTTTTTGGAATGGAAGGCAAAAAAAAAATATCATCTAGTCAATTGGAGGCTTGTTTGTTATAGGGCCCTCCCGAGGACGTGGAGGTGTAATTTTGGGGGAAAAAGAGGGAGTTTGTGGAGAAGAGTGATTGAGTCAAAGTTTGAGAAAAAGATTCCGGTTGGAGTGGTGAGGTTATAGATTCTTATAGGTTTAGTGTGTGGAAATGTATTTTGAAGTTGTCCCATCAATTCATTTAGGAGATTACATTTAGGGTTGGGAGAGGGGATAAGGTAAGGTTTTGGGAAGACAGATGGTGTGGGGTCTGCTTTATCAGTTCAATTCCCTTCCTTATTTTTGGTTTCTTTGAAAATGAATCGAATAGTGATAGAGTGCATGATTTGCAATGGAAATGATCTTGGTTGGGACTTGGGTTTTAGGATAAATTTCAATGATTGAGAAATCAACAAGGTTGCTAATCTTCTAGAGCTTGTCAATTATGTCATCCAGTGGTCAACGAGGAAGATAAGAGAGAGTAGGATGACACTAAGGATGGAAGTTTTTCTGTGAAAGCTTTTCATAATGTCCCCCCCCGCCGCTCGCTCTTACCAACTACGACCATTTGGTTGACTTTGATTCCTTCTATGGTAGCTTTCTTCGTTTGGTTGGCCTCCCTTGATAAGATACTTACATGGGACAATTTTCTGAAAAGATGGTTCCGAGGTCCTAACTTTTGCATTCTTTGTAAATCCAATGGAGAGTTGGGCAATCGTATTCTTATCCATTGCATCTTTGTTGTAGAAATTTGGGCTCATTTCCTCTCTCTTTTCCAATTGGCTTGACTGTACCTTTTGTCTGTTGAGTCCCTCTTTGTTGGGTGGTGTCATAATATTTTCTCTAGCAAGAAAATATTCCTTTGGGCTATCCTTCCTTTTGTCATTGCCTGAGGTATTTGGAAGGAGAGGAACAAACAAGTTTTTCAAGGAAAGGAGAGTTCGTCCAAAATGATGATCTTGGAATCTTGGGTCTTCTCTTTGTATGAAGCAAGTTGAATAAGGAATTTGATGGGGTTTTTCTCGTCTTTAGATGGGCTGAGATTTGTGTTCTATAATTTGGTTGTGTTCTTACTTTTGTTTTATTTGTTGTTTCTTGTTTTAAAGGATCTCCCATCATTTTTCTCTCAATAAAATTTATACTTGTAAAAAAAAAAAGACTTGAAATACTGAACCTAAGGATTCTATAGTTAAATGGTGATACTCATTTTGAAAATGTTGGTTCATATGCAGAGAGAACATGTTAAAAAGACATGAAAAAACACAATTACGAAAAACTTCTACCCTAGAAGGCTTGTCATGGTGTTTTAGACACATAGGTGGTCCCTTCCCATGAAGATGTAATCGCAAGATTTCAAGAACTTTCAAAAAAAAAAAATTAAAATTCATCATTGAATTTTAATTTTAAATTTGGGTGTTCGGTAGTCGTCCATCTTTTAAGAGTTGAGATAATCAATCTTGAGAGGAAAGAGAGGATATAACAGATCTTTTATTTTAAGAATCAAGGGTATAATAGGTATTTAATCGTTTAAAATGACGTGGATCTCACTCAAATGTTTGTTGAGTAACAAACTTGATAAAGTGAGGTTTGATGAGTAACAAAGTTGATAAAGTAGGGTTCCCTTGGAGTTCTGACAACTCCCAAAGGGACTTTTTGTAATAAAAATGCAACAGTTAGGTCTGTCCGGTAAATCTCTCTATTTGATATTATGTTTTATGAAATGCATTTTTATATTTTTCTATTATTATTAATAATATATTTTCAATTTTCTCGATATTTTCCCAACTTGCCAATTTAAACAAATAGGTTGATATATCAATCTAATCAGTTGCTTTTGGATGTAAATAAGTTTATGTGCAATAGTTTACAAATATTTTGCATCAATCAATGGGCAGGAGTGAAGAAGTTGGTAGGGTTTGTGAGTGTTGATGACATATTCTTGTGTTCTAAACCCCCTTTAACCTCTGAGTCACTGATCTCCTTGAAAACAGGCACTAAACATTTTCTTCCTAAAAGAAATTGGTTGAACTTCAAACTTTGTTATGTTGACCACAAAAATGTGGCCATGTGATCATCAATCCACTGTTAATTTGATTGTCTTTTAGTGTCTTTGGACAGGTATTATGATAGTTTTAATACGTTATCTTGTTTTAAAATTACGTTCTTGTGTCCGTGTTGTCTATGATCAGGGAACTTTTGCATACAAAGAAGAGAAAGGAGGATACATACAATCATTTGAAAGCTGTTTTAGGCGATGTAATGCTAAGTTGTGATATAGAATTAGCTCCTCCTGAGATAACTACTTGTTCACAAGGAACCTCTTTTCTCCCTCCAGCGATCACAGAAGAGATGTTTAGCTTAGAGTTGCCTGATAAACACCCAAATGGGTCTTCCACCTTAAACTCTGTTTCGGTCACAACAGACAACTCCCTTAGCCCTTCTCACACACTCATACAAATCTCTTGCCAAGATCACAAAGGCCTTCTCTACGACATCATGCGAACTCTAAAAGATTACAACATCCAGGTAGAGAACACTAACCAACTCATTGTGATGAAAAGTTGATTTGCATCTGTTTCACATAATTTATATATTTCATTTCTTCCGTAATAGTTTTGCCATGTGTCAGGTATCGTATGGGAGATTTTCCACGAAAGGAGGAAGAAATTGTGAGTTGGACTTGTTTGTAATGCAAGTGGATGGGAAAAAAATTGTTGATCCAAGCAAACGGAACGCATTGTGCTCTCGCATGCGGATGGAACTCTTCCGTCCACTTAGAGTGGCTATGGTAAGTAGGGGACCCGATACAGAACTATTGGTTGCAAATCCCGTGGAGTTATCTGGAAGGGGCCGACCTCTCGTGTTCTATGACATCACCCTTGCTCTCAAGATGCTCAACACGTGCATATTCTCGGTACTTTCTGATCTTCCTTTTGTATTTAGTAGTGGTGCAACTTGGCCTAGTTCAAATTGAGAATCGAACCACACCAATAGCTTTGGGGAAATTTATGTTTATATATATATATTGGGAATGCTAATGTCCAATACTTCATGGGGACATTAGCATGGTCCAACAATTTTTTTCCAATAATACCCCTCCTTGTTTTGTCTTTTAGTGACAGACAAGGGTGTGTTGGTCATTTACATAATAAATGCTATGAGCATTTAAGTATTTTGAATTAAATATTTTTTTTTTATAAATACTTTGGCAATCAATGTCAACATAATAAATGCATTTTTAATGGCATAATAAATGTATTTGATGTGTAAAAAACTAATATGCCCTTGTCTTTTTCACTAAAAGACAGAATGAGGAGGGGTATTTCGGGGGAAAAAATGTGTTGGACATTGCTAACATTCCTATGAGGTCTTGTACGTTAGCATTCCCATATATATATATATATATATATATATATATATAATATATATATATATATTCATTAAAAATATTTTACTTCCTCTATATGGAATATTGGCAACCCATAGAACCGAACCAAACTGACCTTAGTTCGATTTGGACTTGTTTGGTAACGTTGGCATTTTGGTTGGTTCTTGTGGAACTAACTTATATCGGTTTGGTTCCAATTTGGCTTCAAACCGAACCAAGTTGCACCCCTAGTATTTAGTTAATAGTATTTGAGCTTATTAATGTTTTTTTTTTCTTTTTCATTTTTATAATGCATCTATGAATATCATCCCCTCTTTTACTCGGAAAAAAAATATAACATGCTGACTGGTGGTTTCAGGCTGAGATTGTGAGGCATGTGATTGGTGATCGAGAGTGGGAAGTTTACAGAATCCTTCTCAATGAAGTGGAAGGCTCATCTGTTCCTTGTAACAAGATTGTTGAAGTTGTGCAAAAGATGTTAATGGGGTGGGAATGATAATAGTTGAGAACACTTCCACTTGGATGGCTGAGGAGCACTTTTCGGTCGAACCACTGTGAAGTTATATACTTGCCTGCTTGGTTCTCTACTAGTAGTCAGGTATTGAATGTAAGATTATGAGATGTATATGTTGTGAAAGGGTGAATTATTTTCGGAAAATTCTACTGTCCAACGAACGGCTGAGATGGGAAGATATCCGTTAGGATTCCATCGAGAAATTGATCCGTAGGAAATGTACGTTGTTGGACCCTAGAAAAGTCTACTGTTTTATCCTATTTTACAGCATATAATGTGGTAACTTGGGGAGATAGATGGGGGTTTCTCTTGACATTGTGTACTTATAAAAGAGAGGAAACTAAAGAAGATTAATGTACATAAATGCGTAATATATCTTAAATATAATGTTATGTATATAGCCATGGGAACTGTTTTACTTTTGACTATAATTTGGTTGTAAGTAATCCATTTAGATGAGGTGCCATATTTGCCAAGTTGTTTCAAGTCTGCTGAGTGTTGATAGCAAGACATGGGTTCAAAGCCTTCTCAAGGGAGTCTCTCTCTCTCTTCCTCCTCCATCTTCCCCTTTGACTTATTCCACTGATGAACATCACAATAGACATCGTTCGGAAGCGAACGTCCATGTCATCTAGGTAGAGAAGTAAGTTTCCAGGTTGGAGTGGTTCCCTCTCACACCTTAATATTCCCATGGGAGATTTTGTTAGAGGGACAAATTTTAAGCAAAAAAAGATCTTCTCCTCTTGTTAAGAAAGTAGGTGCAATTGAAACAAGAAAATGAGTTGAAAAATAAACTGAAGATAACATCCAATCACATAAAGAAATATAGAGATTTTACATGGTTTCTTCAAGATTGAGGTATGTCCATGAATCATATTGATTTTATTATAATAAGAGAAAACTCGCAGTTATAGATTACTCTTTCACTAAAAATAAGAAATATAAATATCTTACAAAATGTAATAAGGATTTTACATAGTGAAATTGTAGAAATACTCTTGAAAAAAATTCTTAGCTGTGGTGTGAAGGCGGGTCTTGGTTACAATCATTACTTTTGTTGAATATTACTATTCTGATCTAATCTTTCAAATGAATGTGTATGGAGAGCGCTTTCGTCACTCAAAAGTGCTTTTGGAGTTTTGGTAACAAAATTGACAAGCACTTCACATAAAACCTTGAAGTAAGAAGTTCCCTACATCAACATTCTATGTTTTTTTTTTTTTTCGCGGGGGGCGGGGGAGGTAAAATATTTCTAAGATCTTAATATAGAGAATCGTGATTTTCTAACTCCCTTCTCTGACAAACTCTCCTGACGTAGCATGTGCATGAACCATAGATTTGTCCCTCGGGATTCACAATTGCACATCTGTATAAATTTGCGCAATTGTGCATCTTGAGAAAAAAATATGATTCATGCACATACCACGTCAGGAGAGTTTGTCAGAAAGAGGGGGGGGGGGGGGGGGGGAGGGGGGGGGGATACTCGCTAAAATATTTCTAAGAGCTTAATATAGAGAGTCGTCTTTTTCTAACTCCTCCCTCTGACAAACTCCCCCCAAACTCGCCTGACGTAACATGTGCATGAACCATATATTTGTCCCTCAGGATTCACAATTGCACATCTCCATAAATTTGCACAATTGTGCATCTCAAGAAAAAAATATGGTTCATGCACATGCCATGTCAGGAGAGTTTGTCAGAGGGGGGAGTCAGAAAATCATTACTCTAATATAAATATCAGAAAGTTCAAAGAAGTTGATTCCTAAAATGAACGTCTTAAATAACCAAATGACTAAATTTCGTAGAAGTGCTTCCATCCAAAGCCCATTGAAAGTGATTTTAGCTTCTTGACGAAGTACCCACTTAATGTAATTTCTTTAATGTAATCTTAAGGACATAGATTCAAAAGAATCTAATACAAAAAAGACAATTAATATAATCTAATTTATATATTTGATGCTAATCTATCACTAAAGATACATGGTTCTTGATAAAACAATGAAATCAATTCGGATTTGGATCGGATCGGATATTATCCGATTTGATCCAATAATTTTAAATATGGATCTTATCCAATTTGACAAGATATTGAACCATCTCAAGATCAATCATGAGATAAGGACCAATGAAAAAGTATTGGGTATTGGGAGAGTATAGCAATGTTCCATTCATGAGATGAGTGGGAATGAGGGATAAAAAGAGTGTGCCACGTGGCATATTTAATTAATAGATTAATTCAGCATTTTTTTTATTTTATTTTCCAAGTGTACAAGGCTTTGTGGTTTACAACAATTATATAAGTGGGAATGACATCAGAACACCAATAATACTCTAATTCAAACTCTTCTTTTTAAAGATTGGAACCATTTGGACTTTGGACATTTATTTTGTCATCAAGACTTTATGGTTTAATTTTAAAGTGTTACATTATGCAGCTTTAACAAATTTTAAAAAGTAAAGAAATTAAAAGTTTACTTTGGGTAGTTAATTGGTTAACTTTAAACTGTTCTTTAAGCAAAAGAATTAGTAATATTTTATGACTAATAGAACTTTTTAATAATAATGTTTTTTTTTTAGATGAACATAATAAAAAAATTATTAAAAACCTAAATTGTAGGTAAAATAACTATACATTTGCATTATTATTTGTATAAAAAAAAAAAAAATTTAAGTTCTTAATGGTACAACCGTGCCCATGTCCAACCCGACCTTAGGCATGAACTCAACCCAAACCCAACCAAGTCGGGTTAGTCCGGTTGTTTTGGTAAGTCGAGGTAATTCATTCCTCATTAATTCTAGGTAATCTAGTATTGAAAGGGTTATATAAAAGTAAAAGAACTTTAAATTTACAATTATTTGTCCTAAAAATGATACATAAAATTATAATCATTGTAAGACAATATGGAATTACACTTAAAGAAAAACATTAATAACGAAACAATTATTTATTTAATGAAAATAATCACACATTATTTTTGACATATAGATGAACAAAAGTGTACATATTGAAATACTTTTAAATTATAACCATATTAAGTTCTGATTCGGACAAATCGGATTGACTGATACATATGCCTGAACCCAACCTGATTTGAGTTGGGCATATTTTTTTTTGTTGTCTGAACCCCAACTAACTATACTCATACTTTATCTAAGGTTGGATTCAACCCAATGGGTTCGGGTTTAACCCGCTCAAGTTGCAGTCCTAATGAAAATTTTAAAAATGATTTTAACTCTGAATAAAAATAATAAATATTGATATTGTTTTGAAAATAATGAGAACTTTAGAAGCCTAGCTACAATGAGTGATGCCTCAAAAGAATTCGAGAAACAAGTTCCCTCTATCTCTGTATCTCTCCAACTATGAGGCTACTCTATCTTTTTCTAGGGCAACACGAAAACAAGAATATATATCAGAGAGCTTGCAACATAGTCCGAAGTCATCAATTAGGAATAGAAAATATAACTCAACACGAGATATTCTTATGGATGAAAAAAATTATAAATTGTACAATCGTGCTAAATATATATATATTTTTTTCTATTATATATCACCATCATCACTTACATTCTCAATACCTTATCCCTACCCATTTTTGGTGGCCAACATAACTTCCACCAAATATTTCATTTGTGGTTGATCTTTGTTGGTAAATTTTCAAATAAGTGCTTTTTTTTAATACTTTTTTTTTTTTTTTTTTCTAATCCATGCAAATGACATTTATTAACTAATAGATGTACATACATCTCCATGCTTTGTTTAATATTTAGAAGATCCACGAAATTCTACCTTGACTTCATTCTACTCTAGAAGACTAACAAAAAATGACTTGAATGCCCTCATCTTCAACCACTACCCCAAATCCATTTTCAACCTCTTGTAGAAAAACCCACCAGCTTCCACTTCCCAAAAATCTTATCTTATTATTGCTATTTGAAAGTAAAGGAGATAGAAACTTGAGGTTGAAGTAACAACTATTTAATCAAGAGGTTGAAGATGAGGGCATGTAGGTCATTCCAGTTAGTCTTCCAGTGTAGACTGAGATCAAAGGAGGTATCTCATCTCCTTTAATGAAGTATATAGTCCATTAAAACCCGCAAAAGCCCATAAAAGGAATCTGGCAAAAATTACCAAAATGGGTCAGTATTCAACATGTTGCCATTGTACAGGTCCGTGACCACTTCAGCCCCACTTCCCGCCACCTCACCACTCAAAGCTCTGACATTTGGCTGTTTTGGTCTGAAATATCCAAAACTCTATTTTTATTCTTTTCTTTTTTTTTTAATATTTATTTACAAATAAATGGAACTTTTTATGTACTTGTCTTTGCCCCCACATTACTGGTCGCATGATACAACTGTAGCTTACCACGAATCTAACCAATCAAAACTCGCCATCTGGTAAAAGTACACGTGTTATGCTGACAGAGAAAGTTAGCTATTTTCTGTCAATTTGACAACAGAAAACTTAGACCTCCTGTGGGACCGACTTTGCTTCTGAGATAGAGAATAAAGAACTTGCCACGTGGCATCTCCATGTTGAATATCATTGTTGAAGAGTAGGGATCGTCGATTAATTGGGTCCCACAAGTTTCTTTGTATATTCGATAAATTGGTAGATGCCACGTGTTCGAGGATCCGAGGGAGTTCACTTACGTCTTTCTCTGCAATAGTGAGAGAGATTTCTGACCATTTGATCGTTTCCGAAAAGGGTAAACGGATGCCGTCTGATATGATGACTGGAACGCATCCAAGGGCTACGGATTCAACCAATCTAGGACTCCATGGGGCCCACCCAAGTGGGCAGAGACAAAATACTGACCTTAGGATCTCTGATTGGTAACCGTCAAACCTATGTCGTTTGAGGTAAAACTTTGGGTGACGATTGAATTTATGCCAGATCACGGACCTTACTGCCCTGAAATAAAAACAAATAAAAAAATGGATATAATTTTTTGTGACGAAAATGCCCTTCTATTCAAATAGTGTAAGATCAACGGCTGTAAGTTCATTAAACGCAACAATTACTTGCTGTAAAATCGTCCACTTATGTTCTTTGGATGAACTTCCATTTTGCCCCTAAAAAACACGAAAATATCCCTTTTGCCATTGTTCGAAGTCAGTTCAAGTGTCGAACGTATACTGTCCGGCGACACGTAAGGGGGTATCAACACGTTCTCTACTTCCTGACACGATGCCGGAATCTGACACCAAACGTCTGTAAAAGAATTGATTTCTTCAAGAACAGAGGAATCCCATCTGCAATCGCAACGTCCTCCTTCAAAAAAAAAAAAAAAAATTTATGAAGATTAATTAAACATTTAAACTCATTAAATTTCGAAATTAAAGGAAAAAAAAATTCTCATAAAAATTCGAACTTTTTGAATTTTGAGACTCACCATGGCGTGAAAACAAGCTCCATAATCATGGGAGGCGACGAACACATGATCTGAACCACTGGTTCGATTCCAAAATGGAAATTTGGAGGAAATAAGTTGTATCGATGATGCTAAAAGACGCCGTGCGTGACCAAGTGAAGGGAACCCATTTACAGTGCTGAAATTACAGGAAACATAAACGGGGACAAAGAAGAAATCTGCTTCCCATGGGTTTAACGTCCGTACTTCGCTACCCATTAAAGCTCTATGAATAGCAACTTCAGCAGCAAATAAATGATTGCTGCAACGCTCGTTTGATAACCAATCGGTATTATATTTCGATGGAAGATCGTAGATATAGATTTTCAAATCGTCCATTAAACCTATAATAAAATTAAGGAAATTGAGAAACCCTGTTGAATTAAAAGAAGAATAATAGAGAAAAGGACAAAAAAATCGAACCTTTAGGAGATAAATTTGTTTTTTGTAAAATTGACGTATTGGTTTCGAACAGAGCACGAGAAACAAAACTGCTTTTGGGGGTTTTAAGGAAAGAAATGGATTTATTGCAGGTACTAATGATATAAGAGGTGAAGAAATAGAGAGAAAGAGAAATCCAGAAAACCCATCTGAAACATTTGAAGTAGAATCTCTTATGATCATGTCTTCCATGTCTGTTGTTTATGAGCTTCATCTTCAAATAAAACCCACTATTTTTTGTTCTTCTTTTGAACTCGACCATCTCATCGAATGCTTTAAGAAAAACCCAGAAGAGATGAGAGAGATTTGGATTGACTTAGTGGTTGAAGATGTGGTTTTCGTTTCTGGTTGACGATGAAGTGAAGATGAAGAAACAATGTAACAGAAACAGAAGAGTTGGAGCTGAGTTGTTGGCGGTTCGTTTTTTTCCTTTTTTTTTTTTTTTTTTAATATTTTCCACAGCCAATTTTTTGAGTGCTCTGATCTTGTACTCCTGCAGTTGGATAACTACATGACCACTGCTTTGTTATTTGAGGCCTTAATCTCATGTTATTTAGGTGTAGGTATGCAGGACTTGGGTTCGCCGGAGAGTGATGAGTTTCGGGGGCTGATATGCCCCCATGGGGAACAAAGTTCCCCGCGAGGCAAAACCTCCGATGTTTTTAACATCCGTATGACTATTGAAGGGTATTTTTGGTATTAAAAAATTCATTGGAAGTCTTAGGACCCTATATATTTACGTTCTCGGGAAAACCCTAAATTATATTGTATTGTTATTGTGACTTCATTAATAAAAAAATTTCATTTCTGCCGGTGGACTGACAATTTTGTCGAATCATATAAATCTTGTTTCTTATGTGATTTGTTCTTCTTTCTTTCTCTTTTACATAGTTTTTGGTGTGTTAATCATCTCGATCGTAGGGTATTTGGGTGCTTCGATGTTTTTCATCCACCATTTCATAATCCTTTGGCTTGAGAATTCTTTCATCACTCACGTCTATAGCTATTAATGGGTGGGCTTGGCCAGAGCGAGGCAAGTTGTATATTCTATGCGTCTAAGTCGACTTAAGTCAAAATGGACCCAAACATGTTTGTTTGATTTTTTCGATTTAAAAAAAAATTAAATTCATTTGAAAAAAATTTTGTATTATTTTTATCAAAATTAGATTCAAATCTCAATCTTAATTATATAAAAAAAAAAAGGTTTAGGGATGGAAAATATAGTTATTATTTTATAAGATATTTTAATTATTTTTTGTTATAAAAATATATACAAAGATTGGGATCCATTGGCTCGTATAGAATGACTTAGGAGAAAACACATGATCCCAATCGTTTGAATACAAAATTCAAGATTTATGCTAATCTTATAACACATATCTCAAAGATATTTATCTCGAGGATAAATTTTAATCTTTGGATTTTGTGTTTAAACGGTTGGGATCTTGACCCTATATAAAAAAATAAAAAAATAAAATCTAAATCCATGTGTTTTTCTAATGAGACATTCCTCATCTGACCTTATAAAAAATAATATATTAATGGCTTAAGCAAGACTAGACAATTTTGTTTTACTGATATATTAGACTTGAACCCATAACATTAGAGTTACTTTATCATGTATCAAACGAATTGAACTATGGGTCTAAACCCAAAAGAGGGAGGGGTGCAACAAGAGAACTTCTCAGGAATATAAATATTTTTTCACAAACCACTTTTCTACTAGTAATCATTAAGTTGGATTAGATATCCTTAGTCCTAACTTGATCCTACCTTTTCGGGGTCAAGATCGAGAACCCTTTTTCGGGTGTGGACCCAATTAGATTAGTGGGCTCAATTGACACTTCTGTTAGAGTATCATGTTATTACGCTCGATATATTATAATAAAGTGGAGAGTAACTCCAAAGCAAATAGGCATATCTACTAGGCCTTTTACAGTAGAGAGTAATTTTGCCTATTCATAGGGTCTTCACTCCAATCATAGGAGCCAAAATGACTCTTCACAATTCATCTAAGATAAAATATTTCACAATTGCCTCATTTTTTACTGCCAACAATTAAAGAGAGAGATTCACTATCTTATTTTGCTTCTCTGACTTACTTTCTTCTCCAAAATATTTTGAAATAACGAGTCCCAACTCAAGTGCATTGGAGTGATTTTGGATGATTCTGTAAAATTGTAGTAGGGAAACGATACAGAGACAGGGCCCGAGTGCGTTGGAGTTGCTCTAACAACTCTTTCCCATGTCCAATAACTAATGTTGATGCCACGTGGCATGACAGGTTTTTATATCATCAGGTGTGATCAATAAATTTGTGTCACTTGTATTACATTTAGTCACATTATCTATGCATTTGCCTATAGGACGTTTAAATAAGTTTAATGCATGTAGTAATATAGAAACTTATCAAAAATATAACTACTCCTACGAGAAAACTAGCGGATAACATACGTTTGGTTAATGGGAGAGGTGGGGCAGCTTTGATTTTCTCAGAACCTCACTTGCACGGCAAGTTAGAGTTTCATATACGCCTTAGTATGTCCACAAAGAACAATGGCATGTATGGGTCCTACTTGCAAAATCTTGTCTATCTAAAATTAGTGGGATGAAGAGCTTTCATGAAAAATCATACATTTGATAAACATTTTCAAAATGAATTAAACAAATAGATGTGAGATGTTCGTGTTGAGTTTAGTCTTACATTAGATACTCATTGCCTCATCTCTCAACTTATGATTATGTTTGTCGGATGGTACCATACAATAAACCACCATAAACCTCTACTTTAGTGTTTTTCTAACAAATTTTGAAATGTTAATTAAAATTATGTATCCCACATGAGTTAGCGTAACAACAAAATCTGAGAAAGTGGAATACACGGATTCCACTTTCCAACATAACGTCTCTCTTTTATCATACTAGATTCATTTGAGAAACACTTTTCTTACTAACTTAGAAAGATTTCAAATCTTACTGAGGGTTGTTGGGCTGATATGAATTACTACATTGACAATCCAACACTGTAGCTTTCTTGAAAAACTCATATTAAAAAAAAAAAAATCAAAAAAATTAAAAACTTGTTTTGAGCTTCATCAAGGTATTGAAATTGTACGGCTACTGAACTCCAAAATTTAAAATTTAAATTCAACGATGAAAATTATATTTTTTTCAAAATTCTTAAAATGTTGTCCTTTACATCCCCGTGGCATCGTATCGTATTTTTGGATGATACAATGTGAAACTAGAAAAAATTCTTTTTTCACCTTGGATCAAGCATTTTTTTAAATTGTTTTTCTAAATTTGATTGAAGCCATGAACTCTAAAAGGATGACATAATTTTTTTCCAACATGGTAGATCATTTGGGCCTCGCAACCTTAGTAATATTTGAAATCTTATCAGGATCAAGCATTTTTTTCACCTTGGATCAAGCATTTTTTTAAATTGTTTTTCTAAATTTGATAGATGCCATGAACTCTAAAGGGATGGCATAATATTTTTCCAACATGGTAGATCATTTGGGCCTCACAACCTTAGTAATATTTGAAATCTTACTAGGATCCCCCCCCCCCCCCCCCCAAATATTTAATTTATGAAGTTTAAAATTATAATTCAATGGTGAGAAATAACTCCATTTTTTTTTTCAAAATTCTTAAAATTTTGTCCTCTAGCAACGAATCATGTTTTTTTGGATGCCATAATATGAATTCATGATGCCTAAAAAGATTGGAAATCTTACTAAATTAGTCAGAGTAACCTAGCTCATCTCAATTTTCTCATACTAGTCCATCCAAATTAAATAATTATTTTTAACATTAAGATATCTTTAAATGTCTCAAACATGCTTTGTTGAGCTTCCTTTTCATTTTCATTTATTTATATATTCCAATTGTAATTTCAAAAAAAAAAAAAAAAAAACATTTTGATTGTAGAATGAGTATTAATGTTGATCCAATGAGATCCGCCACTATTACATAAAGAATATGCAAACTAAACTCACATCAAGATTAGTGTCAAACAAATGGCATGGAAACTAATATGGCTAAGGGTTTTCACTACAAGATCAAGGAAAATTCTATTAAGGATATGTAAAACAATTTTTATTGCGACCAAATAGGCCCTATAAGTTTTTGGGCCTCTCCACTTATTGTCAATTGATTTTGAGTTTGAACCCCAAACTTATTATGGTATCAAAGCGAGTCTTTCCCTCCTCCATGTCACCCAGTTCACATCTCCACGTGTTTTGACTCAGTCCGGCCGACACGTTCGGGGGCGTGTTGAGTTTAGTCCTACATCACACACGCATTGACTTGTCTCTCTCTCCTTATAAGTTGTTGGGCCTCTCCAATCATTGCCAATTAGTTTTGAGTTGGACCCCCAAACTTAACAAGTCAAAAGACTAGAAAACCTAAAGTTAGGAATGACATTTAGAAGAAATGTTCGAGCAACTTCAATAGATGATAAATTAAGCGAAACTCTCAAATGATTTGAGCACATTTAATGAAGCTTGGTTAAAATAAATGAAAAGAAGAGATTGACTAACTACAAATCACCTGGTAACAATTATAATCCATCACTTAAGAATAATCCTTGTAGTCAAGTGGTGTGATTATACTCCAAATTAAAAAAAAAAAATGATTTTGGTTCTATGGAAATGTTTTTTTTTTTTTTTAAATTTTCATTTGCCAATTAATAAAGTAGATTTCCATTGACTCTATTAAATTCTTTATTTAACATGGATATGAATTTGATTGTGAAAATTATTACTACCATCGGGAGGGGATCCTTTGCAATACATTTTCTTGTAGTTCCCTGTAGTGGATTTTAAATGGGAGATATTGATACGTTGACAAGAAAAACTAACACCTTAAACGTGTATGGATCATTCTACATCGATTAGATTATAATAAAAAAAAAAAATTAAAAAAAAAAAAAAACATTTTTTGAGATTGATCTGAAGATTTGAAAATGAACAGTCCCTATACTTTCATTTTTTAATGAATGGATTTTTGTATCTTTGTGATGTGACACTCCTTTAACCGTTAAAATCCACTACACAGAACTGCAGGGAAAATGTACTACAGAGGATTCGCCTCCTACTATCACTCCTTTGGAAGCTCAAACTATATTACTACTCTACCTTCTTACTTTGGAATGATTAATGGAAAACAATGAATCAATTTGATTCATAATACAACATTGTTTCCATCAAAACTCATATACTAAAGAAATCCATATTATTATTAAAACCAACAAATAAAAAAAGAACTTTTCTATTGATCTCCAAGAGAATAGTGAAAGATTGAAAGTATCTCTCTTTCTTTCTCACCAACAACAAGGGAATTGGGTTTTCAAAGAAAACAAACTTAACCATCATAGATGAAGTTGACCCCTCCCCATTTTCTCTCTTTTTCTATATAATCAATCAATATATCACTCAAATAGTTAAAGAAAACTTTTATTCCCCTAAATCAAAATGAAATTATTAAAGAAATAGAAGAGATCTAGCTGTTATTGTTAAGTATTTCTTACTTAAATAAGGAGAGTGAGAAAGTTTTTCTTTATTGAAAATGAGACTTTTTCTTTATGTAAGGTGCAATCAACAAAATTTAAAAATAAATATACGTATCTTATAATGTTGGTGTGTAACCACCACTTATAATCGATATCTCAAAGGAAATATTCAAGATGAAGATCCTTAATGTGAATTAAAATAGTAAAGCAAAATACAAATCGACTCTGTTACAGTGGGATTAGTCTCACCCAAAGGGTGAGGATACCCATGATAAGCATAAAAAAAAATATTAAAAAAAAAAAATACAAATCGACTCTTGATAGATTAATGATCAAAAGAATACGATCAAATGAACGGTTGTAATGGTAAGATCAAGTCAATGAACACCACAACTAAGATGCCACTATCACATAGATAAATATCTACTCAACCATATTTAAAAAAAAAAAAAATGGAAGGTAGGCTAGAAATTAATATTTCAAAAGATGTGGTGTGAAGAACTTATCAAGTATTTGATTAGGTCATCATGATAAAGTTGCGTGTGCAATTTGCTAACCCTTTATTATCAAATAATTGATTCACACGTACATGCACACCTGTGAATGTTTCAAAACTAAGAAAAAGCTCTTCAGGATTAGGAAACTTAGGATGTCAGATAGTTCAGACTTTCTGATTGTGTCGCTCAACAGAAGCCAACCGTTTTCTTTTGAGTTGATTTATTTGACCCGAACTGTAATCGGGTTTTGAAAAAAATCAAATGGGCCACCAGATTGTTATCTCCTTTAATTGGACCAAAGTAGTCATGGAGACTTTGGATTCGGATCCAACTAGGCTTCCCATTGCATGTGTCAATGACATGTGTCACATTGAGATACGAGTTAAAATCTTATCTCTCATTTCTAGTACAAGGGAGTTGATTGTATGCATCTCATGACATACACATTCATGCAGGAAATGGTTTGAGTTCATCCCGACAAATATGGAAGAACATAACGAAAAAATAAGCAAATTGATATTAGGTAATATCAGAGTGAAAATTGAAAAATGGGACTAAAATAGGTGATCAAGACTTATCAAACCCGATTGAAGAACCGAAAAGTGAACAAAACCCAAAACTTGTTACCCAGATTGAAAATGTGGATCAAGCCTAAATTAATTTAAATCAAACAAAAACTAATAAAAATCGATTCGAGTCTGGGTTTACCCCTCCAAGGCCAATCCAAGCCTGATTGAAGGATCAAAAATCAAACAAAACCCAAAATTTTGAAACCCCCCCCCTTCCTATAAGTTATATAATTTATATTTTATATAATTGTAAATAACTATTTCTATATAAGTTATATGGTAATTGCAGGTGTTTATTTTCCTTTGTATAAGTTATGTAGGTGTATATTTATAAATTATATATATATATAACCTATAAGTTGAAGTTCAGATCTATGTGAACTCGAATCGAACCAAAACTTGTTATTCGGAAAATTCAAAAAAGTTTTGAAATTTGAATTTCGAATTTTTGGTTATACCCATAACAAATCCAAACCCGAAAAATATTCGAAATTTTTCGATTCAATTTGGGTTTGGTTCAAGCATTTGGAATTTGAACCTGGATCGAGCCCAAAAATTTGGTTTCGGGTTTACTCGAATGTACATCCCTAATAAAAGTGGAAAGAAAAAAAATTAAATGTACAAGTGAAACACTTTCTTTAGTAACATAGTAAGTTTTAAGTCTTACCAATGGTTGTTTTGCTCAAATGGATTATCATGTCAGCAATCCAACACCACAACCCTCTAAGTTTTATTGAAAAATTGCGATAAAACAAATAAAAAATTATTTTGAGCTTGATCCAAGGTTACGAAAATGGAC
Source organism: Akebia trifoliata (assembly GCF_017979445.1). Classification (NCBI taxonomy): domain Eukaryota; kingdom Viridiplantae; phylum Streptophyta; class Magnoliopsida; order Ranunculales; family Lardizabalaceae; genus Akebia; species Akebia trifoliata. The sequence goes on from NC_141389.1 coordinate 25,865,642, forward strand.
GGCTATTGAACTTTCACCTAACTCCCAAACTTAAAATTAAAATTAAACGATGAAAAATAACTATTTTTGAAAAAAAAAAATCAAAATTTATAGAATTTTATCCTTTACAACCCTGAAGCATCAGATCATGCTTTTGGATGCCAAAAGGTGAGGGACCTTTACTATGGGTGAAATCCTTATTAACTTAATAAGGCTAGTTGGAGTCGATGCATGATATCAATTTATGACCAACTTGTAGAGGAATTAGTCAAAAGTCCAATACATCATTAAATATTCATCGAGAGTTTGACAAGATGAATCCCGAGGACCACATGCCTAAGATTATTTCTTGGCAATTTGCATTTTCCACCAAAAGAAAGAGACCTTCGACACCATCTTATCACTTTGAAAAGGCCATCAAAATAAATACTATGTGGTGTTCTAGAATTTGGAAAGAGTGGGTCTAAATTCATGACTAAGTCCAATTCAATTTGATGACAAATGAGTTTTCTTTGACAAAATAATTATTTATATTAGCGCTCATCAGCCTCACATCATCTTGAGGGGCATGGATTCAAGGAAATTTTATCTTTTTTCATTAATAAACATCCAAGTCCCATCCATCTTTCCAACTAAAAGAGAACGTAGAAGTCAACTCATGATACATAGAAATGAGGATGAAAAAGTAAATAATATGGCTTATGTGGACCTTAACTTGTACCGAAAATATTTTCGATTGATGATTAAAATTGCTATTAACATATATTATTGGAAAATTAACTGTTGAGTATATATTTTTCTTCACTCTTGGGTGTGTCAGACTTCATCATTTAAGCCTTGTGACCTCTTATATTCATAGTTCTCCCCTTCTCCAATAGACCGATCATTTGGAGTAGTTGATTGATTAACATGGTATTAGAGTGCTAGGTTTGTATAAGTTACAAGTTCGGTTATTTTCACCTTTATGGGTGAAAGGGAGTGTTGAGTGTATATTTTGCAACTCTTAGGTGTATCATACCCCATTTAAGCCTCGTGACCCTCATATATATATTCATGATAGTTCTCCCCCTTTCCAATATATCGATATTAGATTTGTATCAAATTGTCTCACGATATTCTAAACCTAGGTTACATACTATTTTAATGACCAAACAACCCAATTCCTTGGAGCATACTACACTATTAGATGGAGAAGAGCTAACATGAAGTTGAACTTTGTTATATTTAGTAATTTTTCAAAAAAAATTTAAAGTTGCTATTGCCACACTAACTTTTACTAATGCTACACCAACTGTGTGCAATTCTTTGGTAATTTACATAGGAATTGGTGTGGCATTAGTAAAAGTTGGTGCGGCAGTAGCAATTCTCTTTTTTGACAATGCTTGAGTGACTCGAAATTGTACCTCATATCTCACTTTCTTGACGTGGAAGTGTGTAGGAACCATAGACACTTTACATTGATTAGGTCCAGATTGACCATTAGATGGGACATGCTTGCACTATGATCTTGGCTGCAGCTTGGGCAGGTAAACCAGAATCTGATCGGTTCAACCTAACCTTAGGTTAAGTTTGGGAACAATTGGCTAGGGTTTGGACTCGGGTTGAGCAAAAAGAAAAATTTGACCGAATCACATCGGGTTAGGTATGGGCATCAACATCGGATTGACTTAACTTGAACTTTGCCTAACCCCGAACTTAATATAATTATAATTTAAAAATATTTTTAAAATATCTTGGTTTAATTCCCTTCACAATTCACATTTCAAACTTTAGTTAATCATCATCTTTTTTTTTTTTTAAGACAAATAATTGTAAATTTTATATTGTTTTACGTACCACTTATCTTTTTCTCTTATCTTTATTATTATTATTTGACCGCCCTTGTATCTGGGTTTTGCCTAGTCCATAGACCACGGTCTTCTCCAAGGACTAGTCTAGGGGCACGTGCAACACCCGCACATCACACGCATTGGGTAAGTGAGGGTACGCCCTTGCGAGCTGCCCTGGGGAATTATTGCTCATACTAGGTATCGAACTCACAACCAACAGTCTCTCACCACTTGTCGATTCGAAATTGTCATTGAGCCTCGGTATTAATAAGGAATGAACCAACATGATCAACCCGACCAACCTGACTTGAGTTGGATTTGGATTGAGCATTTTATGCCCAAGGTCAGGTTGGGCATGGGAACGGGAACAGGAACGGGTTGATCCCCAACCCGCCCAAGTTGCAGCCCTTGACAGGTTTCTCAACATTGAACAAGGCCCGATGTAATAACACCAACAAATTCAATATAAAAAAGTTTAAGAATAAAGTTACATATGTATATCTTACAAGTAGGCCACAAACATTGAGAATGGAAAATCAACTAATCACACAATTAACGACGTTTTTGTTTTGTCGATGAATCTGATTCGATTTCATGCTTTTCATAGCTTCCAGTAGATACCCAATTTGTGCAAGATACCAGCAACTACTCCCCAGAAGGTGATCTCGGCGAACATCACGTATAACAGTGTACCTACCCTCTCAGATTTCCACACATCGTTGAAAACATGTTCTTGTATCCAATTTACCTGTTCATCCAAGTAGGTTTTCAAGCAATTAGTTTTGATTGTTTTTTTTTTTTTTTAGGTTTCATGGTTTTTGTGATCACTTAGGCCTGTTATAACACAATGTTAATGGGCTTTTTTTTTAGAGTTACTATTGGCACTCTAACTTTTACTTATTACATCCCAATTTTTAAATTATTTATCACACCCCAATTAAATATTAAAACACGCCATTCAAACATTACAAAGGATTAGCTCAAATTATTATCTCAACATTACAAATTAACACTGGTTCAAAACAATTTCAGTAGTTGTTCCATATAGAATCTTAAACCCAAAAAAATATAAATCCAACAACAACAAAAATGAGAGAGAGAGCTTCTATTGGCACCCCAACTGTACATAAGTAAAATTTGAGGTGCCTATTGCAGCTCTCGTCTTGTTTTGGAAGGTTATCAGTTGTTAAGTGGGCCCTTCTGCTGCTAATATTAATCAAGAAACATATTAATGGTTTTTTGACTCTAATTTCAAAAATACTTAATTTGTATCACTAGTTTAGAGTGAGGGGTTGGGATCCTTAGACTCATGAAAGTGAGCTCATATGTTCACACAAAATCTCGACCGTGCATTTGTGAGATTCAACAGTTGAGATATATCTTAGAGATCTATAACATATTCTCGGGATTCATCTTTTATCCCAATCATTGAATCTCACAAATACACGGTCAGGTTTGTGTGTGAACATATGAGTATCGACCAAGGTTGGACACGAGCCATAGAGTCGTGGGCCTTCATGCGGATTTTATACATTAAAATTTTAGAAAATGTGATTTCACTTAATATTTAGATGATTAAATTGATTGTTAATTGTTAATTGTTAATTATTAATTTTATGAAAAATTTGGATCGCTTTAACTATCGTCTGAGAGATGAATCAAATATTATTGGCATTTTGAACTTAATTAATGAGATGAAATGTTACTTACTAGCGAGTTATCGGGATTCTCGTAATACCACCCATTGATGAATGCGGGGAAGATACCCTGTGCCGCCATCACGAACACTAGCATTGCGTTCATCCCGATCCACTCTAGGAATAGAAATGGTAATCTCACTTCCAAAACATCAATCTGTTTGCACACATCAAGATGAAGAAAGAAGTTCAAGCAAGTTTTCGGAGAAAAACAAAAAAAAAAAAATTGCTAGACACCCCAACTTTTACTTATTACACCCCAATTTCTTAAATTATTTATCACACCTCAATTAAAGTATAAAACACACTCTTCAAACATCACATAGGTTTGGCTCAAATTCTAATCCAAATACCAAAACAATATAACACTCGTACAAACAATTTCAGTAGGCACCCCAACTTTTACTTATTCTCAACCATTAATTTTCTTAATTTTAATTGGGGTGCAATAAGTAAAAATTGGGATGTGAATAGGAGCTCTAAAAAAATGAGAGCTACTATTTGGACCACAACTTTTACTTATTACACCCTAATTAAAAAAAAAAAAAAAAAGTAAATAGTTAAGAATAAGTAAAGTTGGGGTGCCAATAAAAGCTCTCTTTTTTATGCCAAATTTCTATTTTTGAGTTTAGGATTTTATATGAACCTAGTCATAATTGTAAACAACTACTGAAATTCTATTAACGAGTGTTATAATGTTATGTGATGTTGAGATTAAAATTTGAGCCAAACCTTTGTAATGTTTGAAGAGCGTGTTTTAATCTTTAATTGAGGTGTGATAAATGATTTAAGAAATTGAGGTGTAATAAGTAAAAGTTGGCGTGCCAAAGTTAAAAAATTGTACCAGAATGTAGAACCCAGAGAACACTATTCCAGCTGCCCCAGCAGTGAAGCAGACATAGCTGAAGCTGTAGAGCTGTTTGTTTATAGGAATAGCTGCAAGCCACGAAAATGAAGTTAAGATTTAGACTCATTGTTTCGAAATTGGTTTATCAAACATTTTTGCTAAGCTCACCATCTGTAAAATGAAGAATGATGGCTATAATAAGCAAGACGAATCCCATCGACACCCATTGTTTAAGGCGCTCCGCATGACCCTATGAAAGATCAATTATCGGCGTTTATGATCGTTAGATTCACATACTATGATCGACGAAAAATTAGTTAGAAAATTTTGAAAAAGCCGAGAATTAACCTTGAAATGTATCAGAATGTGACCATAATGGACCCCGATGGTGCCCGAAAGGATTGCTGAAATTGAACTAAAAAACACAACAACCACTTCAATCCATCTCGAGCTCGTAATTAAGGTGTCGAATAAGTTTAATAAGGACATCGACATACCTTAGCAGGCCTTCGGGTTCGAATGGGCCTCGACACCAATTCGGAGCATCCTCCCGAAATGGGCCTGAACTTGGTGAACTAAGCGTGCAAGCCTACACAATCACGAACAAAATAGAAACAATTAACAAAAAATACGTGTATTTAGGTCTTAAACATTACGTAGGATGGAGTTCGGTTAACCTTTAAGCGTGCCCACACGGGTTGCGAATAGAGATGGTTAATACCCCAGACTTGGCGGTCCACATAGCCAACTGCATTGCAAGCCGGTCCTAGGTGGCCTGTCATGCCACATTTTACCTGAAAATGGGTTGTGACCTCTTAGTTTTATTAGTAGAAGTTATGATCTGTGGGCAACAATTAGGGACATAGGCCGTCGTTTAATAGGATACTAAATACGTACTGTAAGTCTCTCCGTGTGATGATGACTATGTGAAACGAAACTCCAATCAGGAACATATAGCGCGAATGTCGTCACCATGTAGATTAGAAAGGCGACGAACCCTCCAATCCTACGGATGGACCCAATAGACTAAGTACAGTAAAATTAAGAGAACACATAACACATAACACGAGAAGATTTACGTGGATCAATAGTGCCTACATCGATGAATGTATGCGATGTGAGTGATCACTAATTGTGACAAAGAAAATATATAAGATTGGGTTACTCACCATTGCCAACTATAGTTGTGGAATATGGAGAAATGGCCAGAGCCAAGGGTGGTGGGCCTGACCTTTGTGGTCATGACTTCTATTAGAGCCACTATCATGTACACCAATGCTATTCTCTGCTTAGAGAAAATACAAGTAATTAGTAAGGAATGAAGTATGGTTTAAGTGGTTAACCACTATGGTTAGAGGTGTCAATGGGTCAAGTAAAGCCCGAATCAAGCCGTGTGCCCAAACATTGTCGACCGAAACCTAATAATTAAGTAGAATGGTTGGGCCCATTATATTGGGTTGATCGTAGATTTGAAAATCACATCTTTCAGAAAAAATCATTTTCCCTTTGTTTTCCATAATCATATGGGCTATAATTAGGATCTGATGAAAGATGGTGGTGCTGGCAATGGGTCGGATAATATCCTCTCACCCGACTCATCCTACCCGAGTTATTCGGGTATGGGTACAAAAATTTTAACCGATTAAGAATTCAGGTAAATTTATCTATAATTATTTTTATCCGAATATTAGTTCATCCAAGTTTAATACGATAAATTCACAATAAAATATATGTATGACCCAAAATTAAGGTTTTTCCATCATCTTCACAATTGAGGTATATATATATATACACTTGGATATCCGCTTGAAATTTGGGTAGAAGTTTTTATGGATATCCTTTGACAAAGTAGGTAAAAAATTGAATATGATAAGCGGATATAGAGTTGCATAAGGATATGGAAATAGCTTCATCCGACCCACACCCAACCCATTGCCAGTCCTAGGTATGTCATCAGTTTGGTAAAGAGTCGTGATTTTCTTACGCCCCCTTTGACATACGCTTCTTGATGTGGCATGGCTAGAATCATAGATCTTTTTCTTCAGGATACAAAATTTTACATCCTAATAAATATGTGCATTTGTGTATCCCGATGAAAAGATCTATGATTCTAACACATACTACGTCAGGGGCATCAGAAAATCATTATTCTTTGGTAAAACCTCAATTTTCATCAAAACAAAGAAGAGTAACGAAAAATTACCCTATTTGGGTAATAATAATAATAATTTCTTATAGTACCTCTATAACTATTTTGATTTGTTAATATTAATAATAAAATTATAAAATATTTTAATATATTTTTTTTAAATTGTAAATCTACTTGAGCATCAAGTGTATATCACATGCCTCCACCAATCAAATACACACAGAGAGAGAGAGAGAGAGAGAGAGAGAGAAAGAGACCTGAAGAATACCACACCATCGGATTTGCTTCATGTCAACTCCATAAGACAGATCATCAGGAGCATGAGAGTATCCACCTATTACATCATATATGTGTGTGGTGTGTTATTATCAATTAAACAACAAAACCAACAATTTTACTTGTTTTCCTGTCTTGCTATATGGCCTACATACCTTGCAAAAGAAGCCCCCAAAACAGAAGCTTTATTGTTCTTAAAATGATTTTCTTTACTGCATCATTCACCTTTGGAATTCTCTGCAACATCTCAACATGAACACTTAAAAAATCATGATTCCATCATAAGATTGGTCCCATAATACTATGATCTGATCCAACGGTATGGCAGCAAAGTGGGCCCACATTTGATATACACATCAAAGTGTGGGACCAGAGAGAGAAAGAGAGAGAGAGTTGTTATTGCCACACCAACTTTTACTTATAACACACCAATCCATGTGTACTTAATTTCAAAAGGATTGGTGTGTCGTAGGTAAAAAAATTTTGGTGTGGCAATAGAATTTCTCAAATTATATATATTACCTTAAAAGCCAGGGCAATTGCAACACCCACAATGAAGAGAAAAAAGGGCATCACAAAGTCAGCCAATGTACACCCATTCCATGGCGAGTGATCGATGCGCGCGTATGCACCTCCCGCATCATCCACCAATATCATAAGCTGCATCGTATCTCGATGTAAAATATGAGAATATATATATATGTAGGAATAAAGTATATATTATATGGATCACATGCATTTCACCATCATTTAAATTATTGTACCGTATTGTATTTCAGTCGAGACTCATACGAAACTTTGACTTCAAAATATTGAAAGTTTCAGATAGGGCTGCCAATGGATCAGATCATATCTAGAATCCAATCCAATAACTTTGGATATGGATCGAGGATTTGGGTTAACATATTGGAACGGTTCTAGATCAACCATATCTTGATGACCTTATCCAATTAAATGTGAGAAAATATGTAAATTATATTATGTATTTGTTTTAATATATGAAGTTCATTTATTTTGTATATCAAGACAGATTTGATCCAATTTGGATTCCATCCAACTATTATCAAGTTCAATTTAGATCATTATATTAGGATCCACTAAAAATCCGGTCCGTCCAATCCATATCAAATGAGTCCCAAACCGATTTAATCCAATCCATTAATAGCCCTAGTTCCAAAAATGTTTCGGTCGAGATAGTCTCAATTTTTCTCCGGACCAAAACATTATCTTAATCTAAGATAAATAAACTTGATTTTCATAACTCATAAATCTTAACCATGATTGAGTAATCCACCTCTTGGATTAGCCAATGAGTTGTGATTTTCTGGCTCGAAAATTTTCACTCGGTTTGTACTTGGTTGACGTGGCAAGGGCACAAAACCATAGATCTTTTCTTCGGGATGTGCAAGAAAATGATCAACGGTTCTGTACCCTTGCGACATCAGCCGAGTAAAGATCGAGTGAAAATTTTCAAGTCCGAAAATCATTAGCATTAACCAAAACATGCTCAATATGGGCCTTTGGATCCATCACTGGGTCTGATATTGGGCTATATTAATGGGTCCATCAAACAAGTGGCCCACCCAATAAAAGTGGCCATGGCCCATAGAGGAATACATACCACTATGGTGAGGCCTCTGAATGCATCCAACGTGGCAATTCTCTTGCTCTTATGCTTTATCAAAGGTTGCTCCTCTCCTTTTTGTTCCACTAAATGATCCGGTGCTTCACTCTTCTCTTCTTTATCGTTGTTACGGTGATCTCCATCGTCGATCTTCTTCTCTACTTTGTGATGATCATGTTCTTCTTCCTTTATCAGAGGAGTATTCCCCAAACCTTCTTCTACTCGTCTTACATCCGCCATTAATGCAATTCAAGTCCTTCTCCCAACACAAAGGAATTTAAACAATCAAGAATTATAAGTAGATGTAAATCAGACAAAAGTCAAAGCAAGAGAGACGTTATTAGATTCAACGGCCGGCATTTGTTTGTATCTGAATCGGATAATGGGGCCCATGTAGTTAAATATATCCCATTTTATGGATCGAGCGGAAGAATCCGTGGATTTTGGGCAAAAAAGGACAGATTCCTTGTGGGCCTGAAGGGTATCTGTCACCAACTACGTATTAATATGGAAGAGTTAGTGCCCGAAAATGCTAAACAGTGGAGTTTAGATCCTGTACTCCAGGAGTTGGATAATTGCAACCCTCTCTTTTTGCCACATGGCATATTATCTCTCCCAACTTTATTTCTTTATTTTTCATGGGTTTTGGGGCCAGCCTTTTAATAAACCCATTGTTATTATTATTAGGAAAATGCTGAAGAAACATTGAAAAAATTTGACATCATTTCACACATTGCTGACATGGATGTGTGTCCAGAACTATAGATGATTTTTATTGAGATACAAGTGAGACGCATCTATGGTTCTGTGCACAATAATATGTGAAACGATGTCAATTTTTTTCAATGTCACTCCAGCACGACTCTTATCATTATTATTATTAGTAGTAGTAATAGTAATAGCAGTAAGGGTCCATTAGGAATGCCATTGAGCTTGTGAATTGAGAGGAAAATGCTTAATTGACCTCCTTTGACTTTGCGCTGATGTAGTAGTTTGAAAGAACCATTGATTTTTTTTTTCCTTCTATCTCGACGAAACAAATATATGGTTCTTTAAACACTACACGTCAATGTCGTAGGAAATCAATTTAAGATGACTCAATCTGAGATATGGTTTCAAAACTCATCTGAGATCGAGATGTATCGCCCGAGTCATCTCGATATCAAGCATGGACAAGACAGACAAACAAATCAATTTCTTGGACGAGATTTAAAATCCCATGTTCATTTTTCAAAATTTTGAACGAGACGTCTCAAATATATCAGAAAACTCATCTGAGATGACTCAATCTGACATGGACGAGATAAGACGCAAAACCAAGTTTTAAAACCATGATCTGAGATGCCCCCCTATGTTCTTAAATCAAATACATACCACTATGTCAGACATCTACAAGTTGGCTCAAAAGAAAATGATCAAAATGCCCTTATCTTCAATCTCTAGCCACAAATGGTTTGTGTAGATACGTGATTTTCGATTTTCAAAAATCATCATTACAAAGGTTTGGAGTCGCCACCATTCCTTTTTGTAATAAGGTGTGAATGGTCACCTAGAGTGTATTTTTAGAAAAAGTGTCGTTTTGGCGTTTAGTGACTCTTATACGGATAAAACACCGATACATCTAAGATCTAGGTAATTGATTTGATTAGAGAAAAAAGAAGGTGTTAAGCACCCATTTCTCTCGATTAATTGATGGTAATATCTAAAGTAACTTAGTCATTTACAGATAAAACGAAATAAATAAAAAAGGAAAAGTATCGCATGATTGATGACTTGTTCCCTAAAAAGGGATTTACTATCGATTCAGATTATAGGGATCATATATATATATATTAAAAGTGAGCTACAAAGAGGATTTGCAATTGCAATTGAATGAAGAATTGTTGACCTCAAGATTTGGATCATAAATTATGAGAATAGGTGAAGATGAGAATGTGCACTGTTATTATTATTTTTTATTTTTTTAAATATCCAATTTGATGATTATGTTGTAGTATTTGCACATAATGTAATCAGTTGTGTCGACAAGCGAAAATGTGGGAAAGGGTCGAGTTAAGGAATTTGATGGCAAATCTGCTTCAATGACAATCTACAGATTATCGAGGAGGCTAGTTTTAGAGTTTGTAGGACTCAAGGTATTGAATGTCCGTCCCCCCTCTCGGTGTTATTTGTAGGGAAGAGGAGAGCACTAATACCTCCTTCGGCCGGATACATAAATTTAAATTTGAAACTGATTCCTGATGAGATTTTTTTCCCTTTCCTTTTTATCTACTTATTTTTATAAGTATGGAGGAGCATACCGTAATATACTCAACAAATTCATGTACCTCTACATAAACAAAATCACACTATATGAGAATGCTAACCAACTTTTTTTCTTATAAAAACCATTAATTTGTATCTTCTTTTTCTTGCTTTTGGTCACATTGTTTGGCCATCGACGACGTATTCTTTCTCATGCAAATGAGCCATTAGTATTTGAAGTGAACTCTTAAAAGGTATTATGAGTTTTTATTCTGGTTCTTGAGCTAAAATTGGTTTTGTAAGGTTAGTCCATATGTTTCTTGTGTGGATCCAATAAGATGCAATTGTTCATCAAGAATTAATATGCCTTTGTAGTACCATCTGTGCACCAACACTTATTATCTTTTACAGTTCATCTAAAGCTATAAATCTCTATTAACCTTGAAGGTTATCAAAGTTTGAACTCAACAAGATTTAAACTTCACCATGAACTCATAATTTTGATAGTCTCGAAGGCAGTAAGAATTTGAACTTACCAAGATTCGAACTTTATGAAACCGAGGATTTAGTAAACACCCTTTACCCAACTTCGATGTCAATCGTAAATGGATCGATTCTAAGCATGTTTTCATCATTTTCAACTTGAGAGTAATCCAATGCTTCCAATCTCTGCATCCAAAACATTCAAGCTATATTATTTTAAACAAAAATAATCCTGGTTAAAAATTAGGACGAAATATAAATTAGTAAAAATCCCCTCTTGTAAAAATAATTATTAGCATTACCCCTCACGCATAACAACTTTGTTATTTCTTTCAAATTTTCAAAATAAAATAAGACTAATGAGCTCAAAAAAATTGAAATAACTCACATGAGCCTTCTCACCTTCATCTATTGTATCAAAAGTCACATCTTAAACAAGATGGCTACCTCTCTTCTCAATACCAAACTCACTGAAATAACAGATTAAGCATGGTTAAATGATGAGAATTGAAAATCCTAATTCATCTTCATCCTCTTAAAGAAGATGAACTTAGGATTTTGGATTCAATCCGACGGTCTACAAAATTTCAATCCAACAGTAAAAAGAATTCCCTTTTTCTTTAAAGGGTAAGTGTAATGAATGACATTTTCATAAACTAACAATTATAAGGGTGTGAGGTATTAAAAAGAGACGTGATAATCCGGCACGCCCTTATGACATATGCCCTTATCACAGAATCGTAGATCAATTGCCTCGAGATACACAAGAAAAAGATTTATGATTCTACGTATCCCTATGCAAATGATCTACGGTTCAGAAGAGGGAGTCAGAAAATCATTATTCATTCAAAAAATATGATGTCCTCAAAATAAGCAATGTTAACAAATAAAATGGTGGTAACCCTAATTTCACCCATTTTACATGGTGGTCTTACTAAAAATACACAGTATTTTAAGGAAAATTATAGGAGTTTTCAAAACTTAGGGCTTGATATAGTTAACCACGTGGCATTTTGTGGATTGAAATTGTAAACAAATTATCTCCCCATCAGATTCGCATCTGTGCTTTAGGTTTTCGTTCACAAAAGCTCAGTCTATCAAACTCGTTTGAGAGAGAGAGAGAGAGAATAGGTGAGTAATGTTAATTAGGGTTTCTGAATTCTGATCAACATTTAATTCCCAATTAGTTTCAGGTTTCTCTTTTCTTCACAATCGATTTGACTGACCTGGTTCTAACGCTTGATTCCATTTGTGATTTTTTAGGGTTTCTGGAGATGTCTGTTAAAGTAGAGAATCGTATATTTGTTGGAGGTTTGTCTTGGGACACTACGGATCGGCAGCTCGAAGATGCATTCAGCCCTTACGGAAAAATTCTCGAAGCTCAGGTATTATTAGGGTTTCAAAGTATCAATTTTTAGCATCTTTTTTCGGTTTTCGATTAATTAGTTTTCAGTACAATTAAAACTTAACAATGTTTATAACCACAAATTGTTCCCTACATTTGATTTAACTGAAATTAGTACTTAAATGGCCACATTAAAGAATCAGATCTGGAAGTTTTGATTGTTGGCCAAATGGTATTGAAATTCTACTACTTAAGGCTAGAACATAAGTATTCCCAAGAAGTGCTTTTTCAAGTACTGTTTGGAGTAGTTTTAATAGAGTTTTGTGTTTTGATGAGTTGACGAGGGATATATCGAGTAAAATGTAAAATCTCATGAGGGTATAATTGGAATCGTAACTTATATTTGACAGACAAAATTGCTCTGCACAAAAACAGTTTTGAGAAGTACTAGTCTCGGTACTTCTCTTAGAAGTACTATTTTTACTCTTTTGCGAAATTACTTCTCCAAGTGCTTATGTATCCAAATGATTGATATAGTGCTTCTGACTCCTCGCAGGAACCAGAAGCACTTGAAGAAGTCAATCCAAACGGGCCCAAAAAGTCTTGCTTTTGAGTTTGCTGGAGTGCCTTTTGTTAATGGGTCAATGTTTACTTTGTATATTACTTTTGATTGAATTTTCGACATTGTTTGATCACTAGAAGAGTGGTGTGAGAAAATATGAGAGAAGACTAAGATCACTATTGGAGCAAAGATTTTTATAAAGAAATCTAGTAAAGCCCCTCCTCAGTGTGCTAATTTAGCAATCCCAAGAGTTTAGGATGTATGACGGACCAAGGGTTTGTGGGTATATGTTTTATAGTGAGTAGGGGTTTTTCTGAATTTAATCAAAGTTGGAAGGGTAATATGATTTGTGGCAATCCAGTAGGAGTATTCCTGTATTTAATAATCTTTGTATTTGGAGCCATACCCTATTTCCATGGGTTCAGTCATCATTTACTCATCAAGTCTTGGCTTTATTAAAGAGGAAATATAACTCTGGTCTAAAGATGACCTGTTACCTTTGAAATAACAAACATAAGAGCATTACTAGTCCGAGACTCTGAGTCAACTCTTTCTCCGAGCACAACCTCCAATTTCACTTTTTCAAAAGGCCATCATTGCTTGTTTGGCTCTCCCTAAACCATTTTTACAAGTCTTGTTGTTGGAGAACTGTCAACAAAGTAGGGCCTCATCTTTATGTGTGAGCATAAAATAACTGGTAGCTAGGTAGGTTTTTTTGTTGCTTTGTGCTGATAAATTTTTTTTCTTCTTTTATATTTCCGCTGCTACACATATCTTCACATTTTATCGTTAAATACATTGTATTTTGTTATTGTGGTTTTAATTACTAGTTGATTCTAGGCTTTTAGGTGGTGTTTGTTAATTGTTATTATTTACTTCTCCATTCCCCATTTTATTAATCTCCTTCCTGTGTTTTGTTGCCCTGCTTCAATGGTGGTCTTGATCTCTTGAGTTGCCTTAGATGGATTGCATCGAGTCGCTGAAGCTCAATTTCATTTGTATAACTATGTTTCTATCAGATGTGTCCTTTTTGAGATTACCAGGCCCAGAAATATCCGCATCAGTGGATGGTATCGAGATTTCTTTGGGTACTCAGGATGTGTAACTACAGTTAACTACCTGGCTGTTTGACATGGTTGTGTTATGTTGAGAAGAATTAGTATCCATGAAAGGAACAGGGGTTTGTGATCCACAAAATGACCATGGTCATAAGATTTTGGAATATGATTCAGTGCCACAGGTCAAGAGTCCATTAATGAGTTAGTCATAATGATGAAACAAACATTGGGAGTATTCATTGTACTATGACAAGCAATTATTTTTGTGTGAATTCAATTTTCGGACGATTCCGATAAAAATAAAAAAATCTGACGAATGAATGAACAGTAGAAATTGGTTGTCAGTCACCTTTTTGTATGAATCCCTGGTATTATTAACAACTGAAATAATCTTGATCGTTTAAGCCTCGTAGAGAAGATCCCGGTGTTTGTAGGTGAATGTTCTTCTATCATGTTAGTTGCTAGTTCGAATTGAAACACGGAAGTAAGATGTCTGTTGGTGAATGATCACAATGTCTGCAAGGGCCATTGTACTGCTGTAACTGACATTTGATGTATCACTTATGGAATCATCTCGAAGGCTACTACTTCATATGACTTTTGATTTTTGATTAGTATGCTCTTACCTTGAACTGCAAAACAAGTTATATACCTGATGGATGATCAGAATGTTAACAATGGTATGAATGCAAAGCTTCCAGTTGATTGATTTGTTTTGTACAATAGATATCATCCATGTCGGCCAACCAAATGTTTAGATGAAAGTTCAAGTATACCTTGCACAAGGATTGGGTGCTTGTGTGAGTGCACCCCTTGTCTTCTTCTGGATGGCAAGAAAACCTATGAAGCACCTTTAGATAATTAATGAGCCACAAAATTCCATCTTCTAACCTAGTTCATGTCAATGGCTGTTGTTCCTTCTCTTCAGTACCCATTCAAGAAACCTGGTTTATCACCTTCAGTATAATAGTTCCGACCTTCTTTAGCGAGTTACTGTTTTTCTGTTATTCAGATCATTGTGTGGCCTCTCTCTTTTTTCCTTTCTGATTTGAACCAGCTGAGTGAATCCTGATTACTTTTATGAGCCTAAACACAACATGATTTTGTATAGCTGTGATTTGAAACGGCAGAGAACAGACATTGCATTGCCTTGGTTCAAAGATGTTTTGTTGCCTGCATGGTTTTGAAATAACGGTGCTAGCAGAGTTTGGCTGAGACAGTAACCTCAAAAGTTTAGAAACAAAAGTTTGTAGTGAAACTGTATTATATCATAATTCATAACCACCTGAAGGACAGAATCTTGTTGTCTGGCATAGTATCTTTAGCCAATTCTTCCGCACAATATCCGAGTCATCCTGCCCATTATACAGAATACTTACTAAACAGCGGTGGTTTCTACGTGCTTGCCTGTCAGTATTATTAAGTGGAAGAAGTTATTCTGAGTATATCAATTTTGCACAGCAATTACATGTGTAAAGCTTTTATTCATGAATGCTTTCCAGCTAACTCTATTTACTACAAGTTGTCCCGAGATGATGGAAGTCTGAAGAAAGTAGCACAAATTTGGCAACTTGTTGGTTTCAACTTATATTTCTGAAAAAGGAGGAGTTTGTGATGCTTTTTCTGGTGCAAATTTGTGTTTATTAAGTATCTTGTTTTTAATACTGGAGCATTGGATTATATGGAAAAGAAAAAGGTGTCCATTTCTAGCTGCTTTAATGCTCTACTGCACCTTTCTTGTGTCAACCATGTGTCCTATTAAGAATTTGTTGTTCAGTGGCTTCTACAGATCAAATCTGGGGGCATTTTTGGGATTATGTCACAGAGATGAGATATATTAGAGTTCTTGATGCCTATATATTATTTGCCAAGTTTTATTGGAGTTCGTCATTTGAGAGGTTGGGGTTTTTGTTTAGTTGGATGGCAGACATGCTTGTGCAGATTCTGATGTTTTGAGTAAGAACTTATATCAATATTGACAAGCTAACATGCTTTAGTCGATGTATATTCACATAAATCATGCCTTCTCTTTGTTCAAAGGTATAATTATTTTGCCTTCATTTTTCTTCTTGTGGTAGATTTTTATATTTAATTGTAATTGGTCGAGTGATATAGATCATGTTTGCATTTTTCCATTGTATGCTATAGCTCAAGTGTTGGTTTATTGAATTTTTTTAATCATGTATGTATTCTACATTCTCTATGTATTTCAGTTTTTCAGTTTGGTCACGTCACCTTTATTTTATTTCTTCTAACACATTGTCTTAGAAATTATGTTCTAGCCAAAAAAAAAACTTCTTGTTGTTCTACCTTCATCTTTGAACCAACCATGTGAAAGCTCCTTCAATAAGTCCTTTGATATAGCACATCTTACAAAAACAAAAGATAAAATAGAGTGTGAACCAAATTAAAAGACCAAAAGATAAAGACTACCGATAAATCGATGCTGCAAAACATACGTTTTCTGTACACGGCTGACATGGCAAGGGCACAGAACCATCGATCTTTTTCCTTGTATATCCCGAAGAAAAAGATCTATGGTTCTGTGCCCTTGCCACGTTAGCCTCATACAGACCACGTATGTTTTGCCACTCCTGACTCATGTTTCTTACACCTTTTATATGCCTCTCTGTCTCATGTTTTTCGTACCCCTTTTATATGTCTCGTATTACGAGAGGTGCATCCTATACACATATTAGCCTAGCAAGAGGGAACTTCTGTACCACTCAAAAAAAATATCTTCGCCTAGCAGAATTCATCGACACACGTTCTCTTTTCCTCTATGTATTTATTTATTTTTAAAATTGTAGTTCATATGACTAAGCAAAGAAAGCTATTTCTAGGAAATACTACAAAAGCTGACCATGAGATTAGCAGAAAAATTACTACAAAGATCAGCCAGAGAAAAAGCCTATTTTTCTCGTTAATCGTTTGATTTCCCTGTCTATGTTTTTCGTAAGAGTCTGAAAATGCTCAGACACATTATTTGTTTCTGAATGGAAACTGTCTTTCGGCTTCATCTAGCTCACTACCACAGAATCCATCTTCAGGAATACATGAGAGTCAGGATATCCTCTATATGATTGGAAATAAATCAAAAAGTCGAACTTTAACCATCAAATGTTTGCTTATTCATGCTTTCCATGCAAATAAGCAAAACTTTTTCATACATCAATTGTGTGTTTACAAGCAAATTACCCGCTTATTATGTTGCACCCATATTGTTTCTTAGTTTGTGGTGCTGTTGTAGATTATGTTGGAGAGAGATACAGGTCGCCCTCGTGGATTTGGTTTTGTGACCTTTTCAGATCGTCTGGCAATGGATGATGCAATTAGAGAGATGCATGGCACGGAGTTAGGTGATCGAGTCATCTCGGTTAACAAGGCCCAGCCGAAGATGGGGAGTGATGATTCAGGCCATGGTTATGGTGGGGGCTTCTCATCAGGCAGCAGGGGCAGCTACGGAGGAGGAGATAGGCCTGTAGGGCGATCTGAATGCTTCAAGTGTGGACGCCCAGGACATTGGGCCCGAGACTGTCCATCTGGTGATGGTGGCGGTGGAAGATTCTCTTCACGATCCAGGTTCAGTGGTGGTGGTGGCCGTGGAGGAGATCGATTTGGTGGAGACCGTTATGAGGATCGCTACATGGATGATCGATACGACGGAGGACGTTATGGAGTGAAGGATAATTTGGAAATCAGAGATAGCAAGTATGGGGGCCGTGACCGTTATGCAAATGAGAGGTACCCCGTTGGCAGAGATCACTTTGGTAGTGACCGTTACGGTGGATCAGACCGGTATCCTCAGAATGGATATGGCAAGGATAGGGATGGAGGTGGCCCTAGGGGTGGTGGTGGAGACAGATATGGGAGTGGAGGCCCAGCACACTATGGAGGAGGAAACTACAGAGACAGACCGGGTCCTTATGAACGCCCGATTAGGGGAGGGCGTCCGTCATCCTACGAAGATCGCTACTAAGTTTCACATATTTCTTGGGACATTTTGAGTTTGTATCTAGAGGATTAGATGGACATAGTCTAATAATATATGGAGCTATTTTTGGGTATATATATATATATATATATATATATATCTTTGGATGGATTCAAATCTAATTGTTTGTAGTTTTCACATCGAATCTCAATTGGATGGTTATGGTGACAAGAGCTATGGATTGGGAGTTATGAAAACCACTTTCAACCATTTAACTTTTAGGGTAATTTAGAGATACCCCTCAACTTTTAGTGAATATATAAGATAGTATCAGCCCCTTGTATGTTCTAACTGATTGCATGTCCCTTGTCCTTAGTCTTCTCTGAAATAGTAGTAAAAAATGACCTAAATGCCCTTCTCAAGAACTTCTAGATTCATGATTCAGATTAGATTTTAGAAGAAAAAAGATTAAAAATTAAATAAAAAAATTCTTATTCATTGAATACTTTAAAATGAACGGCGACTGAACTTCCAAATTTAAAATGCAAGGAAATGCAATGTTGGAGTTTTAAACTTCATGAGTTCAAAAAATATCTGAACTAAGCCAGATCAAAATTTCCTTAAAACACTGGAGAAATTCAGATCCTAGTTGTGCTTTAGATTCTACAACTAATCACAATTTCATGCATAAAAAGTTTTGCATGATCGAAGATATCTTCAAAATCCTATATTGTGGGGAGCAATATAGATAAAATTAGTAGTCATAGTACGACATGATGCAAGATTTTGGACCCAAAAAAATAAAACTATTAATTCAGAAGTTAAAGTGAATTCTCGCATTCATGGTGGCTACATTAACACCAAAAAAAAAATAATAATAATAATAAAAATAATTACTACATTAACACCATCGTTGACAGGAATGTCAACTACAATCCTACTTAGAGAGGTCGAAGAACAACTTCAACTCAGCATCAATAAAGAATCCCACATGGAGGAGGAACACCACCTCATCATCCCACAATGGGTGGAAGAAGACTGCAGCTGAAGACTAGCACCAAAACTATACATGATCATGTACTACTTATAATATCTTTGATTAGCAGAAAATATAATTATAAAGTTCAAAAAAACTTGTGCAAAGTGTGAAACAATCTCTCGCAAATTTAATTGAGCAAAATAAGGCTATTTAACTCTTTAAGTCCACTAAAATTTTGATCAAAGCATCCATTAAATGGGCTTCAATAAAAAATGAATTATCATATAATAGCAATTCTTCCTTATTAAATTAGAATATGGAAAATAGAAAAGAAATCTTAAAGAAAAACAAACTCTGCCTAAATATAAGCTAATCTAATTAAAATCTATCTTGATTTCCATGAAAATATGATTTGATGTATTACTAACAAATATTATGGCAGCTTTAATTAACTCACACGTCCAAGGAGTTGATTTGATGTACTATTATCAAGTTTGTCACAGATAATCTTTTGCGACAAAAGTTCCCATTTTCATCAAAGAAACATGATGGAAAAAACATGCTTTAAATAGCTCTATGCATCTAATTAACTGTCAATCACATACTGATCATGAATCATGATTGAGGTAATTCAGGACAATCTCTCCTTATTTTTTTTAAATGATCTTTCCATGAATGAGATGATCATCATTGAGATCTTTCCTATTTTGATTCAGTAGATATGCCTAGGACTTAAAATGGGATGGATTTTATCTGAAATCCGAGTGCATCGAATCCGAATTTATCGGGTTTGGTCCCATCAAGTATATCCGAATTAAAATATGATTTGGATATGGGTTGATGTCCCTTAAACCAAGTCGGATACAGATTCATTCTTATATTCGCTAAGATCTGTATGATATATGACTTTGCAAGTTGTCTTTTTATATTTTTCAAGTTATTTTCCATCAACCAACAATAATTGGGTGTAGTGGTCGAGACTTCTCTTTAAAATGGAGAGGTCTTGAGTTCAAGTCACCATTTGACCACATTTTAATAAATTTGTTTAAAATAACCTTAAATGGTTTGACATTATTCGACCTGAATCAATTAATTTGATCGGATCTGGATATGGATTTGATAAAAGTAAAATGGTTGGATATGATTTTAGCTATTAGGATCTGGATATGGACATACTCATATCCGGACCGTATCCGACTCGATTAAAGCCCTAGATGTGCCCATACGAAACTACTATATTCGTCTACAAAGTATATTTTTCTTCAAGTGTTGGAGTAAGGAGCCAAACCAACCCTTCAACATTATGTTCTTCAAAGAAGTTGCGAAAACTAAAAGGCAATGAAAACATTTGTAACTTTCTTTGCAAATATGCAGATACCCAAACAAAGCATTTCTCATGAAATACTAATGGAAGAAATACAAACAAGAGCCAATTATTTCTTTTTTGTGTTGATTTTGAGGTTCCATTTCAGATTTTTTTTTTTAGTGAACGATTGGCTCTACGGATTTCCAAGAGTGGTCATAAAATAGAGAACAAAAGTTTAGATCGGTAAAAAAATTAAGAAAATCAAGGTAAAAAAGAGTATAAATACTAAATACCTGGAGCTGCTTCCCTTCCCTTGGTGAACATGGTATACACCCTTTAGAAATCTATATTATGTTGATCTCTGTACAAGAGAAACAAAGCACTAAAACAGTTGAGTACATTCTCTTCAATTATTCTTCAAACCATAATATATCCAAAGATGAAAAATCATGAAAAGAGCTTCAAGAACTTCAACTCTCGCTACTAAATTCTAGAAATTTGAAACCATAAAACCACACAACACCCACAAAAATCGGAGTGCTTGAAGGAAAATTCGCATAGCAGAGAAGAAAAAGTAAGATGAAATATGGGAATAGGTAAGTCTCATCTACTTCCACTATCAGAGATTTTGAAAAACAAGTTCACATTCAACTGAGTTTCAACTAATGCTTTAGCTTTCACATTCAACTACAATTTTCCATTAAAAAACCCAACAAACCAAACCCATGTCCATAAAACCCAAGAAATAAAAATAGAAATACAAAACTAAAAGAAAAAATTGAAATTTTCACATACCCAATAATGTAAATTTGAAGAAATACAGCGAAGTCGAGCTCAACATAATCAATGATCTCAAACTCAGACATACGGAGAGCTTAAGGCATCCAATTGATGAAAGTGAGACCAGTCTTACAATTGAGATTGACGAATCATCCCAGAAGATTACCATGAGATGAGTGTGTTGAGCATCTTGGAGCCATTAATGTACCATTTGAGGAACTAAACTCAATCATTAAGACATTGGAGTCTGAGAGAAGCGAAGAATTTCTCCAAGAATATTAAGTGCAGAGAGGGACTTAATAATATATTCATAACCTAATATACCAATTATTCTTTTAAATCCAGCAATATTTATTAAATAAAGCTCAATCGGTTTGAGAGTGCTAACTTGTCCAATTCAATTTGGATTGGCGAATCTAGGCTCGATGAGATCCGATTCGAAAAATCGTTATTGAAATTATGGATTAAACGAAATACATAATTCAATGCCTTCAAAACCGCCTCCAACAAGTTATATTTATCTACTTCAGCATCCTGAATCAATCAACATCTACCACCCAAGAGCTTGCTTATATATTTTTTGGAATTACATTCCAAATAGGTGTTTATCAATCAAACTTTGAACTCTTCTAGCAAAGTCGCAGTGGACAAAAAAAGGATTTATACTCACTCTCCTCATTCCATGGTTTCTTATCTAGTCCATGAACGAGTCTGAGTCGTCTCGGACGAGTTATTCGATTTATTTGAGACGCCTCGTTCAGCAATGACACAATAGCCTTAATTTTGAGACACAATAGACTGACTTTTGAGAAACACATCAGGTTTGAGACGACTTGTCAACCTGTCTTGTTGGTGGATGATACTAAGAAGAATCGGACGAGTCGTCTCGGTCTCGGACGAGATTTAAAACCATGCCTCATTCTCCTTCCGCTATAATTTTGCATTTTTTTATTATGAAACACTAGTCCAATATTTTGATATTAAAATTTCTCAAGAAATTTACCAACAACTTTCAACCTCCCACCTCAATTTTCTGCGGATAAGCTCCAATTGAAACCGAATATATTCCATTCAAGTTTCAAACAATCAACACACGCACAGTTCATACATAAAAGTTGTAAGAAATATTCACAAAAAGTTGCTATAGGGATTTCAAAGCAACCCATTGAAAAACAAGAACAAAATATTCACAAAAAGATCAAACAATCTAAGCAACCCATCTACATTTTCTTTTTAAATAAGTGGTTGCTACATCTAAATCCATAATTGCTACTTCTAAAATCTAAATCCAAAACCTAAAATAACCACTATAGTATCAGGAAACAACTAACCTGTAAAATGACGGAACCTCGAAAACTTGAGAGAAGATAAAATGACGGACCATCTTATCAGCTCTGATGCTGCCTGTACCACCAAAAGAAAAACGAGAAGAAATCAGAATAAAAAGTAAACAAATTCGAAATTAACAAACCAGAATCAAAGAAACTAACAAAGCTAAGTTCTAAACAGCACCATTTGTTCCCCCAAATTCATCCGAAATTAACAAAAACAAATCAGAATTAAGAAGAAGAAGAAAAAAAATAGAACAACTCGAAGCTAAAACTTTTGCCTACAAATGCCCTTTTTTTTTCTTGATTTCCTAATGGATTCCAACTCAAGATTTGTCCTCTGCAGCTCTTCCTTCAAACAGAGAAACAAATTAGCATAAAAAGATACGTACGGCCTTGTGAAGCTTCTAGATGAGAGCCATGAGTTTCCTCTTAAGACAGAGCTGAAAACTTCTGTGAGTCCTACCATGGAAGAGCTTCACCAACTCATTGGTTCCCATGCTGAGCAATAGAGAATCTAGTAGAAATCGTGATGATCGATCAGAGAGAACAGAGGCAGATGTGGAAATCTTATCCTCGGCTGGATTAGACTAGAGGCAGCAATTACAGTTTTCTTCTTCCTGTGGGAGGAATTGTTGAATCGATTGAGAATGAGATCGCGAGAATCACAGGTAAGATGAGGAGTTTCGAGAGGAAATGGAGAGCACTTGGAAGATTAAGATGAAGACAAAGCAGGGTTGCAAGATTTTATGGTTTTGATGATTGATCTCTCAAAAGAGATGCGAGGGAGGTGGAGAAGAGAGACATTTCAGATGAAGACGAAGATGGTTGAATCAGGATATAGAAGGAAATACTATATTAAATAAGATATTTTGGACAAGTAAAAAAGTCGTGCGAAGAATTCTCTTTTTATATAGGTAATAGATAAAAGCATGTGAGGCCCACTTACACTTTATTACAGACGTGGGCCCACACAATAAAAAATTAACTCTAACAATTATTATTAACTATTGTAAGAACAACACAATAAATGAACAAGAAATGTATTTATTATATACTGAGTCATATTCATCTTATAAACGCATGGAGTAAAAATATGACAAGATACACCTCTAAAAGCTGCAATTATTTATTATTGTAGGCATTATTCGTTACGTTCATGCCAATTTTTTAATGGTCCTAGAAATATCAAATAAATTTTCAAAGTTGAATAGATCACTAGAATAATAATCATAAGATCAACAACACTTGCACCATTTTGTACTGTGGTAAGCAACATCAGATAAAGTGAACAAAAATTCATCTCTCATGAAGAAAAAAAAAATTAGCCATCGCTTTAAAGCCTAAATAGCTACTATAAAACAGCCAAGATGTGTTTATTCTCATAAAGGATTAGTGCTTACAATTGCATCCCTTACACGCGGAAATGAGGAATGTGATTTTCAGCTGAGAAGATATATTGCTAGGAATGGAACTTTTCATAGTAACCAACATGCGTTGGGCACAGTGGCCAAGGCATTCCTTCAAAAAGGGAGAGATCTTGAGTTCAAGCCCCCTCGTTTACCTGGTAAGAGTGGTTTGTGGGGTATTGCATGTACACGGGGGTTTTGGGCGAGGCCAGTTGCCTTGCTTTTGCTAGTCGGGCCTACAAAACCACCTCATCGAGAAAAAACAAAAAAAACAAAATCCGTGGCAGGTGTAATCTTGATTTAAGGAAATCTATAGCTCACTATAAATGAATATGTGGGAGGGGTGTAAATGCTTCATAATTCCTAATTCAAACTATTTAGGTTCATAAACATGAATCCTTTGAAACCAAACAAAGGATGACTCTCTTTCATGCAAATATTGCACCAAACCCCTGCACACCCCAATCATGTGCAGATGCAACAAGTGTGGTAAAAGTTAATCACTCAAATTCTATTGAACTTTTGACATAAAAAAAATATATCAGAACATGTTACAGTAAATAATCTGCAAATACAGCCACCAATTCATAGAGTTCTACACCCAAAAGTCAGAGAATAGAATCAGTTTCGAAAAACAAAGTTGATAACTGTTTAACATTCCAACATTCTCAGAAACAATATCTGGAGAGATAACCAAGGAAAAAACTCAGACCTCATAATAGAAATTTGATTAATGTTTCAATAAATGTGTGACATCAGTGTGAAACCAAGGGGAAGAAAAGCTATAAGGCAACAAATCTACGTTATAAAAGTTAATCACTCGTAAGAGATCCCTGTTATAAATAAAACCAGTCAGACCTAAAGAGTGTAGCATATTCAAAATAAAATGATAAAAAAGGTGGCACATTGACGCTTCTACAACGATATAAAACATGAAAAAGGAAACATAATGCATTATTTCAAACTCAAAAGTCCCGTATTCCTCATGATACAAAATTGGCAAGCTTAAAAAATTATTCATATCTTAAAAGAACATCATTTAAGGCAATCAGAACTTATTTGATGCTCAACATTTGCTGGCTTATTAGATCACTTTTCTTGGGTATTTGATTGAAACTTTAAGAGTTTACCCATGGTGTTACAAGCAGATATCATTTCCGGATGATCCCATCCATAAAGCACTTCTCGAATGCTTATTGCAGTTGTGCAAAGCTGTTGTCCGATGTCATATTCCCCACCTTGAAGCATAAGTTCCGCCCTTCTCTCACTTTTTTTTTTAACTTATCAAAAAAAAAAAAAAGTTTCACCCTTCTCTCAAGCAATATTGCTTTCAAGGGAGCTAATTCTTGATAAAGGACCTGGTCGACCCGGTCAAGCCTCCCCAACAAAGCAACTTCCCCAGCCCCTTATCAACTAGTGAACATAAAGACTCCTCCACGGCTTCCAATTCACTGGTGCATAAGCGCAAGAGCTCTAAGCTTCATTGCACCGTGAGAAATTTGCAAAAGTATAAAGAGCTAAAGGTAGAGCTAATCGTTTTATGAAAGAAAGCAACTCGGAGACTTTGGGCTTGAGAATAGCAGGATTTGTTCCGAACTTGAAGAGTAAGAAACTGGCAGCCCATATATGTTCATGTTGTTGAGGAAGAGATTCTCCAGTATTAATGGCCCGAAACATAGCTTGGATAACCCCATTATCACCTCTTTTGTGAGCATATAAGTTGATAATTTCATGGAAATGGAGATATCCCTGCTTTAAGACGTTTCTTGCAAAACCCAACCTTACCAACAGCATGGATGGTTGTTCTTCCGACCTCTTAGTCTGTGACATGAGGCATCGACAAGTTACAACTCCCATAAATTTCTTCCAAATATTGACTTTATGATGCATTTCCAAGGCTTCAGATTTTGATGCCAAAGCCAATAGTGAAACGGGAATTGGTGATGGAGCAAACCAACCGCTCACTAGAGCCATTCTTGATGCCACCTCATCGACATTATTCAATATTAAGAAACAAACTTCTAGTAGTTGCAAGAGAAAGGGATTGCGTCTCAACACTGGATCTTCTACAGTAGTCCATGTGAGATCTCTATAGGGGACTTTTTCGATGGTGTCGAGTAGTCCTTGAGGGCTAATAGAAAGCTCAGAAAGGACTCCCCCTACAAGAGAGAGCCCAAATGTAAGTCTACCCAATTTCTCTTCAATGATTTGAAGAGCATCATCTTCAACTATTGAGATATTTTACAACCTTCCTCTCCTCAAGCACATTGCCTCCGTGTAAGGTAAGTAAGAAAGCCTCAAAGGTTCCGAGTTCATCATCCAAGGAAGATGTGGATGTAATTATGTGGGTTTCTCCACCAAAGCGTGGGAGCAACTCCATATGTTCCTTCCATTCCACCAATCCTTCCCACGCTCCAAGTTATCAATCTTGATAAAAAACGGGATGTCCCACATGAATTCTTTCCTCACTCTGCAAAGGGCTACTTCCTTTTGTTCTTCAAAGCCACGAGGTTTGTTCGTCTCGAGACAAAGCTAGTTCTCTATGCTCACATCAACTTCTAGAAAACGCAATAAATTCATGTAATTTTGATGAATATATCTTGCTTCCCCACCCACCCACAAACCATCCTATACCTTTGAGCAAATCTATATGTGAATTCTAACAATAACTCCCTCTTACCAATTCCACGCTTAACAAATACACAAGCAATCCCTTTACCATACACTACCTTTGTGGACCTCTTCCAACTTGTTTGTCTTCCCCCGAAAGAGTTTAGAATGCCTTTGTGGACTCCCGCCAACTTCCATTTCGATCTCTTCCTCAGATTCCTTTGACACAATTGGTTCTTTGCCCTTAGCCATACTCTCTTTTCATTGATCTTCTACGCTTTTGCTCTTACTCCTCCTACCCACATTTGAGTTCTTTTTTTTATTGGTAGTTTTGAGTACAAAACATTCACTCTGCCTATTCCCACTAACATCACCAAACAACATGAGTTCAAGCTCGAGAAGTTCTCTTCCTTCCGACAAACTTATCATTCCTCGGAAAAAGGAAATTTCTCCTTTTCAACCCCCTCTGTCCATCTTTTAACCCTCCACCACACTTCTCTTCCCCAACCTTATGCCCAAAAGAAGGATAGCCTCGGAAATGCAATTCTTCCAATTCCTAGAACAAGCCTCTAACTTCCAAATATCCATGAGTGAAAGAGCATTGACGACCTCATTCCATTACTTACTCGTTCCCCCATAAGAACTCCAAAGATCCCCACCATGTTTCTCCCACAACTCCCCTCGCTTTCCAATTATATCCATCACAATGCAATCGTAAGGACCCAAACTATAAAAAATGGGAACCAAATTCTTCTTAGCCAAGAAACTCTTGAGCTCATAGATGCTATAAGGATTCAAAAACAACTTCTTGGAAACAATAACCAATCCAAAAGTAGCAGTATTCATCGCCCTCTCAACTATACTATGCCCCACCGCATTCTTACCACGACTACAATTGGCCGCAAAGCAAGAAACCTCTTGTAATTCTAGCTCTACACAGAGTCATTTTGCGAATCTAAGTAAAGTTAGCTTAGAACAAGGCAAGCCAATATAAACATTACAACTCCTCAACGTAACGAAAGACGGGAGAGAAAGCGAAACCAGAGCCATCATCCGAACTTCCATTTCATCTCACTTTGACCCTCGAAACTAAAACTCAACGAATCATCATCGATCATCTCTATTGGGGGAGTATTTCGATTGGCAATTCGAATATCCTCAATATGTTTGCCAAAATTACTCAAAGAAAAAACTGTCGGGGACAACAAAACAAGTGGAATATCAAGTGAGGATGGTTCAGACTTCGGAATTACAATGCAAAAAATATGATCAAATGAATTTAGGTTTGGGTCTTTGTACCTAACATCAACAAATCCGAACCGCCCAAAATATGTGAGTTATCTTCTAGCATAAAAGTCAGAGCAGAGGATGAAGAAGATTTACTTCCAATGGTAGAACTCTCCATGAGATGGTTCTAGTAGATGAGAGAGGAAGACTATTTGTGAGACCTGAAGTGAAGTTGAGCTCATTGTTGAAGAATAAATATGGGGGTCTAAATTAAATGCAAATCTGAGGAAGATCTTAATTATGTACTATTTTTTAAATGTTAAGGAGAGAAATCAAAGTTGTACACTTACTATGATTATGAAGTGTTGAGTGATAGTTTTTTGTTTCATAGCCCATATGTTTTCGTCTTGCAAGATAGCCAAACAAGCCTAACACGTTCTTCTGACAATTTCTACTTGTTTGGTGCAAGAATATTTAAGTTGACTGCCGATTCGTTCGATTAATTTTCTACTGAATCACTCGGCCATTATAAGTTATCGAATCTCAGAAGTGGAAAGAGGAAAAAAAAAATCTTATTTAGACATGCCCATCCATGTTTTGGTTAATATTAACGATGCCCTATGTTTCCAAACTGATGACATGCCCTTTAGCTTGGTCTTTTCTGAAATATTTTTATATAATTGTCTAAATGCTCTCCTTCAACCTCTAACCAAAGACGCTTGATAATCTTCTCCCAAAAACCAGTCATCTCCAAGATCTCTTTTAAAATCGACATTGCTTGCCCGTTAGATGTTTATATCTTGAAATAATATAAAATACCACAACACTGTCACTCCCCTCTAATTTAACAAACTCCGCCTAAAATAAAAAACTATTACTCGACACCCTCATAATCATAGTAAGTTTACAGTTTGGATTCCTTCCTTAATATTCTAAAAATAGTAACATAATTAAGATTTCAAAATCCTCCCCAGATTTGTCTTCAATCCACAGACCCATTTTGTTCTTCAACAATGAACCCAACAACTCCACTTTAGGTCTCACAAACAGTCTTCTTCTCTCTTCTACTAACAACCATCTCATATAGAGTTCTACCATTAGAGGAACAACATCTTCATCATCTGCTCTGTCTTTCATGCCAGAAGATCACTCGAATATTTCGAGCGGTTCGCATTCATCAAGGTCGGGTATGAAAATCTAAACCTAATTTCATTTGATCTTTACTTCTAATATTGTAATTCCAAAGCCTGAACCACCCCACACTTGATCTTCCACTTGTTCCGCCGCCATTAAAAAAATTTCTTTGAGTAATTTTGACAAATAGATTGCGGGTATTCGATTGTCAATCGAAATACTCCCCCAATTGAGATGGCTAATGTTGATTCATTGAGTTTTAGCATTGAGGGTCGAAGTGAGATTAAATAGAAGTCGGATGATGGTTTGGGTTATCTCATTGGAGGGATCTTCACTTTATCTCCTGTCTTTCGCAAGATTGAGAAACTGCGATGTTTATATTGACTTACCTAATTCTAAGGCAACTTTCCTTAGTTTCACAAAATGACCTAAGTTTTTAAAAGGTGTTGAGTAATAGTTTTCCTCCAATGCGTTTTAAAAATACCCACTAAATGTAGAAAACTTGCAAAGGAACACACTATCTATGAGGATAATATGGAAAAAATCAAGCGAATACCACAAACAAAGAAAAACAATATGAGAAGGCCAAGTAAGTATCGCAACAATTCCATCTCTTCTAGACAACACAGGGATATCTGCACAAGAAACAACATCGTACCGCAACAATTCCATCTCTTCTAGACAACACAAGGATATCTGCACAAGAAACAACATCGTACCGCAACAATTCCATCTCTTCCAGACAACACAAGGATATCTGCACAAGAAACAACATTTGGGCACTCCCTCTCCACAACTTCTTTAATGTGAACTTAAGTTACTTAAGGAAATCTATAGCTCACTATAAATGAATATGTGGGTGGCGTGTAAACGCTTCATAATTCCTTAGTCAAACTATTTAGGTTCATAAACATGAATCCTTTGAAACCAAACAAAGGATGACTCTCTTTCATGTAAATATTGCACCAAACCACCGCACACCCCCAACCATGTGTACATGCAACAAGCGTGGTAAAAGTTAATCACTCAAATTCTATTGAACTTTGAGTTTAAAAAAAATATCAGAACATGTTACAGTAAATAATCTGCAAATACAGCCACCAATTCAAAGAGTTCTACACCCAAAAGGCAGAGAATAGAATCAGCTCCGAAAAACAAAGTTGATAACTGTTTAACATTCCAACATTCTCAGAAACAATATCTGGAGAGATAACCAAGGAAAAAACTCAGACCTCATAATAGAAATTTGATTAATGTTTCAATAAATGTGTGACATAAGTGTGAAATCAAGGGGAAGAAAAGCCATAAGGCAACAAATCTACGTTATAAAAGTTAATCACTCGTAAGAGATCCCTGTTATAAATAAAACCAGTCAGACCTAAAGTGTGTAGCATATTCAAAAGAAAACAATAAAAAAGGTGGCACATTGACACTTCTACAAGGATATAAAACATGAAAAAGCAAACATAATGCATTATTTCAAACTCAAAAGTCCCATATTCCTCATGATACAAAATTGGCAAACTTAAAAAATTAGTCATATCTTAAAACAACGTCATTTAAGGCAATCAGAACTTATTTGATGCTCAACATTTGCTGGCTTATTAGATCACTTTTCTTGGGTATTTGATTGAAACTTTAAGAGTTTACCCATGGTGTTACAAGCAGATATCATTTCCGGATGATCCCATCCATAAAACACTTCTCGAATGCTTATCGCAGTTCTGCAAAGCTGTTGTCCGATGTCATATTCCCCACCTTGAAGCATAAGTTCTGCCCTTCTCTCAAGCAATGTTGCTTTCAAGAGAGCTAATTCTTGATAAAGGACCGGATTCAACTGGCTGGTTGACCCGGTCAAGCCTCCCCAACAAAGCAACTTCCCTAGCCCCTTATCAACCTGTGAACATAAAGACTCCTCCACTGCTTCCAATTCACTGGTGCATAAGCGCAAGAGCTCCAAAGCTGCACTGCACCGTGAAAATTTTGTGAAAGTATAAAGAGCTAAAGGTAGAGCTAATCGTTTTATGAAAAAAAGCAACTCAGAGACTTTGGGCCTGAGAATAGCAGGATTTGTTCCGAACTTGAAGAGTGAGAAACTGGCAGCCCATATATGTTCATGTTGTTGAGGAAGAGATTCTCCAGCATTAATTGCCCGAAACATAGCTTGGACAACCCCATTATCACCTCTTTTGCGAGCACATAAGTTGATAATTTCATGGAAATGGATATAGCCCTGCTTTGTGCTGTTTCTTGCAAAACCCAACCTTACCAACAGCATGGATGATTGTTCTTCCGACCTCTTAGTCTGTGACATGAGGCATCGACAAGTTACAACTCCCATAAATTTCTTCCAAATATTGACTGTATAATGCATTTCCAAGGCTTCAGATTTTGATGCCAAAGCCAATAGTGAAACGGGAATTGGTGATGGAGCAAACCAACCGCTCACTAGAGCCATTCTTGATGCCACCTCATCGACATTATTCAATATTAAGAAACAAACTTCTAGTAGTTGCAAGAGAAAGGGATTGCGTCTCAACACTGGATCTTCTACAGTAGTCCATGTGAGATCTCTATAGGGGACTTTTTCGATGGTGTCAAGTAGTCCTTGAGGGCTAATAGAAAGCTCAGAAAGGACTCCCCCTACAAGAGAGAGCCCAAATGTATGTCTACCCAATTTCTCTTCAATGATTTGAAGAGCATAATCTTCACCTGTTGAGATATTTTCTAACCTTCCTCTCATCAAGGCCATTGCCTCTGCGTGAGGTAAGTAAGAAAGCCTCAAAGGTTCCAAGTTCATTATCCGAGGAAGACGTGTGGATATAATTATATGAGTTTCACCACCAAAGCGTGGGAGCAACTCCATTATGCTCCTTCCATCCCACCAATCATTCTCACGCTCCAAGTTATCAATCACAATCAAAAAGGGGATGTCCCGCATGAATTCTTTCCTCATTCTACGAATTGCTTCTTCCTCGAGTTCTTCAAAGCTTCGCGGTTTGTTCCTCTCGAGGCAAAGCTGGTTCTCAATGCTCACATCAACCTCTAGAAGAGGCGATAAATTCATGAAATTTTGACGAATATACCTCGCTTCCCCACCCACCCACAAAACCATTCTATACCTTTGAGTGAATCTATATGCGAACTCTATCAATAACTCCGTCTTACCTATTCCTCGCTCGCCAGATACACAAGCAATCCCTTTACCGTAAACTACCTTTGTAGACCTCTTCCTACTTGTTTGACTCCCCCCATCCTTCCCTCGAGAGAGTTTATAATGCCTTTGTGGACTCCCACCACCTTCCATTTCGATCTCCTCCTCAGATTCCTTCCACACAACTGGTTCTTTGCCCTTACCCATACTTTTTTTTCGTTGATCTTCTATGTTCTTGCTCTTACTCTTCCTACCCACATTTGAGTTCTTTCTTTTATTGGTAGTTTTAAGTTCAAAACATTCACTCTGCCCATTCCCACTAACATCACCAAACAACATGAGTTCAAGCTCGAAAAGTTCTCTCTTCCTTCCAACAAACTTATCATTCCTTGGAAAAGGAAATTCCTTCTTTTCCACCCTCTCTTTCCATCTTTTGACCCTCTCTACTACGCTTCTCTTCCCCAACCTTGTTCCCAAAAGAAGGATAGCCTCGGAAATGCAATCCCTCCAATTATTAGACCGAGCCTCTAATTTCCATCCATCCATCCGCGAAAGAGCATTGACGACCTCCTTCCATTCCTTACTCGTTCCCCCATAAGACCTCCAAAGATCCCCACCGTGCTTCTCCCACAACTCCCCTCGTTTTCCAATTATATCCATCACGACACAATCGCCAAGACCCAGACCATAAAAAATGGGAACCAAATTCTTCTTGGCCAAGAAACTCTTGAGCTCATAGATGCTATAAGGATTTGAAAACGACTTCTTAGAAACAATAACCACTCCAAAAGTAGCAGCATTCATCGCCCTCTCAACTATAGTATGCCCCACCGCATTCTTACAGCGACTCCGATCAGCTGCAAAGCAAGAAACCCCTTGCAATTCCAGCTCTGCACGGAGCCATTTGGCGAATCTAAGCAATGTTGGCTTAGAACTAGGCAAGCCAATATAAACATCACAGCTCCTCAACCTTGCTGAAGATGGAAGAGAAGGCGAAGATCCCTCCAATAAGATACCCGAGCCATCATCCGACTTCCATTTCATCTCACTTCGACCCTTGATGCTAAAACTCGATGAATCAGCATCGGTCATCCCAATCAGGGGAGTATTTCGATTGAAAATTCGACTATCCTCAATCTGTTTGTCAAAATTACTCAAAGGAAAACCCATCAATGACAATGGAACAGTTGGAAGATCAACTTGGGGTGGTTCAGACTTTGGAATAGTATCAAATGAAATTCGGTTTTTCGTACCTGACTTCGAAGAATCAGAATCACCCGAAATATTCGAGCAATCGTCTGGCATGAAAGATAGAGCAGAGGATGAAGATATTGTACCTCTAATGGTGGAACTCTGCATGAGATGTTTGTTAGTGAAGGAGAGAGGAAGATTGTCTGTGAGACCTGAAGTAGAGTTAATGGGTTCATTGTTAAAGAAGAGAATGAACCTCTGGATTGAAGGCAAATTTAGGAAGGATTTTTGAGATCTTAATTATGAACTATTTTTGGAAAGTTTAAGGAGGGAAATCCAAGCTGTTGCTTGTTCACACGAGTTAATGAGGACCCAAGAGAGAAAAAAAATACGAGTATGGAAGGTGCTTCCTCTCGTTTCCTTAAATGGAGCCAGAATGGAAGAGAGAGGATTGTCCTCTCTCTCTCTCTCTCTCCTCTGAAATTCGATTTAGTTTAGGTTTGAAACTCCTCTGAGACCACACTTCAAATCTGTGATTTTTTTTTTTCAGATATAAGTAAGTGGTTGGTTGGCAATAAGTAAAAGTTGGGGTGCCAATAAAAACTCTCTCATTTTATTTTATTTTATCTTTGTATAGATTTCTATTTTTTTGGTTTTTAGATTTTATATGAGCCTAATCAAAATGGTAAACAATGAACTTGTTTAAACCTATTTTACCCAATTCATACTGGGGTTCGTAAAATCAAGCAAACCACAAACCACCAAATTTTAGTTGGGTTGGGTGACCCAAAGCATGAAATTCGACAAACCCACCATTTTGGTTTGACAAATCAAATATTTTTTGAATTTATTTTTTATTTTTTTCATTGTTCATATTTTAAATTTAGATTATTTTACGAATTTATTTATATTTAACTTAGAATATTTAATATTATAATTGTAATTATAACTTATATATTTGAATTATATATATATCTATATATATGTACAAGCGAACCAAGCTAGCGAAACGATCTAGGAACCCAAAAATGAATTTTCTATACCTATCCCTACAGACCAGGTACATTTTAAATTGTCGAACCACGAACTCCGAACCCAAATTTGAACCGACAAACCAGATAACATAGGTTTGAACAAGTGTCATAATGTTTTATAATTCTTGAGCCAAACCTTTTATAATGTTTGAATGGTATGTTTTAATCTTCTTTTTTTTTTTTTTTTTGTTAGTCCCAGGGAGTATCCCCACCTTTAGTGAGACTAATCTAATTGGGACCGCACACACCATCTAACACCCTGTCAGGTGTTACAATATTTAAATAGTCACATTTCTCTGAAGGGGCATGTAGAGATTCAAAGACACAACTTGAAGAGCAAACTCAATCGCTCCTTACCATCTCAACTAACCTCTGTGGGTTGTTTTAATCTTTAATTGGGGTGTAATAAGTAAAAGTTGGGGTGCCAGTAAGAACTCTCTCTCTCATTTTATTTATTTAGTTATTATAGATTTCTATTTTTTTGGGTTTAAGTCATTATATGAGTCTAATCATAATGGTAAACAATGAAATTGTTTGAACAAGTGTTATACTGTTTTCTAATCATAATTGGGTGTAATAAGTAAAAGTTGAGGTGCCAATAGTAGCTCTCTTATTTTATTGCAACTCTTTTGATCTTCATTCCTTAGAAATTTCATACCCACATCAAGAAACTCTAACACTTGAATGCTTAGGAAAGCCTTATTAGTTTTTTCTTCATCAACTCTAGGCAGATTAGCTTCAACTCTGCTACTTCAAGCCAAGGATGTTTGTTTTGTTATGTTAGAGATGTTTCACTATCTGTTAGTGGAAAATGCATTGTATTTTGTGATAGAGATGTTAAAGATGCTTGTTTTATGTTAGGATTTTTTTTTTTAAATAGTATTAATTCTTTTTTTTTATGATATATATTTTTTTTTTCATTTTAAATGCTCAACCAAACAATTACAATATTTTACAATTGTTTTTTTTTTGAATGGTCTACCAAGCACTAGAATTGTAAATGATCGTGAAAGATAGAAAATGCAAAATTTTACATTTTCCTATCTTTTGTGGCAAATCAAGCAAGGTCGCAATGATTATGACGGTGATGAGTAATAATTTATTTTTTAAGCTGAGTTTGTTAATTTGGAGGGGGGTGACAGTGTTTTCGTATTTTTAAAATTTAAGGATTCTTATATTATTTCAAGATAGAAACGTCTAACCGGCAAGCAACGTTGGTTTTTAAAAGAGAGATGCTATTGGCAGCCCAACTTTTACTTATCACATCTCTAATTAAAAATAAAGAAAATAAAGGAATAGTTGAGAATAAGTAAAAGTTAGGGCACAAATAGCAAAGCTCTCTCTCTCTCTTCTTTTTGTTAGGTTTCTATTTTTTTTAGGTTGACTTTATATGAGCCTAATCATAATTATGAACAACTATTTAAATTCTTTGACCAGATATTAGAATGCTTTGTAATGTTGACATTATAATTTGAGTCAAATTTTTGTAATGTTTGAATTTTGAAGAGTATGTTTGTCTTTAATTACATAGTGATAAATAATTTAAGTAATTGGGATGTAATAAATAAAAAGTTGGTGTGCTAATAGTAATTTTCTTTTCAAACTCGAGTAGTATGTCTAATTAGTCAAGTCAAATTATTTTAAAATTTAGAGTTTTGGGGCCATTCATTTGCAAAGTTTTGACGAGACAATTTGGTCTCCTTTGTTCTACTGAAAATTGCATTTCCAAGAGACTCTCTTGTTTCCTTATTGTAAAGACAAAAATGTAAGAAAACGATTTTCAAAAGACTCTTTGAAAGCAAATTTAAAATAAATGGTGATATTCCATTTGCCACATATAGAGTGTCTCCAATACTAATTATAAGTAGAAGAATAATAAAATATTTGAGAGATTTTTAAGGTTAAAAAATAAAAAAACATTTTTCTTACTAATTTAATATGATTTCAAATCTTATTCCAGGTCCTTGGGAAATGAACGCAATGGCTTACCACATTGACAATCCAACTCAACATCCTTCGAGATTTTATAGAAAAACTTAGATTAAAAAATAAATAAACAAATAAACTTCATCAAAGGTGTTGAAAATGGATGGTTACCGAACTCTCATAACTTAAAATTAAAATTCAACAGTGAAACATAATGTTGTTCTCTACAAGTTTGTGATATCGGATCATGTTTTTGAATGTCAAGATATGAACTCACGGCCTTTAGTAAGATTTGAATAGATTTTAGTGTTAGAGGAAGACTTTTGTGGGATAAACGTAGTTGGAGCAGATGCGTCGAATAGAATTGAATGAACTTTTTACGATAAGATTTTAATGATAAATTGTTGTTTTCAAGGCAAGTTCTTTCTTACATTTAATTGTCTAGAAAATTACCATAAGCAAAAATAACCAAGGTGACATTGCATAGGTGAGAAACAAGAAACAAGTTTTGAGGCTCTAAGAGCAACTCCACGATAATATTCCATAATGGAGAAGAAGAATATTATGGACCACCATTTTACATAATCAAAGGGTTTGCACTTAGAGGTGTAAATTAAGTCCGTCGACCAGCTAACCCGGCCCAACCAACAAAACAAGGGCTAGGGCCTACATATAGCGCCCGCAAAGGTAGTGCCGGATTTAATAATTTTTCTAGTAGTTAAATCCGGGTTGGGCTAGAGCGTTATAGTACCAACCCGGCCCACTAAAATCTTATAGAAATATTTATAATATATTTAATTAGAATAATATTTTTTTTCATATAAGCAAAATATATTGTCTAATTATAATTTAACTCTCATTTATAGCTTTAATAGGTTAATAAGACATTAATTTGAACTTCAATTGGACAGTCTTCAAACACGTACAAAGCCCAAACCCGACTCGAGTCAAGCCCAATCTTGTTAGGGTCAGACTAGGCTTAGTCGACTTAGGCTTGATACTAGTATAGGGCTGGTCTAAGTAGAGCCCGCCTTTTTAGGGTTGGGTTAGGGCTCAACCAAGCCCAGCCCGAACCTGCTCATTGACACATCTATTTGCACCCCAACCATGTCTTCCAATATACTTTTCAATAAATATTTTTAATTCAACCCAAATGGATCAAGTTGAGATGTCTGACTGCATTGGAGACCCTAGAATCCAAAATGATTCTCTAAAATGGCAGTTGGGGGTAGAAGTTTTAGGAACCAAAAAGATAAAACAACTCTACCTGCCTTCCATTTTGAAGTTTGAAAGCTTGAAATTCGAAAATGAAAGGGGTTTTGGAAGACTGCATTGGAGACCCCTCTAGTGGATTTTGCACTCCAAAATGACAGTTGAGAGAAATGGAAGAGGTTTTGGAAGATGCGTTAGATTTTCTCTAAAAGAGCTGGAAACAAGACTTCAATGGTGGACGAGGATTGACGTGGTTGGAGCGGGTATGAGTCCACACACAATATTTGAATGGTTTTTTTAAGATAAACTTTTGATGATGAGAATGTTGATTTGTTGGGTTAAATCGTGATTCCATGGTTCGTGTGTGTGTGTGAGAGAGAGAGAGAGAGAGTCATGGAGACATATTTGATTTGACTAGTATTTTAATGGTAAGTGAAACCCATTCCTTACTAGCATAGTAAGATTTTGAGTCTTAGAAAAGGTTGTTTC
Organism: Akebia trifoliata; assembly: GCF_017979445.1. Taxonomy (NCBI): domain Eukaryota; kingdom Viridiplantae; phylum Streptophyta; class Magnoliopsida; order Ranunculales; family Lardizabalaceae; genus Akebia; species Akebia trifoliata. Next base: position 25,903,448 of record NC_141389.1, read on the forward strand.
ACTTAAATGAATTACTACATTAGAAATTCAACATTACAACCCTCTAAGTTTCTTCGAAAAACTCAGATCCCAAAAATAATTTCTTTTAAAAGATCCAAGATTTTGAAAATGGATGACTACCAAACTTCCACATAACTCTCAAACTTAAAAATGAAATTCAACGATGAAAGACAATTTTTTTTCAAATTTCATAAAATTTCTTCTTCTACAATCCTTAAGCATCGGATCATGTTTTTATATGCCAAGAGATGAGCCAAGGACCCTTAGTAAGGGTGAAAGGCTAGGGAGACTCTAATGGGTGGGTTGGACTTGGATTTGGGTTTCATATTCACGTGCAGTCTTGCTTGTCTTATTCTATTTAATTATCTAAGAAAAAAGAAATGTGGTCCATGGATACACGGGAGATTAAGTTGACTTGTGATGCACAATGTTTGCTTTCTCGTGTCTTTTCGTCCTTATTTGCTTTAAAACCAAAAGAATGATCTTTCACTCCAACAACTTTTTTATTCTTACTTATGTGTTATAATATATATATATATCATGTTGAGACATGTGACGCCTACCGAAATAGACCTTTGAGGTGTCATTGTAAAATCATGCATATTTAAATTTTGGGATCGGCTAGTTGCACACCACTAATAGTTGGTTGCAAATCATTCTTTAAAAAATTCTTTATTTTTTATAATCACTTTTTTTAACTTATTAATTGTTCTTCAATATATAACCTTTAAGGGTTTAAAGTTTATTCATCTTTTTGCAACTTTGAATTCTTTACTGATGTTCTATTTTTTCATGATTTATTTCGCCTATGTTCTCTTTGGAATCAAAGTATTTCTTGCAAAATATTTTTATATGTGCAACTTTGTAAACATGATTTAGAAATAACTAAGTATTTATTGCAAAAATTACTGAATCAATAAAAACTTTTACAAATATAGCTGAGGAAGAAGAATTTAAAAAAAAAAAAAAAAGACTAACATTTTTTAATTAATTTGGAGTTTGATTATCAAAATGGAGTGCAAAGGGGAATTTTTAAGTTATGGGTGCAATTGGTAATGGGTGATGTGCAACTAGTCAGTCCTTTCTATTTTATAATTATAATTATATAGTAAAATACACTATGGGCCCTTGTGATTTGGCATAATTCCATGTTGACCTCCTAACATTTTGACAATTGCACTTACTTTCCCTATAATTATATAATGGGTTCATTTACCCCCTTTCCGTCTATTTGCCGTCAACTAAATAGTTTCAAACTGTTTTTTTTTTTTTTTTTACATTTTACAAAGACCATTTCACCTTTTTTAAAATATTATTCTTTTTTTATGAATAAAAATATTTCCATGAAAAAATAGGTTTACTTGTGAATGCTTAGGTGAGCACATTTATATAATTTTAAAATTAAACTTCAAAAAAAAAAAATAGAATGAGAGGGTAAAATGGTAAAATGACATCTACATTTTTAACATCTTGTGAAAAGAGAGGTAAGTGCCATTGTCAACATGGTATTGTGTCAAACTAAAGAGGTTGAAAGTGTAATTTACCTTTATAATTATCAATGATTCCATGTTAGGGGATCAACATGGAATTGTGTCAAACTAAAAGGGTTGAAAGTGTCATTTACCTTTATAATTATCAATGAATTATACCTAATAACAAATGTATCCAAATAAGACTATAAAAATATATCTTATAATATGATTATAAGGCTATTTATACTTTATAGAACTGAATATTGGACACTCAACCCTACTTCCTCAAAGACACCCATGAGGGCGCACCCTCACTTACCCAATGCGTGTGATGTACGGATATTGCACTTGCCTGAGGGAGGGAGCCATATACCTTGGCTCCGACCCTAGCTCTTCCAGTCATCCTAGTCGAACGTATGTTCAAACACCCTCGTCATCAAAAATAAAAATAAAAATAAAAAGATATTGGACAGTCAAAAGACATCAATTTAATAAATTGAACATTGCAAGTATGAAAATATTGAGATGGATGAGTGAAAAAATAAAATTAGAAATGAACACATTTAAAAAAATATATAAGAATAACTCTGATGAACAAAATGAAGACTTTAAAAAAAAATAAAAATTAAGTTGATGATCCTAAAACAACGAGAAGAAGACCTAAAAAACATGAATGAAGATAGAGAAAACAAATATAAACTTATGTTTAATTTTGAACTAATCCAATTGTTAACACATTGGATCTTGAGCGAGACTTTAGTATCAAATCCATATCAAATAGTTATTATATTTGTTGTAAAAGAATAATTTTATATTAATTTATTTATTAATTATGAACATTTATGTATAATAATCTCCAAATTATTTCAACTCTTAGGTTCCAAAAGCAAAAAGGTGGCTTTCACCACCATTTTGGACTTTTCCATAGAATGCCAACCTTTTCCTTTTTCTCTTCTTATTTGTTTTATAATTTTGTTTGGTTTCGTTGTTGGATGATCTTTCTTTATATGAAATGTGAAAAGTGGGCCAACCAATAATTCTCAGTAAGAATAGAAAAAAGCGGTAGCCACAAGCTTTGGTCTTTCTTTATGGGATCACACTTTACTTAGAGTCCACAAATTCATCAATATCTGCTTCTCTTATGAATTTGCATAGAAAAATTAAGTTTTGATTAGTGATTTCTAAATAATGGAATTTTTTTGTTTTTTTGATAACTGTGATGTCCGGGCTTACGTCTAACTAGGGGAGTCAGATGAGCCAGGGCCGCGACCAAGGCATATGAGGAGGGTACGTGCAACGCCCGCACATCACACGCATAGGTAAGTGAGGGAACACTCTCACTGGTGGCCTCGAGGAAATATTATTCATACTGGATATCTAACTAATGGATTTAAAATATTAGTAATTGCCAACTTGAGAAAATGCTCAAATCCATTTACTAGAGAAATCAATCAAAATGATGGACGATAGATCAAGCGTTATTCGTCAATTTGAATGTAGATTATTATTTTTGTGATGATCGACCAGATTGAGATCATGGTGGTCATGATATCTCTCTGGTTGGAAATTGACAATCAATGTAATGAGACCTAAATAAGATAATTGCATGTTAACAATCTACCATTCACAATTAATTATATAAAAAAGAATAAGATGAAAGTAAAGATATGCAATCTCAGCTGAATTTAAACTTATATTTTGTTGTTTTTGAAAATAGAATTGGATATCGGAGTGAAAATTCTCTTCGAACATCAATTGAATATTCGAAGAATATAATCATAAAATTCTTATTATCCATACTATGCATCTTGAGGTGTACGAGGATATTTTTTCATAATAATATTTTGCTAGGCAATCAAAATCAGTGATCAGCAATTAGTAGGTTAAAATGGGTTTTGAACCCAAATCGTGGTATCAGTACTCATATACATTAACCAACTTAGCAAGTTGGCATCATTGACTTTGTCGTAACAATATTACTTAATCTAAATGTACATTATAATATTCATTAAGTAATTAAACTCTCCAAATTATAATATTTTTCACAAGGGGTTGGCCTAGTGGCAAGCCGAGCCTTGATAAGCTCCTCGGGAAGAGCAGGTCAAGTGTTAGAAACCCTATAAAGCAATAAGTTCCTTGGGGCCACCCTCCAAGGTCTGATTGCCCCTCAACTCAACCAATTGCACGTAGGACTTTCTAAGGGGGCGGTGCGTGTGATCGTGGGATTAGTCTCATTAGAAGAGTTTGGATACCTAGGATAAGCAAAGAAAAAATAGTACTACTATTTAAGGTAGTTTTGTAATTTCCAAATTACCTAAATTTACGATACTGCCAAATTACCTTCTTTTTTTTTTTTTTCAACCAATTGCATTTACCTACCTAAATGCCTCTCATGTCATCTTTCTTTAAATGTAATTTTATCCAAATATTTGTTTTCTAAATTCCTAAACATACCATATGTAAGTTTGTTTCCATAAATAACATTATTAGAAAATTCTAATTTTGTAAGATACATAAGGCACAACATGACCATATGTTAAATAACCTAAATTTACAATCAAGCCAAATTACTGATTTTTTTTCAACCAATTGCATTTACCTACCTAACATGTCTCTCATTTTATCTTTCTTAAAATGTAATTTTATCCAAATATATAATAAATTAAAAAATCTAAATTATAAAACTTCCCATTTGTAAGTTTGTTTCCATAAATAGAATTATTAGAAAGCTCTCATCAACAATCATAAGTCTATAGTCATCGTCTCCCTCATCATCAAGACGTTATCCCAAAAATATAAAGTCGATTAAACAAATCTTGTTCTTCCATTCAATTACATCTTAAAAAGAGATTATTCATTGAATAAGTCTAAAGTGACCTCAAGATTGGACCTCACATCACACACTCTGACGTAAAAGTATGTGAGAACCATAGATACTTCATCGAGATACGAATGAAAAAGCATATACGAATCCTATCCACTTTCACTTTAAGATGTGTGATATTTTTTGAGAATATTCTCCTATCAAATTCACTCTCAAAAGATTTAAAAGAAAAAAAAAAAGTTTAAATAAGACTGAAGTGACCTCAAGATTGGACCTCACATCACATACCCTAACATGAAAGTGTATGAGAATCACAAACACTTTTCTCAAGATACAAGTGAAAAAGTATTTATAGTTCCTATACACTTTCACCTTAAGATTTTCGATATTTTTTTGGAAATATTATCCTAACAGATTCACTCCCAAAGATTAAAAAAAATGGATTACTCTTTGAATAAGACTGAAGTGACCTCAAGATTAGATCTCACATCGCACACTGTGACGTGAAATTATATGGGAACCATAGATGTCCTCAAGATACAAGTGAAAAAGGACCTATGGTTCCTATCCACTTTCACGTCAACATATATGATATATTTTTTTTGTTGGAATATTCTCCTATCGAAGTTGCTTTCATAAGCTTCGCGTGATAGAATCGACTTTTTTTTTTCCAAGATATGATCCGGTAGTACAGGTCCATCACTACCAAAATACCCAATTTGAGCCTAGTTATAGTGGTGTCAATGGTTTCGATCGATTTGATTTCTGAAGGTAGTAGAATCAAAACGATTAATTTTTATTGATTTCAGATCCAATTTTTAAATTAAAAATGTCAAAGTTGAAATCTCTGAAAATTTCTATTTAAATTTTCTCGATTCCAATTCTCAATCAATATGATTTTTATTTTTTTTAATTAATTCTAATAAAAAAGTATCTATAACTGAGGTTTTTAAATTTTTTTTTTTTTTTTAAGTTTAGTCATAAATAGTATGAAGAAATTAGCATTTTTGGATGATTACGTTTCCAACGAATCCACTTGATTATTACCCGCTCAAATCTTTACACGTGTCTCATTTAGGAGTATAGGGCCCACCACTGCGGAGCACCGAAAGACTTGGATGATCGTGGCGTTGAGCAATGATGCACATGTGCACCACGTGTAATGTCTGCCTCAAATGATTAGAGCTCTATAAGTTGTAGTTCGTTTTTTTTTTTAATTTAGGCACAACCCTCGGAATTTTGCTAAATATTGAGATACCCCTGACATTTTCAAACTTAAAATCATCTTGATCGCCATATAACATAAAATAACCAAAATGGACTTATCTTCAATCTTTTAGCCAAAAAAAAGAAAAAAAAAAATCTTGACTTTTTCTCCAAAAACCTAATCTTCAACCTTGAGTTTTGGTAACAAGATTAACTCTTATTTTGCCTTGTCTACAGTTTGCTAATTACCCAATTATCTTATTTTTTTACAATAAAACAAAATAAATCTTACATTATTAATTAAAATTTTCAAATAAATAAAGAATTAAGGTTGACAGATCTTTCTCTTTTCCTATTTATTTATTTATTTGAGAGTGTAGTTTTAAAACTCGTTTTAACGTATCATCTGGGACGAGTTTTATAATATGTTTGAGATGTCTTATTCAACAATGAGAAAAATGAATGTGAAATTTTAAATCTCGTCCAATACATTGACTTGCCTGTCTCATTCATGTCTGATATCAAGATGACTCGACGATACGTATCGATCTCAGACAAATTTTGAAATCATGTTTGCGAGAGAATTAAAAACTTTTAAAGAAAAAAAAAAAACCAATCAAGTGAGAATTTGATAAGAGATTGAGATGAGGGTGTTTAGGTCATTTTATCAATCACTCCAAGTAGACTATAGTAGAAAGAGGGAGAGGAGATTTTGAGAAGAAAAGTCATACGATTTTGACCGAGGTTAAGATGAGGGCATTTAGATCATTTCCATTAGGAGAGAGAGAGAGAGAGAGAGAGGAGAAAAATTAATAGATTTTAGATTTTGGTAAGAGGTTGGAGAGGGCATTTAGGTCATTTCTATGAGTTGCATCAAGTAGACTGTAGTCAAGAGTGGTATGGCGTAAATTCGAAAGAAGGGTATCTCAAATATCTAATGATGCGTATAAATCACACTTTTTATTTTACACGTGGCACTCTTTGGAGGCCGTTGGTCCGCTACATTTTATGACAGTGGCGCACTCTGGCGTAGTTGGACTTGTGGAGTATACTCAAGTGCTTCATATATCTTGTCTTCACCTTTGACTTTCTTTTCCAAATGAGTAGATCCTTTCAAGGTATTGATGTGCCGAACATCTCCATATGACCGATATAGATATACCCGATCTAGATATACCTGATCCCCATTTTGGTGAATATTTTTTTGATACTTTTATGTTTTCAAGGTAATCCCATCATACCCCCTTTAACCTCAATCTAACGGGGAAAAAACTTTGAACCGCTTCAAAATTTCGAAGGAAGTCTCTTTTTTAAAATACACTTGACATCCTCAAGGAGGTATCCCAAATATTAATAAAAAGTAGGGATGTGAATTAAATGTCAAAATCCCCATGCCATAATGAGTAGAGAGTTCCTTCAAAATTTCCTACCCGATTTTGGAGTGGGTAGGCCGCTTCAAAATTTCGAAGGAATCCTCCTTGTTAGAGGACACGTGGTGTTTTTTATTTATTTCATACTCTTATATTTTTTTTTGTCAGAATTTGAAATATCTCTTTGAAAACGCCACCAGTAATTCAATGTAAAGGGTTCCTTCAAAATTTTGAAGCAACCTTCCAGCTTTGATTAATAGAAAATAACCTAATCACTCTCTTCTTGAACCTCTAATTAAAAATTAAAAATAAATAAATAAATAACCCTTGTTTGTAGATCACAAGTTATTATTTGAACTCCCAACTCAAAAAAAAAAAAAAAAATCTCTTTTTGTCTTCTCTCCTTTTTTTTTCAAGAAATTTTTACAAATCGTACGTCACTCCATTATTGGTTGAAGGATAGAAGATTAGGGAACAAAGGAAATTTTTTAAGTGATATTCCTGATGATTTGCAAGTAGTAGCTCCTAATCGTATTGTCTTCAACTACCTTAAGAAAATCTTTGATTTTTATATGAGTAATGTTGTGGTGACATTGGGATTTATTTCGATTCTCATATTTTTGACGTGAAGGTGCGAACATAACCGTAGATGCTTTTGACTCATATCTTAAGAAAACACACCTATGACTATTGACTACCACATCAATGCAGTGAGAATCACAATGAAAAACAAAAAATAAAGTCTCCTAAGATTTTCCTTTTTATATATAGAAAAATCATTTGTCTTTAATGTCCTCAAATATTCTATCTTTGAAGGTCTAATAATAAAGGAAAGTAAAAGACAACAAGTCTTTAAGAGTAAAATTTAAAAAAAAACAACTTTTATTAGAGATAAAAAATGAGAGCATATCAATAATTTTCTTTAGATTAATGCTGGAGTGACCTTAGCGAGGGACATCTTAACGTGGTGAGGTGCACATGCCATTACATGCTCCGAGATATGAGTAAAAAGTATATATGGACATTCACGCTACACCACGTCAAGATGTCCCCTGCTAAGGTCACTCTAGCACGACTATTTTATTTATGATAGTCAAAAGATGATAAATATCTTAATTTGGAAAGATAAAGTGTATCTGAAATATTTTTCAAAAATTGGACTAATATCATGGTCTAAAAATGGGTTCAATGAATGCTTTGACCAGAGCATTTTAGTTATTGTTTTAAAATCTTTTTTTTAAATAAAAAACATAGATAAGAGGGTAAAATAGTAAAACAAAATCTAAATTTTAACACTGTCAATGAAAGCGGAGATGAGTGCAATTATCAAATATTAGGGGGTCAAAGTGTAATTTATCCAAACAAAAATATTTCACTAAATATTGAATTGTAGGACCATATAGTTAGTAATTCTTCAAATAATTTGAGAATTATACCCGTATTTTTTGAATGATACACAAAACGATTAAAACTTCGATCCAATTCAATTCCTATTAAAAATTCTCGACTTTTTGAACATTTTCAAATCATTCGCGATTAATTTTTTTTCCTGAATTAAACATGTAGACATGAAATGTTCGCCGTGAACCTCAATGCTACATTGTTTGGAGTCGCCACCATTCTTTTTTTGAAATGGATGTGAATGGGCACCCGAATTGATTTTTTGAAAACTATTTTTTCATGGTATTGTAGTGACTCTCATATATTGGAAAGGGCACGATCTACCTAAGATCTAAGTAAGGAGGTCCGGTTAGAGGATGGGGAAGGTGTTAGGCACCCCATCCTCTCCACCAAAGGTGGTTACCTTGCTTGGCCATTTTATTTTGTAAAAAACTCAATAAAACAAATATTAAAATACATGAGAATGTATGGTAAGAGTGGTGTATGCATTAAGTGAAATGTTCCCTAAAAAGGGATTTTGATTTCAATGTGACATTAGGGACATTCTATGGAAGAGAATGACCCATATAATCACATTAAATTTATGAAATGAATGTTGGTTTGAACTCTTAGAGAGACTCCATAATGGAGTTCCCTTGAAGTCACAACCATGATGTATGTATGCATGGCTAGAAACTTAGTGTTTCACCCCATCAAGAAGGTGACACATTTCTTCATCATTGCCATGCATAAGTGAGTGTGTGTATTGTGTACAATATGATGCATGAGATTGAGGTGAAAAGGGCTTCAACCCCTATCCTTTCGATCGAACCTTAGTCCAATCTACCAGGGATGGGAGAGGGTATGCATTACATCCTAAGGCTTTCTAAAAATAAAATAAAGTAGAAGGTTAGAAGAAGATGCAAGCTTTGAAATAGATAGACTACATGTTAAACCCTACCTTGTCCCTTGGTGGTTTTGAATGAACTTGATCTTGAGAAGTGAGCTTAAGAGTTGAGTGAGGTGATTGAAGGTTGAGTGAGTTGAAGTTTAGAATATAAGAGAGTGAGTAGAAATTTGGGTAGAGTTTTAGGTTGAGAGATGGGGGCTTGAGAGCATGAGTTGTTCATAGAAAATGAGGGTATTTATAGAGTTTTTGGAGGACTTTTGGGGATAAAGTGGTCCAACCCTAAAAATGAAGAAAATGGACATGAGATTTAGGTTATTTCTTTTTGAATTTTTCATTTGTATGGGGGTAAAGATGACATTTGTGAAGAAACCCTAAAAGCATGCTTTGATTCTTGATTTTTTGGTAAATAGATGTGAGAGAACAAAAGTACTTTTGGGAGGGTGAATGGGGGAGTGACATGTGTAAAGGTGGAGTGGTAGGTAAAAAGTATATCTTGGTTTATTTGTAAATAACAAATAAAGCAAGGGTGGAAGTGTAGTTTTGAAATGGACCAATGGGAAAACAAAAGCACATTTGGGAGGGTGAATAGGAGGATGACATGTGTAAAGGTGAAGTGGTAGGTGAAAAGTAGACTTTGGTTCATTTGTAAATAACAAATAAAGCAAGGGTGAAAGTATAATTTTGAAATGGACCAATGGGAGAACTCCATGTATGTACTTGAAGATTCTCACCTTTTGAGGGCATAAAGGGAAGTTCCCTCACCTTTATGGATTATTACCAAAGACCAAATAACCTTTTTGGTTTGACTAAGCTCTTTGAGAAT